>NC_141459.1:37500000-38125000 GCF_015680905.1 Coptis chinensis
CCTCTAAAATATCAACAAGACAACACCATCACTGATCGGTGAAGAGATGAGAGTTGAAGAAGAGATGAAAGAGAATCAACTGTTGTGTGTTAGGATTTAGATCAGTGTTATCAGACTCGGCCCGGCTCAGCAATTTGACCCGATGAAGAGGTGACCCAGTCACCAAACCGAGTTGGGTCACATATTAGATCGTTTAAGCAGTTGATGCAGGCCAAACCCGGTTAACTAGTCCGGTTTTTTTATAAACCGCTTTAACCCAGACGGTTTAGTCCGAGCCGTCGATCCATAACTAACTTTAGAAATTATAAAATTTTAATTTGTTGGTTCTAAGACTCGAACCTTGGGTGACTATTAAACAAGCTAGGATCTCTACAAGTATATACTCGAACCTTAGTTTATTGGAAAATGAAATGACTCTAAAACCACTTGGGCCACTAATGAAGTTGTAAAAATGTATGTACTAAGTGAATTATATAATATTTTCAACTTAAGTATTGACCCACTGGTCGAATCGGTGACCCAATGACCTAGTTCTTTTGCTGGGTCAGTGTCCGGGCTGGATCTGATAACTATGATTTTGGGTCTGATAACTATGATTTAGATTGTTTATTTGTTTAGCAGTTTAGGGTTACGACTTACAACGTTAACTATATATGTTGGGCAATTGGGTATGGGTCATAGCTTTATGAATTGGAAAACTACAAATTATATCTGGGTACGGGCATATAAAATGGTTAGCGCATGAGCTTGAGTTGGACTCAATCTAGAATGAGCTTTAAATGAACTTTAAGTTTGAGCTGGACTCATACTTTTGCACGGACGAATTCGAGTGGATCTTATGACGAGACGAGCTCGAGTTATCCGCGAGCAGCTCGGCTCGAGGCTCGAGGCTCGATGCTCGATGAACAGCCATAAATGAGCATGAGATTGTTGAAAAAGAACTAAATGACAAACAAGGTTGTAAAAGAAATCACAATACCATCCAAAGTAATTGGTACTTAGCGTCAGGCCACACCACTACCAAGCCTAGGGCCTACATGCATACTCTCACGTATCTCTCATCCAAGCCCCTGAGTGAGAGCCCATTTTATCAAAGTTGAGAGTAGCTTATTACTACTTTATGTGGGACTATTTTATTCGGTCCACACACCCAACAGTTAGCTGGTACTTTAAAAAAAAACAATAACTTCGTCATTGATTGATGATCACTGAATTACAATATGTCCATTAGTCCATTACAACCCAAGGTCGATATGACTTTTACCGGTCTCAGCCAACAAGTGAGCATGTTGTGTAACTGCTCTAGGGCAAAAGACAGTTCTACAAAACGCAAAAGACTCCTCGGTATTAGTTGGTACTAGGTATCTTAATGCGACCTATTCCAGGAAAACTATTATTTTTTCAGCAAAAAACAAGAAAAAGAAAAGAATAATCACATATTCACGTCATAATTAGCCATGTAAAAAGAACAGTGTCAGAGAAAGAAGTAGCTAGCGAGGAACCTTGAACTGAGTCTGAGCAGACAGAGTAGTTTGATTGGTTACCTGTGAGAGAGTCTGTCTCTGAAGGTATAACGATATACACGATTCCAACGAACAGATTGAGTCAAGACCCAGTAAAGACCGAACCACAGTTCTGCCAGGAACATGAAGATCCAAACCCATCTTTCTTCAATTTTCACTGGTACATGAGTTATTCTATAGACCCATATCATGCTGATACCAAGGAACATGGAAATGGAAAACAATCTGTATGCATTTTTACCCTTTCCTTCCTTTGTCTCAAAGAGTGGAAGATATCCTTCTCCCTCACTCATACTTCCCATCTCTCTCTCCCTCTCCCTTTCCTTCTCTGAAACAAGCATGTACTACGTATATGTGCATTATTATCATTTTTTTTTTGTTTATTATTATTTATCTTTTTGTATTACTCCATTGACTTGTGCGATTGCGCAGGGAATGACGTCCAGGTAAGGAACTAGTCTATATTCCCTATAGAGCCCCTGTATCAAAATCTAGACACAATTTTAGGCCAATAGGGGAATAATTATTAAATAAAACATTTTTCAAGTCGCGATGGCGCGCTGAAATGTTTTTGTGGTACCCACTTCTTCCAACTGAAGGGCATATGGTAATTGTATTTGAAATACAGAGTCATAGATGACACACATTTGACTATAACATATCTTGAAAAAATGGTCCTGCACCCAGAGTTAAATATGGTCCTGCATAATTTCTGATTTTGTTGATATTATATGCCTTTTTGGACAAGGGCCGCGTCCAAATCACGTTGTCCAGATTTTCAAGACTTCGAGAGGGTTGACTATAGTTTAAGTGTTGTTCTTTTAGATGGTAGCCATCCTGAAAGCAAACGAAGCTTCTGTGCAGTAGGCATAAAAAAGTTATGGATCTACTATGATTCATTATCAGCTGTCCGAATCATTATAGGGGAGATAACACCTACTTGGCGATTCAGGACTTTGGCACAGGATATTAATGGAAAATGAAAAATGGTGTGGTAGACTTCAGGGATGTGCTCATTAGAACATATATTGACAAGGCAACTTGGTAGATGATCATCATCATCTTGCTAGACCAAGTAGCATTGAGGATTGTATTTTGTTTCTGTGCTACAAGAGGATCTGAAGTTTAAATTTATTAGTTTGGTACAACGCTTTGGGCAAGTATATACACTACAATTTGAAGTCGCTAGAAAAATGATTTGTGTTTGAACAATCGCTGCTTTGCTTCCGCAACATCACTCATTTGTCCAGTTCTTACTCCTCGGAAAATACAAATCAGTGTTGTGAGCCATAACATTTACATAACTTTATTTTTCATAACGAGCTTTTGTACTCAATAGCAGTCTCTATGACTCTACCAGGAATTGAACGTTACTCAAATTTTACAACTTCTTCTCTAATTTAATGAAAACTAAATTGAAATGTAGTTTAGTACAAGATTAAGAAACATGCTGTCAGATATAAAACACTAGATTTAACCGTGACAGAGGTTGGCATGCGGCCATTGTCCTTGCGGAAGAAAAGTCCCCGGTATAAACGTAGATTGAGAATAACTACAAGCCCATTTAGAAGTATTTGCAAGTAGTTTGATTAGTTTATTAGCCTTGATATAAGATTCAACATTTGGATACTAAAAATGAAAGAATAGGAAGAAGCAACAGCACGACAAACAAGCTTCTTATCTTAATAATGTAAGCAATGATATTAATAATGGAAGCAATGATAGTATTGTTATTTCCTTTTGTTAATCTTGTAATTACCTTATTGCCTTTTTAGAGTTCCTCTTATATTAGAATAAATAGAAAGTTATGAGAAAAAACTCTCAAACACTTCATTTTCTCATAAATTAGCTTCTACATAGTATCGGAGCCAAATTATCTGAGATTGCGATTGCTTTTTTGATCTGATTTACACCGCCGCCGCTTTCTCTGGTTTCATTTTTCTCAGATATGTACAACTGTGTCTCATATCTCTCTGGTAATGCTGTTCTGATCGCAACCTAAGCTTCCGCACTTTCTTTTTTGTTTGTTTCTTGTTTTCCAGTCACAAGATGCGATAGATGTTGATCTAAATCTCAAATCTGTTTATTATTGTTGATGTAATTTAATTTATCGAGATGGCTACTGACGATGTGTCTAGTATCTCGACTGTTTCTTCGGTTGGAACAAGTGAAGATGTCCAATCCTTCCACTCTGTTCATGATAATCCGAATATCAAAATTACCTCACAGCTACTAGATGGCTTGAACTATGTTCGATGGGCACAGTCTGTAAAACTGTTTGTTGGCGGTCGTGGAAAGATAGGCTTTCTTTTGGGAACAGAGAAAGCACCTACAGAAACTGATTCAAAGTATGCTAAGTGGTTCTCAGACGATTCTATGGTGCGGACTTGGTTGATTAATTCAATGCAACCAACGATTTCTGCTTGCTATTTATTTACAAACACTGCACATCTTATTTGGGAATCTTTTCGTAAGGTATACTCTCAGAGACAGAATAATGCAAGGAGTTTCCAACTTTCTAATAAGATTGGAAAATTCAAACAGGGTACCCAATATTTGGGGGCATATTATGCGAGACTTCAATCTGGTTGGGAAGAATTATCTCATTATGATAGCTTCATTGAATGGCCAACTAGTGCACCGAGTGAAACAGTTCCATCTCCACCTACTGCAACAGAGATTTATGCAAAGATTGTGGAGAAGAATAGAGTATTTCAATTTCTTGCTGGACTCAATCTTGAGTTTGAGTATGTTGTTGTTCATCTGCTGGACAAGTTTCCGTTCCCAACTCTCGAGGAAGCACACGCCTATTGTCTCTCTGATCAGAGTTGGCGAGCGCCTATGCCTCATACTACTCCTGGTCTTATGTCTGAGACTTCTGCTATGACAGTCCGTTATATATGCTTATCCATCACCACCGTTAGTTTCTTCACAAACTTTCCAGGCACCACTACCAGGTCTTTTGCCACTGCCAGCTTCTCGTCCTCCGCAAAAGAAGTGTGATCATTGTGGCAGATTTGGGCATGTAAAGGCAATGTGTTATAAGTTACACAGTCGTCCTGGTTCTCAACCGTGCTCATCATCTCAGTCTCAGTCATCAGCACTCCTATCTGCTAACTCTAATACACCAGGGTCTTCTAGTGTTCTTTCTCCAGAAGAGATTAGCAGGTTCCGACAGTTTCTCTCTTTGTCTTCTTAACTGGTGGTTTCTCATGTAGGTAATTTTGCATCTGCCAATAGTGCTTCTACATCCTAGACTTCACCCTGGATTGTTGATTCTGGTGCCACTGATAATATGACTGGTATGTCCTCTCTTTTTCGGACTTATGCATCTAGTTCTTGAAAACGGACAGTTCGTCTTGCCAATGGGGCTGAGACTCCTATTGCAGGGAAGGGTTGTATCCCTGTTACTGATTCCCTTTCGTTACCTGATATTCTTCATGTCCCAAAGTTGACCACCAGTCTTATTTCTGTTAGTAAACTCACTAGAGATATAAACTGCAGTGTAACCTTTTATCCATCTTACTGTGTTTTTCAGGATCTGGTGTCGCGCAGAAGGTCATTGGCAGTGGACGTGAAGAGGGTGGCTTATATGTGCTGGATGGACCTGTTTCTTCTGTCTCTCCTCATGCCTTCCAGTTAGAGTCTTCGTCTCATACTGAAAATGTCAAGTGGGTGTTATGTTGGCATCACCGCTTAGGTCATATGTCTTTTGAGTATCTACGCTATTTGTTTCGGTCTTTTTTTTTCCAAAGTGTCCATGTCAAGTATATCTTGTGAGACATGTGAACTGGCTAAACATCATTGTAGCCCTTATCCGTTAAGCATTAATAAAACTTCGTCTTTGTTTGATATTATGCACTCGGATGTTTTGGGTCCTACCCCGGTCAATTCTATTTTAAGATTTTGTTATTTTGTGTTATTTATTGACGACTTCTCTAGGTGTACTTGGGTTTATTTAATGAAATCCAAGGATGAGGTCTCCTCTATTTTTTAGACTTTTACAGCAATGGTTCGTACTCAGTTTGGTACAACAATTAAAGTCTTTCGTTCCGATCAGGGTGGAGAATTTATGTCTCATTGTCTTCAAAAGTTCTGTGATGCCAATGGTATTTTACATCAAATCTCTAACACTAAGACTCCACAGCAAAGTGGCAAGTCAGAGAGGAAAAATCGTCATATTCTTGATCTTGCTCGTGCTCGTGCTATGTCTATAGGTATGAATGTTCCTTCGTGTTTCTGGTCTGATGCTGTCCTTACAGCAGTGTACCTCATTAACCGATCTCCATCTCGAGCTCTCGGCTTTCGCACCTCGTATTCTATTATTCATCCTGATCGTCCTGCTTTTCAGGTACCGCCTCGTGTCAATAGGTGTGTCTATTTCGTCCAAGTCACTAGGCCTATCTCTAAACTAGATCCTCATGCCTTGAAATGTGTGCTATTGGGTTACTCTCATACTCAGAAGGGCTATCGGTGTTATCACCCCTCATCGCGTCGATGTTTCACCTCCATGGATGTTACCTTCTTCGAACACGCTCCGTTCTTTTCAGGCGATGTTCTATCTTAGGGGGAGTGTTTTCCAGTTCATCATTTTCCTACCATGGATTTATCTATGTGTCCTATTTCCTTACCACTTCCACTGAGCATTCAGCCAGAGCCTCTGGTCTCTCCTATAGTTTCACCTTTGGTTCCACCTCCTTTACAGGTCTATACTAGACGATACCCAGGGCGCCAACCTCTTCCCCCAGACTGCCAAGCGCCTTCTGCCTCTCCAGGTTCACCACTTGCCACTGATTCACCTTTACCAGGTATTGAGCCCTCTCTTACTCCTACTGTACCAGTTCATATTGATATTGATTTACTCGTTAATGATAGAATTGATACTCCACCTATTGCTATTCAGAAAGAGAAGCTCACTGCAGGGTTGCCTGCTAGATATTGTAATACAATAGCTTATTATATCACTGATTTTACTTCAGATCATCATTTGTCTCCTAGTTACAGATCTTTTCTGGCATCTCTCTCCTTGGTTGACATACCACGTACAGTGGCAGAGGCGTTGGCCCAACCTCATTAGAAGGCTGCGATGTTGGAGGAATTACATGCCTTGGAGGTTAATCATACTTAGGCATTGGTTTCTCTTCCACCTGGGCGTAGTGCAGTTGGGTGTAAATGGGTTTTCACAGTGAAACAAAATCCAGATGGAACAGTTAGTAGGTACAAAGCTCAGTTGGTTGGTAAGGGGTATGCCCAAATTCATGGCGTTGATTAATTATCAAGAGACATTTGCTCCTGTGGCCAAGATGAATACGATCCGAGTTATCTTTTCTCTTGCTGCATCCAAGTCCTGGCCCCTTTTTCAAATGGATGTGAAAAATGCATTTCTTAATGGGACTTTATAAGAAGAGGTTTATATGTCTCCACCACCTGGTTTTCATTATTCTTCTTCTGCTTCAGGGTTAGTGTGTGTGTCGGTTGAAGAAGCCTATCTATGGACTTAAACAGTCTCCTCGTACTTGGGCTGATACATTTGTTGTAGCCATGACTGCTGTTTCGACCAGATATGATCAAAACATCAAGTGTTGATAAAATAGACGAATAACGTAGAAAAGTAATTGGAAAAATGATGGCGATCGGGGGAATGATGAGACTGTACCTTGTGGTTGCCTACGTACCCAAATTATCAATGGGATCAAATCTCAAGAACGTAGTTCTGAATGAAAAATAGTTTGGTATTTATATAGGTAGAGTATAGAATCCTTGTAGCTCAAGTAATCTTGTAGCTTGAGTAATTGTGATAGACTATAACTTTCAACTGATAATTATCTCTTTGATAAGAAATGAATCTGGACATAAATCAATATACATTAGTGGCAAGCCATGTGGCTAAGGTTCAACCTTAGACACATGAGTTAATGGGCCTGTACATTGATCTATGGTATTGCAAATTGGGCTTTAGCCCTGTCGATTAAATGAATAAAATAGAGACCCCTACTAATGAACGTTTGCCACTGAGGTGGGGTCGAACATCGCTTCCCCCCCTCTTTGTCATGCGAACAAAGTTCACATGGCAAAGAAGAGAAGAAAAATCAAGGAAAACTTGGAATAAGAAAAGAGTAAGCGGAATGTATAACAAAGTGTTGTGTGAACGTAAACAATAGGAAAATGGACAATCGGAAAAAATTCATGAATTATCGAAAACGAAATAATGTCAAATTAACGTATACGAAAGTGTCGTGTGAACGTAAACGATAGGAAAATGGACAATCGGAAAAAATTCGTGAATTTATCGGAAACGACATAATGTCAAATTAATTATACACAGGGCCTTAATGTAGTTAAAAAAATGGTTGAAAAATGCACCGAAAAAATAAAAGATGCACAGAAAAAATTTCAAAAGAAATTGAGTGCCGAAAATGTACCAAACGCATGACGTAACAATATGAAAGTTGATTTTGACGACGCATGCCAGGGGAATAGCGATACTAGTATTAGACTGTTGAAAATATACGTAGAGGCAATATAGTAATAATAGTAATACAAGGAAGTTAAACACTAATCGGACTCAAAGTGTTCGACAGAGATAAAAATTGAGAGTAAAGATGAAGTTGGAGTTGGAGAAAAATTAGAGTTTGTGTCCAATATAAGATAAGTTGGAATTGAATAGCAAGTTTACGTGGACTAGAATAATTGACCCACAGTATAAGTCTGAACACTTATCTAGTTTTCCCTCTTCAGTATTAAATGCGGCTTCATCTCATCGCTGAAGACATTGAAGAAAGACTATGAATTTTCACCACCAACGCCAAAGAACTTCCTGAATATATGCTTTATTACAAAAACCTGCCCACTGGGAAGAATTCCTTTGTAGACGTGTCCAGTATTACCAGCGCCAAAGCTGACCTTGTGCCTACTAAAATTCATCGCATGCTCAATCTCAGCTTTAGAAAATCTACAAAGCCCCGACCATGTACAAATAACTTTCCCTTTAGCAGATTTTCGGATTCTGTTCTCTCTCTTGGTTTCTTTTCATTTACCTTGGGAGAAGATGATGTTTATAACGGTCGCGTTCAAAAGAACAGTAACCCTTTTTGGATCTCCAGCCTCTAGCAGATGAGCAGAGCAATGTTTTATCTCATTCTTATCAAATAAGGTACCTGTTATTTTTGTTCCTTCTACATGTTCTAACTCTATAGTTAGCTACTCCCACCTCTGATTCAAATTTTTGTATTTTATCGAAGTGAATTCATTGACCTGTGACGCAGCACGCAAGAAGTTCTTCTTTTCCATTATGAAGGGGTCCTCAAATGGTGACCCACCTCTCTCGACTAAAAGCACTGTGTATCTTTTGGACAATGTTGCTGCGAGCTCGGGGCCACCACTAGTGCCTCCACCCACAATAATATAGTCAAAAAATATAGAATGCACTTGTTGGATGTCAGAAATAATGTTGAGGATTCCATGACCTTGGTACTCCTTGCAATCCTGGACGCCTTCAAAAACTTTTTCAACCAAACATATAAGACACCACTGTCCATCAGGCTCAACTCCTTCGCTTCACACTTGTTACTTGAATGCTGTAAAAAAAAACGTTTTGCATCTTGCCTGAAACAGCAAGATGTGACAGGTGTGTATACACAAGTTCCTCGACAAAAGAATACTAACTTTGGTTTGTTTGCAGTGACCCTCTGAAGATCGGCTGGTGGAGAAGATGGTGAGGTGGCGATACTGATGGCGCCAGTATACAGAAGTTCATGTTACAACCAAACAAGATATGGTGCAGCGCCAGGAAGGGGGGGCACCGTACCTATTTTGCCTTAAACTAACCCGGTTCACTGAAGTTAATAAATCTGGTTTTTGAACAATCTGACCCGTTTTTTTTTTTTTTTTTTTTCAGGTAGAAACGACCGTACTATACGGGCGAAATATAATCGAGAAGAAGAAGACGTGATGACGATCGTAGATTTGGTGAGGTGGAAAGAATGTGACAGATACAACGAATGCACGACGCCACAGCGATGGTCACTTAAAGAACTACGGAAAATACTAGTACTCGAGAGATTTGAGATGGACGAAGTGTATGCATTTGAAACGAAAGTCGAAGAAGATGAAGTAGTAACGGCTTACTCACAATTAAGTTGCGGGAGTGCAATTCCGTTAAACAAAGAAATTGCGCAATTATTGAGTTATTTTGGGCTGCCGAAGAAGACGGAGAAAAGTTCGGAGAATATGACAAAGCGGTGGCAAAAAAATTCGACAACATGAAACAGGTATGTCAGTATTTTTTCCATTTAGCTTCAAATTTTGGTTAAGTCTGAAAGACTAACGAAAAGATTTGTATTTTCTTCGCAGGTTGAAACAGCGGAATTACGAACAAAAGATATTGACGAAAAATTTCGAACGGAAAGATCACAATGCCGTAGAGAAATAAATAAATAAGCTGAATAAAGTTTTTGCTTACAAAGTTAACGTAAAGCGAATTTTTGCCACACAGAGAAACGACGGTTGTACGAGCCTCGGAAAGTTTCGCTCAGAAAGTTCGACTTAATGCCTTAGAAAAAATAATGAAGCTGTCAAAAATTTTCACTTGGTAAATTTCTCGTAAAAAGATCGGCAGAATTCCTTAGAAAAAATAATGATGCTGACGAAAATTTTCGCTCTTAGAAAAAATAATGATGCTGACGAAAATTTTCGCTCGGAAAATTTTTCGTAGAAAGATCGGCATAATTCCTTAGAAAAAAGAATGACTGCGGAAAATAGTTAACCGAAAGCTAAAGCGGCCGAATCTGAGATTCGAAGAAGAAAATGAAGGTTTAATCGAACAACCGTAAGACAATTGACAGAGACAATTGATTAGGTAATTGTGTGAATGTAATACCATAGAGCTAAAACTTCTTTTGATGAAAAATAAAAATAAAGTATGTTTTGGCAATTGAATATAGTTCTGCGGTCCGATAACATACCCGTGTAAAACTGACAATGTTGTTGATTTATATAGATGACACGAAATAGAATGAAACGCCCCCAATACTAACTTGCAAAATTAGTTTGAGCAAAAAAATGCTCCGATGCAGAACTGACGAAACGAAACGGGGTAACTTCATCAGATGTTGACATAGCGCGAGTAACCGACTAAGCGAGCGTAAAATCGTTCAATTTAGGACCGAATAAAATTAAATGTGGTAAGTTCGCCGATTTTTTAAATAACGATAATACTGACTAAGCGAAATATAAATTTAACTTATTTAGGAGCCGAAATTAAACGTGGTAATTTCGCCAGATTTTGTTGTAGTGATAGTAACGACTAAGCGAGCGTAAAAGCGTTCAACTTAGACTGACGAAATTAAATGTGGTAATTTTGCCAGATTTTGTTATAGCGATAGTAACGACTAAGCGAGCGTAACAGCGTTCATCTTAGACTGACGAAATTAAACGTGGTAATTTCGTCAGATTTTATTGTAGCGATAATAACGACTAAGTGAGCGTAAAAGCGTTCAACTTAGACTGACGAAATTAAACGTGGTAATTTCGTCAAATTTTGTCGGAGCGATAGTAACGTTGTGATGGAAACAAAATTATAACATTAGAACTCAGGTTTTTCGTTCAACTTGTTAATTTTGTCCGCTCATTTAGTAAAATAATTTGTTGTGATGAGCCAGAAATGAACACTGTCAGGGGCTGTCAAAAATAAACCAACAATGTCAAGGCCCCATTCGCAAATGACCAAGGTTTATGGATTGGATGACGCTTCATCACGGGAAGTTGACCCATATCCTTTGACAAGGCACACACTTCTGGGGACAAATGCTTAACATCCTTTGACAAGTATGGCCACCAATACCATTGGGTCATTGCTATGTGAGCGAGACTTCGCCCCCGGGAGTGGTGTTCACATAGTCCTGAATGAATTCCTTCGAGGCCTAGTAAATTGTTCATTCTGCCCAAACAACGAAGGATAGGATTGAGACTTGTGCTGCTGTGATAGAGTTTTTTAGTCATCAGGAATTCCTGAGCATCGTCAGCTGCATGATCGTCGTCGGTAGATACCGAGACATTATCAGTGCCAAGCTCGTTGGAATCATCTTACAGCATAAGTGGTTAATCTAGTGTTGTCATAACAGTGACGACTTGATTTTCTACGGATAAGTATGAGATAGAATCAGGATGCCTTACATCATAACGCGGATACTGTACAATAATGATAGATGTAAAATTTGATGCAATTCGTTGAACGAAGTCTAAATAAATGTCCATTCTATCATTGCGAGCCGCATATTATCATTCAAATTGGCTAACGACTAGCTTAGAATAATTAATCGTAACTTAGTCGCCCCCAGCTGAAGAGTTGTGCGTATACCACAAATGATAGTTTCGGACTCGGCCATATTATTTGTCGCGTCAAATCCCCAATGTAGAGACCTCTCAATTATGTCTTCATTCAGCTTCAAGATGACACAAACAAGACCGGAGGCAGACTTATTATGCAAACTATCGGTGTAAATCTAGCAAGTAGCTGATATATCCGATAAATATTTTAGGTCATCGCCCCCCGGGAGGTAATGACAATTAGAGATCGACGTTTTCCCCATCGAGTAATGCTTTCGACATAGGAATATCATCAACAAGAAAATCAGTCATTAGCGAAACCAAAGTTTGTCTCTGTTTAATTGTATGAGTGTCAGAGACAATATTGTAAATGCTAAGGTAACTTTTCCGTTCTGCGACTCGATCCGTAGACGTTGCGAAAAAACTTGCGCAGCGGATATTCGACAAGTATAAACTTCGACTATTCCTTCTTTGAAATAAGCTTAAGACGTCTGACAGCATGAAACAAGGCCAGTGTAATATTTTCAATACAAGAATGCCTTGAGACATATGACGGACATTATCCGCAACAGATGACGAAGAATCGTCAGAGGCAACAATTTCGTGCTGAATAATTTGGCGCATCGGTGGAACGGTAGCCGGGTCGTATGCAATCGGATGTTGAAAAGGAATAGGAGGGAGTAGTTCGATACCGCTAGGTTGACCTGGAACCGCACATTCGCGATGATCGTCAGTAAGTGCATCAAGAACTTAGGCTCGTTGAGTATTCGTCATAACTTTTGTAGAACGTGATCGTCGGTTTTGGGTAAGAACCGCAGACAGCGCCAATTATGTTTCGACCAGATATGATCAAAATATCAAGTGTTGATAAAAGAGACGAAGAACGTAGAAAAGTAATTGGAAAAATGATGGCGATCGGGGGAATGATGAGATCAGATTCTGCGGTTGCCCTCGCACCCAAATTATCAATGGGATCAAGTCTCAAGAACGTAGTTCTGAATGAAAAATAGTTTGGTATTTATATAGGTAGAGTATATAATCCTTGTAGCTCAAGTAATCTTGTAGCTTGAGTAATTGTGATAGACTATAACTTTCAACTGATAATTATCTCTTTGATAAGAAATGAATCTGGACATAAATCAATGTACATTAGTGGCAAGCCATGTGGCTAAGGTTCAACCTTAGACACATGAGTTAATGGGCCTGTACATTGATCCATGGTATTGCAAATTGGGCTTTAGCCCTGTCGATTAAATGAATAAAATAGAGACCCCTACTAATGAACGTTTGCCACGTAGGTGGGGGTCGAAACAACTACATATGGATATGTTCAGAGTCAAGTTGACCACACCCTATTTCTTCGACATTCTGGTACGCAACTTGTTGTGTTGCTTGTTTATGTGGACGACATTGTTATTACCAACAATGATGTTCAGGGTATTAGTGACCTGAAATCCTATCTCAGTACCTGCTTTCAGGTGAAAGATCTTGGTCCCTTGCGTTAGTTCCACGGGATTGAGGTTGCACGCTCTAGTTATGGTATTTTTATCTCATAGAGAAAGTATATTCTTGATATTCTCTCCGCTTCAGGGCAACTTGCTTGTCGTCCTGCTGAGACACCTATTGAACAGAGCCATCACCTAGCCGACTACGATGGGGAGTTGTTGGACGATATTGGTCAGTATCAATGGCTTCTTAGGAAGCTCCTTTATCTTTCTCTTACTCGTCCTGATATTACATATGCGGTTTGATAAAACATAAAAATGATTAAAGTTTACCTACGAAATGAACGATAAAACTCAAAACATAAGTAAACTAAAACTTATTATGAGCCTAATTTATCAAGTTTTCTACTCTTAATTCTATCGAAATAGAGTGGAGTAACAAATTCGTTCCACTCCTAGTTCTTTAGCATGGAATGTTTTCTAGTCTAATTAATCGGTCTTAAGTCTAGTGAGAGATTTACAAGGGGAATTCTATACTACGAGGTGAATTCAATTAACAAGTTACGAATAATAAAATGATAAAATGCTAAGGATTTGAATCTAGATAAAGAATTAAAGGGAATTGAATCTACCTTAACTCGACTTAATCCTACTAACAAAGACTCGTCGTGATCCAAATTGAATGCTTCGCATATCAAAATAGTAATTATAATCCCTAATTATACATGACATTTCTACTAATTCATAACTAGCATGTGAGCGATTAAACCCATTCTCATGGTGAATTAATCGTTTCTAGAGTGGAATAATTATCACGATGATTTCTAAGTTTAACAAAGATCAAGCGTCATCAAGGCTTCTTCAACCCCCTCTAATGGAGGTTTAGCCTTGATTCATACTACTATCATTTTCCATTGATTTAAAACTAGACATCATATAAAAATTCTATCTTTATGCAATTTATCTAAACAATAATTGAAATCTTAGGTAATAACTAGGAAATGAATAACAAGTAATAAGGGAATTTAGATCTAAACAATTGTAAATGACAAAATCGAAATGAATAAGAATCTACTAATTTATTTATCTAATCAATGAAGATTAATGATTTGAGAGTTTAATCTAAAACAAGAATTGAATTTAAACTAAACTTAATTTTATTTAATGAAAACTAGATCTAGAATTATTTATAGTTTTAGGTCTAACTAGCCACCATCAACAAAGAGCTAAGCTTTTGTTTTTATATGTTCAGATCCAAAAATCGTGCATGGGCTTGGAGCCATGTTTTGGGCCAGAGAATCAGGCCCAAACCCCAATACTTTCAGTCCAAAAAGGCCTCTTCATCTGCAGTTGGCTTCGACAGACGATTCATCCACTTCTGCTCCTCTGATTGGGCCAAAGCTTGGATCATTGGAAAGCTCTTTCCGAGCCGGTCGTTTTGACATAAGGTAGATCCAATTCCGAGGTTAGAGTCCAAAGATACGGCCTTCGGAAGTTCTACTGACTTTGTGTGTTGTTTCTGCCCGTGTTGACTTTGACTTTTCAGCTTTGACCGGGCTTTAGAAAGGCTTTGTCTTCTTGAATCTTGGCCTTTAATCACAGAACTCCTTAGCAACTAACCATTGCTCCTTTATCTCATCAAAGTGGCACATTTCTGCACATAATTGACTTTGAAGCCTGAAACGCATAAAAACACGTAATCAGTATTAACTCTTAATTAATACTCACATAATTGGTCTAAAAGTATGACTGTTACACGGTTAAAACTACAGTTTTGGGCTCTTATCAAACCACCCCCAAACAGCATTTTGCTTGTCCTCAAGCAAATATGAGAAATTAGAATAAGTGACCAAAAAATGGAGTTCTAACTACTCTCGTTTCGTTGAGTGCGATTGCATTGACCATATGCAACAAGGCCTTAAACCACTAGGAATTCCCTAGTGGACGAGTTATAGCCTCGTGAGAGTTTTTCAGTGAAGGTACTCACAAACTTCATCTATACTACAACGACTAAGAAATAAAACTATTGTTTCCTCATTCATGTCTCAACTATCTATTTTTCTCACTAGGAAATGAATAAGAATAACCAAGTTAAAAACCTAAACTAATATATGCATAATAATCAATCATCTATGATACAAATATATATACTATGAGTAATACTATGAAATGCCTAGCAGGTTCGTTTATGAAAACTTGGAATAGCATCCTTAAGTAGGTCCTCACATAAATGTCAAGACAAAAACCACTCTAATTTTTCCGCTCAAGTTTCGCTACTCCAGTGTGCAGTGGGCACACTTTACCTTACAATCTCAATGACAAACAAGGAAGCCGGAGTCAATCAAGCACATCTGCCACTTACTATCACACTAACCTATTCCTAATTGAGTTAGAGGTCTTTATTAGGTGTTGCGGGCAATCTCAATGACAAACAAGGAAGCCGGAGTCGATCAAACACATCTGCCACTTACTATCACACTAACCTATTCCTAATTGAGCTAGAGGTCTTTATTAGGTGTTGCGGGGATTAGGAGATGGTTTAAGAAGGAAGGAAATGGATATTCAAAAGGACAAGTCTGAGATAATAGAGTCTTCATATTATGTAACTTAGAGAAAACCTTGTTATTTTCTTTTTGCTTCTATACTTTGTTTCCATCCTTAGCCATATTTTTCTTTTCTTTTCTTTGGCTTTTGACTCCCTTTTATTCTATTTTTGGAGTTTTTATTTATTTCTATTTTTCTTTTCTTTTCCTTGGATGGAAACTTCTTTTCTTTTTCCAAGCAACTAACTAATTTTTGTTTACACGGGTTTTTCTCTTCTTCTTCTTCTTCACTCATTCTATTCTCGACTTATTCTAGATTGGGTAAATTGAATTTTTTATTTTGTTTTGTTTTTGTAACAGTGGTAAAGGAATTGTGGTTTATGGAAGGCTAAAGAAAGGCTCGAGGGGCTTACTTAGCGGAAAATAATTCATAGGTTTGAATTTCTCGCTATATCGATCCAAAGAGGGCCTAAATTCTCGCTTAGGATATGGCATAGTGATCAAGCAAGTGGACGTGTGATTTCTCTATCCGGATTTTACTTCTCCCTTGTGTCATTTCTCAAATGTTTCGGCTCATATAAGACTTTAGGGGTCAGTATTCTCATAGGATTTGTAGAATAAGTACTCTAGCCTAGATTTTAAACTTATCCGCTAACAATCATAGATACTCATGTAATATATTTATAGATAGATGCAAAGATTATTACCTACATATTAACCTAAGTTTCTAACAATTATTTTAATGCAAAAGCTACGTGAGACTTCTAGATTGTTAAGAGCATAGAGAAAGAAAACAATACCAATATTCCTAAGTGTATAGCATAAACTTATTTATTTATATTTTTGAAATTTTTAACTTGAAAACAAATGCATATTACATATCTATATCCTAACAGATGCCTTAATTACACGTGTTTCTATGCCCCCCCCCCCAAATAAGAAGCATGCTTTGTCCTCAAAGCATTTAAATAAAGAGGGTAGAAAAATACCATAGAAACGCGTGAAATTCTGGAACATCTGGAAAACAAGGTTAGAACATACTAATATAGGAAATAAAAAAACTGACGCAACTCTATAAGAGTTCCACCCATTATGGGGTTAACAGAATTAAATTGCTTGGGACATAAGCAGACAATAACAAAACTAAAAACTTACCTTATCTCCCGCTTAAGCATCCTCCTCCTCATCAAAGAGATGAGGTTCCTTCGCATCCTGCCAGGCCATTATAACTTGCCAAGCTTGCCGCCATTTATCATCTACTAATGTTAGCCTGTTAAGTGTTATTATGTCTGATGGGATGTACGGGGCGACCAAATGAGGCTGCACCTGCCATCCTGGCCAAGTCATAATTTGCAATGAGCGAACCACCCAATTGGTGCGCTCGTAAGTGCTGAAACCGAAGTTTACAAGGAAAAAGAAGAAAAAGCTTGGAGTGAAAGGTGAGAGATGATGGTGGGGTGCAATGTGGGTTGTGAGTGTAGAATGAAGGAAGTTTAAATAGGTTCTGAGCTTCCAAAACGAATAGGCAAGTTGCCAAATTGTTTAAAGCAATTTCCTGAAATAGAAAATTTCCAAACCCAAAAACGGAAACAAACCATATTTTTGATTTTATAACAACCCTGGTATCTTTTATACTGGATTTAGAATAGTAACTTCTAAACGCTCCTAGGTTTCATGCTACCACCACACATAATCATAGATATGCCGATATCAGCCAAATTCTCAACCTTTACTCCAAGACAACCTTACAAAAGATGATCATATAACGAATTATGCTCGGTATAAATATTACCACCCCCAAACAATTCGGGAAGGTGGGATTAATGATAAAAACACGCACAATTCGAAAATAACCAATTATATTAAAACTAAAACTTAAATCCAAACAACATAAAACAAACACATTAATATTTAAATTTAACAACTGAATTAAAATCCAACTAATAAAACAATAAAAATAATGAAATAACAAATAACACAAACCGATGGTGAACACCTAGCCATGTGATGAAGATGGACCCCCGAGATGGAGATTGGTCCTGGATGAAGAATGGCTTGAGCCATCTGTCCTTCGGCGACAACGCTCATGCCTCTCAGACTTGTCCGAGCTTAATCCTCCTCAAGGTTGGCATGCGATGTAACATCTCTATTTGAAGCAAGCGCTGTGCTTCCATCTCAGCCTTTAGTACTATATAGTGGTCATCTTGGCGCTGGTGCATAGTCTCCATGTTAGACAAGATATCTTCCTGACCCCTTTCGAGCATTTCAACTCTCGTCTGAAGGTTCGTTTGTTTATTTCGAACTACAATCTGTCTATCTCTCGATATCTTCACAAATACCATAAATGCAACGCAGCCCGTTTTGCAATACTTGCATGCGTTCTAAATTAGAATTACAACTATCTAATGCATTTTCATCCAGATATGTCATATCTTCCATTTCATCTGCCAACTCAACTACATTTCCTTCAGACAACAGCCAAGTCTCTTGGATGCAATCCATATAAATACTTGCATTAGAATGCAATTTGATCTTAATAGGAGCAGATTTTGGCGACACTCTAAATGAGAGCATGATTTTAGTGATCAATACGGGAAGAGGCCATGCTCTTTCCCTCCTCTAATCACATTAAAAATTAAATCGAGGATGCAGAAATTATACTTATTCGCTTGCAAAATCCGCAGAACGTCGCGGACATTGCGCATCGATATCGCCGACTTTGTCTTTCCCGAGGACGTTCCTACCAATCCACCGAGCTGCAATCGGTTGGTTGGTTCTCGACTTGACCGGCGGACGCAATGAGATCTCAGATTGTATTCACCCTCCACGACAGTATCTTTCATCAAAGCAGGAACTCCAGATAATCGATTCCCGAATGGTCGTTTCTAGGTTGCTTTTCAGCGTAATTCCTAACAATTTCGGTAACAACAACCGCCTCGTTACTTCCCTCCTCGCTTCCTCGCTACCTTAATGAAAATCCTATCCCCCAATTCTCACTTCTTATAAAACTGTTCTACCAAATCGTGAGTGATAGAATTCCTCGGTCCGAAAGTACCAAAGTCCATTCCAATTTCTCCTAATCATCTCCACGTCGTAAAATGGCGCTGGCGTCGGCCACAAACGCGTGCTCCGGCAAAATTCTTCGTCGTAGCGCCATTGAAATTTTTGAAACAACCAATGGTTTTGTAGACGGTGGAGGAGGCGAGTTTGATGTAAAACAACTAAAAACAACGGTGGTGGCGGCGGTGGAATGCGATTGGCGTGTTGAAGCTTGAATTGGTGGCTGTTTTCGGAGTTTTAAAATTGTTGGGGTTGTTGGTAGTAATGGTTTGGAGAAGATTTCAGTTTGATTTAAATGCTTGGCGTGGGTGTAGTTAGGTTTTCTTTTTCTTTTTTTTTTTTTAATTTTTTTTATTATTTATTATTTATTATTTTTATTTTGGTGTTTAAGGTTTGTTTTAAACTTTGGTAACCGGCGGGATTGGAAAAGGAAACAACTGTGCGTTTTTGGGAAGGAAGGAGACGCACAGACGTGCGTGCGGTTTGGGCCCAAGCCCAATCCAATGATCCATAAAACACTCAATTCCAACCATGGGTGATGTATAAGAAGGTGGAAAAATGCCTCAAAGTGCGTGTGTGACGTAAATTATGCGAACGAAGGAAATCTAAGTTTTAGATAACGTCAACCCAAATGAACTACAACTAATGGGCCTAAGCAACACAAATGGAAAGTTTGAGCAATCCGGATGGAAAGACCGACTGCCCACCCCCAAACAAATTTTTAAACACAAAATTTGTTTTAAACGTGGGTCGTTTAAAGTCAGATTCCCAAGACTTGTTGGATTGCTATTTCTATGATTTTAGAATTTTTATTATATATTTATTTATTTATTTATTAGTTTATTATAAGAAACACGAAAAACAATAAATACATAATTCACCCCATAGAGGAACATGACTCAAAAACCGAGAAAACATGCAAAAGTGGAAAACGTGAATTATGTGAAACGTGGACTTAGGATCCAGTACTTACAGCCACACACTCCATAGGGAGGGCCCGGTTACCTGAATGGTGCACTTACCACTATATGAAAGTGAAAGGAAGTACACCAAATGACAAAGGTCAATCCTCATAGACAGGGTCCTGTAAAAGGAATTCCTCTACATCAGGGGACAGAAGTTCGTGAAAATGTTATAACCGTTGACCATTAACTTGAAAGGTACCGTTGTCCTTGGATTTACTAAGGTGATTGCCCCATAAGGGGTGACTTCAAGAACTTAAAAAGGACCGCACTAACGGGTTTTAGTTTCCACGAAAAATATGTAGGCGGAGTTATAAAGCAAGACCTTTTGACCGACCACAAACTCTTTCTATGCTAAGATTTGCTTATCATGAACACGCTTCATGTTAGCTTTATAATCCTTCGCGAGATCGTAAGAATTGTTACCGATTTCTTCAAGCTCATTCAATTGCAACTTCGTTTTGACACCCCATCAATATTGAAGTTAAGGCTTTTATAGCCCACGAGCCGCGATGCTCTAATTCAACCGCAAATGACATGGTTTCCCAAATGCAAGTCTAAAGGGAGACATACCTATAGGAGTTTTGAAAGCAGTTCTATACCCCATAAGGCATCGATAGACGCTTGACCCGGTCTTTCCTATCGATTTACAGCTTGTTTCTAAAATCTTTTGATTTCCTATTAGAAACTTCTACTTGTCCGCTAGTTTATGGATGATAAGGAGTTGCTACCTTGTGTGTAACTCCATACTTTTCACTAGAGATGCAACAACTCAAGGTAAAAAATGTGTTCAACCATCACTAATGATGGCTTTAGGAATGCCAAAACGACAGAAAATATACTCCTTAATAAAAAATACAACTGTCTTATGGTCATTGCTATGGCAAGCCATGGCCTCTATCCATTTAGACACATAGTCCACGACAACTAGAATATAAATGAAACTGTGGGAAACAAGAAAGGGACCCATGAAATCAATACCCCAAACGTCAAAAATTTCTACTATCAAGATTGGATTTAATGGCATCATATTACGCTTCGTGATTCGCCCAAGTTGTTGGCAACGAATACACGTCTTGCAATGCACTTGGGCATCCTTAAAAAGGGTAGGCCAATAAAATCCACATTGAAGAACTTTAGCGGCTGTTTTCATTCTACTAAAATGGCCACCACACTCTCTGTCATGGCAGAACGATAGAACTTCATTATATTCCCACTGGGGAATGCAACGACGAATAATCTGATCCGCACAATACTTAAAAATGTAGGGCTCATCCCAGTAGTATAACTTAACTCTGGCCAAGAACTTCTTATGTTCATTTCTTGACCAATTATAAGGCATAACATCAGCCGCTAAATAATTTACAATGTCGATACCATGGTGTTTGAAAAAAATAGCATACAGATGCTCATCAGGGAAGGAGTCCGGTATGGACTCAGAATCACTATTATCGTCGTTTGTAAGTCTAGATAAGTGGTCGGCAACTACGTTTTTTACCCCTATTTTGTCCTTTATTTCTAATGTGAACTCTTGCGTGAGAAGGATCCATCGGATTAATCTCGCTAGCATCCTTCTTTGCAAGAAGGTACTTAAAAGCGCATGGTCCGTGTAAACTAAAGTTTTAGAACCAACCAAATAAGGATGAAACTTATCTAAAGCATAAATGACAGCTAAGAATTCTTTTTCGGTAGTTGAATAATTCCGCTGAGCATCGCTTAAGGTTTTATTAGCATAATAAATAACAAAGGACTTATTATCTAGTTTCGTCCCAAAGACAAAGACCAACTACATAATCACTAGCATCACACATGAGTTCGAAAGGTTTAGACCAATCGAGAGGTCAGATAATTGGTGCAGAGGTTAGCGGCTTTTAAAGTTTCAAAAGCCCATTACGCTTAAAATTAAAATCAAAGATTGCATCCTTCAAAAGCAGATTAGTTAAATGCCTAGCTATTTTCGAAAATCTTTAATAAAACGCCTATAAAACTTGCATGGCCTAGAAAGGCTCTAATATCACCTGACAGTCCGTGGTTTAGGTAGAGTCGCTATCTTATCTAGTTTGGCCTTATCTACTTCGATGCCATCACTAGATACAATGTGACCTAGTACTATGCCCTTTTCACTATAAAATGACACTTTTCCCAGCTTTAAAAGCGAGGCTCTTTTCTTCACACCGTGTCAAAACCTTAGACAAAGTTAGACAAGCAATGCGTGAAGGAGTCTCCATAGATAGAAAAATCATCCATGAAAACTTCCATAAAGCTCTACCATGTCACTAAATATATGAAGCATACAATCACTGGGAGGTACCAGGAGCATTACAAAGGCCAAAAGGCATTCGTTTATAGGCATACGTTCCAAAGGGACATGTGAAGGTAGTCTTTTCTTAGTCATCAATATCAATAATAATATGAAAATAGCTTGAGTAGCCATCCAGAAAACAATAAAAAGGATGACCAGCTAGGCGTTCGAGCATCTGATCTATAAAAGGTAAAGGAAAGTGATCTTTTCGTGTCATAGCATTTAAACGTCTGTAATCAATACAGATTCTCCATTTCATAGGACCTTGTGTGACAACATAGTCACCCTTTCCGTTACATACCATGGTAACTCCCGATTTCTTAGGAACTACTTGAATAGGGCTTACCCATTCGCTATCAGAGATTGGGTATATGATACCCGCATCGAGTAATCGTAAGACTTCTTCCCTAACCACCTCTTTCATGGCAGGGTTCAGACGACGCTGAGGTTCGCGAGAAGTCTTCGCGTTATCCTCCAAATGGATGCAATGAGTGCAAACATTAGGGTCAATTCCCTTAATGTCGGCTAGGGACCAACCATTCGCAGACCGATGTTCCCTAATCACCTTGATTAAACGTGTCTCTTCATCCTTAGTTAACTGAGAAGATATAATTACCGGATGACTATCATCCGGATCAAGTTGAATATATTTTAACTCCGGGGGAAGAGGTTTAAGTACTGGGGTGGAAGGAATGTCAATAGATGTTTCATCAGGGTCCCCATTTTGCATAATGAATACTTGCTTAGGTAGCAAGTCTTCATACTCAGTATATGGAGCAACCGAAGGTTCTACAATTGGTGTGGACTCAAGGATGGTGTTGACTTCCTCTAAGTAGGAGTCATTTACAAAATCCGAAGTTCCAAAAGA
This sequence comes from Coptis chinensis, assembly GCF_015680905.1. Lineage (NCBI taxonomy): Eukaryota > Viridiplantae > Streptophyta > Magnoliopsida > Ranunculales > Ranunculaceae > Coptis > Coptis chinensis. The sequence continues at coordinate 37,523,030 of NC_141459.1, forward strand.
AAGGAATTTATACATCTGGTTTTTGGGAAACGTGTTGTTAAAATAATCTTGAGCTAAGCTCTCAATCATGCTAACCTCCCCATCTATAGAGGATTCTGGTAACTGTTTCATCATTTTAAAAACATTTACCTCAACAGAAAGATGGCCAAAAGATAAGGACATCTTACCATCGCGGCAATTTATAAGCGCATTGGCAATTGCCAAGAAGGGGTGCCCTAAAATGATCGGTACAGAGTCGTTAGCGACTTCTGTATCGAGGATAACAAAATCTACAGGATAGTAGAAATCCTAAACCTTAACAAGCACGTTTTCCACTACACCCTTAGGATACTTTATAGACCTGTCTGCTAACTGCAATGTCATTTTTGTAGGTTGCATTTCTTGTACACCTATTTGTTTATACAAATAAAACGGGAGTAAGTTAACACTCGCCCCCAAGTCTAATAAAGCGGTCGTCGTGTGGGATTCTCCTAATGTGCATTTTACAAAGAGGGGCTACCGGGGTCCTTGTGTACTTAACAATTCCATTATTTTCGGATAAAGTTGGGAACCTTTCAGTTAGAAAGGCGCCTTTAGGTATGTTGGTCTTACGCCTAGTAGTGCACAACTCCTTAAGAAACTTAAGCGTGGTTAGGTAGCTTTTAATAGCTTCGAAAAGGAAGGTTTATCGTTAGATTTTTGAAAACGTTCCTAATCTCCTCAAAGTTTGTATCCCTTGTTAGCATGGCTAATTTCTGAGGGAACGGTGGTTTCACTATATATTTAGCGTATGGCTCGACTTGATGTGTAACCTTGGCTTTCTGTTTTTTAGTTTGTTGTTTAACTGGTACCTCTACAGTGGTAGGCTCTTCAGTTTCTATTTCGGTATCTAGTTCGATATCCGGTGTAGGGAGTACTGATGGGGTAACTATAGGCAAAGTTACTTTGTTATCAACCACTCTTCCAGAACGGAGAGTGGTGATGGCATTTAGGTCACCTATGATTGTAGTTTCTGTACTAGTATTACCGTTTACCTCAAAGGCTGTGTTTGCTATTTTAGAGTTTGGTATCGCTTTGTCCCGAAACACTTTTGGTTGGGCTTTCTCTTGGGCTAACCGTTGTATGCCCCGATTTATGGATTGTAAGATTTGTTGGTTTGATTGAGTCATTGTTTGGAAAAGTTGTTGGGTAACTCAGATAAAGGTGTCAAACGATCCGGTTGTGTAGGTGTAGTAGTCACGGTGGTGTGGGACTGAACTATCTCACGCTAATTATTTATGGGTGGGTTGTGATAGTTACTATTGTTAACCGAACGATACCTCTATTGGTATTATAACTATTATAATTACCCTGACCTTGTGTTTGACCTTGTCATGGTTGCGCTTGGTTGTTATAATTATTATAATTGCCCTAACCTTGTCCTTGTCTAGGTGGAGCTTGGTTATAGTTGTTTGCTTGCCTAACATTTTGGTTATTAAACCCTGGAGGTGTAACTTGTTGATTGTTTCGCCAACTAAAGTTGGGATGTTGTCTCCATGGGGCATTAGGAATAGGATAGCTATTAATGGAGCAAACATTATCTTGCTCTAATTGTTGTTGTTCATAGGCTAGAGGACAATAGGAGTCGTGGTGCTCGTGGACTCAAACAGAAATTACATGGGTTGGAGTTGACATTCATGACGGGATAGGCTTTTGTTGAACGTAAATAGTCTCTACCTTTTTAGTTAGAGATTCGATTAAATTTTAAGTTCGGATCGGGTTTCATCTCAAACATACCGCGCCTTAATCCGCTGGTTGAAGAAGAACTAGCGAGAGCGGGGATATCAACACTACCCCCCTAATTATTATTAAGCTTTAGTTTGATCTTCTAAAAATTTGTAAGCCTCCGAGGCTCCTTTACGTAGGAAACTACCCCCATTCATTATGTCAAGGACTTCTTTATGGTGGTGTAGAAGTCCTTTGAAAAAGGCACGAACTAACGTGTCTTTTACTAGGTTATGGTGTGGACACTCTATAAGCAGATCGGTGAAACGATTCCAAGCCTCAGAAAATGATTCATGAGGATTCTGTCGAAAAAAATGAATCTTGGAAAGCATCTCATCCGTCTTTAAGGGTGGGTAAAAATGTTCCATAAACAGCTGAACAAGTTTAGCCCACGAGTCCACAGAGTTAGGCGCTTGGGAAGTTAACCAAGACGCTGCCTTATCGGCTAAAGTGAAGGGAAATACTCTCAGTTTAATTTGTTCCGCACCAACCGTAGAATGGTGGAATGTTGTAAGGACTTGTTCAATCCTACGCATGTGCTGATAAGGTTTTTCATGGTCTAAACCATGAAAAATGGGTAACAAATTAAATATGTTTGGGGGGATTTGAAAATCCCCCACTGGGTCTGCTAGAACGATGCAAGATTTAGGGCTATCGCTCAAGGCTTTGTAAAAGTCGGAGAGAGAAGTCTCTCTTTCTTCAGCCATTATGTCAGGTGTGGTGGGTGGGATAGTAGCTAGAGGTGTAGTGATTGGTATACTCGATAGACTTGTTTGTTGACGTTGACAGTTAATTACGTTCGGTGTTTTTCTCCGACCAGACCTTAATCTCATGCAAGTCTAAGTCTAAATAATGACAACACTCCAAACAATCTTGATATATTAGTATAAATCTCTAACCGAGATCACGAGGTATGGAAGAAAGGAATACCTGATTGCGTCCTTGCTTCGCTTATGAATAGCGTCTTGTTTACGCGTGTTCGTATATAACAAGTTAGAACACCTGAAAACTTAAGAAATCGGGTTCAAAACAAACCCGTGGAAATCCAAAGAAAATTCAGCTTAGAGTATACCGGCGCTCACTTTGGGCGCAGGTGCGCTCCGTGTAACTTCAAGTTACAGTGTTTGAGCACGGGTCGCGCTCAAGGTTTCAGGCATTTGGGCGCAGGTGCGCTCCGTTTTGGCGCAGGTCGCACTCAGTGTAATTTTTCGCGGAACTTTTCAATGCTGAAATGGACAACCACAGTATGAATCAAACAAGGGTGGGTAGGTTTAATGGGACTTAAAAATGACTAATTATACTATGAAAACAATGCTAAAGGTAACTAAGATGGCAGCGGCGCCATTTGATAAAACATAAAAATGATTAAAGTTTACCTACGAAATGAACGATAAAACTCAAAACGTAAGTAAACTAAAACTTATTATGAGCCTAATTTATCAAGTTTTCTACTCTCAATTTTATCGAAATAGAGTGGAGTAACAAATTCGTTCCACTCCTATTTCTTTAGCATGGAATGTTTTATAGTCTAATTAATCGGTCTTAAGTCTAGTGAGAGATTTACGAGGGGATTTCTATACTACGAGGTGAATTCAATTAACAAGTTACGAATAACGAAATGATAGAATGCTAAGGGTTTGAATCTAGATAAAGAATTAAAGGGAATTGAATCTACCTTAACTCGACTTAATTCTACTAACAAAGACTCGTCGTAATCCAAATTGAATGCTTCGCATATCAAAATAGTAATTATAATCCCTAATTATACATGGCATTTCTACCAATTCATAACTAGTATGTGAGCGATTAAACCCATTCTCATGGTGAATTAATCCTTTCTAGAGTGGAATAATTATCACGATGATTTCTAAGTTTAATAAAGATCAAGCGTCATCAAGGCTTCTTCAACCCCCTCTAATGGAAGTTTAGCCTTGATTCATACTACTATCATTTTCCATTGATTTAAAACTAGACATCATATAAAAATTTTATCTTTATCTAATTTATCTAAACAATAATTGAAATCTCAGGTAATAACTAGGAAATGAATAACAAGTAATAAGGGAATTTAGATCTAAACAATTGTAAATGACAAAATCGAAATGAATAAGAATCTACTAATTTATTTATCTAATCAATGAAGATCAATGATTTAAGAGTTTAATCTAAAACAAGAATTGAATTTAAACTAAACTTAATTTTATTTAATGAAAACTAGATCTAGAATTATCTATAGTTTTAGGTCTAACTAGCTACCATCAACAAAGAGCTAAGCTTTTGTTTTTATATGTTCAGATTCAAAAATTGTGCATGGGCTTGGAGCCATATTTTGGGCCAGAGAATCAGGCCCAAAACCCAATACTTTTAGTCCAAAAAGGCCTCTTCAGCTGCAGTTGGCTTCGACAGACGATTCATCCACTTCTTCTCCTCTGATTGGGCCAAGGCTTAGACCATTGGAAAGCTCTTTCCGAGCTGGTCATTTTGACATAAGGTAGATCCAATTCTTAGGTCTGAGTCCAAAGATACGGCCTTCGGAAGTTCTGTTGACTTTGTGTATTGTTTCTGCCCGCGTTGACTTTGACTTTTCAGCTTTGACCGGGCTTTAGAAAGGCTTTGTCTTCTTGAATCTTGGCCTTTAATCACAGAACTCCTTAGCAACCAACCATTGCTCCTTTATCTCATCAAAGTGGCACATTTATGCACATAATTGACTTTGAAGCCTGAAACGCATAAAAACACGTAATCAGTATTAACTCTTAATTAATACTCACATAATTGGTCTAAAAGTATGACTGTTACAGGGTTAAAACTACAGTTTTGGGCTCGTATCACGGTTTGATGTTCACCTTTTGATATGTTAGAGATTTAAATCTCTTCCTTTGCCAAAATGCGAAAACAAAGTATTTCCTTATTCACGATCTTCGTGTTCGTATATTTTTGAGTAGGGATTTGAACCAACCTAAATTCTAGGACTACTTACAACTAGGTTTTACTCTTTTAGGAAACTAGTGAGTAAGTTTAGCTATGATTGTGTAAATACTAAATATTTGGTTTCTTTACTACACAAAAATTGAAAACATTAAGTTATGTAAACATGCAACTAAGACACGATAAAATTTTACTTAAAACGAAAGTGGAGAGTTAATTCTTCTCATATGAAAATAACTTTTGTTATTTGATTTTAGTAAGTGCATCTTAATCTTTCTAGAACTCTTAGACAAGTCCTAATAAAAGAAAACTTGATCCCTAACATATATGACTCATCTTTAAGCTTCATACATGCTAGCATATATAACCAAAGCAATGACTTATCTCTAATCTCATTATTTTGATCCCTAACTAGACTCTACACCAACTATCATTTTGGGATAGGATGTAGGTCTAGTTGTTCTTCCTAAACAACTTACTAAACCAAATAACAAAGATTTTCCCTCACATGAGTATTATTAACTCCCCACAACGGGAAGGTTTAGCTCATGATCTTTGGGCTAAAAGATGAGAAGTACAAAATATAATTGTAAAAGGAGAGAGAGAACTAAAAGAAGAAGAAAATATATATATGAACTCACTTGCATGAAAAAGTGAGATTTTATTTTCAAGAGGAACACAAGGTTTCTCTATTAAAACTATTACAAGCCTTTTTGTTCAAAACTAAAAACTAAAATAAAATCTAAGACTAAGGAACTAAAATAATACATGGTAAAGGAAAAGAAGTCAAGGGAGTAAATGGAGTGTCCCCCTTGTTTTGTTTTCTTCTCCATTTGAGATAAATCTCATTTCCTCCCACGTGAAACACCAAACTACATTTACTTCCTTCTTAACCACACAATCTACAACAAAGTGACACCTATCTTTTTTCACTATTAACACCTAATCTCATCTAACTTTATTAACTACATGCAAGGTGTCACTTTTGCACCAATTATTTACAACTTTGTCTTGACTTGTATGATGACTCATCAAATCTTATGGGCCCATAGTGGGTCCACGTGCAGTCCAGTGGCGGTTTGGTCTTTTGGCAATTTTACAACTTCCCGTCTATGCGTAGAGTTCATCGCCCTGATTGTCTGAGCAGCTCACTTGTCGCATTCGGAGTCCTGGTTCAAAAGGTGGGAGCTTCAGAAGTTTGATACTTCTGTGCGGATTTGTTGGGCTTCACATGGCTAATTTGGAAGAATTCATATATACATCGTTCCCCGTGCTTTAACGCAGGTTTAACCAATATTTTGATGTTTACTGCGAAGACCTGCAAAAGTATGAAAATATACTTCTTTCATGATTATTAAACACATAATTAACCAAATTTATATGTCTCAATGGGGTTTAATATTACAGTTTTGGGTGCTTATCACGGTTAGTGTTCTCAGTTAGTTTATGCACCAGCCGCGTCTTCCTCATCTTTAGGTTGCTATTCGTGTGCTCCGTTATCTCAAAGGTTGTCCTGGACGTGGCATCTTGTTTCGAGATAATGGCCATTCTCTGGTTGAGGCGTGGACTGATGCTGACTATGCAGGTTGTAGATCTGACCGTCGATCTACTTCTCGGTATTGTACCACTATTGGTGGTAATTTCGTTAGATGGCGGAGTAAGAAACAAGATGTTGTTTCTAGGTCTAGTGCCGAATCAGAGTATCGGGTAATGGCCCAAGGTATGTGTAAGTTGATATGGCTCAAGCGTCTTCTACGAGATCTCCATCTACATGTCTCTCTTCCTATGACGCTTTACTGTGACAACCAATCTGCTCTTAGCATTTTAGCTAATCCTGTGCAACATGATCGTACCAGACATATTGCACAGGATTAGCTATTGTTATCCAAGCTGGGCATGTGTGATATTCATGGTCCAGCTTTAGGGGGAGTGTAAGTAGGGATAGTATTGTTATTTTCTTTTGTTAATCCTGTAATTACCTTATTACCCTTCTAGGGTTCCTCTTATATTAGAATAAATAGAAAATGATGAGAAAAAACTCTCATACACTTCATTTTCTCCTAAATTAGCTTCTACAAATAATTGGTCTAAAAAACATCTATTGGAGTATAAAACCAAAAACTATCTTTTAGATGTTAGCATTTATCCTAACAGTTGCTTATGTGCACTTCAATGTTAACATACAAATACATAATTACGTATATAAGTGCGCCTAACAACCAAAGAAAAACAGAAAAGACGCTTACCCTTGGAAACAAGGAGACACCCTTGAGGAGAAAAATGGGTGGAATGACACTATAATATAAGGTTGCTAAGCAGTTAGGAGCCCATAAGCAGTAGATACAATATCCCATCTGGAGTCCTAGTTTGATCCTTCCAGCACCCTGTGATAAGGGACCATACTTGGATAATATTATTTGAAAGTCACCTTCAGACCATCTCTTGTGTTGCACAAGTGTCTGAGCTAATGTGATCGGAGCGATACCAAAGAATCCAGTCCTTGTTGGATTGAAATAGACAGACTTCCATCCACGACATTGAATTGCTAGCCCAGAGTAAATCATTAAACGATTGACTTATCTTGGTTCTCGCGACAGATATGCACTGTCTTATATAGGAATGAGTTAGAGTATAATATTACTCTCCAGTGCTAACTAAGTCACAAACATAATTCAGTTGGCCCATTGAACCTAGATCTTGGGATCTCCAGTCAACTAGGTTGGTTTTTCCATTATAAGAACTCTTAGTTGATTATCTCAAAGGCTTTAAGCCCATTCCCCTTGATAATCTTTCCACTTGCTCTCTTGTTAAACCTTTTGTAAGCGGATCCGCAATGTTATCTTTTGACCTTACATAGTCGATTGAGATAACTCCATTTGAGAGCAATTGTCTAACGGTGTTATGTCTACGACGTATGTGTCGAGACTTCCTGTTATACATGCTACTCTGTGCTCTACCAATAGTAGATTGGCTGTCACAGTGTATACACACTACTGGCACAGGTTTAGCCCAGTTTGGAATATCCACTAAGAAATTTTGAAGTCACTCTGCTTCTTCTCCAGCCTTGTCCAATGTAATGAATTTTGATTCCATAGTGGACCTCGCTATGCACGTTTGTTTTGAGGATTTCCAAGAAACAGCTGCACCTCCAAGTGTAAAGACATATCCACTTGTGGACTTTGAGTTTTTAGTGTCAGATATCCAATTAGCATCGCAGTACCCTTCTGGAACGGCTGGATATCTTGTATAGTGCAGACCAAAATTTTGAGTATACTTTAAGTATCCCAAAACTTTTAGTATGGCAATCCAATGATCTCTGCCAGGATCACTCGTATATCGACTTAGCTTGCTCACAGAGTATGCTATGTCAGGCATTGTACAGTTCATGACATACATTAAACTGCCAAGTATACGAGAGTATTCTAGTTGAGATATGCTATCTCCTGTATTTTTGGCTAAATGAAGATTTACGTCAACTGGTGACCTTTTTGGTGTGATGTTATATTTCTTGAACTTTTCAAGAATTGTCTCAATGTAATGAGATTGTGATAGAACAAGTCCATCATCCGTCCTAGAGATCTTAATTCCTAGGATAACATCAGCTGACACCTAAATCTTTCATGTCAAATTTACTAGACAACATTTATTTGGTAGATTTTATGACATCCATATTACTACTCAAAATTAGCATATCGTCTACATAAAGACAAACAATGACACATCCCTTTTGAGTGCTTTTGACATAGACACACTTGTCACACTTGTTTATTTTGAAACCGTTTGACAACATTGCATTGTCAAATTTCTCATGCCATTGCTTAGGTGCTTGCTTTAATGCATATAAGGATTTAACAAGCTTGCAAACTTTCCTTTCTTGTCCAGGAGCAATAAACCCTTCGGGTTGTTCCATGTATATTTCTTCATCTAACTCACCATTCAAGAATGCCGTCTTTACATCCATTTGATGTATCTCAAATCCATGTATTGATGCTATTGCTATTAGGATCCTTATGGAAGTTATTCTTATAACTGGAGAGTAAGTGTCAAAATAATCCAATCCTTCCTTTTGTCTAAAGCCTTTGACCACAAGTCTAGCTTTATACTTGTCGATTGATCTATCAGTCTTAAATTTTTTTTGTGAATGTCCACTTATATCCCAAAGTTTTGGAACCTGGTGGTAAATCCACCAGTTCCCATGTATGATTTTGCATTATGGATTCAATCTCGCTATTTATTGCTTCTTTCCAATAAGTAGCTTCTGGAGATGACATTGCCTCCTTGAACGTTTGAAGATTATTTTCCAACAAGTATGTTAGAAAATCAGGTCCAAAAGACGTTATCGTCCTTGACCTTTTGCTACCTCTAGGTTCCTCCTCAATTTCGCTTTGTGTAGAATGGTTACTAGTTGTAGCGTCTAAAGTTTTCTTTGTTGAACTTGGCTCTATACACATGTTATACGGAAATGTATTTTCAAAGAGTGAAGCATTCCTTGACTCAATAATCGTATTAACATGTATATCTTGAATCTCTGATTTATGAACGAGAAAACTACTATTGTTTGCATATCCAATGAATACACAATCAATAGTTTTGGGTCATATCTTCACCTTCTTAGGTTTAGTGACTTCCACTTTAGAAAGACACCCCCACACTTTTAAGAATTCGTAGGAAGTCTGATGACCTTTCCAAAATTCGTAAGGTGTTTTAAGCGTCTTCTTGTTAGGAATCTTATTAAGAATGTAATTGGCAAAAAGCAAAGCTTCCCCCCACAAATTTTGGGGTAAACCAGAACTTAACAACATAGCATTCATCATCTCTTTTAGAGTTCGGTTTTTGCGTTCCGCTATACCATTTGATTGAGGTGAATAAGGAGCCATAGTTTGATGAATGATTCCATGTTTAGAACAGAAACCTTCAAAAGGTGATTCATATTCACCTCTTCTATCACTCCTTATAGCCTTAATCTTTTTGCTTAGTTGATTTTCATCTTCATTTTTATAGTGTTTGAACACTTCAATTGCCTCATCTTTACTTCTAAACAAGTAAACATAATTATATCTAGTGCTATCGTCAATAAAAGTAATGAAATACTTTTTACCACCTCTAGTTTGCATGTACTTAAGATCACATATATTTGTCTGTATTAAGTCTAGAGGTTCTGTATTTCTTTCAATGGAATGAAAGGATTATTTGGTCAACTTGGATTCTACACAAGTTTCACATTTATGGTGTGAGTTTATTTTTATCTTTGATATATAGTCCAAATTAATTAATCTACGCAAAGTATCATAATTAACATGTCCTAATCTATCATGTCATATATGTGAAGACTCAATCAAGTAAACAGAAGATTCAACTTTATTAGCGCTCTTTGGCGCAATAGTAAAACAAGACATCCTAAAGAGCCCATCCTGAAGATAGCCCCTTCCCACGAATACATCATTCTTAGTTAGTACAAATTTATCAGAAATAAAGACTAACTTAAAGCCATTCTTGCTCAGCAGCGACCCAGAAACCAAGTTCTTGTGAATGTCAAGCACATAGAGCACCTCATTTAGAGTTAGTTCCTTCCCAAAAGTCAACCTCATCACCACCTTTTCTTTGCCTTCAACTTTGGACGTAGAAGAGTTTCCCATAAAGCATTGTTCTTCCTTTTTCACAGCATGATAAGTCGTGAACATCGACTTGTTAGAGCATATATGGCGAGTAGCACCAGTATCCACCCACCATTCCCTTTCATTTCCAATCATGAGACATTCAAAAACCACGGCAGATAGGTTCATGTCATTAACATTATCAGAAAGCATGCCCATTGTCACATTTGCTTCAGTCTTTTGCTTCTTATACTTCTTTGGCTTGCAACATTCACTTGCCTTATGTCCAGCCTTCCTACAGTTGCAGCACTTGCCCTTGAACTTAGTAGGCGTACTACTCTCTTCACCTTGAGCTTTGTCTTGGCACTTCCTCTTTCTCTTAGCACTTGATCCTTCCACAACATTGGCCTTTGCCACCATGGGATCCTTGCCCTTCTTCTCAGATAGGCGGTTATCTTCCTCTATCCTTAGACGGACAATCAGTTCTTCAAGATTCATATCTTTACATTTATGTTTAAGATAGTTCTTAAAATCCTTCCAAGATGGTGGTAATTTCTCAATCATAGCAGCCACTAGGAAAGATTCTCCTAGGGTCATTCCTTCAGCAATGACATCATGGAGGATTACTTGAAGTTCTTGGACTTGGCTAATGACGGTTGATAAGAGCCCAAAACTGTAGTTTTAACCCCTTAATAATCATACTTTTAGACCAATTATGTGAGTAATAAATAAGAGTTAACACTGATTACGTGTTTTTGATGTATTTCAGGCAATAAAGTCAATTATATGCAGAAATGTGCTACTTTGACGAGATAAAGGAGCAACGATTGGTTGCTAAGAAGTTCCGTGATAAAGGCCAAGATTCAAGGAGACAAAGCCTTTCTAAAGCCCGGTAAAAGCTAAGAATCAAAGTCAACGCGGGCAGAAACAGTACACAAAGTCAGCAGAACTTCCGAAGGCCGTATATTTGGACTCAGACCTCGGAATTGGGTCTACCTTATGTCAAAATGACCGGCTTGGGGGGAGCTTTCTAATGGTCCAAGTCTTGACCCAATCATAGGAGCAGAAGTGGACGAAAAGTATGTTGAAGCTAAATCCAGTTGAAGAGCCCTTTTCGGACTAAAAGAATTGGGTTTTGGGCCCGATTTTCCGGCCCAAAACATGGCTCCAAGCCCATGCACGATTTTTGGATCTGAAGCATATAAAAACAAAAGCTTAGCTCTTTGTTAATGGTAGCTAATTAGACCTAAACTATAGATAATTCTAGATCTAGTTTTAATTGTTTTTAATTAAGTTTAGTTTCAATTCAATTCTTGTTTTAGATTAAACTCTTAAATCATTGTTCTTCATCGATTAGATAAATAAAATAGTAGATTCTTGTTCATTTCGATTTTGTCATTTACAATTGTTTAGATCTAAATTCCTTTATTACTTGTTATTCATTTCCCAGTTATTACCTAAGATTTCAATTATTGTTTAGACAAATTGCATAAAGATAGAATTTTATATGATGTCTAGTTTTAATTCAATGGGAAATGATAGTTGTATGAATCAAGGCTAAACCTCCATTAGAGGGGTTAAAGAAGCCTTGATTAAGCTTGATCTTTGTTAAACTTAGAAATCGTCGTGATAGTTATTCCACTCTAGAAACGATTAATTCACCATGAGAATGGGTTTAATCGCTCACATGCTAGTTATGAATTGGTAGAAATGTCATGTATAATTAGGGATTAGAATTACTATTTTGATATGTGAAGCATTCAATTTGGATCACAACGAGTCTTTGTTAGTAGGAATAAGTCGAGTTAAGGTGGATTCAATTCCCTTTAATTCTTTATCTAGATTCAAACCCTTAGCATTCTATCATTTCGTTATTTGTAACTTGTTAATTGAATTCACCTCGTAGTATAGAATTCCCCTCGTAAATCTCTCACTAGACTTATGATTGATTAGTTGACACGAAACCATCGCATGCTAAAGACCTAGGAGTGGAATGAACTTCCTACTCTACTATATCTTAATTTGATTGAGAGTAGAAAACTTTGATAAATTAGATACACGAAAATAGTTCTAGTTTTACTAACGTTTAGAGTTCTCGCGAGCTTTAGTCATTGGTAAAACTACTCTTTTTACATTTATCAAATGGCACCGCTGCCAACTTAGTTCCCTTTAGCTTTGGTTTCATAGTATAATTAGTCATTTTTAAGTCCCATTAAACCCACTCACCCTTGTTTGATTCATACTGTGGTTGTCCGTTTCAGCATTGAAAAGTTCCTCGAAAAATTACACGGGCACTTTCTTCAAACGCGCGATGGAACCCTCGGCGACTGCTACCAAACCGAAAGCCACGACCGTGCTCAAACACTATAACTTGAAGTTACATGGAGCGCACCTGCGCCCTCTGCTGAAATTGCCCGATTTCCTCAGGTTTGTTTCAAACTTTCCATTTCTTCATGTTTTCAGTGTTCTAACTTGTTATACACACTGATCACGCGTAAACAAGACGCTATTCGTAAGCGAAGCAAGGAGGCATTCAAGTACTCTTTTCTTTAACACCTCGCATCTCCAGTTAGAGGTTTATACTAGTATATCAAGATTGTTTGGAGTGTTGTCGTGTTTAGACTTAGACTTGCATGAGATTAAGGTCTGGCCGAAGAAAAACACCGAATGTAATTAACCGTCAACGTCAACAAACACGTCTATCTAGTATACCAATCACTACACCTCTAGCTACTATTCCACACACCACACCTGACATAATGGCTGAAGAAAGAGAGACTCCTCTCTCTGACTTTTACAAAGCCTTGAGCGATAGCCCCAAATCTTGCATCGTTCTAGCAGACCCAGTGGGGGATTTTTGAATCCCCCCAAACATATTTAATTTGTTACCCGTTTTTCATGGTTTAGACCATGAAAAACCTTATCAGCACATGCGTAGGATTGAACAAGTCCTTACAACATTCCACCATCCTACGGTTGGTGCGGAACAAATTAAACTTAGGGTATTTCCCTTCACCTTAGCCGATAAGGCGGCGTCTTGGTTAACTGCCCAAGCGCCTAATTCTGTGGACTCGTGGGCTAAACTTGTTCAGTTGTTTATGGAACATTTTTACCCACCCCTAAAGACGGATGAGATGCTTTCCAAGATTCATTTCTTTCGACAAAATCCTCATGAATCATTTTCAGAGGCTTGGAATCGTTTCAACGATCTCCTTATAGAATGTCCACATCATAACCTAGCGAAAGACACGTTAGTTCGTGCCTTTTTCAAAGGACTTCTACACCACCATAAAGAAGTCCTTGACATAATGAATGGGGGTAGTTTCCTAAGTAAAGGAGCCTCGGAGGCTTACAAATTTTTAGAAGATCAAACTAAGCGCAATAATAATTGGGTGGGGGGGGGGGGGTAGTGAGTAGTGATGATATCCCCCGCTCTGCTAGTTCTTCTTCAACAATTAAGGCCGCCGATATGTTTGAGATGAAACCCAATCCAGAACTTAAAAATTTAATCGAATCTCTAACTAAAAAGGTAGAGGCTATTTCTGTTCAACAAAAGCCTGTCCCCGTCATGAATGTCAACTCCAACCCATGTAATTTCTATTTGAGTCCTGAGCACCCTGACTCCTATTGTCCTCTCGCCTATGAACAACAACAATCAGAGCAAGATAATGTTTGCTCCATTAATAGCTATCCTATTCCTAATGCCCCATGGAGACAAAATCCCAACTTCAACATAAAACAATCAACAAGTTACACCTCCAGGGTTTAATAACCAAAATGTTAGGCAAGCAAACAATTATAACCAAGATCCACCTAGACAAGGACAAGGTCAGGGGAATTATAATAATTATAACAACCAAACGCAACCACGACAAGGTCAAGCACAAGGTCAGGGTAATTATAATAGTTATAATACCAATAGAGGTATCGTTTTGGTTAACAATAATAACTATCACAACCCGCCCATAAATAATCAACGTGAGATAGTTCCAGTCGCCCTGTGACTACTACACAAACACAACCGGATCGTATCGACGCCTTTATACAGGTTACCCAACAACTTTTCCAAACAATGACTCAATCAAACCAATAGATCTTACAATCCATAAATCAGGGCATACAACAGTTAGCCCAAGAGAAATCCCAACCAAAAGGCGTGTTTCCAGGCCAAGCGATACCAAACCCTAAAACATCAAACACAGCCTTTGAGGTAAACGGTTATACTAGTACGGAAACTACAACCGTAGGTGAGCTAAATTCCATCACCACTCTCCGTTCTGGAAGAGTGGTTGATAACAAAGTAACTATGCCTATAGTTACCCCATCAGTACTCCCTACACCGGATATCGAACTAGATACCGAAATAGAAACTGAAGAGCCTACCACTGTAGAGGTACCAGTTAAACCACAACCTAAGAAACAGATACCCAAGGTTAGACATCCAGTTGAGCCATACGCTAAATATAGAGAGAAACCACTGTTTCCCCAGAAATTAGCCATGCTAACCAGGGATACAAACTTTGAGGAGATTAGGAACGTTTTCAAAAATCTAACGATAAACCTTCCTTTTCTCGAAGCTATTAAAAAGCTACCTAACCACGCTAAAGTTTCTTAAAGAGTTGTGCACTACTAGGCGTAAGACCAACATACCTAAAGACGCCTTTCTAACTGAACAGTTCCCAACTTTATCAGAAAATAATGGACTTGTTAAGTACAAGGATCCTGGTCGTCCTAGTGTAAAATGCACCTTAGGAGATTCCAACACAACGACCGCTTTATTAGACCTGGGGACGAGTGTTAACTTACTCCCATTTTATTTGTATAAACAAATAGGTCTACAGGAAATGCAACCTACAACTATGACGTTGCAGTTAGCGGACAGGTCTATAAAGTATCCTAAGGGTGTAGTGGAAAACGTGCTTGTTAAGGTCCAGAATTTCTACTATCCTGCAGATTTTGTTATCTTCGATACAGAAGTCGCTAACGACTCTGTACCGATCATCTTAGGGCGTCCCTTCTTGGCAACTGCCAACGCGCTTATAAATTGCCGCGATGGTAGATGTCCTTATCTTTTGGCCATCTTTCTGTTGAGGTAAACATTTTTAAAATGATGAAACAGTTACCAGAATCGTCTATAGATGAAGAGGTTAGTGATAAAAGTGAAATGAATAGTCTACCTGCGAAATGAACGATGAATTCACTCCGTAAGTAAACTAAAACTGGATTTTTACTAGACTATTATCAAAGCTTCTACTCTCAATGCGAATTGCACTAAGTGGAGTAGGAAGTTCGTTCCACTCCTAGTTCCCTAGCATGGATTGTTTTCTAAGTCTAAGAAATCGTTCTTAAGTCAATGAGAGATTTACTTAATTACTTAACTAGACTACGATGCAACTACCCACCTAAATGCAACTAGTCGATTATCGGACAACTAAGGGAATGCTACGTTGATTCGATGATAAGGAGTTAGAGGGGATTGATTCCACCTTAACTCAACTTAATCCACTAACGACGAAGTCGTCAGAATCCGAATTGAATCGCTACACAGAACAATCGGTTCTTCCTAATCCCTAATTACACATGGCATTTCTACCAATTTATAACTAGCATGTGAACAATTAAACCCATTCTCATGGTGAACTAATTATTTTTGGCGTGGAATAGAAATTACGACAACTCTACGATAAACGGGATCAAGCTTTCATCAAGGCTTCTCAACCCCCTCTAATGGAGTTTAGCCTTGAATCATTCCGCAATCATTCCCATTTAGATTAAAACTAAACATACTATAAAGCATTGAAATTTACTAATTTAAACAATAATGAAATCTAAATTAATGACTAAAATGAAATAAGAACAAGAATTGAAATTAGATCTAGAAATGGAAATGACAAAATCGAAATTGATAAAAAATACTACTTTATTGATCTAATTAAATGAAGAACAAGATTCAAAGGTTTAATCTAATAAAGGATTTGAAACTAATTAAATAAAACAATTAAATCTAGATCTAGAAGCTATTTTAATGGCTACTTTCTATTCTAACCTATCTACCTAACCTAACTGCCCCTGACTTCCATTAACACTGAGTCAAGCTTTTGTTTTTTATACATCCAGATCCAAAAATCGTGCATGGGCTTGGAGCCATGTTTTGGGCCAGAGAATCAGGCCCAAAACCCGATTCTTTCAGTCCAAAAAGGTCTCTTCAGCTGCAGTTGGCTTCCACAGCCTTTTCATCCACTTCTGCTCCTCTGATTGGGTCAAGGCTTGGACCATTGCAAAGCTCTTTCCGAGTCGGTCGTTTTGACATAAGGTAGGCCTCAATCCGAGGTCTGAGTCCAAAGATATGGCATTCGAAAGTTCTGCTAACTTTTGCTCCTTTATCTCGCTAAAGTGGCACATTTCTGCACATAATGGACTTTGAAGCCTGAAATGCATAAAAACACGTAATCAGTATTAACTCTTACTTATTATTCACATAATTGGTCTAACAGTATGATTATTAAGGGGTTAAAACTACAGTTTTGGGCTCTTATCAGTTAGTATGATCGAGAGCTTAGCTCAAGATTATTTTAACAACACGTTTACCGAAAACCATATGTATAAATTCCTTTCTTTTAGAACTTCAGATTTTGTAAATGACTCCTACTTAAAGGAAGTCAACACCATCCTTGAGTCCACACCAATTGTAGACCCTTCGGTTGCTCCATATACTGAGTATGAAGACTTGCTACCTAAGCAAGTACTCATTACGCAAGATGAGGACCCTGATGAAACATCTATTTACATTCCTTCCACCCCAGTGCTTAAACCTCTTTCCCCGGAGTTAAAATATATTCAACTTGATCCGGATGATAGTCATCCGGTAATTATATCTTCTCTGTTATCTAAGGATGAAGAGACACATTTAATCAGGGTGATTACGGAACATCGGTCTGCGATTGGTTGGTCCCTAGCCGACATTAAGGGAATTGACCCTAATGTTTGCACTCAACGTATCCATTTGGAGGATACCGCGAAGACTTCTCTTGAACCTCAGCGTCGCTTGAACCCTGCCATGAAAGAGGTGGTTAGGGAAGAAGTCTTACGATTACTCGATGCGGGTATCATATACCCAATCTCCGATAGCGAATGGGTAAGTCCCATTCATGTAGTTCCTAAGAAATCGGGGGTTACCATGGTCGTAACGCTAAGGGTGACTATGTTTTCACACAAGGTCTTATGAAATGGAGAATCTGTATTGATTACAGACGTTTAAATGCTATGACACGAAAGGATCACTTTCCTTTACCTTTTATAGATCAGATGCTCGAACGTCTAGCTGGTCATCCTTTTTATTGTTTTCTGGATGGCTACTCAAGCTATTTTCAGATTATTATTGATATTGATGACCAAGAAAAGACTACATTCATGTGTCACTTTGGAACGTATGCCTATAAACGAATGCCTTTTGGCCTTTGTAATGCTCCTAGTACCTTCCAGCGGTGTATGCTTCATATATTTAGTGACATGGTAGAGCGCTTTATGGAAGTTTTCATGGATGATTTTTCTATCTATGGAGACTCCTTCACAGATTGCTTGTCTAACTTGTCTAAGGTTTTGACACGGTGTGAAGAAAAGAGCCTGTTTTAAATTGGGAAAAGTGTCATTTCATGGTGAAAAAGGGCATAGTACTAGGTCACATTGTATCTAGTGATGGCATCGAAGTAGATACTGCCAAACTAGATAAGATAGTGACTCTACTTATACCACGGACTGTCCGTGATATTAGAGCATTTCTAGGCCATGCAGGTTTTTATAGGCGCTTTATTAAAGATTTCTCGAAAATAGCAAGGCCTTTAACTAATCTGCTTTTAAAGGATGCCATCTTTGATTTTAATTTTAACTGTAAGCAGGCTTTTGAAACTTTAAAAGCCGCCCTAACCTCTGCACCAATTATACAGCCTCCCGATTGGTCTAAACCTTTCGAACTCATGTGTGATGCTAGTGATTATGCAGTTGGTGCTGTCTTGGGACAGAAACTAGATAATAAGTCCACTGTTATTTATTATGCTAGTAAAACCTTAAACGATGCTCAATGGAATTATACAACTACTGAAAAAGAATTCTTAGTTGTCATTTATGCTTTAAATAAGTTTCGTCCTTATTTGGTTGGTTCTAAAACTTTAGTTTACACGGACCATGTAGCCCTTAGGTACCTTCTTGCAAAGAAGGATGCTAAGTAGAGATTAATCCGATGGATTCTTCTCCTGCAAGAGTTCACATTAGAAATAAAGGACAAAAGAGGGGTCGAAAACGTAGTTGCCGACCACTTATCTAGACTTACAAATGACGATGATAGTGATTCTGAGTCCATACCGGACTCTTTTCCCCGATGAGCATCCAGATATGCTATTTTTCAAAGACCTTGGTATGCCGACATTGTAAATTATTTAGCGGCTGATGTTATTCCTTATAATTGGTCAAGAAATGAACGTAAGAAGTTCTTGGCGAGTTTAAGTTATACTACTTGGGATGAGCCCTACCTTTTTAAGTATTGTGCGGATCGATTATTCGTCGTTGTATTCCCCAAAGGGGAATATAATGAAGTTCTATCGCTCTGCCATAACAAAGAGTGTGGTGACCATTTTAGTGGAATGAAAACAGTCGCTAAAGTTCTTCAATGTGGATTTTATTGGCCTACCCTTTTTAAGGATGCCCAAGTGCATTGCAAGACGGTATTCGCTGCCAACAACTTGGGGCTTAATCACGGCGTAATATGATGCCATTAAACCCAATCTTGATAGTAGAAATTTTTGACGTTTGGGGCATTGATTTCATGGGTCCCTTCCCTGTTTCCCACGGTTTCATTTATATTCTAGTTGTCGTGGACTACGTGTCTAAATGGATAGAGACCATGGCTTGCCATAGCAATGACCATAAGACAGTTGTATTTTTTATTAAGGAGTATATTTTCTGTCGTTTTGGCATTCCTAAAGCCATCATTAGTGATGGTGGAACACATTTTTGCAACAGAGTTGTTGCATCTCTAGTGAAAAAGTATGGAGTTACACACAAGGTAGCAACTCCTTATCATCCACAAACTAGCGGACAAGTAGAAGTTTTTAATAGTGAAGTCAAAAAGATTTTAGAAACAACTGTAAATCCTTATAGGAAAGACTGGTCGAAGTGTCTATCGGATGCCTTATGGGCGTATAGGACGGCTTTCAAAACTCCTATAGGTATGTCTCTCTTTAGACTTGTATTTGGGAAACCTTGTCATTTGCCCGTTGAATTAGAGCATTGTGCTCTGTGGGCTATAAAAATCATTAACTTCAATATTGATGAGGCGGGTGTCAAACGCAAGTTGCAATTGAATGAGCTTGAGGAAATCCGTAGCGATTCTTACGATCTCGTGAAGGATTATAAAGCTAACATGAAACGTGTTCATGAGAAGCAAATCTTGCGCAAAGAGTTTGTGGTCGGTCAAAAGGTCTTGCTTTACAACTCCCCGGCCTACATATTTTCCCGTGGAAACTAAAACCCGTTAGTCCGGTCCTTTTCGTTATCAAGTCACCCCTTACGGGCAATCACCTTGGTAAATCCCAAGGACAACAGTACCTTTCAAGTTAATGGTCAACGGTTAAAACATTTTCACGAACTTCTGTCCCCTGATGTAGAGGAAGTCCTTTTACAGGACCCTGTCTATAAGGAGTGACCTTTGTCATTTGGTACTTTCTTTCACTTCCATATAGTGGTAAGTGCACCATTCAGGTAACCGGGTCCTCCCTATAGAGTGTGTGGCTGTAAGTACCGGATCCTAAGTCCACGTTTCACATAATTCACATTTTCCACTTTTGCATGTTTTCTCGGTTTTTGAGTCATGTTCCTCTATGGGGTGAATTATGTATTTATTGTTTTTCGTTTTTCTTATAATAAACTAATAAAAAAATAAAAATAAAATAAAATTTCTAAAATCATAGAAATAGCAATCCAACAAGTCTTGGGAATCTGACTTTAAACGGCCCACGTTAAAACAAATTTTGTGTTTAAAAATTTGTTTGGGGGTGGGCAGTCGGTCTTTCCATCCAGATTGCTCGAACTTTCCATTTGTGTTGCTTAGGCCCATTAGTCGTAGTTCATTCGGGTTGACGTTATCTATAACTTAGATTTCCTTCGTTCGCATAACTTACGTCACACACGCACTACAAGGCATTTTTCCACCTTCTTATACGTTACACATGGTCGGAATTAAGTGTTTTATGGATCATTGGATTGGAAATTCTCTACTGATCATTTCCATAACTCATTCGCCAAAATCGGACCAGTAACGAAGCCGCAAATTGAATTTGAAATTGCGCGAAATATCGAAAAAGTTCGGAATTCGAATTGGGCTTGGTCCCAAACCGCACGCACGTGCGTGGCACATGCGTCTCCTTCCTTCCCAAAACGCAAACAGTCGTGTTTCCTTTTCCATCCCGCCAATTAACAAACTTTAAAGGAAAACCTAAAAACCAAAAATAAAAATTAAAAATAAAATAAAATAAAATAAAAATAAAATAAAAAAAAAAAACACCTATCTAGACCACGCCCATTGTTAACCACCAGCCCGAGTTCTCTCAAACAAATTTCCCACACCACCGAAAACAACCACCAATTCAAGCTGCCACCGTACCCACCATCGCCACCACCATTATTTTTAGTGTGTTTTTCATCAAACTCGCCTCCTCCACCGTCTACAAAACCATTGTTTGTTTCAAAAACTTCAATGGCGCTACGACGAAGAATTTTGCCGGAACAAGCATTTAGACCCGACCGTTTCGCGCCATTCTACGCGACGGAGATGATTAGGAGGGATTTGAATGGACTGTGGTGCTCGACTGAGGAGTTCTATCACTATGATTTGGTAGAACAGTTTTATAAGAAGCGAGAATTGGAGGGGGATAGGATTTTCATTAAGGTAGTAGGAACGAGGAGGGAAGTAACGAGACAGCGTTGTTGGAAAATTAGGTTAGAAGCTACCGAAGCAACCTAGAAGCCACCATTCAGGAATCGCAGTTTACTGGAGTTCCTGCTTTGATGAAAGATACTGTAGTGGAGGGTGAATACAATACAAGTTCTCATTGCGTCTGCCAGTGAAGTCTGAGAACCAACCAACTGACTGTAGCTCAGTGGATTGGTAGGAACATCCTCGGGAAAGAAAAAGTCAGCGATATCGGTCTGCAATGTCTGCACGTTCTCTGGATTTTGCAAACGAATAAGTATAATTTATGCATCCTCGATTTAATTTTTAATGTGATTAGAGGAGTGGAAAAAATCATTGCGCCTCTTCCCGTATTGATCACTAAGATCATGCTCTCATTTAGAGCTGTCACAAAATCTGCTCCTATTATGATCAAGTTGCATTCAAATGCAACTATTTATACTGAGTGCATCCAAAAGACGTGGCAGTTGTCGGAAGATGATGTGGTTGAGTCGGAGGATGAAAAGGGGGATATGACATGTTTGGATGAAGATGCTCTGGATAGGTGTAGCTCTAATGTAGAACACATGCAAGTGTTGCAAAATAGCTTGCGGTGCGTTTATGCCATTTGTGAAGATATACGAGATAGGCAGATTATAGTTCGAAATAAACAAGCAAACCTTCGCATCGAACTTTGAAATATTCGAAACGCGTCGAAAGATATCTGGTATAATACGGAGACAATGCACCAGTGCCAAGAGGACCACTATATAGTACTAAAGGCTGAGATGGAAGCACAGCGCTTGTTCCAAGTAGAGATGCTACGACACATGCCACCCTTGGAGGATTCTGCTTCAGACGAGTCTGAGAGGCATGAGCGTCGTCGCCGAAGGACAGATGGCTCAAGCCATTCTTCATCCCAGGACCAATCTCCATCTCAGGGTCCATCTTCATCACATGGCTAGGTGATCACCATCAGTTTGTGTTCGCTGTTATTTCATTGTTTTTATTGTTTTATTAGTTGGATTTTAATTCAGTAGTTAAATTTAAATATTAATCTGTTTGTTTTATGTTGTTTGGATTTAAATTTTTTTAATATAATTGGTTATTTTCGAATTGTATGCGTGTTTTATCATTAATCTCACCTTCCTGAATTGTTTGGGGGGTAATATTTATACCGAGCATAATTCGTTATATGATCATCTTCTGTAAAGTTGTCTTGGAGTAAAGGTTGAGAATTTGGCCGATATCGGCATATCTATGATTATGTGTGGTGGTAGCATGAAATCTAGGAGAGTTTAGAAGTTACTATTCTAAATCCAGTATAAAAGATACCAGGGTTGTTATAAAATCAAGAATATGGTTTGTTTCCGTTTTCGGGTATGGAAATTTTCTATTTTCGGAAATTGCCTTAAACAATTTGGCAACTTGCCGATTCGTTTTGGAAGCTCAGAACCTATTTAAACTTCCTTCATTCTACACTCACAACCCACACTACACCCCACCATCATCTCTCACCTTTCACTCCAAGCTTTTCCTTCTTTTTCCTTGTAAACTTCTGCTTCAGCACTTACGAGCGCACCTGAGCCCTAGACACTGATAGAAATTTTACTCAGAGCGCACCTGCTCCCAAGTTGAGCGCGACTTCGCTTCAAAAACACTTGTAACTCCAAAACACCCGAAGCGCACTCTCGCTACGACCTCAAATGTAAACCACGAAAATTTCCAATTTTTTTAGGGTTGTTCCAGGATTTTTGGAGCTGTTCCAAAGAGTAGTTGAGATGACATCTCCTATAGTTATACCTGAACAGTCTTTCAAAGACGTGTTGGGAACCGAGACCAATGGACATTGGTTTCAAACAGGATCCTACAGTTAGGATGGCCATCTACTGGTAAGTGATGACGATTCATATTCAGCACAACTTACTGCTTATTTCTACGACCACGTTAGTTTCTATTGTAATCAGGATGGAGAACAAGAATTCTCCGTCGTAGTCGATGACACGACACTAGAATTCAATAAATATGTGGTAGCTTTAGTTTCGGGATTACCAATACCTGATCCTGTTCACACATGGGGATATATGACCAATAATGCATACATTTATGATTATACATATTTCTATGAGTATTATGGGGGAGGGGTATTTCGAGTAATGGACCAGGGGAGATATAACATTGCCCTTGGTAGCCTGTCCCTAAACGTAGGCACCACCATGTTATTCATCCTATTGAATATTTTGGGGGAATAGCAGTTCACGTCTGCAAACAGTACTGCTGGTGACATTTTGCTCGCTTTAGCTAAGGGACGTCGCCAATATGACATTCCCCGCGTTTTAGTCGCTAGTCTTAAGAGAGCCCAAAGCATGAGGCGTAAGTATCTTCTTATGCCTATTTTGGTAAGCCGCATCATGCGTAGTTGTTTACCTATATTCTGTGCATAATTCACAGATTGGAAAAGGGTTGAAGTCATGAGACCCACCAATTGGGTGGTTCGCTCATTGCAAATTATGACTTGGCCGGGATGGCAGGTGCATCCTCATTTGGTCGCCCTATACATCCCATCAGACATAATAACACTTGACAGGTTAGCATTAGTAGATGATAAATGGCGGCAAGCTTGGCAAGTTATAATGGCCTGGCAGGATGTGAAGGAACCTCATCTCTTTGATGAGGAGGAGGATGCTTAAGCGGGAGATAAGGTAAGTTTTTAGTTTTGTTATTGTCTGTTTATTTCCCAAGCAATTTAATTCTGTTAACCCCATAACGGGTGGAACTCTTATAGAGTTGCGTCGGTTTTCCTTCCTATATTAGTATGTTCTACCCTTGTTTTGCAGATGTTCCAGAATTTCACGCGTTTCCATGGTATTTTCCTACCCTCATTATTTAAAATACTTTGAGGACAAAGCATGCATTTTTGTTTAGGGGGCATAGAAACACGTGTAATTAAGGCATCTGTTAGGATATAGATATGTATAATATGCAATTGTTTTCTAGTTAAATTTTTTTAAATTTAAAAATATAAATAAATAAGTTTATGTTATACACTTAAGAATATTGGTATTGTTTTCTTTCTCTATGCTCTTAATAATCTAGAAGTCTCACGTAGCTTTTGCATTAGAATAATTTTTAGAAACTTAGGTTAATATGTATATAATAATCTTTGCATCTATCTATAAATATATTACATGAGTATCTATGATTGTTAGCAGTAAGTTTCTGAAATCTAGGCTAGAGTACTTATTCTACAAATCCTATGAGAATATAACCTAAAGCCTTATATGAGTGAAACATTTGAGAAATGACACAAGGGAGAAGTAAAATCCGGATACAGAAATCACACGTCCACTTGCTTGATCACTATACCATATCCTAAGCGAGAATTTAGGCCCTCTTTGGATCGATATAGCCAGAAATTCAACCCTTATGAAATTATTTTCCGCTAGTCGCCCCTCTGAGCCTTTCCTTAACCTTCCATAAACAGCAAATCCTTTACCTTGTTACAAAAACAAAACAAAATAAAAAAAATTCAACTTACCCAATCTAGAATAAGTTTGAGAATAGAATGAGTGAAGAAAGAAGAAGAGAAAAACCTGTGTAACCAAAAATTAGTTAGTTGCTTCATGAAAAGAAAAGAAGTTTCCATCCAAGGAAAAGAAAAAGAAAAATAGAAATAAATAAAAACTCCAAAAATAGAATAAAAGGGAGTCAAAAGCCAAAGAAAAGAAAAAGAAAAATATGGCTAAGGATGGAAACAAAGTGTAGAAGCAAAAGTAAATAACAAGGTTTTCTCTAGTTACATAATATGAAGACTCTATTATCTCAGACTTGTCCTTTTTGAATATCCATTTCCTTCCTTCTTAAACCATCTCCTAATCCCCGCAACACCTAATAAAGACCTCTAGCTCAATTGGGAATAGGTTAGTGTGATAGTAAGTGGCAGATGTGTTTGATCGACTCCGGCTTCCTTGTTTGTCATTAAGATTGTAAGGTAAAGTGTGCCCACTGCACACTGGAGTAGCGAAACTTGAGCGGGAAAATCAGAGTGTTTGTATCTTGACTTATATGTGAGAACCTACTTAAGGTCGCTATTCCGAGTTTTCAGAAACGGACCTGCTATTGCATTTCATAGTATTACTCATTGTATATATGTTTATTGTAGATGATTGATTATTATGCATATATTAGCTTAGGTTTCGACTTGATTATTCTATATTCATTGCTAGTGAAATGTATAGTTAATGTAGAGCATGAATAAGGAAACAATAGTTTTATTTCTTAGTCGTTGTAGTATAGATGAAGTTTGTGAGTACCTTCACTGGAAAACTCTCACGAGGCTATAACTCGTCCACTAGGGAATTCCTAGTGGTTTAAGGCCTTGTTGCATATGGTCAATGCAATCGCACTCAGCAAAACGAGATTAGTTAGAACTCCATTTTTGGTCACTTATTCTAATTTCTCATATTTGCTTGAGGACAAGCAAAATGCTGTTTGGGGGTGGTTTGATAAGAACCCAAAATTGTAGTTTTAACCCCTTAATAATCATAATTTTAGACCAATTATGTGAGTAATAAATAAGAGTTAACACTGATTACGTGTTTTTGATGTATTTCAGGCAGTAAAGTCAATTATATGCAGAAATGTGCTACTTTGACGAGATAAAGGAGCAAGGATTGGTTGCTAAGAAGTTCCGTGATAAAAACCAAGATTCAAGGAGACAAAGCCTTTCTAAAGCCCGGTAAAAGCTAAGAATCAAAGTCAACGCGGGCAGAAACAGCACACAAAGTCAGCAGAACTTCCGAAGGCCGTATCTTTGGACTCAGATCTCAGAATTGGATCTACCTTATGTCAAAACGACCGACTCAGGGAGAGCTTTCTAATGGTCTAAGTCTTGACCCAATCAGAGGAGCAGAAGTGGACAAAAAGTCTGTTGAAGCCAAATCCAGCTGAATAGCCCTTTTCGGACTAAAAGAATTGGGTTTTGGGCCCGATTTTCCGGCCTAAAACATGGCTCCAAGCCCATGCACGATTTTTGGATCTGAAGCATATAAAAACAAAAGCTTAGCTCTTTGTTAATGGTAGCTAATTAGACCTAAACTATAGATAATTCTAGATCTAGTTTTAATTGTTTTTAATTAAGTTTAGTTTCAATTCAATTCTTGTTTTAGATTAAACTCTTAAATCATTGTTCTTCATCGATTAGATAAATAAAATAGTAGATTCTTGTTCATTTCGATTTTGTCATTTACAATTGTTTAGATCTAAATTCCTTTATTACTTGTTATTCATTTCCCAGTTATTTCCTAAGATTTCAATTATTGTTTAGACAAATTGCATAAAGATAGAATTTTTATATGATGTCTAGTTTTAATTCAATGGGAAATGATAGTTGTATGAATCAAGGCTAAACCTCCATTAGAGGGGTTGAAGAAGCCTTGATGAAGCTTGATCTTTGTTAAACTTAGAAATCGTCGTGATAGTTATTCCACTCTAGAAACGATTAATTCACCATGAGAATGGGTTTAATCGCTCACATGCTAGTTATGAATTGGTAGAAATGTCATGTATAATTAGGGATTAGAATTACTATTTTGATATGCAAAGCATTCAATTTGGATCACGACGAGTCTTTGTTAGTAGGATTAAGTCGAGTTAAGGTGGATTCAATTCCCTTTAATTCTTTATCTAGATTCAAACCCTTAGCATTCTATCATTTCGTTATTCGTAACTTGTTAATTGAATTCACCTCGTAGTATAGAATTCCCTCGTAAATCTCTCACTAGACTTATGATTGATTAGTTGACACGAAACCATCGCATGCTAAAGAACTAGGAGTGGAACGAACTTCCTACTCCACTATATCTTAATTTGATTGAGAGTAGAAAACTTTGATAAATTAGATACACGAAAATAGTTCTAGTTTTACTAGCGTTTAGAGTTCTCGCGAGCTTTAGTCATTGGTAAAACTACTCTTTTTACATTTATGAACGGTCTTACTATCCGTCATTTTGAAATCAAGAAATCTGCCAACTATGAATTTCTTCATGCCAGCATCTTCACTCTTGTATTTCTTTTCCAACGAATTCCAAAGTTCCTTAGCAGTCTTGAACACACTATACATATTGTATAATGAGTCAGCCAACCCACTAAAGACATAATTTCTACACAAGAAATTAGCATGAAACCAAGCATCTTTGGCCAAAACCTTTTCCTTGTCAGTTTCATCAGGGCTTACATCGGGAGCTTTATCCCATAGAAACCTTGCCAAGTTAAGGGTGGTCAGATAGAAGAGCATCTTCTGTTGCCAGCGCTTGAAATCAGTTCCATTGAACTTTTCAGGCTTCTCCCCATGAGGAACAGAATGGGAAAAAGCAAGAAGAAAACGAATGCTTGATGAGTAACTGGTGGTGTTGCCATATTCTGAAATACAACTACACTTTGTTATTCCTTTAAACCAAAAAAGAAAAGAAAACATAAACAAATTATGTTCAGTAAAGAAGAAGAAGAAAAAAAAAATATGTCTTAAGTTGTTAGGAATATATAACTTAATTGTACTTACTCTTTACCAATTACCAAACTATACAAACCTTTTGTCTTGTAAGTGTCTTGTACATCTTAATTAAATTCGAGCCTAGTGTAGATACAATATGTCCTTAAGACAGATTTTCCCCCTCACGGTGCTTGAAAGTTGATGGGAAATTGTCCCCCAAGATAGAACGGATTTTCTTTTATAGAAAGCTAGCACTTCAATTCTATAGAATCAGCGAACACAACATAGTATTTGACTAAGAACAGATGGAGAAGAGAAAGATCAGAACTCTGTGTGATCTGGTGTGTCTTTCTCTCCAAATTCATCCACTATTTATAGGTGAGTGGTGCCTCTTCGAAACAACACAATGACTCTTAGGAAAAAGTAAACAACTCTTTGAAAAGTCACATGTTCGAAAAGACACACCATTTCGGCATAAAACACTGTTTCGAACCAGTGCCTATTTCTAAATGTCATACTTTTTTCGGCATAATGCACTGTTTCGAACTAGTGCATCCTTTTGAAAAGGTTTTTCTCACTTTCATCTCAAGTGAGGTAACTTGAGAGACAAATTACTCGTTCATATCTCAATGCATTTATGCAAAGCAACTCCATTTTTCTAACAATTATCACATCCTCAACAGGACAGCCATACTTTAATCCCATCTGTATAAAGTTTTACTAAGTCAAAAGAAAGTATCATTCTACTGAGTGCGAGCCTAATTATGATATATAGACAGATATACTTACCTCTTTCCCCATTCAAATTCTTCTCGGAGGTGCAATCTGCAAGGATCTTTGTCTGCTCTTCTAGTTCAGTTATACTTTCTTGTACTCTGTTGTCAATACTTTTCACAAATTCAAATTTATATTCCTTGCTGTACTTCCTCCCGCAGAGTCTCTCTCCTGTGAAACCACCCCGTGTCCCAGTGCCAATATAGGGTGGCCCTCCAAAACCATCTAGACCTGGAAACTCCATCTTTTAAATAATAAATAAAACAATAATAGTTCAGAGACGCACCAAAAACAAATCCATCTTTTAAAAAAATTATATAAAAAAATAGTTCGTAGACAGAAAATAAGAAAAAAAAATTGATAAAAATTCAATGTATGAAAGCTCTTCATGGTACTTACTTCCTGAATTACAGTTAAAACACCACCAGAGATATCATTTTGGGTCAGATTGTTGAAGCAGTGAGGATATTGTACGAAAGCAAACTCATGGCCTTGTTTTTCATCCATGAAGAAACACACTGCATCTCTCACCGATTCAGAGTTGTTGGATGACATGTCACAGTCAACGTTCAGAATAATTGTCCCATTACTTATCTTTGATGACACCCTTATCTAAATAAAAATGTTATCAAATGTGAACTTCTAAGCATGTATGTTATCCATGAATTGTAACTACAAATGGTGTATTGATTCTAAAGCTTATATTACCAACGCATTCATTGCTCCAGCTTTAAAGTTATGAGGGTGGCTGGGTCTATTCTCTCGTGCCATGTAAACCAACGTTGGCAAAGGAACTCCATCTATATCAACGGCAGAAGGATTTCTTCTGTCAATTAGTACCTAAAGGAATAAAATAACATTTACGCGTATGCTAAGGAAGTATGTTCATATCCACCGTGAAGCTGCGATTGGAATCACTATACCAAAATAGGATATCCTTAACGGTTTCTAGCCGTTACTAAAAATATTTGTAACGGTTTTTATGCGTAACTGTTTGGGCGTTATTAATGTGTTAATTTAATTAGTTACGGTTTTTAACCGTTACACATTATTTATAGTAACGGTTATTTAGCGTAACTAAAATTAATTACTAACGGTTTTTTGCCAACACGTGTGTTACTTATTTCCAACAATATTAACGGTTTCCTTTAGATTCTAACGGTTATAAAATGTAAGTTCCTTTAGCTATTAGTAACGGTTTGTATAAATTGGTAACATTTGTTAAGCGTAGAATATGTGTTACTGATTGAAGCATTTACTAACGGTTTTTGCACCCATTGCTAACGCTTTTACTTCCACGTAAGTGTTACTTAATGAAGAGATTAGTAACGGTTTTTTGCCGTTACTAAACAATTTTGTATTTAAAAAAAATTATTTTGGCCCTGCCACCCATTTACCACATTTACCTGCATAACATGTCTCCCTTTTATTTTTAATGAATTCCACAAAAGTTATCAATAAACATAAAACCTCACAAGTACATCTGATCAAATACTAATTTTCATTACTACAAATCACAACTAAAAAGTCATACATAATGAATGAGTATGCGGATTTTGAAATTTACAACTTATCTGTAGACTTATCCAAAACTTTATTGATTGACCTACCTTCAGTACTTCATTATGGTCACAGTTAACAAAACCTCGTGACAGAATTTGCTGCAAAGAATGCCGGTAACACCTAGTAACCACGGTAACAATAAGGAATCAACTCCCAAGTACAGAAGACCAAAATGATAAGAGAATATAAGTTCTAGATCATACATTCACACCAAAATGATATCATATTGATATCATATGCAAAAAAACACAAGTGCAAACTCACCTTTAACACACCCATGACATTAGCTAAAGAAGACTTCATCTCATTCATTTCCTCCTTCAACTCATGTGTAGTCTGTGGAGATCTTTAAGTGCACAAGATACTTACGAACATAGCGGAAAAAAAATAAAAAAGTAGTGAAGAAGAATTACTTAAAAGATGAATTTGACGACATATATGTACAGTATACTACTAAAAATGACTTTTGCCCAGTTGGCAAAGTACGAGTACCACATGCCAGGATTCAACACCTAACAGCATCATCAAACAAGTTATCTAGCAATGTAACGAAAGAAATAGCTTGATGGAAGGCAAGGAAAAAAAAAAGGATTTTGCACTTGAACTCATCTTGCCTAACTAGGGATTTACTAACTACTCACCTTTTCTAAGGTATTAGAGGCAAGATTGAGTAGAAGTGCTGAAGTAATTTACAATAATAAGTTTACACTGATTTGGAAAATGAAACACCAAATAGAAAGGATTGGTGCGAGAAGAGGAGTAAAATCTATATGTCAATGTTTCACATATTTTGCTTGCATGAGACGTTTAGATACCAAAAAAAACAAGTAGAGTTATAATACATCACACCAGTTCATTACTACTAATACAGGCATTCCCTCTAAACTCCCTAGTTTCTACACATATTTTTTGGTCGCTAAACCCAAATTCTCCCCTCGTAACCATTTGTTATTGTTCATATCCGCCACTGCACCATGCTATTGTCCTATCTCCAACTCAAATTCAACATTCTAAAATCTAAAGTACTGATACATGTTCAATTCCATAAAATTAAGAAAACACTTTGATCAAATAAGCATTGCTCACCTGGATTTTCAGAGTGCATCAGATTCAGCAGAAGCTTCTTTCTTATAACTTACACAACCAACACACGCCACACCACCAACACCACACCTACACCACCAGCACACACCTCGTATTGTTCAATTCCATAATATGATTGAACTGTTTCTCTGTATAAGAATGGTTCACCTAATTGTAAGTTGCATGTGAAGTTAATTACTACGACTGATCAAGCTACAAAAATTACAAAATTGAAGTGCAAATTTCAATTCATAAAAGAAAAATCATTTATACACAAATATCTACCTTTATCGAGAAAGCACCACAAACTACGAAGCATTCCACAATAACCAAAACCGCAATCAATAAAAGGAACTAGTGTTCATAACCTGCAAAGATTACAAACAACCTCATTAAAAACAGACAATAACCAGTAAAAGGACGGCCATCAATAGCTTGTCGTTGGTACATATAAAATAATCAAAATGAAGAGATTGTGAGTAAATCGTTTTGATTGATGCTTGGATAGTGGATAACCAAAAGCATGTACTCGAATCACGGCAACTAAGCATATGCTGACTTTACTAGTGAGAAAATACAAAGATAATAGATAAAAGACCCTAGCTACAACAAATCAGACATGTTACTGGTCTCTCATCCAATCCACAGCTTGCTGATTTTTTTTTAGTAAAATTTCTCCCTTACAATGAAAGTTATTGGTGCCCTGTAAAGTAGCCCTGAAGACAATTTCTCTCCAAGAGCTTCAACAAGGCAACTCTGTAATCCTCATTTTTCTATTCAAACTGAGAAGAGTTTTCATTATATTTTAATATTTTGGATTACAGGTTAAGTAGCTTGTTAGGTTAACTATTAGAGTCAACATATTGAGTGGATTGGGCAGGTGTCTCATCTCAAATCAACCATGACACCTACTATCTCAAGGGAGGACTAAGAATGGTTTTGGAAGTGAAGCAACACATTACACCATTTTAAGGACGTCATCTCAGCATATCTAGTAAATTTATTCACAATCATTCAAGCTAAGTTGTCAGGGGAGAGGGGAGGTGCAAGGCGTTAGGTTTCTTGACTAACGCTTTAATACCCGCCTTAGAAGCGCCTCTGACAACATAGCATTCAAGGTGAATAACTTATATCTGTTAATAGTGCAACCACAATTCAATCAATGAGAAGAATATGAAAAACATGTGAGTAGAGAATAAACTCCATAATAACTATTAATGAGCCACTACCATAAAGTACTCACAATTTCAGAGTAACTTGGATCATAAAGATCCTCATCATGTGCCCAGTCCTCCAAGCTAAGCTCTGGACATGAACGAGTACCATTAGAAAAAAGCCATTGACCTTTCTCAACTTTTCTACAATTAGGGCATTGCATCACTCCCTTTACATTGAAGGCTGAACCGATGCAATCTGTAAAAAATAGTATAAAAATACAGATAATGTTAATACAGGAGAGCACAATCATCACATGCAGAGATATTAATCTTTTTTATAAGTTGACACGTGATAACCTTGAGATGAAACATTAGAATTTACAAACACCGGAGAGTAAAGCCGTACCAATACATTGACATGCATATATCCATTATCCCTTCTCAACTCTAAGCCACAAGATTGTAACTTCTAACACGTACTAAAATTTTCTAAAATTTTCACTTACAGAAATTAGGGCACTATTCAGAATTTTCACTTACAGAAATTAGGGCACTATTCAGAATTACCTCAATTGTAACCTCCTATGCCCCAATTGCCATGAACCCTTTTTGGCTTTTGAAACCGCAGCACCACCATCAAATGGTTCTAGTTCATCTGCACCTTGGCCTTCCTCTCGCCAGCCGGCGAAATCAAATCAAAGATACTTCAAATAAGAACATACCATCTGCAGGGTTCACTGGCCATGATTCATTTAATCAGACAAACCAATGGGGTCCATTCTCGAAGACAACTGGTACTGGAAACGTTATTGCTTCTCCGTCTACTGCTGCTCAAGAACCAACTGCCATGATGGATCAGTAGTCCACATTGCTTCAAATCTAAAAGGCTTCTTATTTTTCTTCTTTTGGACAATGAGTTGTAGTAGCAGAGGTTTTGTGATCTGAAAAGGAATTAGGAAAATGTATATTTTTTGCTTCAGGAAAGATTGTTCTCCATGCAGCATTGACGAGAACACAATCTAATCTTTTGAACACATGGTTCCGTTCTTCTTGGCCATTACACCATGTAAAGATTGTTCCCGCAAAACCAATATCCATGAACCATCTCATGAAACGTTTGAATGTGATATCGGTTTGCTGGTCGAATCCCCCATTTTCCTTCTGAGATGAGAATAGAATTAAAATCTCCAATGCACGTCCATGTTCATCATTTCTGGGTTTCAACTCCTCCAACATTGACCATTGCAATTTTTGTAAAGCGTTTTTTGTACTCACATACACACCAGTAAAATACCAAGAACCATTAACATTATCATCTACAATAGCATGCAAAATCCAATTATCATAAAAGAGAACATCCAAGTTCAAACCTGCCTCCCATAACACCCGAGTCCACGACCTTCCAACAAAGAGGCCTGACAAAAAAAAAATTATAGCAAACACTATATCATTAATTAGATTGACTGATTTATCCCAATTTGGTAGAGTTTCACACATAAATACAATCTTCGGCCTATTCTCTTTGATTTTTCTTTAACCACACTAACCATCGAGGGTTGCCCCATTCCACAACAATTCCATCCCACCACCACCATTTACCAGTTTTATATTGACTATATTTACAACTCTCAAATACAAAGAACACCCAATAAGAAATCGAGAAGAGAAGCTTTGATTACGCAAAAACTCATCAATTGAAAGGCGAAAACAAATGCTTTTAGCAAACCCCAAACACTTGCACCACAAACAAAGAAAAAGGCAACACCTTTGCCAAGATCGAGACACTTCAATAAAAATAAATCCCGACTCAACCCGAGAGAAGACTACCCGACTTTAGAGAAACACAACCACTTCGGTTATTTGTCATGTCCTTATAGGGTGACGAGTGGGTAGTCTTATAATACCCGTAGTATGAGGTGTAGTATTTAACTAAGAGAGTAGGTGAGTTGTGACAGAGCAATGGATGTTAGCAATGGAGTTGTGACAGACCAACTGACATGATGGATCAGTAGTCCACATGCTGAAGAACAGATAACGACAAAAACAAAGGAGACGGTGGGTGCTGAGAAACAGATAACCAGAGAAATTCCAGAGGAAGGCTGTTGAGAATGCTGACAAACCCGATGGCTAAGACACATGGTGAAAGAGATTTAAGAGAATACCGCGTTACGTGTAAAAACGGAGATTGGAAAGATATGGTGTTGAAAGATGCCAAATGCCAAAGATGATCCGACACCTTCTTCCTAATGATTCTATCATGAGGTAGACGGTTACGACATATTGCTAAAGCAACTAACGTAAAAGTGTGACTAATGCTTGCGGTGTTAAAATTAGGGCACTATTCAGAATTTTAAGTTTCCTCACATTATAAATACACACTAACACACACATTGGAGACCAGAGAAATGGGTACTGAAGCTTCGAGAGCACTTAAAGCAATTGTGACGATGTGTAATCATCTTTGATGTTTACCACGAAGTTTCAAGGCAAGTGGAGAGCAAATCGAGTGCATCCGAGTTCAATTAAACCCAACATACTAGAATAGAGTAGAAGCGACAACGGGATGTACTAAAGTTTGTTTCCATATGGATCGGAAACGAAGATGCACTAAATTTTTGTTTAAATAATCAACCATGACACCAAAATTCAGCACACAAACACACCCAAGATGATGAACAAGGCAAAGCACAAGACAGGCAACAAAATTTCCAGGAGCTCTCTAAATCAAAGACAGTATAGACATTCACACTAGAATTTCAGAGTAATCAGACAAACAAACAATCTATCAATCTACCTTCAGAGAGAGAAAGGTTTAAGGGGAGCTGAAATTGGAACAAGGGAGAAAGAAGACAGACGGGTACAAACAGAGGGACACATAAGTTATAACCCCCTCCCCCCACGCCAATGTATCGTCAATGGATGAAGGTAAAAAAATACAGATGGAGGGACAAAGAAAAAAAAGTCTTTCACACCTCGATAAAAAAGAAACGGTAAAGTTGTGCATGCAAATATATTAGACAAGTGAATACCTGTGGGTCAACTATCCAACCATGATATAACGGAATGTCAAGAAGATCAAATATAGCACATTCTCGCGTAAACTCAAAATCATCCATCCTGCAAATAAAACCAAAATCCTCATTTCAATCCAAAAACCAATAATCACACCCAAACAAAACTTATCAAAACCTATAATAAACATAAACACCTACTTTCTAAACTGAACATTCACATCAATCCCAGTCGCAAGCCGATCAAGTAGATTCAAAGCATCTGATATATTTTGCCTCTGATTCTCAACATGTGTACAATCAGGCATGGAATATAGCAACAAAATCAAGTAATGCTAACGCAATCTATATACCAGTGAAACAAGAAGAGTGTAAGTGACAACCGTCTTAACTAAGCTAGGCACAGGCATCTTTTACATTATTCGACAAGCTACAGAAACACCAACAAGAGAAACTAAACTAAGTTACAACATGTTAAGCAAAGACTAGTACACACCTTTAGTTCGAGAATCCCAACGCGTTCAATTGGAAAACAGTCCAAGGCTCCACCATCCTCCCTCCTCCTTTATCCGGGCTTGGGACCGCAATGCAAACCAATTATATTAATTTGCAAAGGAGTTAAAATGGGTTAGGACTTTCTTCAACCTGCTAAGCAAACAAGCATACATACACCTGCAATCAAATTTAATAAATAGATATAGTATGCGAACATATTAAAGTAAATAATCATCCATACCAAAAAAAAGACCATAAGTTTGTCAAGTCACTATGACATCCATATTAAACAAAAACAAACGGCATTCAAAACATAAAGAAACCAAACCATACTAAAAAATCCCAAGTTCGGAAAGTTTGCATATCCCAAACAACTTATTAAGAAAAACTGCATCCTTGACTCGAGCCAAATTAAAGGACCTCCAAAGACTAAAGCCATCCAAAAATCTAACTCCATCTTGGGGCCCATCAGTAAACAAGAGCATCACCAACCAAGACTTCCTCTATGTAGACTTTTTTTTTCACTGCGAGAACTTTTCGCCATTGCAATCTCCAAATTTGTCTCTGTCATGACATACCCCTTAGCAACCACTACACCATCCCTATCTAATAAGGATGCATTTGGTGAAGAACCAAGCGTCCCAGAAGGAGGATTCAAATTTGCAAACATATTCATCAAGTTTTGTTGAGTCGAGGACGAAAATCGCGTGGAACCGACTTCAGTTTACGGTGTTAGGCCGCCGCGGTTGTTGAGTAGTTGATGTTCCATTGTTTTTAACAGCCTTAAGTACATCCTGACACAATTTATAGTAACAATTAGTCATACATAATGAAATTGTATGCAAGAAAGCACAAGTGCAAACTGCAAACTCACCTTTAACACGCCTATGACATTAGATAAGGAAGACTTCATCTCATTCATTTCCCCTTCAACTTCGAACCGGATGAAGAGCTTGCTTGCTGCAATAATGCCTTGGCAATACCTGTACGTTGCAATTGCTTCTTAGACTTGTTGGAGCTGATTCCACGAGTTCTACTCCCTTTGTCAGGCCCAAAGACTTCAGACAACTCATCATTATCGAAGTCTACTTCCATTACACTACCCTCACTACCCGCACTTGCTTCTTTTCTTCTTTTACTAGAAGCATCCACTTGTTCCTATATGAGTAATACATGCATAAATTATGAGAATGGTATGCAAGTATGCAACATAGTTTATATACAATACCAACACACAAGTAAGTTCAAGCTTCAATGTTATTAGAACTTACATAATGGGTTTGAGCGCTCGCTAATATAGTTCCATCACGACGCTCATGTCCTTTTTTCCAACTATCTACCCGTCCATGTTTTCTACTAGGATCTTCTTTATCCTACAAAAAAAATCCTTAATAGTTGTTAGCATAAGGTGATAAGAAAACGTTAGTACAAGAATAGACACCTACCATTTTATCCAATTTATGGGCATATGTGCCCCGCCCATTAGTATGTCGATATATATTCCTTTTGGCATTCTCAGCATTCTTTGCGTTTCTAGCTCTCACTTCAGCGGTACTTTCATTTCTAACAAACGCAGCCCAATGATTTGGATCCTTGCCATCTGGGCATGCTGCAATAGCTTCTTCCACGCTCCTGCACTTACGCAAAATCTCTTTCCTAAAGGCATACTTTGATGATCTGAACTTTTGGGAAAAGTCCTTTTCAACTTCTCGCGTCGCTGCTTGGGAACATTAGGCTCAAATTCTTCCTACATGAACAAAGTGATGTTTGTTCATTTCATATTAAGTAAATTTCCACACATAGAGCTGGACAACATGTAGATATAGGATTGGAAAAACATACTAATTATCAAAAATAATGGATGCTATAATTGAAATTAAAGTACATGTAAACCATACCATTAATTTGTTCCAGACATTATCCTTGAAGCTTCCATCTACTTTTCTCCAATCTTTGTAATGAATTGGAATACGAGCTCGAACATAAACTCCAACCTGGGTATTCCATTTGGCATGGTTAGGACCCACAGCTGACACCATCCCCATTGAACTCTATAGGTAACTTGGTAATCGTTGGTTCCGAAGGCTGAGATGTATGTGAATCGGAAGTTAAATTATGAGATGGAAGTGGGACTGAACTCGAAGGCTGGGAAGCAGTATGTTGTGATTGACCTGATGACATTATTAAATAGCCTAATATGACAAAAAAATTGTTAGAACAGAGAGGTAAAACTAGGATACCACAAAAAAAAAATGACAAAGTTCAAAAGTATACATTTATAAAGACCACTCTTGATAATAAAAAAACATAACTCTCACCTAATTGCACAAACAAACTTCAAAATAGAAAAAAGTAGAAAATGAGAAGTTCGCATGCAACTAAGAATCTTAAAAATATCTAAGAATCTTAAAAATATGATAATACAACTATTACAATCAGGTTAGACTTTGCATCAAAGGCTGCAAATTAGGTTGGTCCTCAAGAATAGATTGGAAGTCGGTTGGTGCATCTAGTTCATCAACTCGACTTGTCAATCGCCTAGGTGAATTTATCACTACCCACCAATTAGGATTTCTCAAATCCTTTGAGTAAAATACTTGACTAGCCTCGGAAGCAAGAATCGTCGGCTCATCAATATACTGATCAACACTCTTTAGCCTATTGAGATTAACCATCACCAAATTAGAATCTGGACAAAGTTTACAACCATTGGTCTTGTCCTCCACCTTCACCCAATTGCAGTAAAAGACAACATGCTGGAAGGTCGTATAGTCCAGCTCTATTATTTGTTCTATAACCCCATACCACTTAGTCGATGCATCAATGGGATTTTTGTCCTTCCTACTTGATGTAAATGTAGTGATTGCATTCATGCAAACACCACTGTCTTGTGTGGCAACTGTTTCATCATGCGACCTAGTAGAGAACACAAAACCATTAACACGATACTTTTTATACATTTTAGCTTTGAACAATGGTCCTTGGACAAATCGCCATAAGTCACAATTTGTGTCTTTTTCAGCCAACAACTGTGAAGTGAAAAAAAAAACGACAATTAGAAAGTTAAAAGTACAAATTGTAATATCCTAGTACACTAAATACATGAATATAAGAAAACAATACCTTGTCATATAACCACACAATGAACTCAGTCTGCATCTCCACTTCTGTCTTTGCTATCCCTTTTCTTCTACCACGGGCACTTGCTTGCAAGGCACGATACTCACTACAATTTGTTTATGCAATTTGACATGACTATTTATTACGACTTTCTAGACTAGTAATTTCAAGTCAAATGTGTCAAAAAAGAAATCAAACCTATAATGTTCATCAAGCTTTTCGACGTCTAGTCGAAAAAGAACCCATCTACGGATTTGTATCCATTGTTCCTTGCCTAGGGTCACAGTTTTACCCTCAAGTATAGGCCCCTCATCACAATACTCTCCATCTTCATCTAGAAACACCTCACGAGTAGCTTTGTGATTTCCATCCCGTGAATTTGGCATGTACTCCATAGCATACCTAACAGATTCAGAAACAATATAGGACTCCGCAATGGAGCCTTCAACATAGCGTTTATTGCTCGGAATATTTTTACACTCCTTCATTGCCCTATTAAAATAAACAAATCCAAAATTGTACTTAGTAGTTTTGATGATAATTGCCGTTAAATATGAAATAAAGGTAAAATTGTACATACCGTTCAAATGGAAACATCCATCTAGGATACACGGGTCCACAAATCAGCCCTTCATCAGCCAAATGCACCAAGAGGTGGATGCTGATATCAAAAAAAGCGGTTGGAAAATACTTTTCCAGCACACACAATGCCTCTGCTACCATGTATTTGGCAACTTGGATTTCTTTTCGGATTAAGACTTTCGAACATAGGAGATTAAAGAATAAGCTAATATGGTGAATAGCTCTACGCAAATCACGGTGTTTTGGAAAAGCGTGTTGAAGCAAAACTGGAAGCAAGTAACACATAATCACGTGATAGTCGTGTGATTTCATTGTAAGCAAACCAGGAGGACTCAAAGTGACAACATTTTTTAAATTCGACGAAAAACCTGAAGGAAGCTTCAAGTTCTTCAAAATTGTGCAAAAGTCAAGTTTCTCATCTTTATTCAAGACAAATGGAGCCTTTGGTTTAACAGATCTCCCTGTGATTAGGTCTGTTTGCATCCACTGACCACTATGAATCCCCATTTTCTTCAAATCCTCTCGCGCTTGTACTGTATCTTTTGTTTTCTCTTTCTTGTCAAGAATCGCATTTATTATGTGTTCTGCCACATTCTTCTCATCGTGCATCACATCAATAACATGTCGAATCTTATGTTTCGGCCAATATTCCAGTTCAAAGAGAATAGACCTCTTATACCATGCTTCAGTAACTTCATAATCTTCATCATCTTCATCATCCCCAATAGCAACCACATCCACATCATCTACACTCCGTTTGACACCTTTTAATACTTTACCAGGTACATAATGGACAGGACTTAGCATTTTCTCAATTACTTCTCCCTTTAACCTTGGTGGAGGGGTTTAACTCTTTTGTCTTAAGTCCTAAGTACTTGCCCTGCCTAAATGGGTGATCGATTTAAGAAACATCCGGTAATTTGTATAAACGATCTTCCTTGCATTCCCAAGATGTATAGACGGAGTTTCATCACCACAAATAGGACAAGCTTTGTAACCATGTGTTACACAGCCTGATAAGTTACCATACGCAGGTAAATCATGAATCCCCACATCAACATAGCCCCCAAAGTAAAGTGCTCTCTTTTTGTACATGTCATAAGTGCCACCCCTTCTTTCCATAACTGTTGTAACTCATCAACTAGTGGTTGAAGAAATACATCAATGTTTTGACTTCGGTGCCTTCGCCCCGTATTAATAATGACATCATATGGAACTCAGATTTCATGCACAAAGACGGAGGGAGATTATAAGGAACTATGTAAACAGGCCCAACAAGCGTAACCCGATTGGATTGAACTCCACGTGGATTGAATCCATCGGTTGCAATCCCAAGCCAAACATTACGCCCTTCCTTAGCAAAGTCCGCCAATCATCTTTACATGTCTTCCACTCGAAGTGAATCGATTGGGTGTCGCATATAATTCCAAGAAGGTGTCGCTCTATCGTGCCATGTCATTTCCGCGCGCTATCCATGGTATTGTGTACAACCTCTTTAGTCTTGGAATCAAAGGAAAATGTCTCAATACTTTTTCTCGCCTCTTTTTTTCTTTCTTTCTTCCCATTTTCCCTCCTTCACTTTGTATCTAGGTGTTTCACATTGAGGACATACCGTTAAGTCAGCTTCAGTCTTCCAATATAACATACAGTTGTTTTCGCATGCATCTATACACTTGGCTTTCATTCCCAAATCTTTTAACATTGCCTTCATCACAGGATACTTTAAAGGCAACGTGTTTCCTTCTAGCAACCATTTTCTTAACATGGACAAGAGCGCGGTCACACTGTTTCCTGACCAATTATATTGCTTCTTCAAGTTTTGTAGGTCCACCACTGCAGAGAGAGTTGTTATAGGAGCCTCGCATGAAGGGTATAATTTTTCTTCTGCTTTTTGTTTATATTCATTATACCTCTTACCCAAATCTGGTTCAAGAACATATGGTGGTTCCAAATCTCCACCCTCACTTTCATCGCCTCCATTCAAATCACCTGTTAGCCCTTCATGCATGCCATAAGCAACGTCAACAAGATTCCCCATTCTGAGTCCTTCAGCCTCATCGTTTTCTTCTACATCTTGATCTACCATTCGATCCTTATATGGGTTCTCACCATGTAAAACCCATACACGGTATGTTGATTCTATACCATGCAAAATCAAATGTTTTCTCACTATATCAAATGGAAACCTTTTCCTATTTCGGCACTTATTACAAGGGCAAGGACACGTGGTCGATGTAGGATCCTTGTCACTAGCAAATTGAATAAAATCAGACACCCATTGCTTGTATACAATCCCAAATCTGTCAATTTCATTCATCCAATCCTTTGGAATTGGTTGAGACATACTGCAAAATAACTCCTTACACTACACCGTTTAGAATAAAATAAAATCTACGCAAAATAGTTTACAGGCAAAAGGATGGAAGTGACTTCGAGCTTGCAATATGACAAATATGACATATACAGACACAACTATTTACTTAACTTCATTATACCAAATCAGGGAGTTCCTTCAATATGCAAGTCTAGTATAGGTAATAGCAGAGTATCATTTTTTTTCGGTAGAAATATCGGCAAAGTATCAAATCACTAAGGTAAGTATACTCAATATTTCAATCCAGTCACCATAACAAATTTGACAAGGAAACACTAAAGAAAAATACAAACACTTTCGAGTTCATTTGGTGACAATGGCGACAAGATATTTGTCCAAATAATGACATGTAAGAAAAGATCTCTCAAAGTCAGTTTTAACACCATCAATTAGTTTACTTACCACAATCATTTTACTTGAAAAAAAACCATAGAGATAAAACAACGATAATAACATGTAAACAGATAATAACCACAAAGATGCATTTCCACAAACAATCCAGAGACTCAAAAGAAGAGTTCAAATAGCATAGTATTCATATATTGAATAGTACTAATAGAGCATACCCATTACATGCCTGATTAAACCAACAAACTGAAACAGAGAACTAACAACACCCAAAAACAATTATTTTTTATGCCTGATTGTTATGTAATTTTATGTTTTTCTTGGTTACAAAATTATTTAATGAGTTTCTAATGGGCTTTGAATTTTATATTGTATATTTCCAATCGTTTTTGGATGTGTTTTAAGGGGTTGCATTTTTGTGGCAAGTATGATGTGGGCTTTGGGCTCATGGCATGTTAGGGATTTCTTACGTTTTAATGTGATAGTTCTGTTTTTTTTTTATACGTAAACAAGTTTGAACAATCTTATACAGTTAAAACAGATAAGTGTCCTTTTCATTGCACATCATGATATGGTTCCAATTTCAAAAGAGAGATCAATATTCCTTTGTATAATTGTATCTAATCATTCTTTCATGGGTTAATTAGACTAAACCCCCCATTTTATATACATGTTTAGACTAAACCCCCCATTTTATGATTTCTTAGACATAAACCCCTGTTCTGGTTTCTCCCCATCACACCAACGTCAATATTTTACTTAATACCCTAACTACCCTTCCCCAACTTGAAATAAATCTAGCAACATTCGTTCTGTTTCACACTCCCCTTTCTTTATAAATCTATCAATACATACCAACCAAACGCAAGTCCTTAATGCATAGCAACATAAAACCATCTACCACACCGAAGCAAGAACCAAAGCAGATACATCATTCT
Source organism: Coptis chinensis (assembly GCF_015680905.1). Taxonomy (NCBI): domain Eukaryota; kingdom Viridiplantae; phylum Streptophyta; class Magnoliopsida; order Ranunculales; family Ranunculaceae; genus Coptis; species Coptis chinensis. Next base: position 37,566,172 of record NC_141459.1, read on the forward strand.
AGATGGTGAGAAAATACAGATTCATTCCAAAATATGGTGCTATTTCACTGTGTAGTTGGCAAAAGAAAAGGATCAAATGCCTCCATAATCATTTCGCCTTTCAACTAAGATACATTAGTTTGCTAATTAATAGATTTTAAAAGTTTAGATTAATAACCAGATGCATAAGGATTTTGGTCCTGAAACTACACATGCACTTTACTTTTCAACCGAAAACAACTATCTAAACACCTAAATGACAGTTATACTGTCCAAAAAGCAAGGCTAGCTGCTTAATTATCAATCTAAGCAACTAGAAACAACCCACAAATTAGGAGTTCACACTAAGTTCAAAAGATAGTGGGTAATGCCAAGTTCGCAGAAAATAAACTAGGATAGAGTTCAAATTCATGCATGGGAGAAGCACCCTTAGGATCAGGAGATATATATCCCGAGCAGCCAATAGCCTTTAAAGAGACCAGTGCGCCTGACGAGTGGAAGACCCATAGCCCCTGGAGTTTCTAAGTTCCACATACTGCCTATCACCCTGCTGAGCTATCTCGAGCTCACCGGAGAAATGATTGGTCATGGATTGTGAAACCTGACCCAGACCAAAGTCACGTGGCATTTCCTGGGAACTACCACCAACTTCATTACCCTTAAAGCTCCACGAGTTGCTCGTGAAATTGGTCACTGCAGCACTGTGAATTGCTGTAGATTGAGCCGTGGATGTCCCTTCACCATTCACCAAATTATTGACAACAAGATTGGATGTGTGGTTTCGGGGTCCCCATGGGAAAAAAACATTTTCCGAGAATTAGGAGTTCAAAGTAAATCCAGTTGAACTTCACATTCTAGAATAAGCTAACTGTATAAAAAAAAAATTGCTTTTCTTTTGCAAAATCAGTTGCCAAGCGTGAGTGTTTGCTAACTAAAAAACAATTTTGATATTCTTCTAAACCAAATGTGTCTATTCTCGTAACCAATTTCGGTTGTCGAAGATGAACTAATTCATGACCATCGAAGGAACATGACATCTACAATAACCGACTCAGACAGTAATAATGCTCTCACTAGGATACTGTTTAGTGTTTAACTAGTGACTCTACTAACATATTACAAAAATCAGCCAAGAGAATGCATGAATAATGTTAGACAAATCCCGAGTACAATCCACAATTAAATTGCCCAAGAGAATGCATGAATTGAAAACCAAGTAACAAACATCAAACAATATTGAATGTCAAGTATCTATCACCATTATAAAGAATCTACGAAGATTGCTTTAAAGTACTTTTGACCTGGAATTGAAGGTGGTGATGATCTTGGCAGTTGATAAGAACAAAAATATGCAGATTCTTCCTTGAGTTCTTGAAGCTCTTTAACCTCTGCACTTTCTAAATGGTAAGAGACTATTTTATTTTCCAATCTCATGAACAAACTTGAGGATCAACCACAATGAGGTAAGGAGGACTTGAAGAAGGCTCGAATGCGAAGCCTTGAACAATAAAATAGTGAGGTGGTCGAGCATCTACTACGGGGAGAATTGGAGGGAGTTTTGGTCTTTTATGACCGGATTGCAGATCTTTGTAGTGAACATTAAATTCAGAGGAAAGGTTTTGACACAGGAGCAAACCATTGGAGGAATTCAATACTGTAACCCAAAAATCATCCCTTTGCAAATAAAAACAAGAAGACTAAAAGATAGAGAGCACAGCACGCACAAATGAAAATAAAAAATCGCACCTTTTGCAGCAACTAAATCGAACTTGGACACAAACCGAGCAAATCCAATTAATCCAACTGAAGAAAGAGAGAGAGAGAAGTTAATTACCAAACCCTACGTAATTGAAAGGAGGAGGAAGGGGAAGGCATACTTACAAGCGGCGGCAGCAAACAACTTAAGAACGAAACAGATTTGAGAGAGATTGAAAGAAATTTGAGAGATATAAAGATGGTTTGTTTCCATAGGTGTGATACGTGAAACTCAGAGAGCGCAAGTTTTTAGAAGTTTCCCTCTATTTTCCAAATTTCTAATTTTTTTTTGTGTGTTTTTTTAATGTTCACGGTTTGGTAGCGAATAAATTTCGTAAGAAAATTAAAACAAAACGTTAGAAATTAATTCAATTTTAATGGAAAATCATTGTAACATTTTTTTATAATTGCTCACGGTATTAAAGTGAGAGGAACTCTCTTACGCTTAAAAAATGTTACTAATGAAAAAAAATGAACGTTACTAATATCCTGTTTTGGTGTAGTGAATATGTATGGTCTGGTACCTGAAGAATTGTTTGATGGTCGCGTGGAGATGAAACTGAGTCCCATTCAGAGAATCCTGTGTGTTTTATTCGAATATCTTCCGGAATTTGACCCAACTTAGATGCTGTTTCAATTGGATGCTCCATCTCCTCGTACAATTTCTATAATATCCAAAGGAAAAATGTATGCAAATGCAAAAAGGAAATAAAAAATAGTACAACACAGTAACACACTATATATATCATAATTTCACTTTCAAGAATTGAACACATCCAAATTTTACATCTTCCCTGTATAATTGAATAAGTTGAATGCAATTTTAGTACAGGGTTAAAAAACATGCTAATAGGGATAAAATAATTGATTTAACTGTGACAGAGGTTGGCATGCGGCCATTGTCTTTGCGAAAGAATAGTCCTTCGTGTAGAGGTAGATTGATAATAACCGCTATCCCAGTTAGAAGTATTTGCAAGAACATTGATTCCAAAACTTTGATTTCTACATTGACAACGATTCTGTGAAGTCCCCCAACTAAGCAAAAAAGGTTGAGCAGTGCAAGTGTTGCTAGGATTATGAACATGGGAGATGAGTTTCCAAACTCTATGACCTCTTTCTCGTACCGTTGTGACACATCTTCTTCAGAAACTTTCGCAGTGATCACAAATGCTGCATTTGAAAACCCAAACAACTTCAACAAGGTTTCAATGAAGCCAAAGAGATAGGAAGTTGTTCTTTTATACATCCACATCCTTTGGTCGTTCCACCAGCCCTGGAGTGTACAACCAGCCCAAAGGGATTCGCCTAAGGCATATGCGGTCTCGGTTATGATCAAGTATGCAAATGGCAAAAACCATGGACTTGAAATCTGATTGAAGAGTATAGTTTGATTAGTATGTTAACCTTAACGCAACAATCAATATTTAGAACTTTAATTACAAAGAACATTAAGAAAGACAAGCTTTCTGTCCTGAGAATTGGTTTATCAGAAACACCTTTTTTAAGTAGAAAACCAAAAACTGTATTTTAGAGGGCATATAGATGCAACTCGTCCACTCTTTTGATTTTATTAGACATGCGCACTTGTGTGTAAGTATGTACATTGAAAAGAGTATGCTTCACAAACACATGAAAAACGGAAAGAGGCTCACCATTGGAAATAGAGAGATACCCTTGAGGAGATAAAGTGGTGGAACAACGTTGTAATATAACGTTGCTAAGCAGTTAGGTGCCCATAAGCCGTAGACACAGTATGCGAGCTGGTGTCCAAGTTTGATCCTTCCTAGCCCACATGAGAAGGGACCAAATTTAGATAATAATAGTTGAAAGTTACCTTCAGCCCATCGCTTGTGTTGCACAAGTGTCTGAGCTAATGTGGCGGGAGCAACACCCAAGAATCCTTTCCTCGTTGGATTGCAATATATGGACTTCCATCCACGACAATGAATCGATAGCCCAGTTATAACATCCTCTACTGGACAACCATACTTTAAGCCCATCTGTAAATATTAAACGAGGTCATGAAAAAGTCTTACAAGTATACATATTTAAGGGTGGAATTTGAGCTGAGGGCTCGGAGCTCGGCTTGGGGTTGGCTCGTTTAAGCTCGGCTCGAGCTCGCTCATTTACTATATGAGCCGAGCTTGAGCTCAAATAAAAGCTCGTGTAATAAATGAGTTTGATGAAGCTCGGCTCGTTTAGTTCAAATAGCATATTTATAGTGTAAAATAACCGAGGGCTCGGAGCTCGGCTTGGGCTTGGCTCGTTTAAGCTCGGCTCGAGCTCACTCGTTTAACTATATGAGCCGAGCTTGAGCTCAATTTAAAACTCGTGTAATTAGCGAGCCGAGCTTGAGCATTGTAAAGCTCGGCTTGTTTAGCTCGAATTCCACCCTTATACACATGTGTGTGCTTATGCGCGAAATGTAGAGAGAGATATACTGACCTCCTTTCCCCATTGAGTACCCTTCTCAAAGGTGCAATCAGCTAGGATCTTTGTTGTCTCTTCTAGTTCAGTCATACTTTATTGTACTTTGTCTTCAATAATTTCCCTGTAGTCAAATTTATATTCCTTACTATATTTTCTCCCACAGAGAGTCTCTCTATTGTGAAAGCACCCAGTGCCTATATAGAGTGGCCCACCATAACCATCTGTACCAGGAAGATCCACCTTTGTAACGACAGAGAAGTCCAAGCCACAATCAGTAGGCCAGTTGATGTATAAAGAAGGCAAAAAAAAATAGGGTTCCAAAAAAATATTGATGAATAAAGAAGGAAATATGTTATAAAATTAATTATGAAATCCCACATTTCAAACATTGTATCTGCCGTACTTACTTCGCAGATGACAGTTAGTGAACCGCCATATATATCGTTCTTAGTGATGTTGATAAAGCACTGAGGAAACTGTACGAAAGCAATCTCATGCCCTTTCCGTTCATCCATGAAGAAACATAGTGAATCTCTCACGGTGTCAGAATTGTTGGAATACATGTCACAGTCGACGTTGAGAATAATTTTCTCATTGCTTATCTTTGATGACACCCTTATCTACACAATGACAATATTACCAGTGAGCTTAGTTAGGATGATTGTTTAAAGAATTATCATTACTGCAATGTTTGATGCTAAGCAATATTACCAATGCGTTCATAGCTCCAGCTTTGAAGTTATGAGGGTGATTTGGTCTCTTCTCTCGTGCCAAGTAAACCAGCGTCGGCATTGAACCTCCCTCACTATCAACCGCAGAAGGATTTCTTCTGTCAATTAGTACCTAAAGGGACAATGGTATTGCAAACATTAAGTAAAGATGTTCATCTGCACTGTGAACTTAGCTGCGCCTGCGCGCTATGAATATGGTTTGGTACCTGAAGAATCGTTTGATGGTCACGTGGAGATGAAACTGAATCCCATTCAGAAAATCCTTTATGTTTTATTCGAATGTCTTCTGGAATTCGACCCAACTTAGACGCTGTTTCAATTCTATACTCCATTTCCTCGTACAATTTCTACTATATCGAAAGGAAAACAGTTATGCATCTGGTAAGAAACTAAGTAGTACAACACTACGACATGCTAAAGTTGTCAAAGTATTGGTAAGAAAGCTATAAAAATGAATTTGTCTACACATACTGAAGAGCTGTGTGCATGTCCACATCACCATGTCATCCATTTGATCTGTTTTAAGTCTGACTCTTAACACAAGAGCTTCTCATGGGAGAGGTTGAAGTATGAATCCCACTAAGTGTTGTTTGAGATTTCTTTCTTGTGTAATTGTGTGATGGGCCTTTGGGCCAGGTGAGTTTCAGGTTTCAGGCTAGTGACAAGGGAGCACCTATGATAGGTGGACCAAAGAGCGGAAGCAAGTCTTCATGGACAAGGTGGAGGTGGGCAGCGGGCTAGGTTCCCTTCGGGGTTGATGAGCCTTCGGACAATTAATGTAAGGGGGTGTTTGGATCCTACTTATTTATTGCCAAAAAGTGTTTATTAGTGAAAAAATATTTTTTGAAAAAATAAATGTGTTTGGTCTCTATTTAAGAAAAAAATAGTTTTTCATCCAAAAAACACTTTTTGGTCCCAAAAATTTGTTTTATGATAATTAGGTAAAACTTGTTTTTCAAGTTAAAAAACTATTTTTCTTTGAAGGAAACATTTTAGGTGCTCAAGGCAAATGAACTCTCCGGATGTTTTAGACTTTAGTGATTTATGCCACGATATGCCAAAATATATCGAGAAACATAGTGAAATCTTATTTGATAAAATAGCTTTTAAGAAAAATCACACCCAAACGTGTTTATTGAAAAACTGTTTTTAGAATAAATATTTTTTCAAAAAAATACTTTTTAAGAAAAAATGATTTTTTGAAAAAATGAGAACCAAACACCCACTAACTAAGCCTTTGGGCTAGTGTCCCTCCGTAAAAAAAAAAAAAAAAAAAAAGTATGACTCTTCTGTTTCTATGTTACTAAAATACCTAACAGGAGGTGAGAATGGACACTGCTACAAAAATTTGAATAAATTTGTCCTTGGTTACCGTAATGCAGAGTCTAGTTCTGTTTCTATGTTACTAAAATACCTCTCAGGAGGTGAGAATGCACAATGCTACAAAAATTTGAACAAATTTGTCCTTGTAATGCAGAGTCTAGGTCTCTAGGACCATATATATGATAATAACAATAACAATAAACGGACCTTGATGGATGACAAAGCTTTACTATCAACAAGAAGAGGATCACCCTTTGTAGAGAAATAAGCAGCTGGCGACCTCGGTTCTATGTTAAAGTTCTTGCAGAAAGGTATCCAATGCTTGGCAAAATGAGAGGCCTCAAGGAGAGCATAGAAGGTCAAATCTGACCCACCGTCGTCTGATAGATACACACTTAACTTCTCAGATGGATAATTGTACGCCATAACCGATAAGACGGTGTTAATCACCATCATAGGTGGCTCTATTGTTGCGTCCGCAGTACATACAAATATGTCAACCCCAGGCAACTTGTCCTCAAATCTGCTTCATTAGACATAGAAGTACTTGTTCAAATTGCCATTATCCTTTTTTATGTTTTTCATTTTTTTTTTTATTCCAATAGGATTATTCTAACATACTAATAATAATAAATTCTGTAAAATCGTCTTTCTAACATTGAAGAGCATTGTGGTTTCCCGTCACCCCTAAAATATCAGGATTTGCTCATTTGCTTTGTCCTGTAACGTGGAGCATCCAGTAAGTTTTTAGTCAACAAAGGCGGTTTAAAGAAATCCCAGAGCATCATTTCTTTTTAAAAAAAAAAAAAAAAAAAAAGGCGGTTTAAAGGCCTTGGCCTACCACTCTACCATATATATAGTTTGAAGAGATCCGAAATACAGCAGAATTGGAGAATCTAACATCTATATAGACATATAGTCCAGGGACGTAAATTCATAGGGGCATCTCCAATGAAGAGTGTAAAGCGTATAATGTGTAAAATTTACACTCCTACTTTGAAAAAACTCTTTCCAATGGAGGGTGTAAACCGTATACAACAGCTATTAGTTGTTAAAATTTGGTGAAAATTCCTCCCAGATTATTAGTTAATAAGAAACACGGACGTAGCTTTAAATGTCGTGGGTGGGTTTTTAAAATTCGGACATCACTTCAACAGACGTGGGTACTTAAAATATTTCATTTGCGACGGCCCATGACCGTCGCTACTCTTGTTTCCAGATTTCTAGAATACGGACGTGAGTTAAAGTGACGTGCGTTCTCCTTTTAAAATTTTCTTTTGCAAACTTGCGACGGTTAACGTCTGTCGTTTTACTCTTTATTTCCACACCACCATTGGAAGAGCCATGTGGTGTATATTTATTACTTTAGAAATAAGAGTGTAAAATCCTAGTGGCGCCTATATAGAGCCTATGTGGAGGTGTAGATTTACACACTCCATTAGAGATGCTCTAAATAGTCTTATTATTATCTCATCTTGCTACGTCCCATGGTATGCCTTATCTAAACTAAACTAGAGCAAAAAAAGAGCACATTAAACTGTTGGAAATCACGAATCAAAACTTTGCCTTGATTAACTGGTTATGTAATAAATAGACTTGAAAAAAATAGAGTTACCTGTTAGAGAGTCTGTCTTTGAAGGTATAACGGCACACGCTGTTCCAACGAATGGATTGAGTCACTACCCAATAAAGACCGAACCACAGTTCTGCCAGAAATAAGAATATCCAAGCCCATCTTTGTTCTACTTCCACTGGTGTATAAGTTATTCTATAAACCCATACCATGATGATACCTACGAACCTGGACAAGGAAAACAATCTGTATACGTTTTGACCTTTTGCTTGTTTCGTCTCAAAGAGAGGAAGATATCCTTCTCCCTCACCCGTACTTTCCATCTCTCTCTCTCTTAAACATTTATGTGGTACTGCAGTGGTGCAGCAAATATATATAGCTAGACACAGCGTACACTATCAATGGTGTTGTTCAGTATTATTTTCTTTGACACTTCTTGTGGTATTCCAAACCCGAAGGCATGACGTCCTTAATGAGGGATGAGTACTATAAAAGTCTAAGAGTTGCCAATGTCTACATCCATTTTTTGGACAATAGCAAAATGATTATTAGCTAAAACCAAAAAAAATCAAACAATGATTGCATATGGCAGACTAACACCCACTTCTATGCACCGACGACTGCACCAAGAAATGATTTTGTGATACACGCGATTAATTTCAGCCCTCCGCTAATAATAAGATAAAGCGATAAATAAATAAATAAATAAATAAATATATATAAGAGTAAGTTCCGTTTACAACACTTTTTATAAAACGTTTTATACAATACCTTTTGAAAATATGAATTAAGCCTTGATTCCTTGTAGATATGATCTCCACACCATGGAGATCATCTCCACAAAAATTCAGCTCATTTGAAAACTCCTAACCATGAGAAAAATTGTTCTCAACCTATGAATTTTTATCAACGGTCTAGAAATATCGATTTTGTAACTTTTTTTTTGGCAAACTTAGAAATGTTCAAAGGACCCAATTTTTTGTGGAGATTATATCCATGGTGAGAACATCTTATCTACAAAAAATTAGCCTTTAAAACATCTTGAAGGGTCCGGTGGGGGGTATTGTATAAAACGTTGTATAAAAAGTGTTGTAAACGGAACCTGCCCCCATATATATATCAAGAAATTGGTTCCAAGGCCCAATTATGGGGAAAATGAAGTCTACAGGACACGGTTTTTTGTGAGTAACTCACAAGAACAAATTTTGCGGAAAAGTAACTTAGGAACCCACTATTTCAAAATTAGTAACCATCAAGGACAAAATAAGTTGGCCCTGCCTTTTTACATTTTTTAAAATGCCAGTTATACCCTTCTGTGAAAATAACCCTGAAGGACAAATGACCTGGATTTAAAATAAATATTTTTCGATTTTACCCTTTCGTTTTTTTTCTATGAAACAATGAGTGCTTCATACATTACATTGGTGTATGAACAATGATTGTTCATATCCAAATAGGTGAATGTACCTTATATAATATATTGATGTATGAACATTGAATGTTCATACCCAAATTAAAGGACTATGAACATTGAATGTTGACTATGAACATTCAATGTTCATACCCAAAGACTATGAACATTGAATGTTCATACCAAAAGGACCAACGATTATGAACATCGAATATTTATACCCAAAGGACTATGAATATTGAATGTTCATACCCAAGGACTATGAACATTGAATGTTTATATCCAAGGACTATGAACATCAAATGTTCATACCCAATCAATATTCATACCCAATCAATGTTCATACCTACCAATTGAAAAAAATTTAAAAGTAGTCATGAACAATGATTGTTCATGTTTGATGTATGAACAGTGATTTTACATACTTCCAAATAGGTATGAACAATTCATGTTCATAACTGGATCAATGTTCATACCAATTAGATCATTATTCATAGCTTCAATAGGTATGAACACTCATTATTTATAGCTAATATTTATAATTAGGGGTATGAACAATGAGTGTTCACACCTGCTTAAAGGTATGAACAATGATTGTTCATACTAAATACACCAGGTCGTTTAGTCTGGGCCGGGCCGGGCCGTTAATTATTTCGCGTCAGGGGTATATTTGACATTTCCTCTACCCGATCCTTTTTTTATTTCGCGTCAAGGGTATACTTGACCTTTCATCTACCCGGTCTTTGTGAGTTACGAAAAAAAAAGGTGTCCTTGAGAGTTACGTTTTCGACAGTTTTGTTCCTTGAGACTCATTTCCTGTATATATATATATATATATATATATATATATATATATATATATATATATATATAAGCTTGTAGGCCCGTGCATACGCACCAGCTCTTTTGAAAATATTTTGATTTTTTTAATAAAATTAGGACTACTGTTTTAGTTGCTAACCGTTTTAATTTTCTAATAAATTGGTTTAATTAAGTTTTAAAAATCCGTTTTTTTTTTTTTTTCATTGGGAGAGAGATCATGTTTTAATAGGAGAATAATTTCTGTTTTAATTAGATATGCTAGATTTTACCTTTTCAATAGGGGAGGAATTCCCATTTTAATATGATAATGATTCCCGCTTTAATTAGAAGTGCTAGAATTTGTTTTAATAGGAGAAAAATTCCCGTTATAATAGGAGAAGAATTCCCGTTTTAATAGGAGATGACGTGGAATTTTAATAGAACTCGAAAAATACCCCTTGTGGGAGCTTTAATATTAAGATATAGATATATATAGGGGAGGGATCCATTTACCATGACTTTTTATACCATGGTTTATACCACGACCCTTTACAAGATGAGTTAAAAACTAATATTTTGTAGATATGATCTTCTACCTATGGATAGATTTTTCACAAAAATTCAGTTTATTTGGAAATCTCTAACCTATTTAAAAATTGTTGACAACTTTAATTTTTTTTTAACGGCTCAGATTTTTTGATTTTGCAATAATCTTTTAACATTGTTAAACATCATCAAAGGAGGTGAAATTTTGCGGAAGTGATCTTCATGGTTTGTTGGACATATCCACAAAAAATTAGGTTCTAGTTCGTCTTGTGGGTGAAATTGTGAGTCATGGTATAAACCATAGTATGAAAACCATAGTATATTGATTATATATATATCTCCTGTTATTAATGTAAATTCCAAAAAGAAAATTCATTTAAGCATATACCCAGAGAAGAATATAGAATCAGAAGTCCTTAACACTGTTCTTTATTTTTCTGTTTTGTCTTTCATTTCAGTTGAAGTTAGGCGTATTTTAATTTCAGTTAGGACCATATATCAAATATATCAAAAAAGCTAGGCGTATTTTCCAAAAAAAAAAACGTTACGCGTATAATTTCAGTTAGGAATATATCAAATATATGTACTTCAGTTTAAGTTAGGAATAGAGGGGAAGAAATGTTGGTATTTCCAAATATCGATCCCGTGGAGTTAGTATCATGAGTATACTTCGTGGACCAAAATGCTTATAACAAACAAACTCGATCAATATCTAAAGCTCAAAAGTTGTGGTACCAATTTACCGAACGGGGAGTGGGCTCTCACAGATGGGGAAAAAAAAGTAATACCCATTTTTTGTTTGGGCTCTTTAGGTTTTGGTCTTCCTAAATAATCAGTATTTAGAGTTTGATCCTCACTAATCGGTTTATTAGATTTTGGTCTTCCTAAATCGTCTTGACTAACAGTCAACCAAATTGACTATCACAAGCTGTTAGTTAAAATGATTTAAGAGGACCAAAGCCTAATAAATCGACTAGTGCAGACCAAACTCCAAATACAAATTATTTAGGAAGACTAAAACCTAAAAAATGATGAATTATACTTGAAAGTTGTTTATTTCTTCACTTATTTTTTGGCTAGATCACAAGATGAGGGGTGCATATAAGAAAGTGTCCCTTACTCAGTGCAACAGTGAGTTCTTACATTGCTTACCTTAGTGAGCATGGTTAATGCTGAACACCTATTACTTTTAAGAGAGCATGCAACTGAAAGTCTCGTCCATGATTCCACTTTGTGAGTAACTTTATATCTGTTCCATAATTTATCTGTCATATTTATGTCCTTCAACTGAAAGTGTATCATGCAGTAGGAAAGACGTGTTTTGATAGTTGGTACTATGAATAAGTTAATAACCATGATTCACGGTGAATTTGTTAATAATTTATAAGAACTAAATGTGTGCTATCTTTTCTACCTAGTACAAATTCTGATCTTATTAGTAAAGTTGTTTCAATTATGGAAAAATTCTTTTATCATTAATCTTTTTAATTAGATTGAATCATTAACTCCAAATAATCATACCAATACTAGTAGACATGTAATGTCTCCGATAAATATTTAAATAGGTAGACTAGACAATCAATGAACTTTCCCTAATACAACTTTAGACATATATTACTGTTACAACTGAAGAGATCAATTGAGGGACATAAATATGACATATAAGTTATAGAATAGATATGAAGTTACTCACAATGTGGAATCAGGATGAGGTTTTCAGTTGCATGCCCTTTTAAAAGTAATAGGTGTTCAGCATTAACCATGATCACTAAGGTAAGCAATGTAAGAACTCACTGCTGCACTGAGTAAGGGCATCTCCAATGGGGGGTGTAAAATTACACCTCCACCTAGGTGCCATTAGGATTTTACAATTCTAATTGTAAATTATTGTATAGCCCATAAATATCCACTCTCTATTGTTCCCAACGAAGAAGTGTAAAAAAAATTGATATTAAACTCAGACGACACTTAAAGTGACGTCCATCTTTAAGTGTTATGACACTTAAAGGGACGTCACTTCAAGTGTCGTTTGAGTTTAAAATTTTCAAATTGTGACTTTAGAAATAGATAGGGACGTCAAGTGACGTCCGAACGTTTCTTTTGTTCAAACGTGTGTTCAAGTGTCGCCTAGGCTATTTATCAACTGATAGCGAGATGTGGAATTCTCCACCCCCTTTATCAACTAATAGTCTATTACCTACGGTTTAACACCCCCATTGGATAGAGGTTTTTTACACTTGGAGTGTAAACTTTCCACTCTATACGGTTTACACCCCCCATTGGAGATGCTCTAAAGGACACCCCCTTCCCTTGTAATCTAGCAAAAAATAAGTGAAGAAAGAAACAACTTTCAAGTATAATTCATCATTTTTTAGGTTTTGGTCATCCTAAATAATTGGTATTTGGGGTTTAGTCCGTATTAATCAATTTATTAGGCTTTGGTCCTCCTAAATCGTCTTGACTAACAGTCAGCCAAAGCCTAATAAGTCGATTAGTGAGGACCAAACCCCAAATACCCATTATTTAGAAGGACCAAAACCTAAAATACCCTTTTTGTTTTAATTACTCACAAGGACCCGGGTCAAATGCACCTTTGACGCGAAATTAAAAACGACTTGGGTAGATGAAAAGTCAAGTATGCCTCTAGCGCAAAATAATAAATGGCCCGATCCAACTGAAATGACTCAGTATATATAGTATGAACAATGATTGTTCATACCTATTTGAAGTATGAACAATCACTGTTCGTATGATGTTCGTATGAACAATGAATAATCACTGTTCATACATGTTTGGGGTATAAACAATTATTGTTCATACCTCAACATAATGTATGATCAATAAGAACACCTATTGGAGTATGAACATTCATACCTCAATGTTCATACCTCAACATAATCTACGATCAGATCAGTAAGAACATTTATGGGAGTATGAACAATCATTGTTTATGCCTCAACATGAGTTATGAACAATCATTATTCATACATTAATATATTGTATGAGGTACGTTCACTTATTTGAGTATGAACAATCGTTGTTCATACATTAATATATTGTATGAGGTACGTTCACTTATTTGAGTATGAACAATCATTGTTCGTATATCAACATAAGGTATGAACACCTATTGTTCATAACAAAACGACAAAAAAGGTAAAATCAGAAAATATTTATTTCAAATCCGAGCTATTTGTCTTTATGGATTATTTTCACTTGAAAAATGGTTTTCAGAGTTATTTTCACTCGAAAATTTGAGAGTAATTCAAAAAATAAAAACGCGTTGATTGTGAGAATTATTACCCCTAAAGAACAATATAGAATCAGTGGCCGTTTTTGTCTCTATTTAGGAGCAAAGTACGCAACAGAGTTGCACTTGGGTTGAGTCCAATGGTTTTGGACTCATTATCTTTATTCTTCAATTTAACAGTGTTTTACAAATATAGATAAGGAAAATGGGTCCAATGGTTTTACAGTTATAGAATGAAAATCTCAACAAGCCACTCCACTTCATCTGGCTCATAATGCAAATAAAGAAAGAAAGTCACATCACTCCACTTAAACTGGCGCCAAATAGAAAATTAAGTCATATCACTCCTCTTGAACTGGCGCCGAATGTACTCTGTATCTCAATAATACTCCCTATATATAGAGTATATAGAGAGTAAATCACATATAGAGAGTGAAAATCTTCACTTTGGCCTCCACCATTAGGGAGATAAAGAGCCATTGGACTTGGTCTTCGTATGTCCAAACAACAGTATATAAGACAAGAAATTTTTGTCGTTCTACTGTCTTCTATTGCCTATTCAATTCAAGTAATTAAGTGTGATGTGGAAATCTAACTCACAGGAGTAGGGATTTTGAGTGAAGTTTTAGGCTGTGCTGCAACTTTCAAAACTTTAGATCGTCTTAGAATATACCTCTGAATTATTTTAGAATATCAGTGCGACATCATTTACAGATTGAGACCATGAGACTTATCATGTTTCAAGTGGTGACTCGGAAGTATTAGAATTATGGAGGTGAAGATGATCTACAATTCCTGAAAAACAGTCCAAGAAAACTCATTATTCGAACACGTCACCTACTACTGGAAGTTGGAGCTTTCAGTTTGCAAAAGTTCTTCAAGTTAGAACGTGGGAGTAATATCTACTTGGATGTTGGATAGATGTTGATATCAAGGTTCATGAGTTTAATCACCTTGTTGGTTCATTATAACTCGTCAACTTACTCATGAAGTATGAATTCATTAAAACGGTTTTTTAGAAAAAAAAAATGTATCAGTACTTACTACTTACAAACATACAAAATCAAGTAGCATCATCAGTGATTATCTGCAGTATGTACTCTGCACCCAGTCTATGTTTGTGCAGAAGAAACAGGCTACAAAGTTCATTTTGTTTAGTATTCATTCTTGTCCAATGACATCCCTATTCCCATGGGTTGATAGCAATAAGCAGCTCTGCTTCCGAGATCAAAGTCATGAAAAAACCATGAGGTTACAAGAATCTCAAGGGAAAACATAATTTAGAGGGTGTTTGCAGGGGCGAAACCAGGACTTCAACTCTCCCCGGGCTAAATAGAGCCCATTTTTGCTGCAATAAAGCTATGCTAATTTTGATTCTGGCCCAATAGAAATCAGCCATGTTGATTTAAAAAAAAAGAGAACCGTTCTAGGTTTTTTTTTCCTCTCCTTCACAATTTCACGAGTCCTACCCATTTTGCCAAGTCACACAGAATAAAATCCCCCATCTTCACGAGTCCTACCCATTTTGCCAAGTCACACAGAATAAAATCCCCCATCTTTCTGAACATCCCATAAGAAACTTGTCATTCTTAACATCCCATAAAAAACTCATCATTGAGATTCTCATTGAACTAAGGTTTTCAATTTGTTTTTAGTGTGACTTCTTTTCATCTAGTTCATTGTTATATAGAAACCAAACAGGAGATATTGATAGTAATAAAAAGATTGTTTCTAGATTTGAAGGGAATTGAACATGGTGGCAAATTAACAACTATTATTTCAAACATTGCATGTTAAATTGTTGACAGATATGTTTTGGGTAATTACCACTCTGTTTTGAGAAGCAAAAGTTTATGTAAAAATTAAGTTTCAAACCATTAAGAAGATGACAACCTTAAACCAACACCCAATTTAGAAATTGAGGGACAATAAAACCTAATTAGACCCGTTGTTTTTCGACTCCAATCCAAAATAAATAAAAAGAAAAAACAAAGTAGCAGAATGAACATGGACTGATGGACAGGAGAAGAAAGATGCAAACTGAGCATAGAGTTTTATTGCAGCAAAACTGGAGGACTGGTATTGTACTGCATACTACTTTTTCTATTTTACCAAAATGACCCCAAACTGAAGCCTGGTGCAGCCCTCCCTTGGGTTCGCCCCTCGGTGTTTGGATCTTATTTATTTAGTTTATTAATGAAAAAATATTTTTTGAAAAAATAAATGCGTTTGGTCTCTATTTAAAAAATATATATAGTTTTTCATCCAAAAAACTAGTTTTAGTAGGTGTTTGGGTCATTTTTTCAAAAAATCAATTTTTCTTAAAAAACATTTTTATGAAAAAATATGGGTTAAAAATATTTATTCTAAAAACAGTTTTTGAATGAACATGTTTGGTTGTGATTTTTCTTAAAAACTATTTTATCAAACCAGATTTCGCACTATATTTCTCGATATATTTTGGCATATCGCTGCATAAAGTACTAAAGTCTAAAACAGCCGTGCAGTTCATTTGTCTTGAGCGCCAAAGTGTTTCCCTAAAAAAATCAGTTTTTTAACTTGAAAAACAAATTTTACCTAATTATCATAAAAGGAGTTTTTGAGAGCAAAAAATATTTTTTGGATGAAAAACTATTTAAAAAAAAAAAAGACCAAACGCATTTATTTTTTCAAAAAATGTTTTTTCACTAATAAATTATTTTTGGCAATAAATAAATAGGATCCAAACACCCTTATAATTAGGTAAAATTTGTTTTTCAAGTTAAAAAACTATTTTTCTTTGAAAGAAATACTTTGGGTGCTCAAGGGAAATGAATTGCCAAGATGTTTTACACTTTAGTACTTTATGCCGCGATATGCAGAAATATATCGAAAAATATAGTGCAAAATCTGATTTGATAAAATAGCTTTTAAGAAAAATTACAACCAAACATGTTTATTCAAAAACTGTTTTTAGAATAAATATTTTTTCATAAAAATGATTTTTAAGAAAAAATGAGACCCAAACATCCACTAAAACTATAATAGACAGGCAAAAACATCCGAGGATATATGTAGTAGTAGTAGTAAAGAATCTCCCAACATTGAATTATTTAAGTTATATATAACTCAAACAACAACATACAACAATCATTTCTATGGTATTCTAATTGGAGAAAGGCGAGAATCAGTGCAAAAAGGAAGGGTGTCAAAATAATAGATTATGAAGAAATGCTTCTACCAAAAAGGCCAGTTATTCCTTTTCCAGGATCATCTTGTTTTACAATCGACTCTCCGACCAAAACCTACAAAGGAACAGCAAGAATTTTAAGAAAAAGAGTATATTACTCGAGTCCCTACAGGGTAGGCATCAATAATGAACAAGAACAACCAAAAATTTATTAGATGTATGGAATGCAGGCATATGTCCAAAACCAAATATTACTTCGTCATTACAAAGACAATAAATTTAAATGCACCTACGCAAGCACATACTACTGTCACACCTACAAAACATCCTACTATTTCTTTATGTGAGCTTAGACGACTAAGGTTTAACAAAATGCATCGAGGCACGCCTCAGCAGTTTGCAGAAAAACGTCTTGGGGCTGAGGCTATAGCCTCAATGACAGATTTGCCCTTTAAAATTCCATTTTTTTTTAATGTTCAAAGGACAAAACAACCTTATTCATATGGTGAATTGTTCAATTTTAAAAACAATATTAAGTTTTGTTTTAGCCATTGAGGCTTGTGCTTCACTAAGCCTCTGAGGCACGCCATAAGTCTCTCGAAGGCTAGCGCCTCAAGGCTCTTATGTGTTTTTTAAACCTATGTATTCTCTAGTTGCTTATGAGCCGTTATGACAACCAGACTTAAACCTAAAAAATTGAAGAACGGAATCACCCAGCAACTATTCAAACAACACATACAAAGAGACTCTTCTAGTCTTCTCTCACACGATACACAAAGTTTATTAATTAATCAACCAAGTATTATGACCAATAGCCTACAGCTCAATGTATAGACTTAACCAACTAATGATTTCAAAACCTAGACTTCTAATTCAAATTAGAAACTAAAAACATCTAATCTTAAAAGTTAAATATAACCATCAAGTTAACCAATGCTAAACAGCTTCAAAATAGCAACCAAACATTATACTAAAGATCCCTAATAATAAAACCAATTAGGAATAAAATCAAGGGTTTGGAACCCTAGGACGCATCAGCTTGGACGTCACATATACAAACCAAATTAAAAATATTAAAACAAAAATAAAAGATTTTCATCAGTAGCAGAGGGAACCACATGATATTTAGAAAGATAGATACAACACACTTGTCTCTTCTAAATTCCACAAGTATAATAATAAAAGGAAAACTAAACAAACATAGGTGTAGATTTGAGGGCTTACTGCTTTGACTCCAGCTGCTTGTACATAGGCAATATCAGCAGGAGTAAACAATCCAGATTCGCCAACAACCTGACGATTCAGTATAAATTAGTTTCATTCCTATTTAAATGAACTAAATGTTTCAAATTTCTGTGGTTTTTAATATACAAATATCTTACAATTATATCTTTTTGGCGAATGATCTGACCACGCTCTCCCTCAAGAAGTTTCTTTGTATTACTAATATCAAGTTCAAATGTTTCTGCAGATGAGCCAAAAACATATATAAACTACAAATAAAAGAACAATAATAGATGAATGTAACATGTGCCATGCATATGCAAAAAAACTTGCTCCTTTAAAAATGTCGTGGACAAAAATAAATGAATCAAAAAATAAATTAACTGTAGATATAAAAACAAGAAATGCGGCACAGGTAGGATCCCACTAGACCTCAACTAAACCTCATTTCCTTTAAAAACATATATAATGAAATAACGAAGCTACAACAATATTGAGTTACATGAACATGCCATATTTTAAAAATAATTCATGTCGGATACATATGGTATGTGACATACCTCATTTTCTTTTATATTTCTCCATGTCAGACACTTCGGATACGGATACGGATACAGATACGGATACAGACACACATATCCGTGCCATTGTAACTTCGCAACAATACTATGTTCTCCCACCAAACACCAGACCTTCACTACCCTAGACAACCTCACAACCACTCCTAAAGAATTCTTAGAACCACAAAGAAACCTAAATGTTGAGTATATTAAGTCCAATAGTAACCCCAAAAGGCAACTAATGACATATGTATATATATAATGAAACTAAAGTGAAAGTAAATATGCGATGTGAAACAACAATTAGCATTTAAAAGAATAAGGCTTGCCTACTTGGATGAGTTAACTTTTACATAGTTGTTTCTATAAGAGATACTCATAAAGCCACAGAAGCTCACCGAGGTTACGGTTGTTGATCCCAATTAGCTCGATCCCTTCTATTCCTAGAACACGATCCATTTCCCGTTCATCATGTACCTTGAATAGAAAAGAATACAAAAATAAAATACATACTGTTATATGCAAAATCGATGATTATATTAGTATTTCTTTCTACTAAAGGACTTGTCATGGTTATTATTGGCCTAAGGTTTAAGGGAGGGAAACATACATAAATGTCTTTCTCAGACACTTCAAAGTTAAAGAAGGCTTATTATAGCCAAAAGAAAGTAAAATGATAAGTGAGTGGATGTTGGAAAATAACTCTTAAATAACAGTAAAAAAAAGAGAGAATTTGTTCCACACTCTAAAGGAGTGTGAATGTTCTCCTACCTAGGATCACCCTTGGATTGGGTTTTCCAAGGCTGGCCTACTTATTTTGTTTTGTCAAAAGTCGATTATATTCCAAACGTACATTCTTGCAAGGTGGGCCTTCTGACTACTTAAGAGTACGAAACAAACTGTTTTTTGCCAAAAACTTGCGCTCAATTCTTTCAGGAAAATAAAAACTTTAATGAGGTCATTGACGAAAAAAGCCTGAGTGATAGCCCTTTAAAAATGTGTTTATGCCTGGAATAAGAGGGCCGCCTTGCAAGCCTGTAAACGTCAATGTCATTCGAAAATGCTTGCAAATTTCTAGAAAGAAACAATTCCATTAAGTCACAGATAAATTACAAAAGCAAGTACAGAAATTTTTTGGGGCCTAAGTTTTGTCAGCAAGTGACACTGTAAGTTAAGCTGTTTACAAGACTTACAAGTACAACAAAGCCTGGACACAGTAAACTGGAACAATAAAACCTTATTGAGAGGCTAATAAGACTAGAATTGAACGTGTTCCTGCTCCTAGATACTAGGAGTCAAGATCAAGAGTAGTGTCTGAGAAATGTAGTAAATGTCCTTATAAACTATAGTTGAATCTGTTATTGTAACTAAGGGTTAGATCAATATATTTATGACAAAAGACTTTCATGTACCTAGTTAACCTATAAGTGTCGGTTATAAAAACAAATTAGAGAGAGGGAGAGAGAGATTAAAAAAAAAACAGAAAAGAGGCTTCAAGAGTAATGCTGACATAGGAAATGAAATAATCATTGGAAACAAATTACCTAAAGTCGGGATTCTGCCATGTTAAAGGAAAGTTGGATCATAGCTTAAAGATCTCTATCACATATACTGAAAATGGAAGTTTGATTAAGACGTTCTACAAACCTCAACTAGTGCTGCCAACCCAAGCATTTTACAGATCTTAGTCATGTATTTGATGTCAAGATCAGGCAGTACAGCAGCAATCAAAAGAACTGCATCAGCCCCTTTGGTCCGAGCATAGTAAATTTGCCATGCATCAATAATAAATTCTTTGCAAAGAAGAGGGCACTGTAACAATGCTCAAGAAACAGGCTAATTCAATAAAAGAACATATTAATAATGAAATGGAATGACTGTAGATAATCGATAAAAGAGATAAAGAACAAGACAGACCTTTATTCCAGCATTTCGGATCGCCTCAAGATTTTCAAAGCCTCCCTAAAGTAAAGAACACCCAAATAAATAGAATAGGGGGGGGGGGGTGTTGTAAGCGATTCATATACATTTCAAGTTATGATAACTGATCAAATAGTCAAATCATATACCAAATACTTACCTGAAAGTACTTCTTGTCTGTTAAAACACTAAGGCAAGCAGCCCCAGCATTCTCATAGGCTTGAGCTATTTTAACCTGTTTCAGAATCAAACCACAGACACGTGTTTAAACAATAAAACTAATCAATAGACTAACATGAAAGAATATTTTGGTGGACACATGTCAATCCCTAAAGCATTTTAACATAGGGAAGGATGTGATCATTCACCCCCAAGAACATAACTAAGTGAAACCACTCCAATTAGCATTTTCATCATTACACCATACAAAAAGCAACAAACATTTCAAATGTTCAAAGCAAGAGTGCACAAGTGATCGTATGATAGTCCAATGTCGGTTGAGAGGTAAAACATTTTGAAAAGAACATTTCAAAAAACAACACAGTAAAAAATTACCGGATCAAAATCCTCCCTCAATACTCCTCTGCTAGGAGAAGCTTTTTTAACTTCAGCAATCAAAGCCGGTACACCAGTCCGCACATACGACCCCTTTAAAGCTCCAACAAAATCTCTAACAGGATTATTCTCAATATCTTTCTTCAATGTATGCAACGGCCTTTTCTCTTTCAACTAAACAATTCAACTAATCATTATTCAATGCATAAAAATGAAAACACGAAACTTAAAACTTATAAGTAGAGATATACCTTTGCTACTTCAGTATGCTTATACCAAATAATTTCTTCTAGAATGTTCCTAGGAGTATTCCCTTCATTTTGTAACCGAAATTCAAATGGTCCCACGTAATGCTGAGGTGGACCAGTAGGTGGGCGTCTTCGAATTCGAATACCATCTCTAGCTGCTATCTCTTCTTGAAACTTTCCCACTTCCCATTCCTTTACTTTAAGTACAATCTCTGGATTACTCAGTGGTTCTTCATTGCTAGCCTCCAACTACAAACACATATATAATGAGTCATCATCTCATTCTTTATAAAACTATAAGTAAAACATAAAAATATAAATAATATAACCTGTTGAGCGCAGAGAGAGAGAGTCCTTGGTTTTGATGTGCCCACTATTTGAGAAATTGGAAACGATGTTTTCAGATTTTGACGAGATGTGGATAGGAATGCAATCTTGGGTGGTGTTCGAATGGAAGTTGTTTCCATGATTTTATTTTACAGCAAAAGTGTAGAACGTCTCCAGCCTTTAAAAGGAGAGGGAAGAGGTGAGATTTTTTAAGAAATTTGTTTAATTTAGAATCAGAATCTTATGATTAATGGGGTTGATTGTAAATTAGGAAACAGATTTGATGCTTAAAAAAGATAGAATAATAACTATAAGGGTCTGTTATTGACGGACCCATTTTGTGTTGGGCAGACCCCGGTCCAATTTGGGGTTTGTATACTCTGTAATTGTGCAACAGAGAGTGTTGGGCAGACCCGTCACCAAACCTGAACAAAAACAAACCAAATAACCCGTTACCACCTTTCGTCACCGCGGATTCACCAAAAACCAAAAACCAAAAATTGATTCGCACCAAGCACGTGCAAACAAGGGTGTTTTCGACGGCAATATATAATAATGGTTATGTTGTTATTTGACTCCAAAATCTGTGATTCCAGAACCCCCTCGTACCGAAAGGCATCATTCTGATGTTGATCCTGGAGAAGAACGTGTGCTAGGGGACATTGTAAACTCTTCTCAGGTACAAGAATTGTATGTTGTCTTGAGTCTTTTTCTTATTAGAGGTGATTCACTCCAATTATTTTATATTCTATTCTCAATGTAATACTGATATTCTGCCTTCCTCTTTTGTAGTTCAAGAATCTTGTAACTGGGAATGTAGATGATGTCGTACCATTGGAGGGGGTGCTTGAGGATCATAATAACCTAATATCAGAAGATCTGGAAAATCACATGCTAGGTGATAATGACGATTGTATTGAAAATTTGAAATGGTCGAAAGGTGAATCAATATCATAATATCTATTAGATTCTCAACAACTTGTCGAAGACTTGTCTCTGTGCAATGACCTACTTCAGAGCCATCCCTTAAATGGAGAAACAGGTGGTGAAAGAAAGAACAGACATCACCTACCTGATTATTCTCTCATCGAAGGAGTAGAAGTGTTTAAGGAAGACTTGGAGGAGTGCCAAAAACTTGGATCTTAGTGATCTTCCAAGTGATACTAGGAGAAGAACACTCGAACCTTGTCATCATGAAAAGGAAGGTTGGTATGGTTGGATAACAAAGACAGACACTGAGCGACTCCCACATGCCACATTTCCTATTTTGAAACGATTTAGCAGTGTCATTTGGGCTTAGCTTCTGCGACCCAGCCGGGTCGTTTGAGAATTAGATTCAATACGGTATCCCAACGATTTAGCAGTGTCATTTGGGCTTAGCTTCCGCGACCCAACCGGGTCGTTTGGGAATTGGATTCAATACGGTGTCACAATGATTTAGCAGTGTCGTTTGGGCTTAGCTTCTGCGACCGAGCCAGGTCGTTTGGGAATTGGACTGAGAATTGTTTTTTGGAATTAGATTTTAAGAATTATCTTAGAAAAGGGAAGCCATTTTCACATTTGAATTTGTGAAATTTCAAACATTTCTTAAAATTTTGTACTTTTATTGATCAAATTTTGAGTGGATTATTTTTTAATTGATAACAATTTATTAATATGGGATGAAACTAGTTTTTTCACGAATTTCAAATAACCTACAAAATTTCAAATAACTATGTATTCTGTAATTTGTGTGGTTCAAATTTCAAACTACACTGCAGTGTAGTGAAAGTGGAGCTTAAACTACACAACGGTGTAGAGAAAGTAGAGTTCAAACTACACTGTGGTGTAGTGGAGGTTGCAACCAGTGTTAGTTTTTTTTTTTTTTTTTTTTTTTTTTTTTTTTTTGGGGTAAGTTACCTTTGATGTAGGGGGGGTGGGGGTGCCCAACACAAAACATGTTTTTTAAGTTGGAAAATTTGTAATAAAATTTTATTTTTTGGAGTCTGCCTAACACAAAATGGAAGGTGCCCATGCGAATACCTAACTATAATAGGAGTTGATGTGATAACATAAAAGAAAAGAGTATTAGACTTGTTGGCTCAAGTAACTGAAGGTCTGAAGCAAGTCGTGATCCCGTGATGCGATGAGTCTTTCATTTTACGAGTCGACCCTTTTAAACAAAAACAATAACGAACCATCTCTTCTCAAAGGGCCGCGGTATTGACACCCCAAAAAATTGGGAGTTAGCACCCCTTTGTTTAAATCCGTGGTACTGGCACCCCTCCATTTAATGAGACATTGTCCATACACCCCGCCATCCAAAGCACCCCACCCCACTTTTCGAGTGGAAAATGAGCTACGGTAATTGATTGCCATCAGTGTTGTCTTTTAGTGACACCCTTGTGTCGTGGGTTTGTTCTGGTGGCGGCATCTGGCTGCCATGGAATTCTAGTAGGTGTAAATAAATTTTTGAATGAAAAATGAGCTACGACAATTGATTGCCGTCAGTGTGGTCTTTTGGTGGCACCCTTGTGCCGCAAGTTTGTTCTGTTGGCGGTATCGGCTTGCTGTGGAATTCCAGTAGAGTAAAGAAACGCGTTTGGCATCAACTTCCTTCTGATCGAGCATGGTTTTTCGATCCTTATATTGAGATGGTATTAGATTGTAGTATTAACTATACAATAATAGGTACATCGACATGCATATAAAAGATACAACAATTCCGGGATTCCAGTATCACAACTACAGTGTTGAAAAAGACAACTGCAAATCAACTTAGCATTTGCATACAGAAATAACACCAAAAGTTTTCATGTGAACCAAATCGTATTGAGAGTATTGTGCTAATTAGCAATATGGTCTTGCCACGCCCATGCAACAAAACCAGATATGCATTAAGCGACTTATAATTTGCAACAGCAAGATTGCATTGCTCGACCCTTTTAAAAGACTCATCTGGAAACCGCGAAACTTTGCCCAGAGAAACCAGAACAGAAGGGGGCACCACATAGGCAGCGAACCTTAGCACCACCATACCGTTCAAAGTTATAATCATAGGAAAATTCAGTTCCAATGGGTATACCTTGTTTGGCAAATATCCCAACTCTAACTTCCCCCAACACCTTCCACTTCCTTATTTCAAAATTTGGTTGGCTGGAAGTTACAAAAAGTATGAACCGAGAGTCAAACTAGAAATTTTCAAGTAAAAAATGAGCTACGACAGTTGATTGCCGTCAGTGTTGTCTGTTGGCGGCACTTTTTTGCCACGGGTTTGTTCTGTTGGCAGAATCTGGCTGCCGTGGTATTTTCATCACTCATATTTGAACGAAGTAAATTTTTGTGGAATTGAAAATGGCGGGAGTTCGGTTTCGCTAGGACAAGAAAAGGAATGGAGGGAAAGTGTCGGATGAGAATGAGAAATATAAGGTTTGGATTTCTTTTTTCAAACTTGGGTGCCGACTTGGACAAAAAAAGATGAGGTGCTTGGTGGGGGTGGTAAACCCATATGAAGAAGGGACACACGTGGAATAACCATTATTCCACTACCCTTTTACCAAATGGGTGCTAGTCCCATTTATTGGGGTGTCAATACCGCTACCCCTTCTCAAATCCTACCTACATTAATATCCGTCCTGCCAAGATGCTCATAGTGAGCCGTGTCAGCAAAATTTTCAAAAAAGTCCTCACTTAACAAATAATTAGTTGGTTGATTACCAAGTTAACCTTATTATTGGTGCATATAGTAATTTATAAAGAACCTTTTTGGTCTTTTCAATTGTGTCTGAAATGAAAAAGTAAACACGCATGAATTTTCTATTCACCGTTAGAGATACAAAACCCAATAAACAATAAAACCCTTCGACAACCTCAAAAAACAAACAAACAAACCATCTTCTTCTCAAAAGGTTGAAAGTTCTAGAGTCGGTAATGATCTAATAACCGAAAAAGAAAACAAAAAACATTCTAACTCTATCGTTTCTTTTCAATATAGCCTTCAAGCCCCTGCAATGTTTTTTACATTGATAAATGATAAGTGACTATCTCATCCCCAAGATGCGGTCAGCGAGAATTATTTATTGGGGACCATATACACAACTAAACCCAGGAAAAAGGCTCAAGATCTAAATCGAATTAAGGTATGTGATGAAAAAAGGCAAGGTCAATATTTATTATTTAAATTATTGTGTTCTCTTTTTTTTTTTTCTCCTCTCTTGGTTAGTTATTTATTTTTTGTTTCTATTTCAAAAACATGCATGTAATATATTGTGAGGTTCTTCTTTGCTTTGCTTCTGGTAATGACCTGACTCTGTTTTGGTGTCCTTTTTCTATTTGAAGAAACACTTATTGAGATGTATTAAATTTGGGCTAGAAAGAGCATACTTTTTTGACCTTTCCTTTTTGTCATTTAATTGCTTTTTAAATTGATGATGAAGTATGTTTAAATTCTCCTTTTGTTTCTAATATATTTTTTCTAAAAATGTTTGTTCAGTGTTATCATTTTTTATTTCTTGGTGTAGAGCAGATTTTTTGATGGAGAAATTGGGACACTAGAGGGAATTCAAGACTTGAGGTGGAAGTTCAGTAGGCAATGCTACTGAGCAATTGCTCTCTCAAAGTGCTAAGCATATGCATATTAAGGTGTTTATAACAATATTATAATTAAGAGATGAAATAGGAGACAACAGAGTGGATGACAAGATTTCTTAGGATTTAACTTCTCAAGCTCTTTCGGAACAGACAATGATACATACCATAGATTATTGCAAAGGTGTCTAGAAAGGGAGTTGCTATAGTAACTAGTGTGCCATTAGTGAAAAATCTGGCATCGGGCTAGCTATTATATAGAGATATATCTAATCTGAATAAGCATTTGCTATAAGCATGACTTATTATAGGCATTTATTTGCACCTGCCTTGAGATACCCTGGATCATTTATCCGTGGCAGTAGTGCAAGCATTGGGTAGCAAGATAAGGAGATATACCCTGCATCATGAAAACCAAATGGCTAAAAAAATATGGGATCACTAATTATCAAGTACTTACCTCTTCTAACTTTTGATGTTCACCTGTTTAAGATCAATAAATTTTAGCCTATGCATCCTTATAGGCATTTCTATGCCATAAAACATCTTGCATTCATTACTGTTCACTTATTCTAATGCAATTGCTGCTATTATGCAACTCTGGAAGCAAATTTAAGAGTTGGAAAGGGAATTTTATGCAAGCTTCATATATGTTACGCCATCTCTGATTTTTTATTTTTAATTTTAATTTTTTGTTAACAATGGTGTATCCAAGAAATAAAGTTTGGAAGCACTGATTGTATGACATGCAGCTTAAGAGGTAACTATAAATTTTTCATCCAATATTAAATCATTTTGTTTTATAATTTTTATAAATTAATTTCTTAACCTCTTCCAAATGAAAATTTGATTTTCTAATAAGAAGCGACCCTTGGCTACAGTACAGGTGTAGTTTTTCTATCGAGTTTTCATCAACAATTTTCTATTATTGCACACCATCAGGTTTTGCTCAAGGATGGGAGGGAAACGTGTCTGCAACTGTGATGCCTACTTATTTACCCATTTTGACATTGTACATTCTATTTCCTTAAATCACAAATTGAGTAGTTATTATAAGCTTCCCGCCTACCTAATTTATGTCTTCCATGATTTAAATATCGATAATGTTTTTTGTTGAAGCTCTATTTGAGACCGCCATGGTTCTATATTTCAAAATTGTAGAAATGGTTCTTTGATGGGTATTTCCATAGCTTAGACTCTACGTTAATCATTTAAGCCAAAAAGTAAATTGAATTTTTTTATTATACTTTATATCATAGTTGATGTTAATTGCTGATAAGAGCCAAAAACTGTAGTTTAAACCATTTAATAATATTTATATTTAGCCAATTATGTTATTAATAATATAGATTTATCACTAATTACGTGCTTTTGAGTATTTCAGGGTTCGGAGTTGAATAAATGTCAATTCGTTACTAATTAGGCGCTAAAAGAAGCTAAAATGATTGCTAGAGAAGTTCCATGAAGAAAGCCAAAGTTTAATGGAGAAAAAGCCCTTAAAAAGCCCAAGTTAACACTGTTAAGTGAAAGTCAAACCGGATTAGAGAGCTGAAGAAAAGTCAACAGAACTTCAAAAGGCCATATCTTTGGACTTAGGCCTCGGATTTGGGCCCATTTTATATCAAAATGACCGGCTCAGAAAGCTCTTTCTAATGGTCCAAACCTTGATTCGATTATAGTAGTATAAATTAGTAAAAACCCACACTACAATAACAAGACCAGAATTGGAAGTCTTGGATTAAACCAATTGGGTTATAGACTTGATTTATGGGTCCATAACCTAACCTAACAACCCATGCACGATTTTGTATCATTATATAAGAGAATAAAAACCCTAAACTCTCTCTCTCCCTTCCATTAGTTAGAATAAATTAGGGTTCTCTCTCTTTCTCTCCTTTTTAGTTTTAGTTTATGAGTTTAGTTTGTAGCCACCATTAATTCAATTCAAGTTATCTTTAATAAAGTAGTTATTCATTATATTTTCTTCTTTCTATTATTATGTCCATGATAGTCCCATGATTCATAGCTAAACTCCCATTAGAAGGAGTTTGAATGAAGCTTTGAGAGGACTTGATTTGTTAGGATATATTTGTTGTTTAGGGTTTAAGTTTAGGTTTTTCTTGACTTAGAGATAAGAAAAGTTTAACCTCAATTAAAGAATAGTAAGTTTGCCATGAGAATGGGAACAAGCTTTCTCTAATGCTAATTAGTTTATGACTAGAGATAGTATAAAGTAATTAGAGATCATTAAAGGTCTAGTCTTTATATTTTAACCTTGTGTGAGAATATCTAGGCTAGAGTTTTCTATACAAATCTATGCTAGCATATTAAGAAATTAAAAGTGAATTTGAATCTCTCTCTAGCTATCTCCATATTTGATTCATCTATATTTAATTATTTTAGTTAATATTAGTATAAGATCAATTGATAGTATTATCTCGTAGTATAAATTCTCAACATAATATTACTCTCACAATTGTTTCTTTGTGTTTGATTTTAATTGGATTCTATTTAGTCTTGGTAGTTTAGGAGTAGAACGAATCCTGACTCTTTATATATTACTTCATTATTATTTGAGAGTAGAAATATTGATCTAAGCACTTGTTTAGTTGATTGATTATTTGTGTTTACGCATAGATAGTTAATTTGTATAAATTTGTCTTTATCAAATGGCGCCGCTGCCATCTTAAACTCATTCAGGACAATAATTCAATTGGTTGAATCCAAGGGGCAATCCCCCATTCTCGCCCCACCCACCATTTTAATTTTTCTTTCTTATTTCTTGTATTTTCGGTACTGTTCACTATTTTAAGCACAGGGGCGCACGCCCTCCATTTTGTTATGTCTGGGGATTCACAATGAAGAACACTACAGAAATGGTATTTGTAAATTTCAACAAATTATGAAAATTTACAGACATAATCCTTAAGGTGTTGTTGATTTACTGAAATATTTTCAGATTTTTCCTAGTTGTTTTAGCTAGTGAACTAATACCATCTTTACAGTGATACATTTCAGCTTTCAAACGGTAAGTTTCGGGAAACAGTGACAGGTAAGGGTACTTAGGCAGTTCCAAAAATTCTAATATTTTTATGGAAGTATCTATCATAAGTCAGGAGTTTGTAGTAAATATTTGAAGAGTTTTTTATTTGTTTTGACCATCTAACTAGTTGATTGTTTTCAGTGTATTTCTGTAGTTTTGCAACACTTAATTTCTGGAACAACAGCTGATAAGGAGGGTTTGTAGAACTCCAATTGCTCTAACATTTTTACAGGAAACTGCATGATCTGTGAGAAGTCTCCAGAAAAATTTTGGCAATTTTTGGCTCTGTTTTGATTGGTTAACCATTCAGTTGTTTGTGTTGTGTTCGAAAACTGTTTCACAAACTTTGTAGGGTAGTAGAAGGACTTTCATAACTCTGATTGATCTGAAATTTTATAGGCGACTTACTGGATGTCTTCGCAAACTACTATAAAAATTTCAAAGTTTTTGGAGCCCGTGCCCATGCCCTATTAACCCTATCATTTGGGCGCACCCGCCCTTAAAGTACTGGACATCGAGTCAGGCAAGAGCGCGCCCGTGCCCTTCTATGCCTATTTTTGAAGCACGCCCGTGCTCTAAACATTGGACATCGAGTCAGGCAAGAGCGTGCACGCTCCCTTATTAACCTGATTCCAAGCGCGCCCGCGCCCCTTTCTGAGGTAGCCCAATTTTTACAGGTTAGTTTCCAACTTTCTTCGTTTAAGTTATTCACTGTTTCCAACTTCTTAAATACACTGAGATTGCGTATACAAGACGCTATTCATACGCGTAGCAATGAGGCAATCAAGTACTCTTCCTTCCACTCCTCGTTTCTTTTATCAGAGGAGTTTTAATTTTAGTATAATCAGGCTTGTTTTTTGTAAACACAATACCATACGCCTATCTAGAATTTCACACACTACACCTGCATCAATGGCTAAATAACCAGAGACTCCTCTCTTTGATTTTTATAAAGCACTAAACGATGGCCCTAAGTCGTGCATCGTTCTTGCAGACCTAGTGGGGGATTTTCGAATTCCCCTAAATATATTTAACAAGCTACCGGTTTTTCATGGTTTAGACCACGAGAAGCCTTATCAACACATGCGTAGGATAGAACAAGTTCTCACTACATTTCATCATCCTAGCATAAGTCCGAATCAAGTTAAACTTAGGGTGTTTCCATTCACCCTAGCCGACAAGGCGGCGTCTTGGTTAACTGCCCAAACGCCAAACTTTGTGGACTCATGGGCTAATCTTGTTCAATTGTTCATGGAACAGTTTTACCCACCCCTGAAGACAGATGAAATGCTTCAAAAGATTCATTTCTTCCGCCAGAATCCTTATGAATCCTTTTCAGAGGCCTGGAATCGTTTCACTGATCTTCTCATTGAATGCCCACATCATAATCTTGCGAAAGACACGCTTGTTCATGCCTTCTTCAAGGGGCTTTTACATCGTCATAAGAAGGTTCTATATATCATGACTAGGGGTAGTTTTCTTAGTAAAAGAGCCTTAGAGGCTTATAAATTCTTAGAAGATCAATCTAAGAGGAACAACAATTAGGGAGGTAACGACTCTTCCAGCTCCACTCCTTATTCTTTTGAGGTTAAACCTAATCTCGAGCTTAAAACTCTTATCGATGCCCTCACTAAAAGGGTAGATGCCCTCTCTGTTCAATAACAACCCACTCCAGTCATGAACATTAACTCTACTAATTGTAATGTCTGGTTTAGTCTTGAGCATTTCGACTTCTATTGTCCTCTTGTCTATGAACAACCACCACCACAACCATCAAACTTCAACTAGTTAACTCCATATTAAGGATAATGAAACTTAGGTGACCAGAATAGAGGTTTAGTGCCCATGACCCTAAACTACCCAACATCAAGACATGAACGCTCAACAAGCCTTAATTCCAGTACAACCATCTACAGACAAAGTAGTACTGACCTTGTTGGAAAAACAAAATCAAATTATGCAACAAAACTCCAACTTGATGAAATATCAGCATGATCAAAACTCTAATATGATGAATCAAACGATGAAAATGATGCAGTCTTTGTACCAAAAGGTTATTGACATGTCTCCTAACCAAAATAATAACCAAACAGGCGTGTTTCCAAGTCACCCAGTGCCTAATCCTAAGTCAACAAACACCACCTTCGAAATAAACAGTATTCACTGTAATGGTGATATAAACCAAAGGGACCTACAGGTAGTCACTACCCTTCGTTCAGGTAGAGTAGTTGATAACAAAGTGACTATGCTTACAGATCGCCCGCAAACGGAAGTTAAAAATGAAACCATACCGAATACTGACATAGAAACTGAAGACCCTACAACTATAGAAGTTCCAGTCCAACCACAACCAAGAGGATCAACCTTACTAAATACCACCATAGAAATTAATGATCATACACTTGTAGAGGTTCCAATATGGACACCTAGATGGAAAACAGCTAAAGATAAAGCAAAGACTAATAATACTTTTGAACCTTATGCTACATATAGAGATAAACCACCTTATCCCCAAAGACTAGTTGTGTCTAAAAAGGACAAGAATTTTGATGAGATTAGGGAAGTGTTTAAAAATCTGACTATATACCTCCCTTTTCTAGATGATATAAAAAATCTACCTAGACACGCTAAGTTTCTAAAAGAGTTGTGCACCAAGAAGAGGAAAACCAACATACCCTACGAAGCCTTCTTAACTAAACAATATCCCTCTTTATCTGAACATAACGAAATTATTAAGTACAAGGACCCTGGTCGTCCTACTGTACAATGCACCTTAGGTGATACCTTCATAACAATTGCTTTATTAGACCTGGGGGCAAGTGTTAACTTACTCCTTTTTTATTTATATAAATAACTAGGTCTAACAAAACTTCAACCAACCAAAATGACTTTGTAGTTAGCCGATCATTCTATTAAGTATCCCAAAGGTGTAGTTGAAAACATTCTCGTTAAAGTTCAGGATTTTTACTACCACGTTAACTGCGTTATTCTCAACACAGAAGCTGCTCATGATTTTATTCCAATCATCTTAGGGTGTCTTTTCTTGGCAACTGCCAATGCCTAAATCAATTGTCGGGATGGCTCAATGACTCTTTCTTTTGGAAATCTTTCTGTGGAAGTTAACATGTTTAGACAAAAGCAGAGACAACTAGGTTTGCCTGTAGAAGGAGAAGTGAAGTCCATTGACAGTTTTGTATCTCACATTAGTGTGGCCGACGCTTTCGTCCCCACACTAGTAGATACCTCTCTTATGGAAGAAGACAAAGATCACAATTTCGACTCCTTAGACGAGATTGATGAATTTTTCAAAGATGCAGATGAATACCATAATTATGTGGATGTGACCAAGCTAGATGAGGAATTCTATGAGTTTCTAAGAGCCTGTGATGATCCATCCTCTAAAAAACTACCTAGAGCACCACCCGACCACCATCCACCTTAGCTAATCCTTCATAAAATCCAATCATTCTTCCTACCCTTTTCTTCTAACACTTATTCACATTCCAAGTATTTTCCACAACCATTCATTTTCTCACGATCATTCACTTGGACACCCTCTCATTCAACTAAGTTACATCGTAGAAATTCTTGGTGTTTGATTATGTTTGGGGGTGCATTCCATGTTAATTATTTATGGAAAGACCCACAACTTTTTTGGTTATTAATATATGGTAAACTACATTTCAATACATATATATTATATAAAGTCTCGAGTATCTGACTATAAAAGACTCATTTTATTCTTTGGTGTACTCCATTCCAATCTTATGTTATGGGAGTGCACCATTAAGGTAATCGGACCCTCCTTTTGGAGTGAGTGGTTGTAAGTGTCGGATCCTTAGTCCACGTTTCTTGTGACTCACGCATTCATCTCTCGCACTTTTTCTTGTTGTTTGAGTATTGCTTCTCTATGGAGCGAGTTTCCTTTTTATTTCTTCTTTGTAATTTTGTTTTTCTAAAAATTAAACATATAAAAACTAAATAAAATAAAAACATAAACATATATTAGTAAGTCTAAGAAATCTGACTTTAAAATACCCAAGTTTTTGTACAATACCACCTTTCTGGAGTATAGGCCAAACAAAAAAATTTTAAACTTACAAAGAGTTTTCCAATTTTGTTTAGGGGTGGCGTATTTTGGTATTTCATTTCAAAATGTTTTGCCACCCATTGTCTATCATGTTTACTCCAATTTAGTTAGTATGTAATAGTTTAATTGTTCTTCATGTTATTATATCATCTTTACAATATTTTTGTTACAGGTATTGCCAATTTTTGCCATATTTGGGGGTGGGATAGAAACATTTGAAAAAAATTAGGCACTTTTATGATGTAAATTATGCACTTTTCTTTATAAAATATTAAAAATTATAAATATTGTTTATACTAGGCACTTAGTGATAATGGTATTGTTCCCTTCTCCATGATGATATTAGTCTAGAAATCTCACATAGTACTTGAATTAGGATTTAATTTTTGAAACTTAGATTAATATATAGGTAATAGTCATTGCATCTTTTCATGAACATCTTACATGAGCATCTTTGATTGTACTTGGCAGTATTTTTCTGAGACCTAGGTTAGAGTACTTAATACATATCCTGTGAGCATCTAGCCTAAAAGCCTCATAAGAGTGAAATATCTGAGTGATGACACAAGGGAGAAGTAAATTACGAGTAGAGAAATCACACATCCACTTGCTTGATCACCACACCATATCCTAAGCGAGAATTTAGGCTCTCTTTGGATAGATATTGCCATAAATTCACACCTATATGAAATTTATTATCCGCTAGTCACCCCACTGAGTCTTTCATTAGCCTTTTCACAAACCAAAAATCCTTTACCCAATCAAACAAAATAAAAAAATAAAATCAGCCTACCTATTTAGATAAGTCTGAGAAATAGGATGAGTGAAGAAAAGAGAAGAGAAAAACCTGTGTAAACAAAAATTAGTTAGCTGCTTCAGAAAAGAAAAAGAAAAGAAAGTTTCCATCCGAAGAAAATAAAAATAAAAATAGAAATGAAATAAAAACTCCAAAAATAGAATGAAAGGAGTCAAAAAGCCAAAATAAAAAGGCTAAGGATGGAAACAAAGTGTAGAAGCAAAAGAATAAGGTTTTCTCTAGTTACATAATATGAAGACCCTATTTTTTCAGACTTATCTTTTTGAATATCCATTTTCTTCCTTTTTTAACCAACACCTACGCCCCGTATCACCTAATAAAGACCTATAGCTCAATTAGGAATAGGTTGGTGTGATAATAAGTGGTAGATGTGTTTGATCGACCTCAGCTTCCTTGGATTGGTATTGAGATTGTGAGAAAACATGTGCCCACTGCACACTAGAGTTGGCAAACTTGAGTGAAAAAAATCAGAGTGTTATTTGTTTTGACACATTCTTTGTGAGAACCTACTTAGGCACGCTACCCAAAAGTTTCAGAAACGGACCTGCCATTGCATTTCATATCATAGTTCATTGTATAGTTATTTATCTCAAGATGATTTGATTATTATGCATGTATTAGTTAAGTTTTAGAATGATCATCGTTGTTTAAATACTAGTGAGATGTATAGATTCTGAGATAAAATTAGGGAACAATTATTTTTATTTCTTAGTCATTGTAGTATAAATAAAGTTTGTGAGTACCTTCTCTAGAAAACTCTCACGAGGCTATAACTCGCCACTAGGGAATTCTTAGTGGTTTAAGGCCTTATTGTATATGGTCAATGCAGTCGCACTCAGCGAAACGAGACTAATTAAAAATATATTTTTGGCCACTTATTTTAATTTCACATATTCGCTTGAAGACAAGCAAAATGCTGTTTGGGGGTGGTTTGATAAGAGCCTAAAACTGTAGTTTAAACCCTTTAATAATATTTCTATTTAGCCAATTATGTTATTAATAATATAGATTTATCACTAATTACGTGCTTTTGAGTATTTCAGACTTCGGAGTTGAATAAATGTCAATTCGTTACTAATTAGGCGCTAAAAGGAGCTAAAGTGATTGCTAGAGAAGTTCCATGAAGAAAGCCCAAGTTTAATGGAGAAAAAGCCCTTAAAAAACCCAAGTCAACACTGTTAAGTGAAAGTCAAACCGGATTAGAGAGCTGAAGAAAAGTCAACAAAACTTCAAAAGGCCATATCTTTGGACTCAGGCCTTAGATTTGAGCCCAATTTATATCAAAATGACCGTCTAAGAAAGATCTTTCCAATGGTCTAGGCCTTGACTCAATCAGAGTAGTATAAGTTAGTGAAAATCCACACTACAGGAACACGACCAGAATTGAAAGTCTTGGATTCAACCAATTGGGTTATGGACTTGATTTATGGGTCCATAACCTAACTTAAAAACCCATGCATGATTTTGTATCATTATATAAGAGAATAAAAACCTTAAACTCTTTCTTTCCCTTCCATTAGTTAGAATAAATTAGGGTTCTCACTCTTTCTCTCCTTTTTAGTTTTAGTTTATGAGTTTAGTTTGTAGTCACCATTAATTCAATTCAAGTTATCTTTAATAAAGTAGTTATTCATTATGTTTTCTTCTTTCTATTATTATGTCCATGATAGTCCAATGATTCATAGCTAAACTCCCATTAGAGGGAGTTTGAATGAAGCTTTGAGAGGACTTGATTTGTTAGTATATATTTGTTGTTTAGGGTTTAAGTTTAGGTTTTTCTTGACTTAGAGATAAGAAAAGTTTAACCTAAACTAGAGAATAGTGAGTTTGCCATGAGAATGGGAACAAGCTTTCTCTCATGCTAATTAGTTTATGACTAGAGATAATATAAAGTAATTAGGGATAATTAAAGGTATAGTCTTTATATTTTAACCTTGTGTGGGAATATCTAGACTAGCATTTTCTATACAAATTTATGCTAGCATATTATGAAATTAAAAGTGGATTTCAATCTCTCTCTAGCTTTCTCTATATTTGATTCATCTATATTTAATTATTTTAGTTAATATCAGTATAAGATCAATTGATAGTATTATCTCGTAGTATAAATTCTCAACATAATATTTCTCTCACCATTGTTTCTTTGTGTTTGATTAATTGGATTTTATTTAGTCTTGGTAGTTTAGGAGTGGAATGAATCTTGACTCTTTATATATTACTTTATTATTATTTTAGAGTAGGAATATTGATCTAAGCACTTGTTTAGTTGATTGATTATTTGTGTTTACGCATAGATAGTTAATTTGTCTAAATTTGTCTTTATCAATTGCTATTGTTTGAAATGCTTCCATACCTTTGTCGATTATTGCCATGAAAATGTTATGTATCTTGGAATGTTTCTCACGCCTTATAAGCTTATGGAATGGTAGGACGAATCTTAGTTTTACTTTTTATTTAAATAAAATTACATTAGACCTCAAAATCTTAAACTGGAATGTGTATGGAATTATATTTTCATTTGTAAAGGTAACTTCTATTTCTTATCAAAATAGTATTATATTATCTGACTTCAATTTACTTTGTAAGATGTTTGCAAGTCAGTAACGGGTAGTTGAATGCTTAGCATTTTTTGGAGCTCTTAGACGTTGCGGTAGCTTTGGTTGTCCCTCTTAATAATTAATAATATAGATTTTTGCTTTCTATGAAAGTTTGAATTTTTTTTCCTATTCTTTAGTCATAGTAATGGCTATTTTTTGATGTGATAAGATGGTTTAAATTGTGAGTTTGACTATTTGAGAAGTTGTCTCATAGAATGGCTCCATTAGTTTTGATTTGGCACTTTATTACCTATGCTAGGGATGTTGGTCAGTATATATAACAGTTAAATGTGATAATTTGTTTACTCTTGCATTTAAAATTTCTAATATTGCTTTCATTAATAATTTCAGTAGCTATAGAAGCTTAAAGAAGAACCAAAGGCACTCACAGGCTCTAGAAAAGTTGTACGGTGATTTGAAACAAGACCCTTACGAGCCAACGACAAGCAAAGTGAGTCCAACGTACCCTACTTCACAAATATTATGGTTGTGATCTATATGATATATGCAGTTAGAACTACCACTAAATATATTTACTTGCATTTGGCAATATATTAGATATTCCATTCAAAGTTTAGGCTAGACATATTGGCACTTTTTACTGTTATGCAACATCTCTCAAATCTCTATGAACAAGAAGAATAAGGATCTGAAAATTTGCTTTGGGGTTTAACAAAATAAGGGAGAGATGTTTGCCATGAAAATTAAAAAATCAAAAATAAAATAAAATTCAACATTCATTCTCTTCGATAAAAACCCAACGAGCCGTACCCTAAATCAATCAACAAAAAAGGGATCGGAAAAGGAGGGAAACCAAAGAGAGAACGAAAGAGAGAATGTAACAAGAAGTGATTGAATTCAAACAAAGAGTGACTACATTTGGTATAACCATATAAGTGCTTATTAGAAGCTCTAATAATATTATTATTAATCTGCAAACGATGGATTAAATCGTTCAATGTTAAGTGAGAGGCCTAAAGCTATGGAGCTGGGAAAACAAACCAAGGGTTTGGGCTTTTCGCGATAAATAACCGAAGAAATAGAAATAACACAATGCAAAACCCAATTTACAAGTATCTTTAGTTGTCACACCCCGAGACCCAACACACATCCCGAGGACGTGGAATGAATCTCGAGGCAGACACCTATCCCGATTCTACCGAAATTTCGGCAGAGTTTCCTTTGTTTGATCAACATTCGTAAACCCTAAAAACCTGTCATAAACCTGTCATAATCCCTGGACATCTCATAATTCATTCTTCCAACCATATATATATCCAACAACCATACATACTACTCCTAACTTTAAATACTACAGGGATATGATGGTATATCTACAAAACAAGGAGAACCGTCGCTAAATACATCGATTATTACATCAAGATGGCCTAGCTCACTATATATACAACCAAAGGAACTAGCCTCTTACTATACAACCAAAAGAAAAGAGCTATGCTCATTATATACATCAAAAGAATAACCTAGATTATCTCTATACAGCCCAAAATATAAACTTGACTCTGTCTCTCGTCAAGCATAAGGGAATCCTCCCAAATCCCCATAACCCTCATCACTAGGGTTAGGAAAAGCCTCCTCCGCAACTGGCTCGTCTGAAATGTTAAGTAGGATGAGCAAACAACTATGCCCAAGAGAGAAACGCATTACAAACCAATACTAGACTACTTATAACAAAACATTTAAAACATGCAGGTTTTTATAATAATATCCAAATATTGTGACTATACAATAAATCACTAGCTAGCATAAATCATATCGGCATGCTTCTTTAATATTCAAAATATAGTTTTCACAGTCATCATACAACTATTGTGGCACCGCTGCATCCTATTAGAATGGTGAGGGTACGACCGCACGGTACGGCCCCCATCCACGAGCAATCTCGGGTTCAAGACTTTCCAAAGTGTGAACCATGCACCGTTGTTTTCCTGATTTTACCGGCAGGGAGCTGAAATGCCGTTGTTGTGTTCGTACACACAAAATCCCCAAAGCTTTTAGGGCTCAGGTGGGCCCTGTGACCATGACCCCCATACGGGCTGTCACCTAACTTACGGTGGTCAACCGTTCGACGATCGCAGACCGCCAGATCCCGATCACACATCCAGGAGTGGACTAAACTCTCACTCCTCGCGTCTAAACCTCATCGAGGTAGCATGTAACCCCACACAAGCTAATCACCATACAGCGTGACACGTACAAGCATGGTTATCTAGAAAAGGAATTCCCGGACTACATCCAGTGATGCATCCCTTTAAAGGTGGCCCACCACCTCGAAAGGTGTACACCACAGTTGGAATCCTAGAGCGAACTGCCGTCTCCGGAATTGTGACAACAGTTCCTTCTTTTTAGGAATTCACAATTTCTTTTCTAAATCCCCTCATGATAAGCATAGTAATATCTATATATATATACTCGTATTTCCGATGGTTTTCAAATACTCTAGTTACATATTTAGTTTTTCTTTTAAAACTGTTGATTATGTAGGTGTGAGTTCCTGGATTTCCCACCATCAAGTAAAAGCAACCTATGACACCCAAACGGGTCAGTCATAGTAAATAACAACCGATGATTCCCAAACGGCGAATCATCGTAAATAACAACCATTCCGGGAAAAATCCAGAACCTCGCACCTAGTTACAAACAACAGGGTAATCCTTACCCGCATTTCAAAATCCATCTCTCTGTCTCCTTACTGAGACAAGAGACGCGAACCTTTCCCAAAACCAGTTTCTTCACTTTTAACAAAGAAAACAATCCCTCGCTACCCCGATTTTACAGAAAACCCATTTCACACGAAAGCTATCTATATATATAGTTTATAGCGAGGAAATACAGTGCAAAACATGAATATCATATATACATGCATGGTTGATACTCAACTATCTATTTCCTATTTAAACAATTCAAATCATGCATGAAAATAAGCAGGCTATATATTGGTATGTAGGTTCCTACCTTAGCAAGCTCCGTTCTCCTCAAGCCCACTTAATCGAATCAAGCCCACTTAATCAAATTCACTCGAGATCACTCCTATAACATCAGATACATATACGTCGGTTGTTAGAATTAATCGAACAACGAGAAATCATTATCTAAGCGTAGTTTGTAGAAATTCTCGGCGTTAAGAATTGGGTTTCGGATAATTTTTCATCTAACTACCGTTAACAGAGCTACAGGCCATTTCTGGCACTGTTACTCTGACGGTCTCTACGGCTATTTCGGCCATTGCAGGCCCTCATATCGACGCCAATCCTATCACATCCCAATTCCAAGTCCAAATTTCAACTACAACCCATTCTACACCTCTCAATTAACATTAATTCTATTAAAAAAATCGGTGGGTGTTCCTTATCCCTCGATCATTACTCAATCAATTCTTATACAATTATAAATCGACATAAATCTCTTGAAATTGTAATGAATAACCAAATTCTTACCAAGTCAGCAATAAAATCGTTCCTAGCTCATTTGCTCCACCAAAATCGCAGCTCTCCTTCTCCAAACCGAAGCTCTTGCCAAAGTATACAACCACCCCATTCAAATATCTTCAAGAACACATCAAATCCATTGAAATGAGTTTAAACTAGTTGTTTGAAACAAATTAAACTCACCCGGCAGCGGCGGTATGAAGAAATTCCACTCAATTTGAATCTTCACGCTTGGTTTTAGTGTTACTAAGATTGGGGGTGAGGAATTATGGGTTTGGATCACTGAAATTGGGGAGAATTAAGTTTCTCTCTCTTAGGGTTTTAAGAGGTGCGAAAATTGGGGGAAGAAGAAGAGAATTTGATTTCGCGATTTCGGTTTTGTTTGGTGCGTTTCTTTGTTTTCGCGATTTTGGTTTTGGGCCTATTTTTGGTTTAGTGCGATACGGTCAAGGCCCAAGCCCAATATGACCAAATTGGGCTTAAGGTCCTAATACTCCTAACCACCAACTCGTTTGACGTCGCGTCGTAATCATTTTTCCGGCCCATCCCGCTAAATTTAATCTTCTATATTCTATCTCACCGCAGGCTATAACAATAACCCACTCATGCGTGTAAGCTGTTACTCGTGCCAGCTTCGAACGCAAAAAACCGCTAACCGACCTTTTTGCCAAATTTTCGCCTATGGTCGCTTACCTAACGTGACTTAAGAGTCGGAGTTAAGTTTCAGTAAGTTACATACGGTTGAAATATAAACCCGACGACCAATTTACATCAATGACCCTAGATTTGATATGAAATTTACAAAAATACCCTTTACAAGAATTTAGGACTTTACATCCTACCCTCCTTAAAAGAAAATTTCGTCCTCGAAATTAAATCATACCTTAGTTCTCGAACAATTCTGGATATTGTTGCCTCATATCGGCTTCTTTCTCCCATGTAGCTTCCTCCACGTTGTGATTTCTCCATAAGACCTTTACCAATGGAATGACCTTGGACCTCAATCTCTTCTCTCTCGCATCTAGGATCTGAACTGGCCCTTCCGGATAGGTAATGTCTTCTTCCAACTCCAACGATTCCAAATCAACAACATGTAGTGGATCCGGCTCATACTTGCGTAGCATCGAGATATGGAACACGTTATGAACACGTGATAGCCTTTCTGGTAGCTCGAGCTTATAAGCTAGCTCAGAGATCTTCTGAATAATCAGGAATGGTCCCACATATCTAGGTGCAAGTTTCCCTTTCATCCCGAACCTCTGAATGCCCTTCTTCGGAGATACTTTCAAGAATACCCTGTCACCTTCATAAAATTCCAAGGGACGTCTACGCCTATCCGCATAGCTTTTCTGACGACTCTGGGCTGTGAGCAACCGATTCCGTATCACTCTAATCTTCTCGGTGGTGTCACTAACCATCTCTGGCCCCAACATAATACTATCTCCGGTTTCAGTCCAACAGAGAGGTGTTCTGCAAGGTCTGCCATACAACGCTTCAAACGGTGCCATACCAATACTAGATTGGTAACTGTTATTGTAAGCAAACTCAGCCAATGCCAAATGAGTCTTCCAACTACCCCCAAAATCAAGCACGCAAGCCCGAAGCATATCTTCGATGATTTGGATGACTCTTTCCGATTGCCCATCGGTTCTCATGGATGAAATGTTTGTCTTCAATTTCAGTTTGGTCCCCAATTCCCTTTGAAGACTTCTCCAAAATGAACCGGTAAATTGAAAACCTCTATCTGAAATTATAGAGAGTGGTGCCCCATGCAACCTCGAAGACATCGACACGTAGATCCTACTTAGCTTTTCAGCAGAGTAAGTAGTCTTAAATGTATGAAATGGGCGGACTTGGTCAGTCTATCAACAATGACCCATATAGAATCCATTCCCTCACTGGTCCTCGATAACCCGGATACAAAATCCATGGTTATATTCTCCCACTTCCATTCCGGAATCTCCAGAGGTTTAAGAAGACCAGGTGGTCTATGGTGTTCAGCTTTCACCTGTTGGCATGTGGCACACTTCTTAACATATTCCGCAATGTGTCGCTTCATGCCCGGCCACCAAAACTGACGACGCAGATCTCTGTACATTTTGGTACCCCCAGGATGAATGGTATACTTCGATCTATGTGCCTCCTTCAAGATACTATTCCGCAAAGAGTGATCAAAAGGTACCCAAATTCTTCCTCTGAATCTGATGCTTCCGTCTCCGGATTTTTCCCAATCAACATCCTCAGCATTATTCACATATCCTTGGTACCTAGGTCCATCCCTCGATGTATTCTGAGCATTCACAATCTCTTGAACCAAGGTGTTTTCTGCTGTCACTGTCATCTGTGCTAGATAACAGCACTTTTGAGAATCTCCACTTCCATTTCCCGTGAATTCAAAACCATAAGAAGCAGCAGACTCCAGCAATTGCCACTCCTTCATCATCATCTGAGCACAAACATGTTCTCGCTTCCTACTCAATGCATCGGCAACTACATTTGCTTTACCCGGATGGTATTGCAATGTGAATGTATAGTCCTCCATGTACTCAACCCATCTCCTCTGCCTCATATTCAAATCTTTCTGCGAGAACAAGTACTTGAGACTCTTGTGATCACAGAATATCTCAAACTTCTCACCATACACATAATGCCTCCATATCTTTAGAGCATGAATAATCGCCGCTAACTCCAAGTCATGAGTAGGATAATTCTTCTCATGGGCATTCAATTGTCTAGACGCATACGCTATCACTTGGCCTTCTTGCATTAAGACACATCCTAACCCGGTGTTAGAGGCATCAGTATAAATCACATAACTCTTCTCCAGATCTGGAATAGTCAAAACTGGCGCTGTTATCAATCGCGTCTTTAGCTCTTGGAAAGCGTTTTCGCATGCCTCTGTCCATTCAAACTTCACATCCTTCTATGTCAATCTAGTTAAGGACGACGCTATGCTAGAGAATCCTTCTACAAAACGACGGTAATACCCTGCCAATCCCAAGAAACTTCTGATTTCCGTCGCTGACGTCGGTCTCGGCCAATTATTCACTGCCTCTATCTTTGAACGATCAAC
Organism: Coptis chinensis; assembly: GCF_015680905.1. NCBI lineage: Eukaryota > Viridiplantae > Streptophyta > Magnoliopsida > Ranunculales > Ranunculaceae > Coptis > Coptis chinensis. The sequence goes on from NC_141459.1 coordinate 37,609,606, forward strand.
TTTGATTCCATTCTCCGATACAACATGCCCTAAGAACCTCATTTCATTCAACCAGAACTCACACTTGCTGAACTTGGCATAAAGCTGATGATCCACTAATGTTTGGAAGACAATCCTCAAGTGTTCCTTGTGTTCAGCCCTAGTCTTGGAATAAATCAAGATGTCATCTATGAATACGATAACAAATTGATCTAAGTATTTCCACATCACTCGGTGCATGAGATCCATAAATGCAGCCGGAGCATTGGTCAATCCAAATGGTAACACCAAAAACTCAAAATGCCCTAGCCGTGTTCGGAAAGCTGTCTTCTGTATATCTTTTTCTCGAATTCTCATCTGATGGTAACCTGTTCTGAGATCTATCTTCGAGAAATACTTGGCACCCCTTAACTGATCAAATAGGTCATTGATCCTAGGCAACGGATATTTGTTCTTGATAGTCACATTATTCAGCTTCCGATAATCCACACATAGCCGAAATGACCCATCCTTCTTCTTCACAAATAACACTGGTGCTCCCCAAGGTGACTGGCTTTCCCTTATAAACCCCAATCTTTTCAATTAATCTAATTGGGACTTGAGTTCTCTCATTTCGAGAGGAGCCATTCGATAAGGAATCATCAAAATGGGTGACGTTCTCGGCATTAGATCTATTACAAAATCTATTTCACGCCAGGGAGGCAATCCCGGCAATGCATCTGGGAACACTGCCGCAAACTCACTAACTACAGGAACAAGCTCGGAAGATTCGAACTTCGGCCCTTGGAGACTAAGACCAGCTAACAATCCGTATCTATCATACTTGAAGTCAGACTTGGCCTTCACCACTCGAGATACCGTATTTCTAATCCCCTCAAACACAACCTCAGGCTGTCCCGGTACTCTAAGCGTCACTATTTTGGCAAAACAATCTACATGGGCATGATACTTCCCTAACAAATCCATCCCTACGATGATATCGAAATCTTTTAGGTCCATCACCGTTAGATCGACTATCATCTCCCTATCACCTATCTTTATCACACAATGGTGACAAACTTCAAAGAACATAGTTTTCTTTCCTAGAGGAGTAGATAAAATAAGCTTCCTCTCGGTATTAACTACTTCCAACCCAAGAATTTCCACCGTAGTTTTAGAAATGAAGGAGTGAGTAGCACCCGTATCAAACAAGACATGCACCTTATGAGTAAACAAACATATCATACCTTCCACCACTTGATCGGTAGCACTGATATCTGCCCCCATAGCATTATATACCGTGGCTTCCTCTTGGGCTGATGCAGGATCCACAACTTCTTCCTCTGGCACTAGATAATACACCTTGCCCCGCGTGGTCTCTGCTCCACCCCTCGAAGTGGACTTGGGACAAAACCGCTTGATATGCCCAGCTTCACAGCAATTATAGCAAACCACACTCTCTCTCCCCGACTGTGTACTCTGTGGTATTACAGATTGCAATCTAGCTCTCTGACCTTGAGGCCTCAAATTCTGCACTGGTGCTCTGGTCTGAGAAGGAGCAGGTACCCTCGGTGGCCTCTGTGATCCACTCATCGGTCTCGCAACTGGTAAACTCTGTGCTGGCCTAACCACATTCAAACCCCTATGTACAGCTGGTGCCCTCCACTGTGGTGCCTGCTGAATGACTGGCCTATACATCTGTTGCAACCCCCAACCACTACCTTGGTAAACTGCCCTCTTTCCCCGTCCCCGCCTACCCCGAGATGCCGATCGCCTTACCGCTTCCAACCTCTTGCCTCTGTAGCAATAACCGATCATCCACTCTTTCAATACCTTGAGCCCTTCTCATAGCCTCAAAGATAAGAATCGATCCAAGGACCGACATCTTGCTTTCTGCATATACGGTTTCAAATTCTCACAATGAATTTCCTAGCCTTAGCTTTTTCTGTGGAAATCAACTCCTTCCCGTATCGTGAAAGAACAGTGAATTTCTCTTCATACTGCCCCATTGTCATGTTTCCTTGTTCTAACTTGAGGAATTCCATTCGCTTCTTATCTCTCGCCGCCTCTGTAACATACCTCAAAAGGAAGAGTTCCTCAAACTTAGCCCAACTCATAGGAAACGTCTCCATGTCCTTAACACTGATCCACCAGTGTTTGGCTTCACCTCTAAGCATGAAGGCAGCCAAAGTAACCCGTTCCGCATCAGTACACATCATGGAGTCCAGCATACTAGACATGTCTAACAACCGGTCTTGGCTACTTTTACCTCGAAGACCCCACAAATTCAGGTGGGCGTGGCGATGAAATTTGCAAGAAGAAACCCCGATTGACTTTGCACTGGTGGTCTGAACTCCTCAACTCTCACTGTGGTTGGGGATGCTACCTCTGGTGTTACACCAGGTGGAATAACAGTGGATGTCAGAAGAGGTTGGGGCTCATTCCGACTAGCCCTCAAATTTTCGATCTCAGCTCTCATCTCATTTTGTGCTTGAGCCATTTGATTCATCATAGCGAGGAGCCTATCCATTCGGTCCTCTCGACCACGATCCGTAGTATCATCACCACTAGTACTTTCCGGATCCATGGTAACAATTCTGCACATACACAAAGAGCCAACTCAGTGTATGATAAATTAGAGAGAGAGTTCTCAAAATTATGCAAGAGACGCAGGTCGCGCCCTATGGAACTCACATGCACAGAATGAGCGGAGTAGAATTTCAAGAGATGAGCGCAAGTGCGCTCCTACAGAGGGCAGGTTGCGCCCTCCACCTCGAAATGAAAATTCACTCCGACCTTATAGTGTCCGATTCGTCAAATTTTTCTGACTCGTGTCCGCGCTCTCCGCTGTGACAAGACGACTAACCGTACGACGTCTCTACATTGCTAAGCTATTATTAACGCTTAAAGTACTAACTAGGGGTAGTGTATCTAGGGTTTATCGGGTTCCGATGAAACTTTAGAAACGCGTCGCGACCGAGTCCCCCACTATAGCTCCCAGACGGATCTAATAGTGGACGCTCTGATACCACGTTCTGTCACGCCCCGAGACCCAACACACATCCCGAGGACGTGGAATGAATCTCGAGGCAGACACCTATCCCGATTCTACCAAAATTTCGGCAGAGTTTCCTTTGTTTGATCAACATTCGTAAACCCTAAAAACCTGTCATAATCCCTGGACATCTCATAATTCATTCTTCCAACCATATATATATCCAACAACCATACATACTACTCCTAACTTTAAATACTACAGGGATATGATGGTATATCTACAAAACAAGGAGAACCGTCGCTAAATACATCGATTATTACATCAAGATGGCCTAGCTCATCAGATATACAACCAAAGGAACTAGCCTCTTACTATACAACCAAAAGAAAAGAGCTATGCTCATTATATACATCAAAAGAATAACCTAGATTATCTCTATACAGCCCAAAATATAAACTTGACTCTGTCTCTCGTCAAGCATAAGGGAATCCTCCCAAATCCCCATAACCCTTATCGCTAGGGTTAGGAAAAGCCTCCTCCGCAACTGGCTCGTCTGAAATGTTAAGTAGGATGAGCAAACAACTATGCCCAGTAGAAACGCACATAACCAATACTAGACTACTTATAACAAAACATTTAAAACATGCAGGTTTTTATAATAATATCCAAATATTGTGACTATACAATAAATCACTAGCTAGCATAAATCATATCGGCATGCTTCTTTAATATTCAAAATATAGTTTTCACAGTCATCATACAACTATTGTGGCCGCTGCATCCTATTAGAATGGTGAGGGTACGACCGTACGGCCCGATCCGCACCAAATCTCGGTTCAAGACTTTCCAAAGTGGAGCCATGCACCGTTGTTTTCCCTGATTTTACCGGGCGGGGAGCTGAAATGCCGTTGTTGTGTTCGTATACACAAAATCCCCAAAGCTTTTAGGGCTCGGTGGGCCCTGACCCACGACCCCCATACGGGCTGTCACCTAACTTACGGTGGTCAACCGTTCGACGACTGCAGACTGCTCAGGATCCTGACACACATCCAGGAGTGGACTAAACTCTCACTCCTCGCGTCTAAACCTCATCGAGGTAGCATGTAACCCCACACAAGCTAATCACCATACAGTGTGACACGTACAAGCATGGTTATCTAGAAAAGGAATTCCCGGACTACATCCAGTGATGCATCCCTTTAAAGGTGGCCCACCACCTCGAAAGGTGTACACCACATTTGGAATCCTAGAGCGAACTGCCGTCTCCGAAATTGTGACAACAGTTCCTTCTTTTTAGGAATTCACAATTTCTTTTCTAAATCCCCTCGTGATAAGCATAGTAATATCTATATATATATACTCGTATTTCCGATGGTTTTCAAATACTCTAGTTACATATTTAGTTTTTCTTTTAAAACTGTTGATTATGTAGGTGTGAGTTCCTGGATTTCCCACCATTAAGTAAAAGCAACCTATGACACCCAAACGGGCCAGTCATAGTAAATAACAACTGATGATTCCCAAACGGCAAATCATCGTAAATAACAACCATTCCGGGAAAAATCCAGAACCTCGCACCTAGTTACAAACAACCGGGTAATCCTTACCCGCATTTCAAAATCCATCTCTCTGTCTCCTTACTGAGACAAGAGACGCGAACCTTTCCCAAAACCAGTTTCTTCACTTTTAACAAAGAAAACAATCCCTCGCTACCCCGATTTTACAGAAAACCCATTTCACATGAAAGTTATCTATATATATAGTTTATAGCGAGGAAATACAGTGCAAAATATGAATATCATATATACATGCATGGTTGATACGCAACTATCTATTTCCTATTTAAACAATTCAAATCATGCATGAAAATAAGCAGGCTATATATTGGTATGTAGGTTCCTACCTTAGCAAGCTCCGTTCTCCTCAAGCCCACTTAATCGAATCAAGCCCACTTAATCAAATTCACTCGAGATCACTCCTATAACATCAGATACATATACGTCGGTTGTTAGAATTGATCGAACAACGAGAAATCATTATCTAGCGTAAGCCAAGAAGAAATTCTCGACGTTAAGAATTGGGTTTCGGATAATTTTTCATCTAACTACCGTTAACAGAGCTACAGGCCATTTCTGGCACTGTTACTCTGACGGTCTCTACGGCTATTTCGGCCATTGCAGGCCCTCATATCGACGCCAATCCTATCACATCCCAATTCCAAGTCCAAATTTCAACTACAACCCATTCTACACCTCTCAATTAACATTAATTCTATTAAAAAAATCGGTGGGTGTTCCTTATCCCTCGATCATTACTCAATCAATTCTTATACAATTATAAATCGACATAAATCTCTTGAAATTGTAATGAATAACCAAATTCTTACCAAGTCAGCAATAAAAATCGTTCCTAGCTCGCTGCTCCACCAAAATCGCAGCTCTCCTTCTCCAAACCGAGCTACTGCCGAAGTATACAACCACCCCATTCAAATATCTTCAGTAACACATCAAATCCATTGAAATGAGTTTAAACTAGTTGTTTGAAACAAATTAAACTCACCCGGCAGCGGCGGTATGAAGAAATTCCACTCAATTTGAATCTTCACGCTTGGTTTTAGTGTTACTAAGATTGGGGGTGAGGAATTATGGGTTTGGATCACTGAAATTGGGGAGAATTAAGTTTCTCTCTCTTAAGGTTTTAAGAGGTGCGAAAATTGGGGGAAGAAGAAGAGAATTTGATTTCGCGATTTCGGTTTTGTTTGGTGCGTTTCTTTGTTTTCGCGATTTTGGTTTTGGGCCTATTTTTGGTTTAGTGCGATACGGTCAAGGCCCAAGCCCAATATGACCCAATTGGGCTTAAGGTCCTAATACTCCTAACCACCAACTCGTTTGACGTCACGTCGTAATCATTTTTCCGGCCCATCCCGCTAAATTTAATCTTCTATATTCTATCTCACCGCAGGCTATAACAATAACCCACTCATGCGTGTAAGCTGTTACTCGTGCCAGCTTCGAACGCAGAAAACCGCTAACCGACCTTTTTGCCAAATTTTCGCCTATGGTCGCTTACCTAACGTGACTTATGAGTCGGAGTTAAGTTTCAGTAAGTTACGTACGGTTGAAATATAAACCCGACGACCAATTTACATCAATGACCCTAGATTTGATATGAAATTTATAAAAATACCCTTTACGAGAATTCAGGACTTTACATCAGTGATGATTTTTGTAGGATTGGTTTTAAGAATCCTAAGATAATCCTATTATAAACCATAATCCTAAGAGAGTTTGGGGTGTTTTTCTTTGGATTTGTTGTTGGTATTTCATTTCATTCTCTTCTAGTTAACAAGGTAATCTAATGTGAATTTCTTTATATCCTTATGTATGAACAGGAATACACACCACTAAGATCCTATGTCCTGGTCTCTCCCTCTCTCACCCTCCTCTCTCTTTCTTTTCCTTTCTTTCCCCCCCCCCCCCCACTTTTTCTTTCTCACTGTTCCTTTTTTTGTCCCCCTCTCTTTCCTTCTGTCCCTCGATCTTTATCTCGTCCTCCGGCCCATCTCAGCACACCTGTCTTCTTAGGGTTCTGCGGCCCTCTTCTGGTACACCCCGCTCCTGTTCCCTTAAGTTGCCTCTCTTTTGACTTTGACCGCCATGCACGCACATGCCACTGTACGACCCAACCAATCCTATCGTGTCGCGGTCTCAATCCAGTGATTCGCACCTCCCCTTCCTTATTCTACTTAGGGCCAGCAGACATGCCCCCTCAGTGGCCACAAAATAGGCTAACACAGATGCCCTCTCAGTGGCTACAAAATAGGCTAACACAGATGCCCTCTCAGTGGCCAAAAAATAGGCTAACACAGATGCCCCTTCTCGGCCCTCGGATCCGCCTGGGTCTGCGGGCCGAGACTCGACAGCTAACCCCTTAAGGTGTTGTCCCATCCTAGGGCTTGTCGCTTACTTCCGAAACATCACTTCATCTGACATCCCTGTTCCCATGCTCGTTTCGAACCTTGGGTCATTGAACACGTGTCTCGTAGCACGTGCTTCTCATTGCACGCGCCACAGCATTTACCTCATTGAGTTTTGTGCGAACACGCGTCTCTTCCTGGGTGGCCCCCTTTTCCCCGCTTTTTACGCTTTTACCCCTGTCTCTTCAAATCCTGCCCAAAATAAAACTCTTTGCTCATCCTTTTTTCTTCTTTACTTCAAACTTTTCCTCTCCAGCCCCCCACAACTGATTTCCATTCTCTAGCATCTACATTGTCAATGTCCTTCCTTCCTTTCCTTTCGGCGAGCATTCCCTCTCTCTTGCTCTCGCTCCACCGTAGATCACCGTCGGGTTTAGCTTCCCTCTCAACAGGTTCGTACTTTCCCCTTTTCTTTTTTCGTTTGTAGATGCTTTTCTGCTAAACGCGTTTATTTCGCCCTCATCCGTTCACCTCCTTTGTTCTCGTGTGCTCTTTGCGATCCTAGACCTAACTTGTCATTAAACACTAGTAATCGCTATGTCAGACTCCCATTATGGTGGCTCCTCCGCTACCAGATCTGACGGATCTAGGGCTTCGTCCTCCAGATATGCTGGCTCCACCGCCCAATTTGAATCATCTGGACCCACCGCAGACCGGTCGGAGTCCCCTTCTTCGGGGCCTACTCGTTCGTCCACTATCCCCTCCACCTCGGGGAGACCCTCTACGCTTCCTCCCCAGCCTTCTCATTATCGGCGGCCTAACTTGGCCGCCGTTCAAGCCGCTTACGGCATCCTGGGACGTGGTGTTAGAACATGTACCCGGCGTCACCCACTTTCCTCACCTTGTTCCACCGCGGCCCCGCTGTTTAGTGGCCACTATGGGGCAAATCGCCACTGGACTCCGTTTTCCCCTATCCCTACTGGACATTGAAGTCTGCAATCACTTCAACATCTCGCCGTGTCAAGGTATCGGCAACTTCTGGCGCATCATGTATGCCGCCAATTATTACAACAAAACAAACACCCCGCGGATTGGCTTGCACGACATCACAGCTCATTACTTCATAAAGAAGAGTACCAAGCTGGGGAGCGTAGGATATTAATCGTTCTGCGTGTGTCCGCAGAAGAAGTCTTTCATTATCCGCATCACCACCTCTGACAAGGTGTGGCACCACTACCCTCTGTACGTGTCTCGGAATTTCCTTTCCGCGCATCTCCCTCCCGAGCTGTCTCTTAGACACTCCCATTTCATTAATCACGGTGAGTGTAGTTAGCTGCTGTGCTTGCCATTGGGGTGATACCTTTCTTAGCAAGTTTGTTTTTCTATGTTTCAGGTTAGTCCCTGGACTCGCCTCCCAAAGTATATGCCGTCGTTTCCTCTGAAATTTTCGACAGACTCTGCAGCTTAGGAGAGAGCCAATATGATATCCTCGGCATGGACCCCGACAAAGGCAGCCCGCTCCTGCTAGACCCTTCCCTCAAAGATATCAGAAAGTACCGCGGTCCTTTGTACCTTCTTCCGCCACCCAAAGAGAGGAAACCCAAACCATCTCCCCCCAAAAGCCGGCGACGCAAGCGCTTGGTCCATTGGTCTTTTGGGTTTACCACCAAAATCTCCCATAGTCAAGCTCTTGCACGGAAGGCCGCAGCTTCCCAAACTCGGAAGGCCCCTGTTGGTTCTCCAGCGCCTATCCCTGACCCTGCTCCCAGATCCTATTCTTCCATAGCGGATTGGGAGGACGACTTTGCTCCTACTGCAGACATGGACGTCTCCAAACTTAAGCTTTGGGAGAGTGATTCTGAGGGTGAAGCCCCCTCCAATGCCGCGACCAAGGGTCCTCCTGCCAAGAAGGCCAAGACCACCGCCTTTACCTCCAAATCCACGACCTCTCGGTCAGCTTCACCGCGTCCTGTAGCCACCTCACGCCATCTAGGGAAAGAGGCTGCCCCCATCGGTCCCCTGCCTGCAGGGCCAGTTGAACTCTGGCACCCTCAATTCAAGGCTAGGGGCAGAGACATCACCACACGGGACTCCGCACTGGACAACCCCGCGGTGGCCGCCTCCCTATTCTTCAGCTCCCATCTCCCGAGGGACCAAGCTTACGGGGACTCTGGATCCCCCCCCCCCCCCCTTTTTTTTTTTTTTTTTTTTTTTTTCCCCTTTTCTCCTTTACTACTATATTCTTCCTAATTTTGTTTCCTTGTCCAGCTAAGCCATGACGTGGGCTATGTTATCCATGGCCTCACCAACACCCTGGATGCCCTTGAAATGGTGAAGGCGGAAATCCATGGGCCGGAAGGATGGAAGGCCAAGTATGCTAAAATGGAGGCAGAGAGAGATGATGCCCATCTTACAGCCCTCAAACACCATAGGGAGCTCCAATGTGCAGAACAAGCGCATCAAGATTATGTGGCTGGCGTCACTTCTTAGTTAGAGAGACAGAGGGAGTCGGATAGGGCCGCGGCTAAGAAGAACCTTGAGCAATCACTGAAGGATGCAACAGAACATTTCAAAGCCTTGGCCTCTAAAAAGATAGCCAGGGAGCTGAGGCAGTAGCTAGAAGCCCTCACCGCAGCTGGACATCTTCTCCCTGACCCACCATCGGCCACTGCCCCTCCTAATTCCGCGGTTACTTCTCCTACCCTGGACCCGGAGGCCGCTGTCCAGACTGGTGTGTCATCCTCCCCTATAGATGTGGATGAAGCTATTGAGGCAGTGGAAGATGATCGACTGCCGATGGAGGCCTCAGAGGATCCTAAGTGATGCTCTCCTGTGTTTAGCTTTCACTATTTATCCTTTTGATCATGTACTTCTACGAATTCAACTTTTTTCTATGTTGTAACTTGCGGGCTTGGATTTCTGGGTAGTCCCAGCAGGCCGTGGGTGAAACTCATTTCTAGTCCAACACTTTGCCCTAAGTTAACTGGGTGATATATATATATATATATATATCACCCACGACTTCTTGGGAATATATATATATATATATATATATATATATATATATATATATATATATATATTCTTATATATATATATATCCTTGTGCACCTTTATATCCATGTTTTCTTACTCATTTGCATCACACCATCATTTGCCTACCCTACCTCTACATTCAATGCTTCCTCCGAGGCGTTGGGGCCGCTGGGTATGCCCGTGCCACTCAGCGTGCCCCCAAGTTGACCGTGGTGAGGTTGAGGGCCGCTGAGTATGCCTGGGCCTCTCAGCATGCCCCTAAGATGACTGTGGAGATGTTGAGGGCCGCTAAGTATGCCCGAGCCACTCAGCCTGCCCCTAAGTTGACCATAGAGATGTTGAGGGGGCGGTATGCCCGGCCACTCTCGATCAGCCCCCAAGTGGACCGTGGAGATGTTGAGGGCCGCTGAGTATGCCCGGGCCACTCAGCGTGCCCCCAAGTTGACCATGGAGATGTTGAGGGCCACTGAGTATGCCTGGCCACTCAGCGTGCCCCTAAGTTGACCGTGGAGATGTTGAGGGCTGCTGTGTATGCCCGGGCCACTCAGCGTTCCCCCAAGTTTATCGTGGAGATGTTGAGGGCCCTGAGTATGTCCGGGCCACTCAGCGTGCCCCCAAGTTGATCGTGGAGATGTTGAGGGCCGCTGAGTATGTCCGGGCCACTCAGCGTGCCCCCAAGTTGATCATGGAGATGTTGAGGGCCGCTGAGTATACCCGAGCCACTCACTCAGCGTGCCCCCAAGTTGATCGTGGAGATGTTGAGGGCCGCTGAGTATGCCCGGGCCACTCAACGTACCCCCAAGTTGATCGTGGAGATGTTGAGGGTCGCTGAGTATGCCCGGGCCACTTAGTGTGCCCCCAAGTTGATCGTGGAGATGTTGAGGGCTGATGAGTATTCCCAGGCCACTCAGTGTGCCCCAAGTTGACCATGGAGATGTTGAGGGCCGCTGAGTATGCCCGGGCCACTCAGCGTGCCCCCAGATTGCTTTGTACTTCGAACCCCCTGTCCGCTGCCTTTAGCCTAAACCACACATAAAAGAATATACATACATCAGATGGAGGAAGATTGCTATTGCTTTCATTGACATACTAACTAATTCAAAATATCATTACACAGTGCTAATGAAGCAAATACACTTTTCTTGAACTTGAACAAAACAAAGAAAAACTAATGACTAAGTTACTCCTGGAACTTCTTTAACATCCGGATATTCCACGGCCGCTTGATGTCCTCCCCTAGGACTGTTTGCAACCTGTAGGTCCCGGACGTGCCAGCCTCCACCACGGTATAAGGTCCTTCCCAGTTGGGACCCAACTTCCCGTCTGTCTCCTTCTTGGTGGATGGGGTCACCCTCTGAAGCACCCGATCACCAACTGCGAATTTCCGCGGCTTCACGCGTTTGTTATACTATCTCTGCAGCCTCCGATGGTATTCTTCCAGTCTAATACGAGCGATGTCCCATCTTTCCTCTGTAAGGTTCAACTCCTCAGCCAATATTTTCTCATTAACCCCCGCTTCCACAGCTTTGGTTCTAGTCGTCGATGCCATCATCTCAATAGGGATCACTGCCTCTACCCCATAGGCCATCACGAATGGGGATTCCCCTGTAGATGTTCGCGGTGTCGTACGGTATGCCCACAGTACCCGGTGCAACTCATCTGCCCAACATCCCTTGCGTTCCTCCAACTTTTTTTTTAAGTTATCCCTGATCACTTTGTTGGAGGACTCTGCCTGACCATTCCCCTCTGGATTGTAAGGGGCAGAAAAACCTTTCTTCATTTTGAAGGCTTGGAGGAAGGCTCTCACCTTCCCCCCTGTGAACTGAGTTCCGTTGTCCACGATGATGGTGTGCGGTAGTCCAAATCTGCATATTATATTTTCCCACAATAATTTTCTCACCTGTTCCTCCTTCACCTGCTGCAGAGCCACACCCTCAACCCATTTTGTAAAATAATTAGTCGCGGCTAGCATAAACCTCATTTTCCCGCTGGCCATAGGCAAAGGTACGATGACATCTAACGCCCACATGGCGAACAACCATGGGCTGAAAACTTTGTGTAGTGGTTTGGGAGGCGCATGTATCAGCGGCTCAAAGATCTGGCACTTTTGGCATCTCTTAGCATACTCGGTTGCATCTTTCTTCATGTGAGGCCAAAAGTACCCCTATGATAGCAGCCGGTGAGCAGTTGTCCTTCCAGCCGAGTGGCTTCTACAATCTCTTTCGTGAACCTCACCCAACACCTCTTGCACCTTCTGCAGTCCCAGGCATTTTAGGAGTGGTCCACTGAGGCTCCACCAATATAACTCACCATCCAGCAAAACATATCTTTGTGACCTCTGTTCCACTCTCTTCCTTTCCCCCTTGTCCTCTATTTCTGTCCCCGAAAGGTAACTCTTGATGGATTCCACCCATCCGGGCTCTTGCTCAGTAACTGACCACATCCCCTTGTCCTTTGCAGTGCTTGGTTTACTCAGCACTCGGACTTCAATGGATCTACCCTCTGTCCTTGGTAGCACCGCGACAACGTATGCCAAGGCGTCAGCGTGCCTATTCTCTCCCCGGCTCAGATGAGAGAAATTGATTTTCTCAAAGTGGCCAGCCCTCTGCCGCAATACCTCCAAGTACTTTTCCATCCTAGGACATCGGGCCGCGAACCCCCCATTGACCTGACATACCACCAAGTTCGAATCAGAATATACTTTCAGCTCTTGCACGCCCAGGTCCCTGGCCAAGTCCAATCCTGCTATCACCGCCTCATACTCCGATTCATTGTTCGAAGCGGCAAACTCCAACTTCATTGATAGCTCTAGGCGAGTATTATCGGGGGTGACCAACACCACCCCAATCCCATTACCTGTGTCAGTAGCGGATCCGTCTGTGAAAACCCTCCATCCGTTTTGTGTGTTCCACGGGTCCAGGGGGTCGTGGTTTAGGTCTGCCTCTTGTTCCATGACCATCTCCTCCCCCCATGTGGGGTCCTTGGCTGGAAACTCTGCTAGAAATTCTGCCATTGCCAGGGCCTTCTCTGCGGTTCTGGTTTGGTACTTGATGTCATATGAGCTCAGCAGCATAGCCTACTTCAACATTCTCCCTGACTTCTCTACCTTCAATGCCTGCTTGAGTGGCAAGTTGGTCATCACTACCACTGAATGAGCATCAAAATAGGGTTTCAACTTGAGTACCGAGAAGACCAGAGGCAAGGCATACTTCTCAATGTTACTATATCTTGTTTCAGCGTCTAACATTGTTTTGATTTGGAAGTACACCGGTCTCTCTGCCTTGCCCACTATCCTTATCAACACTGAACTGATTGCACCCTCTGACACCCCCAGGTATAAGTACAACTTCTCCCCCTGCCCTGGCCGTGACAAGATCAGGGAATTGCCTAAGTATTCTTTCAACTCCTGGAAAGCCTTTTCGCATGCCTCGGTCCACTAAAAGTCGGTCATCCTCCTCAATAGAAAGTACAAGGGTCGGCACTTATCTGAGGACTTGGATATGAACCTATTTAGTGCCGCGACCCTACTAGCCAGCCGTTGAACCTCCTTCACGTTATGTGGAGATGGCATTTCCAACAACGCCCTTATCTGATCTGGGTTTGCTTCTATTCCGCGGTACGTGACTATGTACCCCAAGAACTTCTCGGATGTCACCCCAAATGTACACTTTTCTGGGTTCAACATCAGTTTGTGCCTCCGCAGTATAGAAAATGTCTCCTTTAGCCCCGCCAAATGCTTGTCTCAGTCATACTCTTTTCCACCATGTCATCTATATAAATTTCCATCCGCTTTCTAATTTTACTCTCAAACATCTTCTCCCCCACTCTTTGAAATGTTGCCCCCGCATTCTTCAAACCAAAGGGCATCTTGGTGTAACAGTACGTTCCTCTTTCCACTATGAATGCCATCTTTTTTTGGTCCGGGCCATACATCACCACCTTATTGTAGCCCATCGATGCGTCCATGAATGAAAAGAACTTATACTCTGCGGTTCGGTCCACCAACTCATCTATCCGCGGCATCGGGTAATAATCCTTTGGACACTCCTTGTTGATGTCTGTGAAATCCACGCACATTCTTACTTTCCCGTTCTTTTTAGGCACCGCTACCATGTTCGATAGCCATTCAGTAAATTTGCATTCTCCTCTCTAAGCATACCCACTTCCTCTTGAAGCAACCTAGTTGCCTCAGCCACCGAATCCTCAACCTCCTCTTCCTCCCTCTCTATGTTTTCCACGCTTGCAGTTTCATTCTGAACGTCCTCCGCCCTCCTTGGTCTTCCCCTACCTCTTCCTCTTCCCCTCTTAGCTGGAGCCATGTTCCGCAACTTCTCTGATCGTGGATTAATCTCGTTCCCACAGACGGTGCCAAATGTATGAACATGAATACACACCACTAAATTCCTATGTCCTGGTCTCTCCCTCTCTCACCCTCCTCTCTCTTTCTTTTCCTTTCTCTTCCCCCCCCCCCCCCCCCCCCCCACTCTTTCTTTCTCACTGTTCCTTTTTATATCCTCCTCTCTTTCCTTCTATCCCTCGATCTTTATCTCATCCTCTGGCCCATCTCAGCACACCTGCCTTCTTAGGGTTCTGCGGCCCTCTTCTGGTACACCCGCTCCTGTTCCCTTAAGCTGCCTTTCTTTTGACTTTGACCGCCCTGCACGCACATGCCACTATATGACCTAACCAATCCTATCGTGCCGCGGTCTCGATCACATGTGATTCGCACCTCCCCTTCCTTATTCTACTTCGGGCCAGCGGACATGCCCCCTCAGTGGCCACAAAATAGGCTAACACACCTTACTTTTTTTTTCAAAGATATGTGGAAGGTGATGTTATTGGATGTTATATTAATTAGTTTGCTTGATGGGGATTTGTATGTGCTGAAGTGACATATAAGGGGCAGAGGTTCGCGTTTATTGCTGACCAAAAGGAAGAATCAAGCAAAGTTGTACCAGGCATGTCATTGTTTAACATAATAAATTTAATTTGAAGAATGTAGGTAAACTACTACATTGCTTAATAAGTTTGAGTGAATTATTTTTCGAATGTTCCTTGAGCTAATCTGCTCCAATAGACTGTTGTTTTTTGTGTTTGAATTGTAATGGTAAATGCAATAGGCAGGAGGCACGCATTGGGTGAGATGGTTCTATGGTGGATCCCTCTAAGCAAAGGATGTAAATTATTTTAACAATTTTCGTTCATACAAACTCAAAATTTTAATTGATATTAAGGATTTATTCAGAGATAAGTATATTAGGAACAAGATACAGCTTTATGTGAGATTAACAAATAACAAATCATTTTAAATTGTGACCATATGTGGGTCCAATTAGTTCTTTCGGTGGAGGGAGACAAAAACATAAGTTGGGGAAGACAGTAAGGATGGAGATAATGGATAGGGGGTCAAGGTTGCAATGAAGAAACTCAAATATGTATTAATAAACCATACCTTCAAGAGGGGGACATGTGGAAGTGGTGACATGGGCTCATGGTGACCTGACCCATCTAAAGCTAAACTTGGATCTTAAGTTTTAATGGCGAAAAGATGAAAAGTAAAAAAGGTTGAATAGATTACACGGAAGATGTCCTCAGTTGAAGCCTTTGGGAGTTGTTTTCGACATGGTATAGGTGATTAATAAGCAGGCTATGTATAATTCTTGATAATGGAGACTACTTTGTTTGGGATTCCCAGTAGGTTATTGAGGCTTCTCACTATATGGTGCTTTGTATACCCTTGCTAGGCACGGATAGTAAAATGGCTCATATGTGATTACATAGGTAGATGCAAACAATCTACAAGTGTTTGTCAAGAGGAATGTCATTCCATTAGTCCTAAACCAGAAGCATTATCGATTTGTTATATCCCATTGCATGTGGTAATGGTACCCGTTTGTAAATATGGTGTTTCAGTTCAGGGACCTTGAATCATTTGGCATTTAAGCAATAAACTCCTTTTAAGTTTCACTACTTTAATTAACTTTAGCGGAAAAAAAAAATCAAAAATCAAAACTTAATTTTTGTCTATCTTTTGACTTTTGCTCTACTATTTCTTTATTAGTTTAGGAATGCATATGCTCAATTTACTTAGCTTCATGTATTCTAAAAAGAAAATTATGATACTTAAGCAACTAAACACTATTTGGAAGTAAATCAAGTAAAATTACAGTAGATACTTAAAACCTTGGTGATGAAGGAAAATTTGATATTTCCAATTGAACATAGACTTCTCTATGAATTCTTAAAAAGTGTTTACAAGAATTTTCTGAACTACTCCCTTTGACATTAGCTCTAAGTTATCATGCTTCACTCATCATTCAGATATGGTAAAAAACGTTGTAAGAAATAGAAACTTAGTCCTTTCGACTTTAGTACAATGTTATGGAAGAACTTTAATTGCAATGTTGGAACGGCTCATGGAGGGTATGTGGGTTCAAGTCAAAGATACATTGATTATATGATATTCACAACTCTATTCAATGTGTTTGCACTAATATTTTGTGGTATGCGTATTAATTAATTAGTAAATTTCAAGTATTTTATATATACTTCCTCCGTTTCAGGAATGATGTTTTTGATTTAAGAATATGATCTTTCATATAAAGCATTTGACACAATTATGGAAGCAAATGGAAGAGTTACCCGTTCTTCATTCAAGCTACGAAGAAAGGTACTAATCATCCAAATTTACCTAAAGCACTTTGTTGTAGAATTTGTTTTAATAAAGATTATTAAAATGGGTTGTTTTGGCAGATTCGCCACTAATGATAGCAACGGAATTGACATTAGCTTTATGCACTTGAGATTGTTGTTAAGGTTAGTTCCTTGATTTTCAGTTCAACCATGCCATATTTTTTTTAATAAATTTATATCAGAATATGTAGTTTTTCCATCTATATCATTTACCTTTATCTTGATGTAAGATTAGAAGCAGCGTTTCCATAGTTTCATTCACAAAAATTGTCAAGTATTGATTAAAATACTTTGAGGCAGTTAGTTGAAATTTGCTTACGAAGATGATATAGAATTTTTAAAAAGTAGGTAATGGAAAGTTTGACGTGAAAAACATATGGGTAGTTAGGAATATTGGTTATACAATACAGAGAAATTGGACATGATGTTGCATCAATTTGGTATGTGGATTTGTATGAGATGATTTAAGGATAGTGTCGCCAAACAACAACTATAATCGATTATGCCACCTTTGCCGAGGGTAATTGAGCAATTAACCTACCTATATTAATATATGTTCTCCCACGATGCACATAGGGAGCCATGTTAGCTCAATTTTTAAAAAAGTCCCTACATAAAACATAATTAATATGTAGATTACCTATTTAACCTTATTATTGGTGTATTTTGAAATTAAAAAAAATCATTTTGGTCTTTTTACATGCTTTTGAAATAAGAAAACCAAATACGTACACACCCTTATTTGAACTATATGCCGAGGATAATTGAGTAATTAACTACAGAAAACATAAATAAAACCCAAACTCCCTTCATGAAACACTCCAAACTCTCTCACAAAAATAACTCTTCATCAAACTCGCCCTATGTCCAAGTCTTTTCAAGGTTGAAGCTTCTCTATCTTCTCTTTTAATCACAAATCATCTAATTACCAAAAAAATTGATTTGTGCCAAAGGTTTTCCAGCAAATATGTTTTAAGTAGAACTCTTCAGGTGCATTTGAGGTATTTGAAGTATCTTTTTCAAAAATTGGCCGGTTATGTTTGATTCTTACAGGAGTTGTAAAAGGTTTTAATGAAATTCAAAATTGAAACCCAAACAAACCCCATACCAATTCTAGATTCCTAAAAACCCAACACAGTACTGTCTCGAACAATCAGTTGTGAATAGAATCGTAGTACGTGAAGTGATTCAAAGACCAATTTCGACTGTCAAAGAATTCATCAAGAAGTCTCTAGATGCTTTTTATTTTTCTATGGATAGGTTTCTTCATTATGGGTTCAAATTTGTTGTTGAAAGCGTTCGATTGGTTGATCACTTCAGTCTAAGTCATTGTAGGTTTATTTATTTCTTTATAACTTTTAATAAATCTTGAAATAGGTTTTTGAAATTGAACTATTTATTTCCAAATGCTCCATATATTTTTTGTTATGTATTTATGTGACAATATATTGGTTTAAGTGCTGCTTATGTAGTAAAAACATGTCGAGGGACAGTCTTATCTTATTATAATGTTATAGATTCATATATGGTGTTGTGTGGTTGATTTGATATTCTCGAGCCCATCCCCATGGAAATTATGGAATTTCTTGAAGTTTTGCAAGAACAGAAGTCTGAAGCATGTGTGGAAAAAGATTGGGCACTACAAAATGAATGCAGGTGGTTTCCTGGCTTTAATGAAGCCACGCTTAACAATTTTGTCCATCATAGCCATTGTTTTCTAGACGAATCTATGCCATTGAAAATGATTGTGCTTGAATGAGCTCATTGGATGTGGTCAAGTTTGAAGTGAAGGTAAGCATTCTTCTTATTTATTTTACCATTCATTTTACCACATATTATTGAACCATTGATTTTGAATTTAGGTGGGCAGAAGAATGCAATTGGAGTTCTGCAACAGTTCTCAGGTGCCAAGGAAGTAGAATTTTGGAATAAGGTTCGGTCAAGACATTTATTATAATACAACAGTTGTTGTTACATTGTTGTTGTTGTTGTTGTTGTTGTTGTTGTTGTTGTGTGTAACTTTTTGTGTTGGTTGAGATGGATCGAATTAGCAGTGAAATATAGAAGAAAAAATAATTAGAGCAAGAAAAGCAGAGAAAGATTTTTATTTTCATTTGTTCTATGCCGATTTTTATGTTTATAGGAGTAAAACCTTTTTATGTTGATTGCATTTGTGTTTGTTCTGGCGTTCAACTTGCCTTTGCAAATAATATGGGTTCATATCCTTTACCTCAAACTATTGGGGGTGTTTTAGATTTAGTGATTTTCATATCGGGTTAAAAATGGATTAAGAAAATTCTAACGTGTGATTTAGAATGTGTATGTGGTAGATATTCTCTTTGGTATGTGTATGCCAATACATGGGTCAAATACTCAATAAAATCATTTGTTTGATTTTCTTTTTAGAATATGAAGACACATTGCATATTATGGAGCTACAAGGATCGGATGAGCATAAAAATGAGAATTAAAAGTATTCGCATATCGGTAGATTGGAGGTATTCCACTATTATTATTTTTTATTATTATTATTTATTTATTTATTATTATTATTATTATTTTTGCATCGCTAGAGCATAAATATTTATTTCAATAGCAATCTCTCTTCATTGAAGGTAGAGAGGAACTCAATATAATTTGTGCATGTTGTTGAGCATTTTAACTTTTTGCAGATAGCCAAGGCATTTTTGTAACTAAGGTAGTTTGATGATGCTATAATATAATGGGTATTTACTGAGATAGAGCTTAAATATTTATTACAATGGCATTCTCTCTTCATTGAAGGTAGATGATCGAACTCAATGATTTTGTATGTTGCTTAGCATTTCATTCATTGAAGGTAGAGGAACTCAATAATTCAAGTGGTGAAAGTGTTAAATTTTGATGGTGATACGATGAAGCTAATTATATATGATGCATTTTGTATTTCATTCATTGCTCGGCATGCACCACCTGTGATCTATCTCATGATTTAACAAGTAACTATAAAACTAACTACATGATTTTTTTTTTTAATTATTTTTTGCAATGGAACACTTGGGGTTTCATAGAGTCAAAGCTCTTTAAGAGTGCCTTGCTATTGGTTAGAGCATCTATGCTCCCATTTTTTAAGCTCAACAAGGTTTTATGTCAAGGTGTATGTATAAACTGTGTTTAAAATGCAATAGTATTTTTCACTGCTGTTATATAAATTTTGAGTGGCTTTAGTAGTTTTTATCCTATTTTTCATTATTGAAGCTTTTATATTCTAAAGTGACAAACACAACTTCGGAAATTTTATATTGACACGTAAGTTTTGTGTTACAGACATTGTTTACCATAGGGCTAAAATTGTCTAGAACTCTTTAGAAAGTTTGCATTATTCATAGATTTCGAAGTTTAAGTTTTTGCTTGAAGTCTAAGTACTTTATATGTGGTGTTATGTTGTGTAGCTTCTTGAACCAATCGTGCATTGTCAATAATAATCTTATTAAGAATCAGAAGGTTGGCTTATAAAGGACATACTATGGTTGCTAACACACGTCGTCATGACTTAATAAATAGATGGTAGCGAGAAAAAACTTAGATAGAGTTGTTCTTATTTTTGAGATATACACAATTGTACGTATAGGTTTTTTGTAATAAGGTGATAAATGAGAATGCAAGTAAGGATGGGAATATATAGATGGGGACCAAGTACTACACTTGAATTGTAAGTAATTAATCTGTCATTAAGCGATGAATTCATTTGGAAAGATACTCCAAACTGCATGTAGACTATGAAATCCTACATCATATGAGATGGGGTTTAGCATGGGATTGGTGTGGTATGTTAAAATTCTCTAAAACTATATGTACTGATGTAATCACATAGTAGTGCAAGAACTTATGTACGTGCTATTGTTATTGAAACATTCCCACGTGTCATTCACCCATGAGAGTACCAAATTTAGCTTTTGAAATTCCAAAAATATAGTTAAACTTGAAGTATGCAATATGTTTGTTATATATATACGTATATATAGCTTAGGTTTTTGTATAGACTTTTGAATTAGTGTGGCATATTGAGCTTTTTTTAACATTGTAGAATGAGTACTCTCAACAACATAATTTGGCACAGATACAAAACCGACGTGTACACAATATGCATGTTTGTTATATATATAAGCACATAGCTTAGATTTTTCGTATTAACTTTTGAATTGGTGTGGTATATTGACCTTCTTTTGGCATTACGGGACGAGTGGTAGAACAAACCATGGTGCACAGTGAATTGCAACTATTTATGATCGTACAAGTACCAAACAATGAAGGATCACCGTAGAAAACAATTGTGTGGTATACCATAGAGAGTGATTAGACTAAGCATATGGTTTTTTTGAATGAAAAAGAAAAAAAAAATGTACACTTGAACGAGTTTTTGGAGTATGTGAGAGTTTAGGACTACTAATGAGATCATTTAGTTATGTAAATGTATTACTGTCTATGTGAAATGTGAAAGAGAAATATAAAGTTAAACGTATTTTTGTGTCTACTGATATTTTTGTGTATCTACTGATATGTTCAATGGTAATGGCAGTTCATTTTTGTGTTTCCAATGATTATCTTCTTTTTACTTCTTCAAGCCTTTTAATCTTCTTTTAACTTTATGTTCTTTTCAAGGTAAGTTAGAAGTTTGCAACTACTCTTCAGCAGCAAATATATCCTCTTTCACCAGGTTGCAAGCTTCACAACCCTTATCTTATCTTTTGTTTCATGGCTAGGATTTCATTACACAATCATTAGGTGAGGTTCTTTGGCTAGTTGTGAATAAATAATAGGAAAATAAAAGGCCATTGATATAAGACCATGTTAAGTTCTTATTGATGCATGTAAGTACCCTCCGTTCTGCACTATAGTACACGTGTCCACACATCGTCAGATCTCCATTAGTTAAGTATCTGATTGCTGAGTACGCTTGTAATGACCCGCATTCGAGTTGTCCCAAATCTCGCCATCCATATATGGAAGCAAATCATCTAGCGCAATCCTGGAGCTCAGTCAACGCACCAATCAAGGAGACATTAACTTTGTAACATCAGGAGTAATGGCAAATCATCAAGATAGCACACACACAATGCGGATCTACACCTAATAACGGTTTGAAGCAAATAAGAAAAGTCAGCTCAAACATCTATAAGTAGAGAGAGATGAACTATATGAGGCTTGATTCAAGTTGACCCCGAGAAACTTGATACGTAGGCAGCTCTTATCCCAAGGAGAGTGCAGCCATTCCCTAGCAAACAGAACACCAGGTCGTTCACCCCAAAACACCAAACCTCAACAATGCGTATGTCTTAAAAGTTATAACTCATGTAATTTCCGTTAACTGAGAAACTTTGAATACAATAGTTTGCTAACATCTATCTAATAAAAAGCAATGGTGTGGAGCCCCAGAGACTCCATCCAATGGTTGCCATTGTCTTTTCTAAGTTGTGACATGGCAGATCCAAGTGTTTGGAGAGTTTGTGTAATTTTGTTAAGTGTAATCAATACTATGGGATCTATCCAAAAATCAACCAAAAGTCAACAATTGCAGCTGAACTTATAAATTGTTGGGCTAGCCCATAAATTGTTAGCGCCTCCAATTGATTTGGGGTTATAGATAATTGGTAATTGGGATGGCCTTGTGGCTGTATTTATAAATTGAGTTGTTTTGCTAGTCTTGTGCCGAATATTTTACGCCTAAGATGCGTGTACGCCTTGCGACGAAGACGCGATGAGTTGTCGGGGTAATGTCGCAGGCGCGTCGAGGTCTCGCGGGCCGTAGGCACGGGCATACCCTAGTTGTTAAATAACATGTGAGAATTTTCTTACTCTTAAAATTGTTCGTCAATAACATTCATTTTTCTCCATTGTTACATTAATAAGTTTGGGATTAATTTGAAAAGAATCGAACACATAATGGGTTTAAGAATATAAGCCCCGACCACAAATCGGGCTGCATGGATAGTCATTAATTATTATGTTACTAGTTTTGAGCACGTGTCCATACCACAATTAGTTTGTCAAACAAAACCAAAAAGCGAAGCAAGAGAATGCGAAGGGTTTGACTTAATTAACAAAAAAAAAAAAAAAAAAAAAATTATTTTTGTCGTTTTGTGGGCGAACGGTATTTTCCGAGGCGCATTCGGCTCACTCGCCTATGGCTCATTACAATGTAGAATAGATAGATGCATTAACAGTTTAACACAATAAGTCAAAAACACCCGAGCTTGCCATTTCTGAATAATGTCCTTAACTGCCAAGAGTATTTTGTTTGATTTAGTTAAGTTGTATCCTCATCCTCATAAAAAAAAAAAATTAAAACACTTCCTGAGAATATCCTCTTAACCCCAAAATTCCAAAAGTTTATCATTTGATTCACCTTCACCTTGTCAACATTAGTGGCAAGTCATCTTGATTTTGATTTGTAGTTGTCTGTTTTTTTTTCTTAATTTGGTACTTGTTTTTAGTTGTTTGCAAGGGCCATGAAGAGAGAAAAATTGTGTTTCTAATGGCTGTGGGGAGAGAGAAGAAGAAGAGTCCAGATTTGTTCATCTTCACTCAAAGCTGGTAGAATCTTCCAGTACACCTATTGGTACACGTTGCACCCAAACAGTTAGCATTGACCATATTTTTAATTTATAATTTCCACTAATATAAATAAATAAATAAATAATTATACTCACCAATCAAAAATAGGATAAGAGAGCCACTTTGCTCTTTCAGCTCGATTATTTTCTTCAAAAATGCAAAATCCAAAATCGTGGGAAAACAAAAAATATATAAAATATAAAAAGGATCAAAATACCTGGAAACAAAGATTCTAAACTGTTTTTATACAGTGAATTTGATATTATATTGGGTTGAATGAATAAGTGATTCCTATGCGTTGATGGTGACTATCTTCTAGTTTGTTGTTGTTGTGGTAAGTTTTTAAATGGTTTTGGACTTTTTGGGTGACTTTGTTTGCTGGTGGTGATGAAGGACTTTTAGGGGTCTTCTACTAGAAAATGGGGCCTTTTAACTTTCGCTGAGAGGTTTGGAGCATGGCCAAATATTTCGATATCGGATGATATATTAGACGGACCCTAAAAACCGATATATATCAGTGGATATATTTTTTTTGTTGACCGGTTAAGATTTTGTTTTGTATATCGATATATTGACAAATATCAAAAATATCGTTGATATATTAATAAAAATTAGTCAAAAATTGGTCAAAGTCAACAAAATCAACAATCTATATTGTATATATCGATCGATATATATATCGATATATCAGAAAATTTGATATATATTGGATACAAAATGTGTCAATATATCCATATGATATATCGCAATATGTTCATATTGGGTACCTCAAAAACCGAGATATATCAGCGATATTTTGGTCCTTGGTTTGGAGATGGATTATTTATTGTAGTTGACCAAGTAATCTATGTGTTTCGAGGTGTTTGGGAAGTAGGAGTGTAAAAAAAAACCGTTGACCCATCATCCTGTAGGGTACCCGATCTTCACCTACCACCCAAACCCACACCGACCCGAAAATAGACCCGTCCCGCCCAGTCACCGTTTTTACGCGGTCGGTCTATGGGTGTAAGTTCTATGCTCAAACCTGACCCGTCAAGCCGCCCGACTCTCACCGTGTCAAAAGCCGTTGATCCAACCCTGTTGACCCGCATAATTTCAAGACTCTAACTCTAATATTTTTGTATTTTGTTTATATTTTCTTTTAACTTTTGTAGGAATTTGGGAGATATGAACACAAACTTATGAGTTCAACATCAATTTTAAATATTCAAGTTTAAACATTGGTCAAATATCAAAAGTTCAAATTCAACTTTCGAATTTTAGAGAAGATGAATCATTCATCCTTGTATTAATTTCGAATTCTTTGTGTATATTTTATTGTTTTGTACTATAGATCTTCACTCTCATCTTCATTTTATCATGCTATATATGGAAAATAATCAATTTACAAATAGTAAATCACAATAAAGAAGTTTCAAATTTGTAGATATGGTTTTGGGTTCAAGTTCAAGTTTTTTATTTTTTTATTTTTTTTATTTTTTTATTGATTGATTCTATTTTTTTTCTCTATGTTGTGAATTGGAAATATATTACTTGCAGAATTAGAAAGTTTTTTTTTGGGTGAAATTGGGTTTAAATGATAATTTCCATCCGACCCGGATGACCCGCCCCGTAAGCTGACCTAACAGGCGGGGTGATGGTACTAAGACATGACACTTCAACCCACCCCGCCCCGCCCCATCGGAGACCACTGGATTTGTATCCCCTAGACCCGCCCCGACCCGACCCATCACTATTTGACCCGCGGTTGACCCGCCCCCCCCCATATTACACTCCTAGTGGGAAGGATGGATTTTTCACAACTTTAATTTATATGGATTGCTATTTTTTTTTGGGTGTTTTGCCACGACTTGACCCCTTGACCAAAGTAGCTAATAGTCAACCACAGTACCTACCAACCGATCAATGGGGTTGTGGTACTTGAAGTGAGTTATGATAAGTTTCTTCATGTGGGCAAAGAGCTCCTCCCCTGTTTCTTGAGAAAATATATAATCTATTTTTTATTGTATTTATCAATATTAAAAGAGTAGTGCTACACATACCTATTTTTTAGATCTACTATTGCGACTCACTATTTGGATAATGTTGGTTTGCATTGCAATATATACGGACACGTATCTCTATGTAAATCAATGATTATGACTTTTGACAAATTAGTAGGTCCAAGTAGTAGGTCAAATAAATGGGTTGGTCTAGCATTACTGATATTAAAATACTATTTTTTATTTTGTTTTTTTTTATAGAAGAATGTGGTCAAAGATGCTAATTGATAGCCTTGTTAGCAATTCGGGATACGGCAAAAATTCGGTATGGGAATAATTCGGTGATTCAAAAAAATGGTACGGTAAAAAATTCGCAATACAGCAATTATGCGGTGTTTAATTAATACGCGTTTTAAACGTTTGGTTACAAAAATTCGGAAGTCAAAAATTCGTGCAGCGTAACAAACATAACAAACAATTTAGCTACAAAAACATTAAAACCAACTGAATGGTCCACATAGGTACCTTCATTTATTTGTTCTTGGATTGAAATTACCGTTCAAATTTCAAAATACACACACCATGACATGACAATTTAAATATTGCCCCAAAAGTATAAAAGTAAAGCTTTTGAATTAATTTATCATTAAAAATGTAAGAGTTGGGGACTTAAAGTAAAAGTGAGTACATAAAGTACATAAAAAATAACAAAAGCGCAACCGAATTTTCATTCATTTTTTTTTTTTTTTTTTTGGAGCCGAATTTTTGAAAAATTCGCCAAAATTCGTATTATATGATTCAAGACAAAAAATCACGAATTATTCAGAATTTTTCAAACATTCGGAAGTATTATACGTTTCGCCCTTCAAAAATTCGATTCGCGAATAATTCTGCGAATTGTTAACAAGGATCGATAGTGTGCAACGCTGCACAATGGTATCACTGGTAGTATCTACTATCTACCAGCACTAGCCGATGGTGAACAAATTCTGACTAGAAAAAGGCTAAGAGAAAAACAAAGGGGTTGTTTCAGTTTAGGAGTGCTAGGTGTCATTGTCTTTTGCGTGTAATACATTGAGCAAGGCTTGTCTAGACTCTGGAGCCAAGCCGTATTTTCTAATTTTCAGGTGCATAAGCTAGCTTGCCATGTCAGCAAATTTGTAGACTTTAGATCTTCGAATCTCCGACATATATCATGAGTATCAATGGCCAAATGGGTGAGTAAACCGATCCCTTCCCAAATCGCAACTATAATTCAGAGTTATTGACATCATTCCCAATGCAAGCAGCAATTTTTCACCTCTACGTAGAACTATTTTCCCTCTTTGCTACCTTTCTGGTGAAAAGCTGCCAGAGTGGTTGCCCAATGCAAAAGTGATTCTAAACTTCGGACGGAATGTTTTATTCCGTCTGAATGTAAAAATCGAAAAAACACGCCGGACGGAATGAAACATCCCATACGAAGTTAAAAAAGAAACGAAAAAAGTTGAAAAACAACGGTTGGATTCTGTCCGTAAAAAAAATAAAGAGTATATATATATATATATATATATATTAAAAAATACATGAGACAGAATAAAAGGTTCAGTCCGAAGCTCACAACTCAGTAACAATCTTGGTAGCAAGTGCTATGCTCATTGTCACTGAGTTACAAGCTACCCTCATTGTCACCCTTGCATTGGGCAAGGGGTTTTAGCTCCATAAGGATGACAAGTCCCTATTTCCCCTCATAGCGACTTGCATTGGAAATGCTCTAAAGTGCTAAACTATAGACCGGCTCGCCCCCACAAAAAAACTAGTAGCTTGCAAAGAAAGTTTCCTCGATCTATCCAGTTCAACAATGGAAACTTGTCAAGTTTTACCTGCAGTTAGGAGAAGCTACCTTACAACAACAACAACAATCAAGTCATCCATCAAAGAGATTATGTTCAAACAACAACCAAAGGGATTACGACAAGCTATTGGTAATCAAGGGCCTGATGGATGGGGTTGGGTTTGTACTAATTAAGGGATGAGGATGGAAGATTCATACTTGGTTTACCTTAGCCACTACTCCACGCAATGGCCTTGTGTTCTGAATTTTATGTCTTTCAGTTAGACCTTCATGCAAGCAGTGAGGTCATTATACATACAAACAAATTTCGCTTACCTCCATCATCTTCTAATATCACATGAATGCGAGATCCAAACTTCATTCCACCACCACGATTGTTCGATGTATATGTCCGGCTACCTTAACAATTCTAATTGACATAATGATAGCCGTAAAAATAGTAGAATCCTAAATATTAATGTTAACAACACTAATACGTAATCCTACCGTTCTTACGTTTAAATCAATTCTTCTTACTCTCAAAACATAATCATGCAATATAATGAGTAAGGATTCGTTCCACTCTTAACTCTCAAAACTTAAACAAATTCAACTAATCAAACCCAAAAGGAACAATGGTGAGAGTAATGATTTGATGTGAAATTTCTATACTATCATTCCCAACACAAGAACAATAATAAGAACATGTCATTATGGAATAAGTAATTAACTTTATAAATCTAATAGAATAGCAATAACAATAATTTAATACTGAATTTAAGGCAAGAATAAAAACTAATTAATTAATCGAAAACTAGATCTAGAACTAAGGTTTAATGGCTACTTTTCTTATCCTAACCTAATTTATTTTCTAACCTAACTATCTAACATTAACAAAGAGTCAAGTTTTTGTTTTTATACTTTCAAATCCAAAAATCGTGCATGGGCTTGGAGCCATGTTTTGGGCCGGAAAATCGGGCCCAAAACCCAATTTCTTTAGTCCAAAATGGGCTCTTCAGCTGCAGTTGCCTTCGAAAGATATTTCGTCAACTTTTGCTCCTCTGATTGGGTCAAGGCTTGGACCATTGGAAATCTCTTTCCGATCCGGTCGTTTTGACATAAGATACTCCCAATTCCGAGGTCTGAGTCCAAAGATACGGCCTTCGGAAGTTCTACTGACTTGTACACTATTTCTGCCCGTGTTGACTTTTCAGCCTTTGACCGGGCTTTACAAAGGCTTTGTCTCCTTGAATCTTGGCCTTTCTTCACAGAACTCCTTAGCAACCGACCTTTGCTCCTTTATCTCGCTAAAGTGGCACATTTCTGCACATAATGGACTTTGAAGCCTGAAATGCATAAAAACACGTGTCGGTATTAACTCTTAATTATTACTCACATAATTGGTTTAAAAGTATGATGGTTAAGGGGTTAAAACTACAGTTTTGGGCTCTTATCAAACCACCCCAAACAGCATTTTGTTGTCCTCAAGCAAAGATGAGAAATTAGAATAAGTGACAAAAATGGAGTTATATCTACTCTACCGTTTGAGAGTGTGATTGCATTGACCATATGCAACAAGGCCTTAAAACCACTAGGAATTCCCTAGTGGACGAAGTTATAGCCTCGTGAGAGTTTTCCAAAGAAGGTACTCACAAACTTCATCTATATTACAACGACTAAGAAATAAAACTATTGTTTCCTTATTCATGCTCTAAATTAACTATACCTCTCACTAGCAATGCATATAGAGTAATCAAGTCGAAACCTAAGCTAATATATGCACAATCAATCATCTGCAATAAACATATATACAATGAGTAATACTATGAAATGCCTAGCAGGTTCGTTTCTGAAACTCGAAATAACGTCCTTAAGTAGGTTCTCACAATAATAGTCAAGATACAACACTCGATTTTTCCACTCAAGTTTATTTACTCTAGTGTGTGCGGTGGGCACACTTTACCTTACAATCTCAATGACAACAAGGAAGCCGAGTCGATCAAACACATCTGCCACTTACTATCACACTAACCTATTCCTAATTGAGCTAGAGGTCTTTATTAGGTGTTGTTCATGGGGATTAGGAGATGGTTTAAGAATGAAAAGAAATGGATATTCAAAAAGGACGAGTCTGAGATAATAGAGTCTTCATATTATGTAACTAGAGAAAACCTTGTTATTTACTTTTGCTTCTACACTTTGTTTCTATCCTTAGCCATATATATATATTTTTTTCTTTTCCTTTGGCTTTTGACTCCTTTTATTCTATTTTTTTTGGAGTTTTTATTTTATTTTTATTTTTATTTTTATTTTCTTTGGATGGAAACTTCTTTTCTTTATTTTCTGAAGCAATTAACTAACTTTTGTTTACCCAGGTTTTTCTATTCTTCTTTCTTCCTCATTCTATTCTCAGACTTATCTAAATTGGGTAGGTTGAATTTTTTATTTTGTTTTGTTTTGTAACAGGGTAAAGGATTAGTGGTTTATGAAAGGCTAAAGAAAGGCTCAGAGGGGAGACTAGCGGAAAATAATTCATAGGTTTGAATTTCTGGCTATATCGATCCAAAGAGGGCCTAAATTCTCTCTTAGGATATGGCATAGTGATCAAGCAAGTGGACGTGTGATTTCTATATCCGGATTTACTTCTCCCTTGTGTCATTTCTCAAATGTTTCACTCATATAAGGCTTTAGGCTATATTCTCACAGGATTTGTAGAATAAGTACTCTAGCCTAGATTTCATAAACTTACTGCCAAACAATCATAGATACTCATGTAATATATTTATAGATAGATGCAAAGATTATTACTTACATATTAACCTAAGTTTCTAAAAACTATTCTAATGCAAAAGCTACGTGAGACTTCTAGATTATTAAGAGCATAGAGAAAGAAACAATACCAATATTCCTAAGTGTATAGCATAAACTTTTTATTTTTATTTTTATTTTTATTTTTATTATTTTTAAGACAAATAATACGTAATATACAACCTAATATGTGCTTAACATTTACATCGTGTTTCTATACCACCCCAAAACAATTTGGGAGAAGGGGGTTTATGAAACAATTCAATAGCACAATTAAATTATGTAACTAACTAATTTTTATAATTTTTAACATTTTATAAATAAAAGTGCGTAATTTACATCCTAAAAGTGTCTAATTTTTGCAAATGTTTCTATCCCACCCCCAAACAATCGAACGCTTTGTCCTCAAAGTGTAAAGAGATAAGGAAATAATTTACCATAGAAACGTGGCAAAAATTGGCAGTACCTGTAATAGAAATATTGTAAAGATGATATGATAATATGAAGCACAATTAAACCGGTATCGTATTTAACTAACACAAACTCTAATTTGAGTAAACATGACAGACTTAGGGTGACAACATGATTTGAAATGAATACCAAAATAAATGCACCCCCAAACAAAATTGGAAAACTCTTTTTAAGTTTGAAAATTTTGTTTGGCCTATACTCCAGAAAGTTGGTATTGTATGAAAACTTGGGTCTTTTAAATTTAGATTCCCTAGACTTATTAATATATGTTTATGTTTTTATTTTATTTAGTTTTTATATGTTTGATTTTTAGAAAAACAAAAAAAAATTACGATAAAGAAATAAAAATGAAACTCACTCCATAGAGAAGCACTACTCAATCCACGAGAAAAAGTGCAAGAGATAAATGCGTGAGTCACATGAAACGTAGACTAAGAATTCGACACTTACAACCACTCACTCCAAAAGGAGGGTCCGGTTGCCTTAATGGTGCACTCCCATAACATAAGATTGGAATGGAGTACACCGAAGAATAAAATGAGTCTTTTATAGTCAGATACTCGAGACTTTATCTAATATATATGTATTAAAATGCAGTTTACCATATATCAACAATCGAAAAAGTTATGGGTCTTTCCACAAATAATTAACATGGAATGCACCATCAAACAAAATTAAGCACCAAGATTTCCTATGACGTAGCTTAGTGGAATGAGAGCAAAGCCTTATAGATCTAAAACCTAATCGAGCATACAGTTTCTTCTTTGTCCTCTTACGAAGGGGATGCCAAGTAAATAAACATGAGAAAATTGATGGTTGTGGAAGATACGTAGGATGTGGATAATTTTGAGAAAAAAAAAATGGAAAAAATGAAAAAAGTGTCGGTGGCTTGTCCTTGGGTGTTACTTTTTACCAGTTGGTTTTAGATAGTTATGAAGCATAGGAGAAACGCCAAGGTCAAGTACAAACTCAATGGTTCTTTGAAAAGGTAGAGGGCGAGGAACATTAAGATGGAAGGTGAATGAGTGATATGAGGATGTGAGGTGGGTTAATGGTGTTCAACTAGTGTTCTTAGGTCTATATCATCAGAGGCCTTGAGATATGCAAGACATTCCTCAATAGGTGGGTAAGAAGAATCACTGGGATAGAGGGCGAAAAATTCTTCTTCCGTCATGGCTTCAAGAGATGAATGGATGTCAATAGGAGAGAACTTCATGGAGCGGCAAAAGAAGGGTTGCAAAAGAGTCGAAGGAAATCCTCCTTGATGCTATCTACGTCTAGGGAGTAGAAATTGTGATCCTTGTCTTCTTCCATAAGAGGGGTATCTACTAGTGTGGGAACTAAAGTGTCATCCGCACTAATGTGAGGTACAAAACTCTCAATGGACTTCACTTCCCC
The DNA here is from genome assembly GCF_015680905.1 of Coptis chinensis. Lineage (NCBI taxonomy): Eukaryota > Viridiplantae > Streptophyta > Magnoliopsida > Ranunculales > Ranunculaceae > Coptis > Coptis chinensis. The sequence continues at coordinate 37,641,273 of NC_141459.1, forward strand.
TTCTACAGGCAAACCTAGTTGTCCCTGTTTTTGTCTAAATATGTTAACTTCTACAGAAAGATTTCCAAAAGAAAGAGTCATTGAGCCATCCCGACAATTGATTTGGGCATTGGCGGTTGCCAAGAAAAGACGCCCTAAGATGATGGGAATGGAATCATGAGCAACTTCTATGTCAAGAATAACAAAGTCGGCTGGATAGTAAAAATCCTGAACTTTAACGAGAATATTTTCAACTACACCCTTGGGATACTTAATAGAACGATCGGCTAACTGCAAAGTCATTTTGGTTGGTTGAAGTTTTGTTAGACCTAGTTGTTTATATAAATAAAAAGGGAGTAAGTTAACACTCGCCCCCAGGTCTAATAAAGCAGTTGTTATGAAGGTATCACCTAAGGTGCATTGTACAGTAGGACGACCAGGGTCCTTGTACTTAACAATTCTGTTATGTTCAGATAAAGAGGGATATTGTTCAATTAAGAATGCTTCATGGGGTATGTTGGTTTTCCTCTTCTTGGTGCACAACTCTTTTAGAAACTTAGCGTGTCTAGGTAGACATTTTATAGCTTCTAGAAAAGGTAGGTTTATAGTCAAATTTTTAAACACTTCCCTAATCTCATCAAAATTCTCGTCCTTTTTAAACACAACTAGTCTTTGGGGATATGGTGCTTTATCGCTATTTTTTTTAGCGGAAGGGATAAAAGTATTATTAGTCTTTGCTTTATCTCTATCCGTTTTCCATCTAGGTATCCATATTGGAACCTCTACAGGTGTAGGGTCTTCACTTTCTATTATTGGGTCTTGTAATGTTTTCCCTTTTGGTTGTGGTTTAACTGGTACTTCTACAGTTGTAGGGTCTTCAGTTTCTATTATAGTATTTGGTATGGTATCATTTTTAGTTTGCGGGTAATCTTTAGGCATAGTCACTTGGTTATCAACTACTCGCCCTGAACGAAGGGTAGTGACTGCCTCTAGGTCCCCTGATAAGAGCCCAAAACTGTAGTTTTAACCCTTTAATAATCATACTTTTAGACCAATTATGTGAATAATAAGTAAGAGTTAATACTGATTACGTGTTTCAGGCTTCAAAGTCCATTATGTGCAGAAATGTGCCACTTTAGCTAGATAAAAGAGCAATGGTTGGTTGCTAAGGAGTTTTGTGATTAAAGGCCAAGATTCAAGAAGACAAAGCCTTTCTAAAGCCCGGTCAAAGCTGAAAAGTCAAAGTCAACGCGGGCAGAAACAACAAACAAAGTCAGCAAAACTTCCGAAGACCATATCTTTGGACTCAGACCTCGGAATTGGGCCTACCTTATGTCAAAACGACCGTCTCGGAAAGAGCTTTCCAATGGTCCAAGCCTTGATCCAATCAGAGGAGCAGAAGTGGACAAAACATCTGTCGGAGCCAACTGCAGTTGAATAGCCCATTTTGGACTAAAGAAATTGGGTTAATCAGGCCCAAAACATGGCTCCAAGCCCATGCACGATTTTTGGATCTGAAAGTATAAAAACAAAAGCTTAGCTCTTTGTTAATGGTAGATAGTTAGACCTAGATTAGAATTAGATTAGTTAGCCTCCATTAATGAGTTTTAGAACTTAGTTTTAGAATTTCATTTCTTGTTTTAGATTAATTTCTTGAATCATTGAATATCATTCATTAGATAAATAAAATAGTTATTATTCTTGTCATTTCGATTTTTGTTATTTCAATCTATTAGATCTAATTTTAATTATTGTTGGTTACCATTTCTTAGTTGTTAATTAAATTTTAATTATTGTTTAATTTAGATTAGTAAATTTCGAATCTTGATATTATGTTTAGTTTAGATTCATATGGAAATGATTGCGGAATGATTCTCGGCTAAATCTCCATTAGAGGGGGTTGAGAAGCCTTGATAAAAGCTTGATTCCGATTATCGTAGAGTCGTCGTAATTTCTATTCCACTCTAGAAACGATTAATTCGCCATGAGAATGGGTTTAATCGTTCACATGCTAGTTATGAATTGGTAGAAATGTCATGTGTAATTAGGGATTAGGAAGAACCAATTGTTCGTGTGTAGCAGTTCAATTCGATTACTGACGATTAATTCGTTAGTGAAGTTAAGTTGAGTTAAGGTGGAATCAATCCCCCTAATTCCGTATTATAGAATCAACGTAGTATTTCCGTAGTTGAATCAATTATAGTTTGTATCTTGTGGGTAGTTGCATCGTAGTATAATTCCCCCTCGTAAAACTCTCATTAGACTTAAGACCGATTAATTAGACTAGGAAACATTCCATGCTAGAGAACTAGGAGTGGAACGAATTTGTTACTCTACTTTATTTCGATAGAATTGAGAGTAGAAACTTTGATAAATATAGGCTCATAACCTAGTTTAGTTTACTTACGTTTTGAGTTCATCGTTCATTTCGTAGGTAAACTATTCATTTTATGTTTTATCAAATGGCGCCGCTGCCATCTTAGTTATCAAATGGCAGCGCTTCGTAGTTATAATATTCATTTCATAGTTATCAAATGGCGCCGCTGCCATCTTACTTTCACTTTAGCATTGTTTTCATAATATAATTAGTCATTTTTAAGTCCCATTTCACCCACCCACCCTTGTTTGATTCATACTGTGGTTGTTCGTTTCAGCATTGAAAAGTTTCGCAAAAAAATTACACGGAGCGACCGCCCCATACCGAAGCGCGACCAGCTTAAGTTATTGGAACACCGAAGCCGACCGCCCCCATACCGAAGCGACCAGCGCTAAGTTATTGAAACGGAGCGAGAAGCGCTCCAAAGCGAAAGCGCTCCGCCACTAAGCTAAAATTTGTCGGATTTCCACAGGTTTGTTTTGAATTTCGATTTTTCAAGTTTTTCAGTTGTTTTAACTTGTTATATACCTCAACACGCCAAAACAAGACGCTATTCATAAGGCCTTAATGGGACGCTTGTCGGGTATTCCTTTCTTCCACACCTCGCGATCTCCGTTAGAGGTTTCTACTAGTATATCGAATTGTTTGGAGTGTTGCATGTTTAGTTAAGTTCGACTTAGTCTTGCATAAGATTAAGGTCTGGTCGAAGAAAAACAACTAACGTAATTACACGGCAACGTCAACAAACAAGTCTATCTAGTTTCCCACCCACTACACCTCTAGCTACTATTTCACACACACCACTTGATATTATGGCTAAAGAAAGAGAGACTCCTCTCTCTAACTTTTATAAAGCCTTGAGCGATAGCCCTAAATCTTGCATCGTTCTAGCAGACCCAGTGGGGGATTTCCGCATCCCCCCAAATATATTTAATTTGTTACCCGTTTTTCATGGTTTAGACCATGAAAAACCTTATCAGCACATGCGTAGGATTGAATAAGTCCTTACAACATTCCACCATCCTATGGTTGGTGCGGAACAAATTAAATTGAGGGTATTCCCTTTCACCTTAGTTTTATAAGGCGGCGTCTTGGTTAACGCCCTGCTTTTAATTGGACTCGTCGGGCCAAACTTGTTCAAATTGTTTATGGAACATTTTTACCCACCTCTAAAGAAGGATGAAATGCTTTCCAAGATTCACTTCTTTCTCGGCCCGAATCCTCATGAATCATTTTCGAGGCTTGGAATCGTTTCACCGATCTCCTTATAGAGTGTCCACACCATCACCTAGCAAAAGACACGTTAGTTCGTGCCTTTTTCAAAGGATTTCTACACCACCATAAAAAGTCCTAGACATAATGAATGGGGTAGTTTCCTAAGTAAAGGAGCCTCGAGAGGCATATAAATTTTTGGAAGATCGGACTAAAGCGTAATAATAATGGGGGGTAGTGACGATTACTCCGCTCCGCTAGTTCTTCTTCAACAGCTTAAGGCTACCAAGATGTTTGAGGTTAAATCATATCCCGAGCTTAAAACTCTAATTGAATCCCTCACAAAAGGTAGAGGCCATTTCTGTACAACAAAAGCCTATCCCGTCATGAATGTAAATTCAAATCCATGTAGTTTTACTGGTTGAGTCCCGAGCATCCCGACTCGACCATCTGCCCTATAGCCTATGAACATTCTTGTTCCATTAATAGTGAACCTAACGCCCCTTGGAGACAAAATCCCAACTTCGGTTGGAGAAATAACCAACAAGTCACACCTACAGGGTACAATAATCAATATGTTAGGCCAACGTACAGTTATAACCAAGCTCCACCACAACAAGGACATGATCAGGGTAATTATAATAATTATAACAACCAAGCGCAACCTCGGCAAGGTCAAGCACAAGGTCAATGTAGTTATAATAATTATAATGCTAATAGAGGTATCGTTCCGGTAAATAATAACTATCACAATCCGCCCATAAATAATCAACGCGAGATAGTTCCAGTCACACTACCCGTGACTACTGCACCCAAACAACCGGATCGTCTTGACACCTTCATACAAGTGAGCCAACAACTTTTCCAAACCATGGCTCAATCTAACCAACACATTCTACAATCCGTTAATAATTTAAACCAACAGTTAGCCCAAGAGAAAGGCAAACCAAAAGGCGTGTTTCCAGGCCAAGCGATACCCAACCCTAGAACAGCAAACACAGCCTTTGAGTTAAACGGTAATACTAGTACGGAAACTACAACCGTAGGTGAGCTAAATGCCATCACCACTCTCCGCTTACGGAAGAGTGGTTGATAACAAAGTAACTATGCCTATAGTTACCCCATCAAGATTCTCCACTACACGGATATCGAACTAGATACGAAATAGATCTTGAAGAACCTACCACCGGTAGAGGTACCCGGTTAAACCACAACCTAAGAAACGTAGAAAGCCAAGGTTACACATCAAGTCGAGCCATACGCTAAATATAGAAGCCCGAAACCACCGCCCTCGAGAAATTAGCCATGCTAACCGGGGATACTAACTTTGAGGAGATTAGGAACGTTTTCAAAAATCTAACGATAAACCTTCCTTTTCTCGCTATCAAAAAGCTACTTAACCACGCTAAGTTTCTTAAGGAGTTGTGGTAATTGCTAGGGCGTAAGACCAACAAACCTAAAAACGCCTTTCTAACTAAACAGGTTCCCAACTTTATCCGAAAATAATGGAATTGTTAAGTACAAAGACCCCGGTCGCCCCATCTCATAAATGCACCTTAGAGATTCTCACCTGGCGACGCATACTAGACACGGGGGCTAGTGTTAACTTACTCCGTTTTATTTATATAAACAAATAGGTCTAGAGGAGATGCAACCTACTAAAATGACATTGCAATTAGGCGATCGGTCTATTAAGTATCCTAAGGGTGTGGTTGAAAACGTCTTTGGTTAAAGTCCAAAATTTTTACTACCCCGACTTAATATATCCTCGACCACGAAGTCACTAACGACTCTGTACCTATCATTTTAGGGCGCCCCTTCTTGGCTACGCCAACGCTCATAAACCGCCGCGATGGTTCAATGTCCTTGTCCTTTTGGCCATCTTTCTCGTTGAGGTAAATGTTTTCAAAACGAGGACACAGTATCCCGATTCATCTACAAATGGAGAGGTTAGCATGATCGAGAGCTTAGCTCAAGATTACTTCAAAAACATGTTTCCGGAGAAACAGATTAACAAATTCCTTTCCTTCGGAAATTCTGACTTTAACAATGACTCCCTGGTAGTAGACGAAATCGAAGAAGAATTCCTGCAACTCTTTTGCACCGCTTTTTACCATTTCAGCGAGTCCCCTTTGCAACAACCATTCATCCCTTGATGCTATGACGGAAGATGAATTTTTCAATCTTTATCCCAGTGATCCTTTTGACCCACCTATTGAGGAATGTCTTGCATATATAAAGATTTCTGATGATATGGACTTGAGAGCTCTAGTTGAGAATCATTCACCTTCCATCACCAATATTCCCCACCTCCACCTTTTCAAAGGAACCTCGAGTTTGCACTTTCGATCCTTTAGTTCTCTCCCGTGCTTCATGATTTTTAAATCCACCTAGTAAACAAATACTTGCCAAGGATAAACCACTTGACACCTTCATTTTCGGACTTGAGGCAGTCCCTAACTACACCATGAATGAGTTTTGTGCTAAACCCACATCCTCATTTTTTCCATGCTTTCCCTCTAAAACTTATCCCAATCCACCATATTTTCCACAACCATTCACTTTTCCACACTTATTCACTAGGACACCCTCTCGTTCAAAGATGAAACATAAGGTGCATGCTCGGTTATGTTATAGGTCTATCCGACTTCGCTTTCATTCCACTAGGCTGCGTCGTAGGAAATCTTGGTGCTTGATTGTGTTTGGATATATTTTCTGTGATATTTATTTATGGAACGATCCACAACTATTTCGGTTGTTGATATATGATAAACTGCATATTCATACATATGTTTAGATAAGTCTAGGGAATCTGACTTTAAAAGACCCAAGTTTTCGTACAATACCAACTTTCTGGAGTATAGGCCAAACAAAATTTTCAAACTTAAAAAGAGTTTTCCAATTTTGTTTGGGGGTGGCGTATTTTGGTATCCATTTCAAATCATGTTGCCACCCTAAGCCTGTCATGTTTACTCCAGTAGAGTTTGTGTTAGTTAGTACGTACCAGTTTAATTGTGCTTCATATTATCATATCATCTTTACAATATTTACATTCATGTACTACCAATTTTTGCCACGTTTCTATGGTAAATTCTTTCCTTATCTCTTTACACTTTGAGGACAAAGCGTTCGATTGTTTGGGGGGTGGGATAGAAACATTTGCAAAAATTAGACACTTTTAGGATGTAAATTACGCACTTTTATTTATAAAATGTTAAAAATTATAAAAATTAGTTAGTTACATAATTTAATTGTGCTATTGAATTGTTTCATGAACCCCTTCTCTCAAATTGTTTTGGGGGTGGTATAGAAACACGATGTAAATGTTAAGCACATATTAGGTTGTATATTACATTATTATTTGTCTTAAAAATAATAAAAATAAAAAAATAAAAATAAAAATAAAAAGTTTATGCTATACACTTAGGAATATTGGTATTGTTTCTTTCTATGCTCTTAATAATCTAGAAGTCTCAATGTAGCTTTTGCATTAGAATAGTTTTTAGAAACTTAGGTTAATATGTAGGTAATAATCTTTGCATCTATCTATAAATATATTACATGAGTATTTATGATTGTTGGGTAGTAAGTTTTTTGAAATCTAGGCTAGAGTACTTATTCTACAAATCCTGTGAGAATATAGCCTAAAGCCTTATATGAGTGAAACATTTGAAAAATGACACAAGGGAGAAGTATATTCGAATAGAGAAAATCACACGTCCACTTTGCTTGACCACTATACCATGTCCTAAGAGAGAATTTAGGCCCTTTTTTGGATCGATATAGCTAGAAATTCGACCTAAGTATATTTTCCCGCTAGTCTTCCCACTAAGACTTTCATTAGCCCTTTCATAAACCACAAATCCTTTACCCCTGTTACAAAACGAACAAAATAAAAAATTCAACCTACCCAATTTAGATAAGTCCGAGAATAGAATAAGGAAGAAAGAAGAAGAAGAGAAAACCTCATTGTAAACAAAAAGTTAGTTAATTGCTTAAAAAAAAATAAAGAAAAGAAGTTTCCATCCAAAGAAAAGAAAAATAAAAATAGAAATAAATAAAAACTCCAAAAAAAAAAAAAATAGAATAAAAGGAGTCAAAAGCCAAAGAAAAAGGGAAAAAAAAAAATGGCTAAGGATGGAAACAAAGTGTAGAAGCAAAAGTAAATAACAAGGTTTTCTCTAGTTACATAATATGAAAACTCTATTATCTCAGACTTGTCCCTTTTGAATATCCATTTCCTTCCTTCTTAAACCATCTCCTAATCCCCGCAACACCTAATAAAGACTTCTAGCTTAATTAGGAATAGGTTAGTGGGATAGTAAGTGGCAGATGTGTTTGATCAACTTCGGCTTCATTGTGTGTCATTGAGATTGTAAGGTAAAGTATGCCCACACGCATTTGGAGTAGCAAAACTTGAGTGGAAAAATCGAGTGATTTTTTGTCTTGACTTTTATGTGAGAACCTACTTAAGGACGCTATTCCAAAGTTTTAAACGGACCTTTCTTGCATTTCATAGCATTACTCATTGTATATATGTTTATTTATAGATGATTGATTATTATGCATATATTAGCTTAAGTTTCAACATGATTATTCTGTATTCATTGCTAGTGAGATGTATAGATAATTGAGACATAAATAAGGAAACAATAGTTTTATTTCTTAGTCGTTGTAGTATAGATGAAGTTTGTGAGTACCTTCACTGGAAAACTCTCACGAGACTATAACTCGTCTACTAGGGAATTCCTAGTGGTTTAAGGCCTTGTTGCATATGGTCAATGCAATCGCACTCAGCGAAACGAGAGTATATAGAACTCCATTTTTGGTTACCTATTCTAATTTTTCATCTTTGCTTGATGACAAGTAAAATGCTGTTTGGGGGTGGTTTGATAAGAGCCCAAACTGTAGTTTTAACCCCTTAATAATCATACTTTTAGACCAATTATGTGAATAATAAGTAAGAGTTAATACTGATTACGTGTTTTTATGCATTTCAGGCTTCAAAGTCCATTATGTGCAGAAATGTGCCACTTTAGCTAGATAAAGGAGCAATGGTTGGTTGCTAAGGAGTTCTATGATTAAAGGCCAAGATTCAAGAAGACAAAGCCTTTCTAAAGCCCGGTCAAAGTTGAAAAGTCAAAGTCAACGCGGGCAGAAACAGCACACAAAGTCAGCAGAACTTCCGAAGACCATATCTTTGGACTCAGACCTCGGAATTGGGCCTACCTTATGTCAAAACGACTGCCTCGGAAAGAGCTTTCCAATGGTCTAAGCCTTGACCCAATCAGAGGAGCAGAAGTGGACAAAACATCTGTCAGAGCCAACTGCAGCTGAAGAGCCCATTTTGGACTAAAGAAATTGGGTTAATCAGGCCCAAAACATGGCTCCAAGCCCATGCACGATTTTTGGATCTGAAAGTATAAAAACAAAAGCTTAGCTCTTTGTTAATGGTAGATAGTTAGACCTAGATTAGAATTAGATTAGTTAGCCTCCATTAATGAGTTTTAGAACTTAGTTTTAGAATTTCATTTCTTGTTTTAGATTAATTTCTTGAATCATTGAATATCATTCATTAGATAAATAAAATAGTTATTATTCTTGTCATTTCGATTTTTGTTATTTCAATCTATTAGATCTAGTTTTAATTATTGTTGGTTACCATTTCTTAGTTGTTAATTAGATTTTAATTATTGTTTAATTTAGATTAGTAAATTTCGAATCTTGATATTATGTTTAGTTTAGATTCATATGGAAATGATTGCGGAATGATTCTCGGCTAAACCTCCATTAGAGGTGGTTGAGAAGCCTTGATGAAAGCTTGATTCCGATTATCGTAGAGTCGTCGTAATTTCTATTCCACTCTAGAAACGATTAATTCGCCATGAGAATGGGTTTAATCGTTCACATGCTAGTTATGAATTGGTAGAAATGTCATGTGTAATTAGGGATTAGGAAGAACCAATTGTTCTCAAGCGTGAGCGATTCAATTCGATTACGATGATTTGTCGTTAGTGAGTTAAGTTGAGTTAAGGTGGAATCAATCCCCCCTAATTCCGTATTATAGAATCAACATAGTATTTCCGTAGTTGAATCAATTATAGTTTGTATCTTGTGGGTAGTTGCATCGTAGTATAATTCCCCCTCGTAAAACTCTCATTAGACTTAAGACCGATTAATTAGACTAGGAAACATTCCATGCTAGAGAACTAGGAGTGGAACGAATTTGTTACTCCACTCTATTTCGATAGAATTGAGAATAGAAACTTTGATAAATATAGGCTCATAACCTAGTTTAGTTTACTTATGTTTTGAGTTCATCGTTTATTTCGTAGGTAAACTATTCATTTTATGTTTTATCATCCCCTTGGTTTATATTACCATTACAGTAAATACTGTGTATTTCAAAGGCGGTGTTTGTTGACTTAGGATTAGGCACTGCTTGACTTGGAAACACGCTGATTTGGTTATTATTTTGGTTAGAAGACATGTCAATAACCTTTTGGCACAAAGACTGCATCATTTGCATTGTTTGTTTCATCATATTAGAGTTTTGATCATGCTGATCTTTCATCAAGTTGGAGTTTTATTGCATAATTTGATTTTGTTTCTCCAACAAGGTCACTACTACTTTGTCTGTAGATGGTTGTATTGGAATTAAAGCTTGTTGGCGCTCATGTCTTGATGTTGATAGTTCCGGGTTATGGGTACTAAACTCTCTATTCGGTCACCTAAGTTCCCTTTGTCCTTGATATTGAGTTAACTGGTTGAAGTGTGATGGTTGTGGTGGTGTTTGTGCATAGACTAGAGGACAATAGAAGTCGGAATGCTCAAGACTACAATAGACATTACAACGAGTAGAGTTAATGTTCATGACTGGAGTGGGTTGTTGTTGAACAGAGATGACATCTACCTTTTTTGTGAGGGCATCGATAAGAGTTTTAAGCTCGGGATCATATTTAACCTCAAGAGAAGAAGGAGAGGAGCGGGAGGAATCGTTACCTCCCCAATTGTTGTTCTTCTTAGATTGATCTTCTAAGAATTTATAAGCCTCCAAGGCTCCTTTACTAAGAAAACTACCCCCAATCATGATATCTAGAACCTCCTTATGATAATGTGAAAGCCCCTTGAAGAAAGCATGAACAAGCGTGTCTTTCGCAAGATTATGATGCGAGCATTCAATGAGAAGATCAGTGAAACGATTCCAGGCCTCTGAAAAGGATTCATGAGGGTTCTGGCTGAAGAAATGAATCTTGTGAAGCATTTCATCTGTCTTCAGTGGTGGGTAAAACTGTTCCATGAACAATTGAACAAGTTGAGCCCATGAGTCCATCGAGTTTGGCGTTTGGGCAGTTAACCAAGACGCCGCCTTATCGGCTAAGGTGAAAGGGAATACCCTTAGTTTAATTTGTTCCACACCAACCGTGGGATGGTGGAATGTTGTTAGGACTTGTTCAATCCTACGCATGTGCTGATAAGGTTTTTCATGGTCTAAACCATGAAAAACGGGTAACAAATTAAAAATATTTGGGGGAATTCGGAAATCCCCTACTGGGTCTGCTAGAACGATGCAAGATTTAGGGCTATCGCTCAAGGCTTTATAGAAGTCAGAGAGAGGAGTCTCTCTTTCTTCAGCCATTATATCAGGTGGTGTGTGTGAAATTTTTAGATAGGCGTGTGGTATTTATGTCTACGAAAAACAAGCCTGATTATACTAGAATTAAAACTCCTCTGACAAAAGAAACGAGGAGTGGAAGAAGGGAATACCTGATTGCGTCCTTGCTTCACTTATAAATAGCGTCTTATTCACGCGTGTTCAGTATATATAACAAGTTAGAACACTGAAAAACTTGAAAATTGAAAATTTGAATCAAACCTGCGAAAATCCGGCAAAATCAGCTGAAGGCGCAGGTGTGCTCAGTGCAAATTTGAGTTCCAGTGTTTTGAGCGCGGGTCGCGCTTGTTATGGGCGCGGGTCGTGCTCAGCTTCCAATGTTTTGAGCGCAGGTGCGCTTCACTTGGGCGCAGGTGCCCCTCAGGGTCTTCGAATGTCCAGTGTTTTGATTGCGGGTCGCGCTCGGTATGGGCGCAGGTCACGCTTCAGGGTTTTCAAGTTTTAGGCCTTTCATCGTACTCCAAAAAATTTGAAATTTTTATAGTAATTTGTTAAGACATCTATCAAGTAGCCTGTACAATTTCAGATCAATCGGAGTTACAAAAGTCCCTCTACTGCCCTGCAAAGTTTGCAAAACAGTTTTTGGACACAATACAAACAATCGAATGGTTAACCTATCAAAACAAAGCCAAAAATTTCCAAATTTTTACTGGAGACTCCTGACAGATCCTACTTGTTCCTGTAAAACTTTAGAGCAATTAGAGTTCTACAACCTCTCCTTATCAGCTGGTGTTTCAGATATTAAGTGTTTGCAATACTGCAGAAACACACTGGAAACACTCTACTATTTAGGAGGTCAAAACAAATAAAAAACTCGTCAAATTTTTACTACAAACTCCTGACTTAGGATAGATACTCCTGTAAAAATTAAAGAATTTTTAGAACTCCCTAAGTAACCTTACTCATCTGTGTTTCAAGAACATACGGTGTGAAAACTGAAATGCAGCACTGTAAAGATCATATTTTTTTCACAAGGTAAACCAACTTTGAAAAATCTGAAAATATTCCAGTAAATCAACAACACATTATATATTATGTCTGAAAATTTTCAGAATTTCAAAAATTTAGAAATACCTTCACCGCAGTGTTTTTCTCTGTGAATCCGCAGCCCCTATGCCTAAAAACAAAGGAACAGTTTCAAAATTCAAGAAATAAGAATGAAAAATTAAAAGGGTGGGTGGGTAGAGAATGGGGGATTGCCCCTTGGATTCAAGCAATTGAATTCTTGTCTTGAACGAGATTAAATGGCAGCGGCACCATTTGATAATCGGCAGCGGCGCCATTTGATAAACATAAAAATAGTAGAATCCTAATATTAATGTTAACAACACTAATACGTAATCCTACCGTTCTTACGTTTAAATCAATTCTTCTTACTCTCAAAACATAATCATGCAATATAATGAGTAAGGATTCGTTCCACTCTTAACTCTCAAAACTTAAACAAATTCAACTAATCAAACCCAAAAGGAACAATGATGAGAGTAATGATTTGATGTGAAATTTCTATACTACCATTCCCAACATAAGAACAATAATAAGAACATGTCATTATAGAATAAGTAATTAACTTTATAAATCTAATAGAATAGTAATAACAATAATTTAATACTGAATTTAAGGCAAGAATAAAAACTAATTAATTAATCGAAAACTAGATCTAGAACTAAGGTTTAATGGCTACTTTTCTTATCCCAACCTAATTTATTTTCTAACCTAACTATCTACCATTAGCAAAGAGTCAAGCTTTTGTTTTTATACTTTCAGATCCAAAAATCGTGCATGGGCTTGGAGCCATGTTTTGGGCCAGAAAATCGGGCCCAAAACCCAATTTCTTTAGTCCAAAATGGGCTCTTCAGCTGCAGTTGGCTTCGACAGATATTTCGTCCAGTTTTGCTCCTCTAATTGGGTCAAGGGTTGGACCATTGGAAAGCTCTTTCCGAGTTGGTCGTTTTGACATAAGATACTCCCAATTCTGAGGTCTGAGTCCAAAGATACGCCTTCTAAGTTCTCACGACTTGTACATTTATCGCGTGTTGACTTTTCAGCTTTTGACCGGGATTTACAAAGGCTTTGTCTCCTTGAATCTTGGCCTTTCTTCACAGAACTCCTTAGCAACCGACTTTTGCTCCTTTATCTCGCTAAAGTGGCACATTTCTGCACATAATGGACTTTGAAGCCTGAAATGCATAAAAACACGTAATCAGTATTAACTCTTAATTATTACTCACATAATTGGTCTAAAAGTATGATGGTTAAGGGGTTAAAACTACAGTTTTGGGCTCTTATCACATAACCTATCCTAACAACTTATCTTGATCATCCAAATCTAATCAAATTGATGGACAAATCTCTTTTTTAAACAACAAAGGAAATTCCCGGGGGCAGATAAGTAATTTAACTAATTAAACCCTAAAAACATACCCAACTTCTTCTCTTTCTCCTCCCATTCTCACATCTAACCCAAACGTCTCTCTCTCTCTCCTTAGAAACTCAAACTAAATAACAAAGAAGAAGAACGTTCCCTGACTCCCTAAACCCCATCTCATGAACTGAAGCTGAGAATTTTGGTAAGTTTAAGTCTTTGTTTTTTGTTAAATAATTTTGTTTAAGTGGAGGTTTTAGGTATATAAATTGAAGGAAATGCCACAACAATGTCGTAGGTAGCAAATGCACGACAATGAATGCTTGTAGTTCCAAAATATAATCTCCAAGCATTAGATTTACATAGTCTGGTTTGCAATCATGTAAGCTAATAATTCCACTTTCACACAGACTTCAATAATTTTGTAGGATTAAATTGTATATGCCTGAACCTTGCTAGCTACTGTAGACACCCCATTTTTGCACCCTAGGCATAATTCATTCACGATTTTGTCTTGAATTAAATATGATCATATAAGGTGATTTGCTTTCTAGAGTCTTCTTTTCTATATCAAACTTCTTTCTTTTCATCTTCTTTTAGTGTCTTTGGACTCTCCTCATCATGTTCTAGCTATGGCTGAAGTTTCGTTGCTTTCTGAGTTTTAAGCTAAAAATTACCAAAATGCCCTTGTAACCCTTTGGACCACAAATCTCGTTTTTTATACTCTTTCTTTGGATGAGATTATTTCAAATTTGAATTCCCCTTGAAAAATCCTTCGAAATGAGTACAAGCTTGCCTAGGTCCCTTTTAGATTTCAGAAACCCTAATCTTGCCATATCCTGTTCCGGCCCGTTGTGCGCGCTGTTCAGTGCAATATATTATTGGAGTAAGATTTCGACCTAAGGGTATTTTTAAGAGTTCATGGACCTTCCTAATGGATTAATTAACAATTTTTGTGAAGAAGAGTTTGCCTAATTTTGACCCGGTCAAAGGGAATGTGCAGCATTGAAAATATGGTAAAAATGGGTTTTTTTATAGATTTTGGACCCGTGCTCGTGGGCTGTGGATCCAGCTCGAGTTGGACCTTTTCATTAGGGTTTCTAGCCCATTTTCAAGCCTCCAAAAACCTAGAGAACCTTCTTTAATTGTTTGATTTGATTTTCTCCCTAAAATCAAGAATATTCTAGAAAATATGCCATTTTGGAGCCAAGTTTGGAAACTCTGAATTATGGGCTCCTTGAGGACGTGTAGGGCTTGATTTTTTGCCTAATCCATCTGAAATATCCAAAGATCAAGGGCCAAGATCGCACCCCTTATCCCACCTCTTGAATCAATGGCCAGATTTAAGAGGTGCAACCAAAAAGAGATCAAGCCATTGGATTTTTCTTCATCAACACTCAGCCATTGGATCAAACTCATTACCATATTTGAATCCACGCACAAAAGCTATAAATATGGGTCTCATTCACCCACAAAAAAATCTGGAGCTAGGAATTCTGAGTTAATAATCTGGACCTAGCTATTTAGAGCTAATAGCCTAGTAGTTTTCTTTTCTTGAATGTTCTTTTTTTTCTTTTCTAGTTCATCATTCTAGAGTAGAATTTCTTTAGTTTAATCTGGAGTTGAAGGTAAAATTTTGACTTTGAGGTTTTTCTAATGAAGTTCTTCGTGTTCTTCATCTTTAGCATTCTTTTCCCCTCTTTCGATCTTGAGTAGAAGCTTCTTTTCACCAAAAGTTATTTTTTTTTTCTCAAATCACCTGTTTCAATCCAAAAATCATAGTTGTCAATTCCAAATCAAGTTTATCATCATCATTTATCAACAATCAATCAAGACCATCAATCAATCAATCTACAATCAAGTATGAGACAACATTCCAAACAAGGTGACATCTTTCTTTTCTCTTTTATTTTAATTAGTATTGCATATTAGGATTATTTGTTTTTCTTACTTTTATTATAGCATATATTTATTAGTTTTTAAATAATTTAGTGAAGATCATCCAACTTGGTAGATTAATTTTTCAAGCTTTCTTCGTGCGCCTATCTTAATACATTACACCTCAATAGAAGTAAGGCTGGTTTTACTAGGCGAGCGTGGGTGCCTAACACCTTCCCACATCGTACCTTGACTCCCGAACCCAATAATCATCTAGTTTTGAGGGCTAGTCCTTCACATAGGTTTTACTCAACTTTTCCTTAATAAAGTTAGTGGCGACTCTAAAATTAATTGCATAGACCTAGGTACAGATTTTTGTGCGTACAGGTTTTTTGGCGACTCTGCTGGGGATGCCTTAGAGAGTCAGACTTACGTTCTCTTTTGAGGTGTTTCAGTTAAGATAGGAAAGAAGAAGGCTTATTCGGAAGCCAGTTGGAATAGAAAGCCAGGGTTAAGGTTATCTCGTGCAACCATTAACTCGCTTATGGAAATGGAGAATCTACCAGCTAATTCTCCTCAAGGGTCTCTTCCACTAGCGTCTCATCCAATAGTTAGTTCCCCGCTTATCTCTCAAGGTAAACAATCACTGTCTAGCAATGGGCAACCACCCCAAAGAGGTGGTCAGAGTCCAACATCACCCCCTCCTGGATCAGAAGAACTAATGAGACAAGCAATGGAGAGAATGCTTCAAGAAATGCTACCAAAATTCATGAACATGGGGCAAGGACAATTTTCTCAAGGGCAATCCACTCCGCTACTGATAAACGTAAAAATGCTAGTTTACCTACGAAATGAACGATAAAACTCAAACCGTAAGTAAAACTAAACGAAATTACGTGCCTAGTTTATCAAAGATTGTTCTACTCTCTATATATTGAACAGATATAGTGGAGTAGGAAGTTCGTTCCACTCCTAGTTCTTTCACATAGTAATGTTCTCTAAGTATAAATAATCTTAACTAAAGTCTAATGAGAGATTTATGAATTATAAACTACGATGCAACTACCCACAAGATACGACTAATTAACTTCGAAATGATGCGTTGATTCTATGATAAGGAATTAGGGGGGATTGATTCCACCTTAATTCAACTTAACTTACTAACGACGAATCGTCGTAATCCGAATTGAACTGCTATACAGAACAATTGGTTCTTCCTAACCCCTAATTACACATGACACTTCTACTAATTCATAACTAGCATGTGAACGATTAAACCCATTCTCATGGTGAATTAATCGTTTCTAGAGTGAAATAGAAATTACGACGACTCTGCGATAATCAGAATCAAGCTTTCATCAAGGTTTCTCAACCCCCTCTAATGGAGGTTTAGCCGAGAATCATTCCGCAATCATTTCTATATAAATCTAAACTAAACATAATATCAAGATTCCAACTTTACTAATTTAACGAACAATAATTGAAATCTAATTAATAACTAAGACATGATCAACAACAAGAATTTTAACTAGATCTATAACTGCTATTGACAAAATCGAAAGGACTAATAATAATACTAATTTATTTATCTAATCAATGAATAACAATACTTTTAAAGGTTTAATCTAAAACAAGAAATGAAATGAACTAAACTTAATTAAAAAAACAATTAAAAACTAGATCTATAAGCTAATCTAATGGCTACTTTCTATCCTAAGCTACTAGATATCCTCAGAGTTAAGTCTTCTTTGTTGATATGGAGGAAATCAGATCCAAAATCGTGCATGGGCTTGGAGCCATGTTTTGGGCCAGAGAATCAGGCCCAAAACCCAATTCCTTCAGTCCACAGACCCCTTTTTAGCTGGATTAGGCTTCAATAGATTTTTCGTCCACTTTTGCTCCTTTGATTGGGCCAAGGCTTGGACCATTGGAAAGCTCTTTCCGAGCCGGTCGTTTTGACATAAGGTAGGCCCAAATCCAAGGTCTGAGTCCAAATATACGGTCTTCAGAAGTTCTACTGACTTTGTGCACTGTTTATGCCCGCGTGGACTTTGACTTTTCACCTTTTGACTGGGCTTTACAAAGGCTTTGTCTTCTTGAATCTTGGCCTTTAATCACAAAACTCCTTAGCAACCAACCATTGCTCCTTTATATCATCAAAGTGGCACATTTCTACACATAATTGACTTTGAAGCCCGAACGAAAAACACGTGAATCGAGATTAACTCTTAATTATTACTCACATAATTGGTCTAAAAGTATGATTATTAAGGGGTTAAAACTACAGTTTTGGGCTCTTATCAGCTACCACCACCAAGGTTTGATTGTAACCTACCTACTCCACAAGCTCAGCTGCCTACTAGGAATTTCATGCATCAATCCACCCAACTACAACTTCCTATACCAACTCAGACTCCAAGCTAACCCATCTCCTATATCGACCCTACCTACAAGGCACAACCCACCATTCACCATTCATACTATAACCCAAACCAATATACATCCACACCCATGTTCACCCCAAATATATCCCAACCCATGAGCTCCACACCATTCATGTTCCCTCCTCCATACGTCACACAAACACCACAACCTACTACTTACATGAACACCCAAAATCAAAATCCTATAAGCCAAGATCAATACCAAGGTCCAGTGGTAGACAGATTGAAAAAGATTGAGGAAGCACTGACAAAGATCAAAGCGGACGAGTTTGACTTGGATAGTCTCTGTCCATATCCATAAATTAGGGTTCCACATGGTTTCAAATTCCCTAAGATGGAGAGATATGACGGAACTGGGTGTCCCAAAGCCCATGTAAAAATGTACGCTAGCTACTTGCAGCTTATGGGGATCGGGCCAGAACTATTGGTCCAATTATTTCAGAGGAGTTTAAAGGGTGCAACACTGACTTGGTGGATGAACACAGACGCTCAGAAGATGAGAATGTGGGCTGAACTTGCAACATCTTTTGTGACCCATTTTTCATACAATACAGACATCCAGATGGGTCGAAGACAATTGAAGACACTCAAGCAAGGTCCGACTGAGACATTAGCTCAGATTCTAGACAGGCCGTCAGAGACCGAACATATTCGAATGGTGGTAAAAAGTTTGAACTCTGAATATGCAAATTGATTGAGTCTTAGCTATCATCCATCTTTTCAGGCTTTGGTTTTAGCAGGGACTCAAATTGAAGATGCTTTAACTTGTGGAACTATGACCTCAATTGTGTCATCAGGTTCAAACGATGCTCAGAAGAAGAAGCCACCTTCAGTTACTGTCAATAAGCCGAAGGACACACATGCCATTGCCACACAAGTACAACCTCAGCCACATACGCAAATTCAGTCGGAGGTGACAAATCATCCTTTTTCCAATCAAGTCATTTTCCCTCCAAGACAGCAAGACAGGGGTTTTCCCAGGCAACAGAGGCAGTTCACAGAATTGGGTTTCCCATTTCAAGTTGTATTGAGAGCTTTAGTCCAACAGGGCTTGATTACATTAATGCAGCCGAGGCCTCCTCCAAATCCAGTGTCGTTCTGGTACGATGCTTCGAAACATTGTGACTTCCATCAGGCTCCAGGTCACACGACGGAGAGGTGCATGCTCCTTAAACACCTTATCCAAAACTTAATTGATGAGGGTAAGATAGATGCCTCTAGTCTCGACAATCCCAATATTTCGACAAATCCATTTCCAATTCATAATGGAAGAGTTAATACTTTGGAAGCTGTTAAGAAGGATCCGACATCATTCATCATTCTGATCAGATAGACATCCATTGTTAGCACCACAAGGCCAGTTAATCTTCAAGATGCAGTCAGAAGATGCATGGAAGCAAACAAAGCCTAGAGGTATCCAATTAAATGAGGTGGTAGTACCATTTCTACATACTCCACAGATTCAAAAGCTGTTCAAGTTGACTAGAGAGCATCTGGAATCCTTTATGATGCAGAGGCCCATTACGAAATGGGTAGATCCTTTGAATACATCTCAATCCGCGACATCACAAGTTGGGTCAGAACCTCAAGGACCCGTGATTCACCAGAATCCAACTCAGTAGCAGGTGATCCCAACTCTTATCCCCAAGGTCCAGTTTGTGCTAGCCAAGAGTCACGATACCGAGGAGGTTCTAGGGAAGAAGTTAATTGAGCCCGAGAAAAGTAAAGATGACTCAGCAATCTCACTACATCAGTTGAAACAATTAGAACCTAGTTTGGCAGAGGAATGTGTTGAGACTCACGATTTGACAAGAGGAGGAAGGATATACAAGGCACCACATTTACAGAAGGATCAGCTTTTGGCCCAATAGCTTGACCCACAGCTACTGAACCAGAGAAGCAGGAGGTTAATGAAGTAATCCAACAATTGCAGAAAACCAAGTCCAACATTTCCATATGGGGTTTACTCATGGCATCACCCCAACATAGGCAAGCAGTTTTTCAAGTCTTGAACCAAGCTCATGTTCCAGCTTCTATCCAGCCGAATGATTTGGCACGTACCGTCGCTTCTCTCAGGAAGACAAACTCCATAATATTTTCTGATGATGATCTAACCGCAGATGGAATAACCCACACGAAAGCGTTGACTATTACGATGCATTGCAACAACCATAAGGTGCCATTTGTACTGATTGACAACGGATCTGGTTTAAATATCTGCCCGGTCAATTCTGCGAAAGCCATTGGAATCATGCCGAAAGACTTCACTTTCACTAAGGATACAGCCAGAGCAGTTCATGGGTTTGATAATCAGAGAAGAGAAGTCCTTGGCGAGTTCACAACTGACGTCCAAATAGGTCCAGTCACATTCAAAGTAACATTCTTGGCTATGGACATCGAGGCTAATTACAATTTCCTTTTAGGCAGACCGTGGCTACCCTAGTCCGGTGCAATTCCATCTACACTTCACAAAAAGCTCAAGTTTTTATGGCAAGGGAAGATTATCTGCATCACTGGTGATTCAGATGATCTGGACTCTTCAGAGGAGCATAAGGTAATACCAATGATTGAAGGAAAGTGTAACTACACCGAGGAACCATTAGGGATTGTGGAGTTTAGAGCACCTGACAAGGAGAAGCTCCCTACCCCGTTTTGCAATGGAAATCCCAAGACGGCTCAGTTGTTCCATGAGCAGAACTATTTTCTAGGATTTGGATTGGGAAAAAACCAAAACGGCATTTTAGAACCACTACAGATTCCTAGTCAAGATGATCGAAAAGGGCTAGGCTATACTGAGGAGTTTGTGGAAGGACTGGCAGAATTATTTATCGATTCTAACGCCACGGTGAATTATCTCAGATTGGCTCTACCTGATCTAGGGGCAGAGATTGAGGCTATTATTGATTCCAACACATTTTGGGGCAAAGACGATGACCCAGATCCCAACTCAGAAATTACTATTTCAGAGCCAGATGTTAATTCCTATTCAGGATATCGCCAACTTAGGTTGGATCATGAGGTTAGATAGTTTAGTTGGATAAATGAGGTTGGATCAACATCCTCCTCGTCAGGTATGGACTATACTCCATCTTTTACTTTGGCCAGTTCCCCCGGGTTAGATACTGACCCAGGAGACGAGACTGTCACTCCTTATCATGTCCAATTGGACCCTCAGACCATACTTGATTTGGATGATTTGTTGAATATGGAATCTATTGTTGACCCAGTTCCAGTGGATGTTGAGAACATGCCACTTTCTGACTCCCAGACGCAATATGAGATTTGGGAAAGGTTTTTAGAGACCTTAGATTCTGATGAGGATCCATTCATTGATGGAGACTATGATGATTAGGGAATGCAAGTCATTATTGATCCAATCCCCAACCATCATATTGCTCCGGTTGAGCCACCAGATGAATCCAATAGGGCTTAAAGGGCGTGAAACTTTTTGTTCTAACTCCTTTTGTATATAGTTATATTTCAAAAAATCCAAAAAAATTCATATATTTCAAAAATCCAAAAAAAATCAAAAAAACTTTCAAAATCCCACAGAATATGACTTACCCACTTGCCTTAGTGCAAGATGATTGAATGACTTGTGCAGATTATTATGATCCCCTCTCCCCCGACAATGATGAAGAATGGACAATGAAGCTACTGAGTCCATTCTTTCTCATGAGCAGTCTGAGGATTGACAGACGCTAGTCATTGTGGAGACAAAGACCATCAACCTTGGTACCACAGATGAACCACATTATGTGCAGATTGGTATAACCTTGATCCCCTCTGAGCGTTGAAGCTTGATCAAATTACTAAAGGAATCCATAGAAGTGTTGATCATATCTATGACAATCTATTGTCTTAAGGTGGTACATGATTTTCATTGTTTGTAGATGACAGAATCACTCACCGAGAAGAAGAAATTGAGGAGGAGGAAAGTTCAGCGGTTATGTTTGAGAAGATTTTTCAAATGTCTAAGAGCATCTTTAACAGAGCAACCAAAAAAATACCAAACCAAAAAAACACTAAGCAACTTTAGGAGCAACATAAAAAAAACACCAAGCAACTACGCGATTTTGCCAAAACCGCGCCATATAGCCCATGCGGTTTTGCCAAAATCGCACCACTGAAGCCCAACTGACAGGCCCAAGCCCACGCGGTTTTGGCAAAATCGCGCGGTGTTCAGAACACCACGTGCTACTTCTATATAAACAGCTCCAAAGTCGCGCGGTTCAGTCACTTTCACCTCTTCTTACAATTATAAAACCCTCTTTTTAGTTTAAAAAAAAACAAAAACCTACCTAAACTCTTAAAATTTGATACGGATCATTTTGAACCTTTCGACGGTGATGATTGGCAGTACACAGATGACATTGGCAATGAGGGAGAAGAACCTGAGGAAGTAGAATACGGTGGGGGAGAAGACAGTGGGGAAGAAGAACCCGAGGATGTCGCGCCGGCTGATAGACATCCCTATGTACTGGAGTATCAGATGAACGACTTCGATTGGCAATTTGCACTTGGAGAAGCACTTGATATGGAAGTTGTGTCTTCTACACGTGATACAAAACACGGTCGAGTCGCGATGGCTAATACTCGGTAATTAATTAGTTTTGATTAAATATTTTGAATATTAATTAGTTGAGTTGGACCAATTAATTATTTATCTTATACGCATTATTTTTTTTTATAATATCAGCATGTTGTTGACTATCGAGTTAGATCGGCTTTACTTGGTGTTAGAGAGTGGTGGAAGGTTATTAGGAGTTTGGATGAGTTTGTACATATTAGAGATAGTATTTTGTATACACCTTTGGGTATTTTGATTGATACAGATTATGAGAAGGCTGATTGGGCAGTGGTCATAGCTTTAGTAGAAAGATGGTGGAGTAGAACTCATACATTTCATTTTCCTTGTGCGGAGTTATGGTTCACACCACTAGACTTCACTATGATTTCTGGGTTGAGTATCGGTATAGGCCAACCGATACCTTTTCATACAAATTATGAGAATATGGATAGTATGGTTATGAGTTTTCCTCGTTTGGGTGCGGATGCTTATGATTCTTCTGGGATTAAGCTATCTCATATTAAGACTGCATATATGGAACACCTCTTGCATCCTGATACATGAGTGGAGTTAGCTTTGACTGTTCTACCGGGTAGTGAGGGTGCTGATCAGTATGTTAGGGCTTTTTTGATGTTTTTTTATTAGGCATGTTTTGTTTCCCAATGGTCATTCTACCACGCGACGACCGATATTATGCTTATGTATCCGATTTGCATACTATGAGAGATTATGACCTGGGTAGCTCAGTATATGCCACATTGATATCGGCGTTAGATAAAGCTTCACAGACATTCGGAAGTAGAAGTCCTCAGATTGCAGGATTCACGAGACTTTTAGAGATTTGGTTTTATGAGTACTTTCGATGTCTTTGTCCTAACATAGACATGATTGCTGATACTCGCCCTAGATTTGCTAGTTGGTTAGGGCCTCACTTGACTCGTAACAGAGGGCAGATTAGGAATAATATCTGTATAGCTTGTGCTCAGATTGATATTAGATCATTGTCATCTATTGAGTAGAGACCTTGGCATTTGTCTACTGCCTTTGACGATCCAATTGTACATCATGCTTGTGTGTTGTCACGTCACAGAGTTGTTTTTGCCGCACATGACTGTCAGGTTTGGTACTGTGGCGATAGATGTTGGAGGCAGATGACTGGACGTTATGGAGTTCCATGTGCTCCTATGCTAGATATTAGTGATGCAAAGTCGTGGGGTAGAATTCAAGTTCATGAAGTTCATGCCAGTGGTGGTCCTTGGCCAGATGCGTCTTCTTTTGTTGTTGAGCAGACTGCTGATCAGTATTATAGATGGTGGAACCGTGTCTCCATGAGTCCGTTGTTGCCTCCTGTTAGTCGGGCTAGTAACTTCAAGTTTGTGGGCTTGGAAGGGATGAGACGTGAGCTACGTATTCCTCATCCGCCACAGCCTGTTTACAACCCACAACCTCTGAATGCATATCAGCCAGCTCCTGTGTCTGCCAGTAATCCTCAGATGTTTGTCGTGTGTGGACCTGATGGGGAGCCTACTTATATTTCCATTCCTGAGGTGCCTCATGCTCGTTTCTCTGAGTTAGAGCCGCATATTGATCAGTATACCATGGTGAGTTTAATTGTTTTATTTATCTTCTTCATTATATATATAATATGTACTCACACTGTATTTTCTTAGATTTTCAGGCTGAGGTTCGGGAAAGATATGAGAACCAGGTTCTTATGTTTGATGGGATGAGGACTGCCCTGTATCATTATAGCCAATAAAGAGAGGAGGCATATTCTCAGACATATTAGCAATCCCAGCGTGCGTATGACGAGACTCGGAAAGCGTATGAGGATATTCAGCAAGTGTACACGCATTAACATCAGGGATATGAGGAACTTCAGGCTGAAGTAGTTAACCTCCGTGCAGATAGAGAAGATCATCAGTCTCAGATTAGGAACTTAGAGGAGCAGCTTCGGAACGTCCAAATAGAGAGAGGAGAGGGATCGAGTGGTAAGAGGCGTAAGAAGAGAGCTAAATAAATTTGATGTAATATGATAGGTTTTGGATTATTTTGGATATTATATGATTATATCATAATCATAGATTTTGGACTGCATAATCATAATCATAGGTTTTTAATTTCTTTAATTTTTTCGATTTTGAATTACAATTCTTAATTTCTTCAATTGCACAATTGTTAATTTCTTAACTTCTATGCACAACTCATAATTTTTCAAGTTCTATGCACCACAGTTCTAATTTTCAGAAAAAACGCACGCGGTTTTGGCAAAACCGCACCCATTGAAGCCCAAGCCCACGCGGTTTTGCCAAAACCGCGCCATAGAAGCCCATTTAGTAGCCTAAGCCCACGCGGTTTTGGCGTGAGTGATTTGATACAGCACCAAACCTGGAACCAAATATTGGTCAATTTGGTGTTTTCATCAACATGTAGTTCTCTTGAAGTTGAAAAAACACCAAATTCTTGATGCTAGGTTGATATCACTGCTAAAGATGCTCTAAGATCACCAACATCAACATCAGCATTCAACATTATGCATTTACCCTCGTGGAGAGGGCAAAACTCCACAATATCATTTGATCAACTACCCTACTGAAGAAGAGGAATATTCTGCATTCCATCAATCAACGGCTACTTAGCCAATCAACCAACCAGCTACCCTACCGTGGAGAGGGCAAATTTCATATTGCATCATTAACCTCCATCGAAGACATGAGAGCTATCTATCAAAGAAGCCAGCTAACTCGAATCTGACCACATCAAAGAGCGGAATGCTAAGAGGAGTTCATCTATGACCAACATTCTTGAGAGCCGAGATATGAAGGAGGACATTGATTTTCTACTTGGACTTAGATACCAATGGAGACAGATTGTTGCAAGTAAAGCTGAGCAAGCGGATCCAGACTAGAGTGGAATCAATGAACCAGAAAGTTCAAACCCAACAATGAATGTCCATTCACTACGAAGATTCTACATGGAAAATCCTACCAATGCCTACCAATTAAAGAGATACTACTTTTTTACCCAACTTTGTTTATTTTAAGACGAAGAGTATAGTGGAAATCTTAGAGAGACGATGGAACAGGCCATCTTTGATAGTTTTGTTTTTAGCCTCATAAGCCACCTAATATAATATGTTCCCGATTGAAGCCCATTTCAGCCTTAGCCTATTTTTTGTTTTCCTACAATATAAGCCCATATCTTTTATGAAGCCTAATAAATCATTGGCCTACCCATAAATTACCCATACCCATTTTTATAGAACTTGTCATATTCCAGGGGCATCATTCCATCCATCTTTGATCACGAAACAATTACCCCCATGTTATTTATCCCAAGAAGGTGTTGAAAAAAAATCCTAATGCAAGGGGCAAAAAAAAAAAAATCATCAAAACCCCGTCATAGCTCAAAATGCTTAGAGGTGCACAAAATAATCAACACTGGTCCGAAATGGAAAACCTAAACAAAGGACAGTTTCATTTGAGATTTGGGATTCGTATCATCAATCTCACTACCATCATTCCAATTACTCATCCCTTTATATGACAAGTTCTACTCCAAAAATAAATTTTGATCCTATCCCTTTTTTCTGAGCCCATCACCTAAGCCTACATTAAAGTCCTATGAAAGTCCGCTCTTGATCTCTAAGTCCACTATATCCCCTAGTTGAGAAGTACTCGAGGCAAAAAAACAAAAAAAAAAATGGAAGGCATTGGAGGATTCACTACTAGTGATTGCAATGTATGAGGAAGTTGTCTCCAGAAGATTGGTCCTATGCTTTATGCTCTATCTGTTTTGGAAGAAAGTTTTTGGGTGTCGTTCAGTACTGTGTGAAGGTCAAGCAATCAAAGGGAAAAGAACATCATCTACTTCATAGGTGCCAAGTTTGATCGTACTTCTATCCGATGGTCG
Source organism: Coptis chinensis (assembly GCF_015680905.1). Classification (NCBI taxonomy): domain Eukaryota; kingdom Viridiplantae; phylum Streptophyta; class Magnoliopsida; order Ranunculales; family Ranunculaceae; genus Coptis; species Coptis chinensis. The sequence continues at coordinate 37,667,685 of NC_141459.1, forward strand.
TCTTCATGCTCATCTTCTTGTCGGTAATGCATTCCCCCACCTTCACTTGTGATGCAATCATTTGTGGTATTTCTTGTTCTGTGGATAAAAAAATGTTTTGTTTCACATTGTTTTCAAAATGAATTTCAAAAAAAAAAAAAAAAAAAAAAAAAAAAAAAAAAAAAAGAATTGGTTTTGCTTTGGATGGTTTATGATGAAAAATCTAGGATTACAAGCATATAGAAAATTCTGAGGCCAATATATCCTAACTAAACCATGTACTTTTTCTACTAACATAAAATGTTGATTAACTCATGCATATTCCACTAATAACATAGTTGTATTATAGTTTTATGTACATCATGTATATATTGTACTAACTTGTCATGGAGAGAAATAATGCCCTGCGCCTGATCTTTCACTACAACAAAAATGAGATTTGACATCACTCGAAAAGTGATGTCAAAATACTATGACATCACTTTTGCAAGTGATGACAATAGTGGTGTCGTAGAAAGTCAAAAGTTTTGACATCACTCTTAAAAGCGATTTGGTTAAGTGTTGTTGTAAGTGTTTCGAAGTCACTTTTGAAATGATGACATAGGGGCGAAGAAATCACATCACTCAAAAAAGTGATGCCCAAAAGTGATGTTATTAGAATAGACGTCACTTGTTAGGTGATGAATAATAATTGGTTCAACATCACTTTTGTAAGTGATACCAAATTGTGATTCAGAAAATATTTGAACATCACTTTTAGAGTGAACTGTAAACTAATAGTATAACATTTTAAAAGTGATGTTATACACATTTTCGTACATCACTTAAAAACTGATGTCAAATGTCATTCCAAATCACTCTAAAAGTGATGTCTAATTTTCAAAAAATTAAAAAAAAAATTAATTTCATTTTGCACCATTCATATCCTTCGATGAATTACATTGCAAATAAGTAACAAATTACATTGCAAATAAGTTGAATGGAATTTCTTATTACTTATTTGCAATGTAATTTGTTACTTATTTACACTAGGGACACAGATTGTAGAGGCTGATGCCACTTTTGACCCTAAATTCCAGCAGATGATCCAACACTAGGAGTTCCACCAACCGGAAACCCTGGAAGACCTTGAACTCCTGTCCTTGATAGGGATGAGCTAATGCTTGTTGACAAACCACCTAGGGAAGGATGCCCTTCGGATTGACCTGAAACTCTAGAATTCATGCCAATAAGGTTAGAACCATCTCCCCGAGTTTGACTCTCGCGACACCATGTTGATGATGTCCGAGGCCCAAAAGTCGCATGTCCTTTATGTCTTTTGGAAAAAGGAATCGATGACTGTTTCCCTATCAATTCTCGAACCAATATCCATCTCCACACGTGGTAGTGGTAGATGATCTTCAATCTCCTCGCTTCACGGTTGAAGAAATCAAGGAACAAAGTCAATAAACCAAGAATTACAAAATAATTCAAAAGCACTTTAACTTCGGTAATCATAATAAATCAAAGATCTAAAGTCAGATATAATTGAGGAAATTATAGTTTGTGCTTGGCAATGATTCAAGAATCATAATATATAAGAAACGAAAACAAGAGAATGCTCCACACGGTACAAACCGACTTCCAAATGACCTCTCATCCTAATACATAGAAGTAGCCATACAACACAATAGATTTGGAGAATCTTGATGTCCAAAATAATTATTTCTCTATAAACACTTACCATTTTATCTGCATCATCACCAGTCCAAACCTTCTTTCCTCGAGAATCACGAGTTCATATCATCCCACATGTACTCCTCTTCCTCGAGTTTTTCCAGTTCTCATTTATTATTCTCACATGTGCGGCGCTCGAGTTGGAGCCTTTTGTTGCACTTGAGTACCAGGCTAGTGCAGATTTGGGTTCCCTTAATTTAGAATATCCCAGTTTTGCTATCAAAACCATTCCTTTGGCTAACTGTTGCCTCTCCAAAGCATTTTTGTTAGCTCCATACCAAGGCTTATCATGTCCGTCTGCTTTCGGTAATCCTCTCACCAAATCTCACATATCCCAAGTCTGAATCCCTAGAAATATCGAATCATGTCGTTATCTTCATATCTTGCACTGTTCTTCTCATGAAAAGATTCACTTGATGTGTCTCTTTTAGGATGCTTAAATTCCTGCAGAGTTCAACTCATGTTATAGCCAGTTTAAGAGATAGGGAAAGTATTTAAGTCGCAAAATACATGTTGTTTACAAGTACCTTACTGGGTAGATCTGTCCATGCCCTTTCTCTTCCAATAAGAGTTACATCATCATCATCTGGAGGAACTGAAATCCCACTGTTGGCATTGACTCCCTTTACCTACATCACATTGACCCAATTGGGCAATTAGTGAAGTCCAAAATGATGTATGATATTTTCTGAAAATAATCAACATAACGAATACGGAAAATAGAAAAAATGTTAAAAAAAGAACATGTGAGCACCAAAGTCTCCTTGGAGAAGAAATCCCAAGAGAATAAACTCGAGAGGGAGCTCCTTCATATGTCTCCATTTCTTGCAAAAAAAAGAGCATCATAGTCCTAGTGCCTAAATTTTCTAAGATATGTCGTAGCATGTGACTCAATGTGAATGTGGTTGCTCTAATCATCCCAAATAAAATAAAACTGTATAACCACTTCCTAGCTCGAGAAGCACCCATAGGAAGGCCAAATAAAAAAAAGGTTTGGCCCTCCATAAACATCCTTATTAGTCCACTAACACCAAGGAGCTTATCCTAACGGCGATGTGCCCATAAAGGTCCTTAAGCCTGCAACTAAGTATCAACCAAACATCCTATTCACGGAAAAAGGAAAAACACGCAAGTCTGACTCCTTTATGACCCGGGGTCTCTCTTGATGTACATTGTTAAAAACTTTCCTTGAACAACACACTCAATTTAGAGAAATGGAAGTTCGCATTAAAGACCAACCACACATCAAGTACTTTTAAATTGAATAACACAAAGAGAAATTTACAATTCATATTCAGAAAATGAGAGCTATAAGTATACATCATACGCGAAAATGGTCTTACCCCCGCCAGATTGGAAGGCTGCCTCGACTCTAAATACTTGGGATTCACATGAATGCTATGTGTAGGCTGTTGTGACTGTGATTTAGACCTAGAAGTCACATTTCGGAAGATGAACAATTAATGGCGGTGGAAAACCAAGCTCCTTCCCAATCATCCGAGAAGACAAGCGGGAGGAAAACACAAAACAAGAATGGATTGGCACGAGAATCTGCTGCTGGCGTGTTAATTTCATATCTGGCGCAAGACTAATGCTTGTACATTTCAAAACTTCATTTCCTAGTATCCGACAAGCAAACAAAGACAAAATATAAAAATAAAAATTTGGTGCGTTATGAGAAACAACCAAAATGCAAATTGTGAACAATCTTTTATTAATAAAAGTTAACAACAACTATTCGGTGTTATTAGGAAGAAACATTTCATTAGATTGAAGTTCGAGACTTACGGGAAATGGTAGGAGATGGTAACATGACCTCCAAAGAAGAAACATTTGGCTATGTGCCTAACTCCGACTCTGCAACCATCCCCGGTCCCGGAGAATCCACCGAACCACGATCCAACAGTTCTTAAAGCCAAGGCTTGTAAGCTCACTTGCAACGATTTTAGAATTATCACGGTTCGAGTATTTCAACGATGTATACACGTATAAATTAAACACATAAACACAGCATCCAATCATCAAGCTAGAGTAATAAGCTTTGAAAATGATGCAAAGTAAACATAATGAGAAAGTCAAGAAAGACTCACGAGTCCATGATCACGATGTTTGAGTGCCTATGGAATGTCCTTAGGTATGAAATTTTCAGGGCAACTATCCCAGCTCCTGCTTTCTTTGCGTTTTTGACAAGGTCTTTAATCTTGCTTGATAGTTCTTCTATACTAAAATCACAAATTAAGGTATACTTGTTTTTAGGATCTTATCAAGAAATCGAGAAGTTCAATTTGATTGGAGAAATGAATGCAATATGAACAGCATACATGACTTATAGATGCATCTAAACACATTCAGTTGATAGGCAAATGAAGCTAAGTCATTATCTTACCAACCTAAGGATAGACTCAAAGAGGTAACCATGAAAAATAAGAAATTTTGAAATGTTCGCCACATCATATTACCTAAGCAACAGGAGTAATTTATCATCACCTCCCTCTTTCCTCACAGTATACACCTCTCAAAATCGTTCCTAGAGGAAATTAAGATATATGATTGAATTGACGCAAGTACAAAATGAAGGAACACTTACAGAACTGAGATCATCTTGTTTTTGGCACTAGAAGGAAGAAGAGGAATACCAAAGCATTGTTCTTGTCATTCTCTAACCGATATCGATCATATAGTAGATAGCAGTTAATAGACACTGAACATATAGTAGATAGCAGTTAATAGATCTTGAGAATAACTTTGCTTACGTGGCTTATACTTAACAAATAGGATTCTTACAGAGAATAGAATCGGCCAATGATGCCACCTGATGCAAATTACTTATAGCCATCACTCTAGAACAAAAGATAATATGACCTATATTACATTTACACAGATCCAAAGAACAACATTTCCAAGGAAAAAGCACAACCTAATACTTACACCAACATCAAGACATTTATTCACTCCATGTCAGCCTTCTTAAGGCAGGGGGCATCATTCACTCTATCATCATCTTTCTCTTCAATTTTCCCTTTTCCCTCCTCCTTTACCGGGCTTGGGACCGGCAATGTAAAGCTATAGCTTTACACAGGCGGAGTTAAAAAAATGGTTGCCTGTAAGATGAAATCAACAACAGTTAGTATACATGTAGCATTCAATTACACAAACTTTAAAATGAGCAATTAATAAAGAACCAAAAGAAGCAACTTAACCATTCAGACTTCCAAAACATAAGTAAATAACATACTTCGAAGTTTAGATAGCCTTCAATACATTAATAGACAAAAATGAAAGGAAATAAAATGTTTTCAAAGTTTAGGCAGTGTTCCAAAACACCAAAACTCAAGCACTCCAAAGGTGTAAACATCACATCAAGACTTTACTATAGAATTTTTTGGCCAAGCCACAAAGCTACCCACATCATCTTCTATTGTCTTCAAATATCTATTTCCCCTAACGAGTAGTGCATCCTTTTGAATTGCAATGTCGATGGAAACCTTTGAATAACCAGGGCCGAGAGGTGAATGATGCACTGTTGTCGCAGGATTATCAGTGTACCAAAGACCTTCTGCCATGACATCTTCTGGGACAAGTCTAAACAATTTGCACTTCACTGGATTAGATGAACGACCTCCCTGCATGAAAATACATTAAAAAGCAAACTCTATAGATATGGTCAAATCATAAATGCTTTAAGTATAGGAAACCTACTGAGTTTGACTTCTGATTTCTTTGCTTAGAATGACTTTGATGGTCATTGTGATTTTCAAGGGGTTTTTGTGTAGGGGCAATTTGTTCTTCACAGGCAGGCTCGGCAGAAGGTTCAACAAATGAATTGTTCAACTGAAAAAAGATTAATATCATATTAAATGCCAATATATATATATAATATACAAAAAGAAAATGGATATACCTCTTGATTATTCAACAATTTGGCTACAAGCTCCTTGACAGAAGATAATTCATTCAAGACATTATTATATTGGTGTTGTAATTCATTCACCTTCCCTGAATACTGTTGAACACCATATAAAGTTGTTAGTGTAACTCCAAATCCAACGCCTCTTGCACGACCATTAGGATCTGGACCTAAAACCTATGATAGAGCATCATCTCTTCCACAATCCGTAGTACAGTCTTTTTCATTCAGTTGATCCTATATTAAAATCAAAGATAACAAGGAAAAAAATCATTAACTTGAGTCATCACTACCGCAGTAGCATATATCTATGAATATATTTTTTAAATAATGAATGACATACTATTGTTTCTTTGGTGTACTGATTAACTGGTTCCCCATTCTTCTTCTTGTGGCCTGCCCCATACAAAGGTTCTTGTAATCGGCAAATGACTTTTGTTTTTACGTCTCTACAAAATAGATAAATGGAACATAGTATTCAATAAAGGTGAACACAAAATTATTTGTCGAGAAAAAACTATAGCAAGCTAAACATAAATCATCTAAGTATAAATATAGTACCATGTCATCTTCCAATCTAGCAAAACCTTTACGACTAGAAGTGTGGGGCATCTTGTGCTTCTTAACTGCTTCCTTTCCTCTTTGCCTTAATATCTAGGAAATCAAAAGTGACACTAAATTAGTAATAATTTCTTTTTTGTGCAAGTCATACTATATATATGACCAAAAATACCTTGTAGTCGTCGTGAGAAACATAGGTGACAAATGCTTTCCAATCATCTAGCCTTATTTTTTTGGGGTAGTTCGCAAGTCTATCCTCGCCATTATCAAAAGCATCATAAAACTTATTTCTCAACTTAGTTTTGTACCCACGCCAATTCTTCCCAATTGTCTTAAATGTCTGCTTCTTAACTACCACCCTGTCCGGTACTATAAAATGTTGCTATAACATTTAAACAAACTAAAATCATAATATATACTTATTTAATCATATCTCAAGTTCTCCACTATGGCAAAAAAAAAAAAAAAGTATCTTTATCAGATCCCATAACTTGTCCTTAACGTTTACTTTGTCAACTTTATGCCAAGTAGTATACCTAATTGGAAAACGAGCCCTTGATAATTTACCTAAGTAGCTGCTGTATATTTCGGAATTTTCACGAATTGGTTGACCTTTTTCATTGAAGTCCACAACCTTCTTTTTACCAGTTTCTGTGTCCAAGTGAGTCAGCATTGTCGGTCCCCTCACACCCTTCTTGGTACCTTGCTCTTGAGGATGGTTTGAACCTTGAGATGCGTTACCCTCTGCCTCTTTTCTTTGTCTTCCCAATGCATTTCCGATCATTTGGGTGCTTGGATTGGCATGTCTATATGCTGATCATTTTCTTGTTGTCGTGGCTGCATTTCCACATCTATTTCCCTTTCTATATTTTGATCATTTTGTCGTTGGTTTGGCAACCTCTCTATTTCGGAAACTTTCTTGCTACGCAGTTTAACTTGACACAGAATAATAGATTGTACATCTCATAAAGTAATAAACATGCATGATATGTGTATTAGAGTAATAGACTGTATTGAAGAAAGCTTGGAGAGCAAGGAACTAGAATCACTTCGTGCAATGCCGGTTCGAGAAAAGGAAGTTACAATCGAAGCTTCGTTTATAACAAACTTGTAACTAACTGATTAGGTTTGTAATGATTAGTATAAAAACAGATGATTATAACTGAAGTTCTACAATTTCAAGAAGTTCTCTTGAAGCAAAATATAGATCCTTAGCATCTACAGTCTTTGAAATGGTTTGGCTATGTATTCTTCTCAAATATCTACAGATTTTCCTACATCACCACCAATACTTTGGTGTGATAACTTAAGTGCCATTGCACTTTCAATGAATCCAGTGTTTCATGGAAGATCAAAGCATATAGAAGTAGATTTTCATATTATCGAGATCAAGTCACAAACAAAGTACTAAAGCTTCAATATCGTACTTTCGGGATCAAATTGCCGGCGTATTTACTAAAGGATTGAGTTCTTCCAGATTTGAACCTGCTTTAGAAACGACCTTCGTTAAAGAAATCTTCAGATTTAGGGGGTGTCACCTAAACAAGCTCATTGTTACATCGCAATGGCTTGAGGGGGTGTATTAGAGTAATAGACTGTATTGAAGAAAGCTTGGAGAGCAAGGAACCAGAATCACTTCAATGCCCATTTCGGCAAAGGAAGTTACAATCGAAGCTTCCTTTATAACAAACTTGTAACTAACTGATTAGGTTTGTAATGAAGAGTATAAAAACAAATGATTGTAATGAGATCATTAAGTCATTATAATAAAGTTTTATTTCTTTTATCAATGTGCACTCATCAGGAAGTGGAGATTCAAATGACTAACAAAACTGATATTTAATATTATATACTCATAAACATGAAAGCTATACATACTAACAATTTCAAAATCATGAGCACACCTGTATTTACTTGTGCATTCTTCTTATTTGCTTCTGCAATTGCCCTTCTAAATTTCTGAACCTTAGCTCTTGCAGCTAATTGATACTGAATATTTAACCAAACATAAATTAGAATTTTGAATAACATGATCAAACTAAGCAAAGTGAGAAAATTATATCTAAAATATCTTACAGTGGTGAACTCTCTCTTTTTATTTCCCCCTGACATTCTTCACAAATACACAAAAAGTAAGGAATTAGTTATCGCAAATATATACAAATGCAATATCAACATTTGAGTTTGTGTGTCCCCCTAAAACAAACAAAATTAATATTCAAGCCATTTCGGAAGTGTCGTTACAATAAAACAGTGGAAAAACTCAAATAAATTAAACAAAGAAACCATTTACTTATATAAAACTAACCATTAAAAATCAGAAAAATGAAAACACACCACTACAACTCAAAACAAAAAAGCCGACACAATCGATACAATTAATGCTTTTTTTTCTTTTGGTACCACGTTCCTGGACAATCCTTACGCTCATGCGCATGAACTCCATCATCTTCTATGTCATTAACCAACTCAACGTTTTCAAAAGGCGGTGGTGGTGTGGATACATTGCCAAGATCTTCATCAGCACCACATTCAAAATCATGGAATCCACGAGGAGGTGCTCTCAAAACCACATACCAACTGCTATCACTTGATTCTTGAGAGTAAAAAACCGGCTCAGCTTGGGATGCAAGGATAAATGGATCTTGCTTGTGGTACAAACTCTGATGGAGATTGACTAATGTAAATCCCTCCTCAACTTTAATTCCACTTCCCGCGTTTGCCCAATCACACTTAAAAACTGGATACTTAAATGTACCATAATCTAGCAAAATAATTTGCCTGATCACACCATAATAAATCACCGTTTGCTCAACTTGCCTGGTGTCTTTAGCACTAGCCCTACATAGGGTATTAGCTGACAATGACACTCCAGAGTTTTGAGTTCCTTTCTCACCATCCTTTGTGTGATAGCGGTGACCCTTTATCAAATAACCTTTATAGCTCAAAGCATCTATAGAAGGACCATCGACCCGATCCAACACTTTGGATACAGGTTTGCGTTTCTTCTCAGTTTCAATCTAAATGCACACAAAAAGAGATTTAAATGTTAAATTATTAACGTTATGCATTTAAAAAGTCATGATGAAGTACTTGACTTCCCCACCTCAGTTTTAAACCACTCACTGAACTTCTCGGTGTGTTTGGCTGTTAACACACCTTCATTTTTGCCCAACCTAGAATCCTTTCGGATGAGTTCTTTTTTGTGTTCTCTGCTTGATAGGTGTTAAATTAAAAATACTAACAAATACGAAGTATAACTTACCATACTATGTAAATTTACTTACTCAATGTATGGTTGAACTTCCTTGAAATTGAACAAAAGGCAAAGGTGTGCTGCTTCAAGCATAGATTCAGTTAATGTAATTGGTGTCGCCTTTAGTAGAGGTTTACCTTCAGGAATAATGGAGTTTTCATCATAGTCGTCATTTCTACTCACTTGCTCACTATTACATTTAACATTTTCCATATTCTCAGCACAAAATCTAACACACTCATCAACCAAGTGACATTCAGCCATACATCCTTCAGGCCTAGCATGGTTCCTTACACTTGCTTTTAAATCTTTCATGTACCTAAAACATAATAATATATGTCTGCTTTAGGAATTAACATTTTTCAAAAAAATATTTCTTTTGGTGGAAAAAGCCTCCTAGCTAGTGAGATAGTAATACCTTTCAAAGGCATACATCCAACGAAATTGTACAGGACCTCCAAGGCATGCCTCCTGCACAAGATGAATTGTCAAGTGCACCATAATGTCAAAGAACGATGGAGGGAAGTATCGCTCCAATAGACACATTGTCTGAACCACTTCATCCTCCAAGCTCTCCATTCTTTCCCGATCGATTGTCTTTTGACAAAGCTCATTATAGAACGAGCAGAGTCTGAAAATTGTGTTCCTCGGGCCTTTAGGTAAAAGATTTCTCAAAGCCACAGGCAACAATTGTTGCAATAGCACATGATAATCATGAGACTTCAAATCATATATAGTATGGTCATCCAAAGAAACCCGATAAGAGATATTTGAACTATACCCATCTGGCAACTTCAATGACTTCAATCTTTCACAAAATATTTGTTTCTCATTTTTTGACAGGGTGTATGGCGCTGCAGGAAGTAATGTTCTGTTCCCGTCTCGTTTAGGATGCAAGTCTACTCTTATTCCTAACTCTTCCAAGTCTTGCCGAGATTTAACACCATCTTTTGATCTCTTCTTCATATTTAACAATGTTCCAAGCAGACTTTCACAGATGTTCTTCTCTATATGCATAACATCTAAGTTATGTCGTATCAAAAGGTGTCTCCAATAAGGCAAATAAAAAAAAATAGATCTTTTTTTCCACATTTTGCCCTCTCTACTGTTTTTTTTTTGGTCAGTTTTGTGGCTACTCCCAATCCAACTTTCATTTGCACACCCATTCCTTGCTTCCTTTTTTTTTGGTCCTATGGCTTTCCCCCAATCTTCTCTCAAATTTTTTTTACGTCGTTTTCCCCAATCAGCTTCAATAGTATCTACCTCCGTAAAAATTTCTGCACCTTTCAAAGGAATTGGTTTTGGGTCAAGCTCCTGTTTCCCATTAAACCAACTTTTCTTGAAACGAAATGGATGATCATCTGGAAGGAACCTTCTACTACCCATGTAAGAGAATTTTCTGCTATATTTCAGCCATTCCGCACGTGTATTAACACCACACTTTGGACATCCCACTCTACCCTTTGTTGCACATCCAGCTAGGTTACCTAATGTTGGAAAATCATTTATCGTCCACATTAAAACAGATCTTAATGTGAACGTGGTTTTTGTGCATGCATCATAAGTTTGCACTCCATCTCTCCATAAAACCAGCAGGTCAGAAATTAGCGGTTGTAAATAAATATCTATGTCTTTACCTGGCTGGTTAGGGCCGGGGATTATCAATGTCAACATTAGATATTTCTTTCGCATGCATAGCCACGGCGGTAAGTTATAGATGGCCAAAATGACTGACCAACAACTATACCTTGAACTGAGAGTGCGGTAAGGATTGACACCATCAGCAGACAATCCCAATCGTAGGTTTCGAGCATCTTCTCCAAAAGACGGCCAACTGTTATCAATATGTTTCCAAGCTAGAGAATCAACTGGATGACGCATGATTCCATCACTACTTCTATTAGAAGCATGCCAAGTCAAATCTTTTGCTGTATCGACTAACCTAAACATCCTTTTGAACCTAGGTATCACAGGAAAATACCTTAGAACCTTCGCTGGAACCTTCTCAAGTACCTTCTTTGTGTGGGGATCGACTTTCCATCGTGAGGTTTTGCACTTTCGACAAGTCACCAAATCTTCGTCTTTATCCCAAAATAACATGCAGTCATTTACGCACGCATGCACCTGCTTAAAATCCAAATCAAACTTTCTTAACATTGACCTTGCTGAATGATGTGACCGAGGAATAATGTTATCCTCAAGAAGGATATCTTCAAGTATCTCCAACAACTCGGTAAAGCTACTGTTAGACCAACCCCTCTTTGCTTTTAGGGTATACAAAGAAACCATTGCATCCAATTTGGTGTACTTAGAACCTCCATACAATGGTTTTTCAGCTTCCTCAATCGCCTTTTGAAGCTTAGCTTCTTCTTTTGCACTGACAGGAATTTCCTTAGAATTACTTTCATTTGTTGCTTTAAACAACTCATATGTCTCAGTGTGGTTGATGTTTGTATTTTTAAAACCCTCGTCTTCTATGGGAACTTGCACTTCTTCTCCGTGCAAAATGAATGGGTCATAGGTCATATCAATACCCTTCGACATCAAATGGAATTTTACAGTATCTATGTCAAAATGTTCTAAATTTTTGCACCCATTGCATGGACATCTAAGAATTTCTTCATCTTCCGCATGTTTAGATGATCAACACCAGCTTCGTACTCATCGGTAGCTCTGTTGAATTTTAGCATATACTCATTAATTGTAATATCCATATATGTAACAATTATCTAAAATAACAAAAATGAATTATAGTGTACTGAACCTGTATAATGATCTCCATGTCTTGTCCATAACGTCCTTAGTAATCTACCTATAAATAGGATAACTAACGCAAGCAAAGCTTTCGGTATTTGGTCTTAGGAGAAACAAAAATATCGACAATCGGAGCAATACAAACATAACTTTACTTTGAGGCTAAAATCAATCTAATATCAGCTTTGAGCAATAGTCCAAAAGATTACAGCCAAACAATCCCAAACAATAAATCTTAAAGATGAATCGTACCAAACCAAACGGATAAATTCAATAAAGAGAGAGAAAGAGAGAGAAAACTAACCTGTTTTGCCTTCTTCCTTTGCTCACGCACAAGATCTACCTGAAAAGGATGATTCTTTTTTGGAAGAAATCGGTAAAACAAGGTATAAATTAGTTAATTTCAAAATGGTATATGAGAAGAAAATCAAGAGGGGAGGAAGAAAGGAAGAAGAAACAAACACTCCCTTCAATAATTTTCGGCCGACTTTCTTGCTTTTCCCATAACAGTTTGCCCTAGGTATAACTTATAACGATTACCACTTCCAAGTTCTCAGCGGGAAACCAAAAATTTCAGTATAAAATTCGCGGTTTTTTATTTCTAATTTTCGTTTAAGGTCTAGTCGAGCAAACCAGCGCTATTTAATTTCTATTTAACCTAATTTTTCGATGGTTTTTCGATTCTAACTAGGAAACCAAAATATATTTAGTAGAAAAAATCGCGGTTTTTTATTTTCTATATTTTGTTTAAGGGCAGTTAGTCTATCAAACCAGCGCGCGCGTTTCATTTCTATTTTACCTAATTTTTTTGGATGGTCTTTATGAGTAATTAACTCTTATATTAATAATAACAATTATGGAAGTCACGATTTAGAAAACTTGGCAAAATCACTTTTAAAGTGATGTTGAATACATAGATAGTACATCACTTTATAAGTGACACAGTGAGTGACAACACTTTTAAAGTGATGTTGAATACATAGATATTATATCACTTTGTAAGTGACACAGCGAGTGATGTAATAAAATGTTACTACATCACTATCACGACATCACGTATTAAAATAATGTTGTACAACTCTACTATATCAGCTTCTGAAATAAGTGATGTTAAAAAAAAATTGTGATAATTATTACATCACTTGCTGAAAAAAGTGATGTCATAGTTTTCTTATGACATCACTTCACTGAAAGTGATGTAAAATTAGTGATGTCATATGTCATATTTGTTGTAGTGATTTGCCAAGAAAGTTTCTCCCAAGTTCCACAGCCGTCCAAGACCACAAATTCCTGTATGTGATTGACGAGTGTTGGTGAACAAGATGAGCTTCAATAATAAATTGAAGGGAGTAAAGAGGCGTTTCGGTTTACCACTGCATTGTAGAGCCACCATCGCCAATATATCTGTCTGGACGACCCATTAGAAAGATGTTCTAAGGATTTGTGCGACTCATCTTGATATGGCGAGACATTAATTCGGTGATGTCACTGTCGCCATGTTCTTCAACATCTTTTGCTGGACGTGATTTCACCCCAAGGTATGTTTCTCTTTGTCTCTCTTGCTGCTGGACGTCGGCCAAAGGTATGTAAATTCTATTTTCGTTTGCGCTCGAGTTCTGTGTGTTTATATAGGGTCTGTGCGATATTAAATGTAATGATTGGTTAGGAAAGCATGCATGTGTATACTATGCGTTTTGTTTTGCTGACGTAAAAAAAAAAAGAGAAAAAAAGATGAGAGAAGAACTTGACATGAACCAGAAGAAGAAAAGCAAGCTTACCATGGCTTGAAGAAGACGACTGTGAGGAGGCTGCCATGTTGACTCTCTGTACCGGTTGTGAAAAAAGTTGTTGAGGTACGTATGCACCTTCTCAAGCCTATATATAGCGTTCCTTTGCTCCAGCTTTTAGATGTTGCAGGTCCTTGCTTGAATCACAAATGGAAAGCGCTGATGGGCCTTAACAAGAGAAGGGAATAAAACCGGAATAGAGCTGTAAGCTCAGTACTTGTTCGTGTGTTTTGGAAGGTAAGAAAAGGGAATAAGGCGGTTTCTATTTCTATTTTGAATTTTGGAAGTTTCCTTTTTGTCCTATTACTGAGATTCCTCCATTTAGAACTAAATGAGATGTGTGACCTCATAGCACAGAACGTGGGCTGGCCTTTTTTTTTTTTTTTTTTGTTTTTAGTAAGTTCACTTTATACAAAATCAAGTTAGTTTTTTAGTCCCAAATCTAATTTGACGTCCTGACCTGTTTTCTTTTGGTCCTAGTGTCTGACCCGGTTTGGGCCAGTCTGACTCGGTTTTCACTTGTTTGACCCGGTTGGTCTAGACTGACTCGATTTTGAGCTGTTTGACCCGGTTTTGACCAGTTTTAACAGTTGATCAAGTTTGACAAAAAAATAATAATAATAATAATAAAAAAAAAAACAACTTTCAAAAATATATAAAAAAAAAAATGATGAATATTAGTACCATGGGGTTCTTACCCTCCAGTATGAGAAAATATTCATCAAATTTTGTTTTCATTGCACTATTGGCAACCACTTGATCATTAATATCATTTTGGTAACTCCATTTGTGCAACATTCAAATTGTTCGCGAGAACAATGTCAGTTTTTACCGACAGCCTCACGGATGGATCAGCCTGAACTCATAGTGACAATCTTTTCCAATCTAAGTACTTGAACGTAATTGATTGATTGATTGATTGAACTTGAATATCATCATCCCCAGCATCCATCTTTCATCTCCAACACATCTCTTATCTTCTCCAGCAGTGTTTGTCTGTGTCTTCTTCCTTCATCTTTAGAATCTTCCATCTCCAGTGGATCTTCTTGCTCTCCTCGGTGAGTCTTTCATCAGTGTTTGGTTATCACCATTATATGAGAATCTTTAATCTAAGTCAAAATCATAAATGAATTGATCTATCCATTTAATTTCACTAGTTTTCTAAAATGAATTTGAAAAATATCAGATTTCAAAAAAAAATTGTCCCTTGATTTCAAAAAAAGATGTTCATCATTTTCAGAAAATATTTTTCAATCAACCAATATCATGTTACGTGGTGTAAGTCCGTCCGATGCTTCCGCTAGCATTGATATTTTGTCTTGTGGTATAAATCTGTCCGATGCTTCCACAGATAATCCAGTCACCATATTGTGTGGTATAAGTCCGTTCGATGCATCAACCAACATTCAATCATTTTTAAGCCCTCACAAACAACTTGAAAAAAAATTGAGGATTTCAAATATCTAGGGAAAAACCCTATTTCAAAAAATATTTTTCAAATGAATTTTCAAAAATTGCATGAGATCTTTTGGCTGGAGCTTGGCAAAAATGGTTTGTCTCCATGGCTTTTTCGTTCAGTTGCAAGCAACCTCCGCCAAAGAGGGGCAACTGTAGACACCCCATTTTTGCACCCCAGGCATAATTCATTCACGATTTTGTTTTGAATTAAATATGATCATATAAGGTGATTTGCTTTCTAGAGTCTTCTTTTCTACCTAAAACTTCTTTCTTTTCATCTTCTTTTAGCGTCTTTGGACTCTCCTCATCATGTTCTAGCCATGGTTGAAGTTTCGTTGCTTTCTGAGTTTTGAGCTAAAAATTACCAAAATGCCCCTATAACCCTTTGGAGCCCAAATCTCATTTTTTCTACTCTTTCTTTGGATGAGATTATTTCAAATTTGAATTCTCCTTGAAAAATCCTTCGCAATGAGTACAAGCTTGCCTAGGTTCATTTTGGATTTCAGAAACCCTAATCTTGCCACATCCCGTTCCAGCCCGTTGTGCACGCTGTTCAGTGCAATATATTATTGGAGTAAGATTTCGACATAAAGGTAATTTTAAGAGTTCATGGAACTTCCTAATGGATTAATTAACAATTTTTGTGAAGAAGAGTTTGCCTAATTTTGACCCGGTCAAAGGGAATGTGCAGCATTGAAAATATGGTAAAAATGGGGTTTTTTGTGGATTTTGGACCCGTGCTCGTGGGCTGTGGATCCAGCTCGAGTTGGACCTTTTCATTAGGGTTTCTAGCCCATTTTCAAGCCTCCAAAAACCTAGAGAACCTTCCTTAATTGTTTGATTTGATTTGATCCCTAAAATCAAGAATATTCTAGAAAATATGCCATTTTGGAGCCAAGTTTGGAAACTCTGGATTATGGGCTCATTGAGAACGTGTAGGGCTTGATTTTTTTCCCTAATCCATCTGAAATATCCAAAGATCAAGGGCCAAGATCCCACCCCTTATCCCACCTCTTGAATCAAGGGCCAGATTTAGGAGGTGCAACCAGAAAGAGATCAAGCCATTGGATCAAACTCATTACCATATTTGAATCCACGCCCAAAAGCTATAAATATGGGTCTCATTCACCCACAAAAAAATCTGGAGCTAGGAATTCGGAGTTAATAATCTGGACCTAGCTATTCAGAGCTAATAGCCTAGTAGTTTTCTTTTCTTGAGTGTTATTCTTTTTTTTTTTTTTTTTTTTTTTTTTTTTTTTTCTAGTTCATCATTCTAGAGTAGAATTTCTTTAGTTTAATCTGGAGTTGAAGGTAAAATTTCGACTTTTAGGTTTTTCTAATGGAGTTCTTCGTGTTCTTCATCTTTATCATTCTTTTTCCCTCTTTCGATCTTGAGTAGAAGCTTCTTTTCATCAAAAGTTGTTTTTTTTTCAAATCACCTGTTTCAATCCAAAAATCATAGTTGTCAATTCCAAATCAAGTTTATCATCATCATTTATCAACAAGCAATCAAGATCATCAATCAATCAATTAATCTACAATCAAGTATGAGGCAACATTCCAAACAAGGTGACATCTTTCTTTTCTCTTTTATTTTAATTAGTATTGCATATTAGGATTATTTGTTTTTCTTACTTTTATTATAGCATATAGTTATTAGTTTTTAAATAATTTAGTGAAGATCATCCAACTTGGTAGATTAATTTTTCAAGCTTTCTTCGTTCGCCTATCTTAATACATTACACCTTAATAGAAGTAAAATTTTGGTTTTACCGGGGCGCGTGGAGTGCCTAACACCTTCCCACATCCTACCTTGACTCCCGAACCCAATAATCATCTAGTTTCGAGGGCTAGTCCTTCACATAGGTTTTACTCAACTTTTCCTTAATAAAGTTAGTGGCAACTCTAAAATCAATTGCATAGACCTAGGTACACATTTTTGTGCTTATAGCTACGTTGTATTATTTGTGCTTTTCTTTTTAAGGATATGACCAATAACCACAATAACATATTCCAAATTAATATAATTTTCTTTTTTTATGTAATTTTCTTTGTATGCTCTGTTGCTCACATTTTGGGTTATATGTTATACATAAATGGAGATGTTGTAAGTGGGGCATCTGGTACTGAAGAACATCTAATTGGGTCTTCTTCTAATAAATCCCTAGATAAAGGCATGCAGAAATTAGTTGCTCCGTATATAGGTATGATTTCTACAAAGAGTATGGTAAACAAGAAGAATTTGAGACTCGTGTTCGGACTACAAATAAGAAACAAACTGGTGTGGATTTGGCTTATAGTTGTTTATTGGTTTGCTCACACAAGGGGGTTCATACTTCAGAACAAGAAAGAAGAAATTCTAGGTGTAGTTTCGAGAAATACATACTTCGACTATCAGGTGTGGTTTCCAAGCTAGAGTGCGTGTTACGAAAAGAAAACTTCAAGATATATATGAAGTGATCTTGGCTTTAAACGACCATAGCCACGGTTTGGTCACTTCATCAAAGAGGCAATATATGAAAGCTAACAAAAATATGTCTGAAGCGGCGAAGAGTTTGACCAAGGTTTTCAGTGACAATGGTTTACTTGTGGGGAAAGTGGCAAAAGTTTTTCGTGGGGATGAATTTGGGTTTTCAAGGAAGCATTGTTGGAACCACCATTACCGTTTGACTAGAAAGATGCCTAAAGAAGGTGATGCAACCGTCGTGCTACAGAAGAGTGTTGAAAAACCTCAGTTCTATTATGCCATTGATTTAGATACAAATGGTACCGTAGTAAATTTCTTTTGGGTTGATGGAATGTCCCGAGTCTAATATGAGTATTTTGGAGATGTTGTATCAAAAGATACAACATATCGAACTAATGCGTACAATATGCCTTTTACCCTTTTTACTGGAGTCAACCACCATATACAGTCTATTCAGTTTGGTTGTGCGTTGTTGCTTGATGAGACAGAAGAGACATTCGTGTGGTTGTTTAAAGCATGGCTTGCAGCCATGGGTGTTCGTCCCCTAATTGCAATAATCAATGACTGATTAGCTCCCAAATGTGTATTTTATTACCCTTATATTATTGCATTATAGCCCTTCTTACTTTTAATGAAAAGATAACTCATAGCTTTTATTGCATTTAGACCACTTATCATGAAAACTATGTCTTAGCACCAAAAGAGCCTTAATCATACTTATTATGAAGACTAGAAGCTGCTATGAAAAAGTGCTGAAAAAGTCAAAGTCAAAGGTTAAAGTCAAATGTCAAAGCTCTCAACTTAGAAGACCAGAGATTGAGGTCCTTATCACAAATTATGGCATTCTCCAAAACCTATATTGATCAAGAAGAAATCAAAAAAAGGAAAAAACAAAAGCATAAAGTAAAGGGTGAAGTGTCTCCAATGTAATGGAAAAGGGCAAATCAGTCATTGGCATAAAGTAGGGCTATATAAACTAAAATTTAGGGAGAAAGAATACACCTAGACTTAATCTAGTGTCATGTAGGATTTATTTTTCTAGTCTTTTTTTCATTCAAATCATTTTACTTTATTGTTCTTCATTTTAATCTTGTTATTTTGCTTTGTTATTCAATCAATCAATCTTGTTTTTATTGTTCTTTGTTCCAATCTTTCATTTCAATCATTTCTTTCAATTTGCGTTATTTCAATCTTTAATACAACTTAAGTTTTCAATGCTGTCATGTAGGGTTTATTTTTCTTGTCTTTTTTTCATTCAAGTCATTTTACTTTATTGTTCTTCATTTTAATCTTGTTATTTTGCTTTGTTATTCAATCAATCAATCTTCTTTTTGTTGTTCTTTGTTGCAATCTTTCATTTCAATCCTTTCTTTCAATGTTTGCGTTAATTCAATCTTTAAAACAACTTAAGTTTTTAATGCTCTTCATAAACTAGAAACCAATACAAGTCCTAAACTAAGAGTTCACCTTTATTTCTTCAACTCCCAACATTCACACTCTAAACAATTTATGGTGAACTACATCAAAATCTTTAAGATACTCCAAACTAGTCTATTTCAAATGGCGCCGCTGTCGGGGATTGAAGGAGCAAGAGTTCTTGGTTGAGCATCTAAGGAGGAAGCACCATTCTCACCTTTCCATTTCTTATTTTTCTAATTTTCATTGTTTTATTTTGTTGTTTTTCATTACTGACTTACTTTTCTGCAAATCCAGGTTCAAGATCAACATATTGGAGAGGAGCTGAAGATGCAGATGAAAATCGACACACTTTGGATAGAATCTGACGCGCGACTGTGCCCTTGCCGACCGGCGACCGAGAGGCCACCTCAGCATTCCAATGTCCAGTTTTTTCATAGTTCAGTTGTTTTGTGATGCGTAGTTGAACTCAAGACCCGAATTTTGTATTAAAGTGGTATAAAAGGGCTTTTTAGGTCTATATCATAATAATAGTTTGTTCATTAGGGTTTGGTCTAGAAAAGCTTAAATATTAGGGTTTGGTCCTACTTCGGGTTCTTGACTGTAAGTCAACTCAGTTGATTATGGTCAATCTGCTTGTAAAAACCATAGTCAACTGAGTTGACTTACAGTCAAGAACCCGAAGTAGGACCAAACCCCAATATTCAAGCTTTTATGGACCAAACCGTAATATACAAACTATTATTAGGACTAAGACCTAAAAAACCCTAGTATAAATCAGTGGAACTTGTTTGTAATAGATAGAGATATAAAGAAAAAAAAAGAAAAAAAAATATAGAAAATATGAGGTTTGATTCATTGTATGGATGAACTTGGTTGAACACTTGGTTGAAGTTCTAAACTTACCAAGAGATTAGAGTTTTCATTGCCTTTAAGAAGTTCAAGTGTGCGAGGCGAGTTGTGAATCATATGCTCGCACACTTTGAATCAACTTGGTAATCAACACTCTAACTAAGTTAGCTCTAGTTAATCTAGTTAATCTTTCTAAACCAGTTAATCTATTAGATTAGTATAGTATTAGTATTAGTTTTATGTTTTGGGCCCTTGAAGACAAAGTTGTTTAATTGTCAAAAACCCAACTTGTGGGCTTTTTAAGTGGACTTTTATTGTAACTTAAAATAGGGAAAAGCTCGAACGGTTGGACCAGATTCTCAGATCATGCACCAACCAACGTCTCTTTCTCCTTAAGTAGTGTGTAAGCACGACTTGAGAGATAAATTCTAATCCTCCTCGAAGCCCATGTAAGAGGATACCTTGTGGGTTCAAGCATACTTACGTGATTGTTTGAAATTTAATTTCCGCACTGCAATTTACATTCACGCATAAGGCTGAACCTGAGTCACATAACAACCATTGGGAAGTCATTCCCTAATGTTGATAAATTAGACAATGCTTGATTCTTGAAGCCCTAGACCAAAAAAAATGAATTAAAATCAATCAACTAGAGCCCAAAGTAGTCACACTCCTCCAGAAAAGGATAAAAATATAGCCACGATGATTTAAAGTAATCAGTTACCAGATTTCGGTGGACCAATTACCTTCCTTACTCCCCTCCCCTAGATTCATCGTGAGTGACATTCTTGGTAGCACACCACTTGGTGAAGTGACTGCCTACTCTTCTAAGATGTATAGTAGAGTCATATTAGTTTCGCGCCCAATTGTTCCCTTGAACGGGGCATAGTAATCTATAGACCAAGCAAATATTTTCAAAAATCCAAAAAAAATGAATTTCTACTGTTTGTGCATCATCATTGATTGAGCATTCATGTCTTATCAATATGCATCGCAACTGTCATGGAATTACAATGCAAACCCAGAACCATGTTCTTTTTGTGGTAGTCCTTATCACTAGTTATCCCATTGTCCATCATATACCGAATTCGAGTCTACTACGGGAAATCCTTACGATTATGAACTTCAATTTTCAAATTTCCATAGTACCCCATACACTCAAGAGTTTTCTAATCATGCCGACAATTTATGGAGTTCCACCACAAATAGTTAACCACCATTCATGTATCCATATGGTTAGTAAGAGTGCGGTTTCACCCAAAACCCATCACCACCATCCATCACATACCAACTCTACCAGGAAATGGCCAAGCAAACAATACTAACTCAGCAAATAGGAAATACTTTATGTTTTCTCCAATTCGATTCAAATAATGCCACATCAGAGACTAATATTCTTCCCACTAGTCCAGAACCCAACCGAAAAGAGAGACAAGGTGTTACTATAACAAAGCCAATTGTTAAAGCCCATCCTGATACTTTTGACTAATTAAATCCCCATCAACCTCCACCTGACTATTGTGAGAATTCCAAATCTTATGACGATGACTATATGCCCGAAGTCACAGTTTCTCTCACATGCCTTAATGCATCATCACCCATAAATGAGAAAACTCTGGCAAAAGAAACTCAAGAGCAAGTATTGGACTTGACACATTTGGACAATGACATTGAGAAGATTTATGAAGATCTAGGCAGAGAGGATAAACAAAATGAAGTGCTTAGAAAAGAGGGAATAAAATCTATGGTGGAAAGTGGATTTCAATTTAATTTGACCGTTAAAGACTTATCGATGGAACAAATCTGTGACATCGTTACTACTGCAGATATGAACCACAATCTTGTGGAAACGCCAAAACTAGATAGAGAATTCTTCGAGTCCTCGAGATCATGTGAAGAACCACCACCCAACCATCACCATCCCAATTTAACACCTCTTGAAATCCAATATCCATTCATAAAAAATCCACCTATTTATGAGGACGACACCACGAAACCATTTTAAGGAAACCTCAAATTCGCACTTAAGCCAATTGCCTTTGAGATCATTCATAATTTTCTAAACCTTCCCAGTAAAGAGACTTGGACCGATATACAAACACAAGAGTCCATCAATTCAGTAGTTGAGAAACCTGGTATGTCATATTCCCTATCGTTTGAGCCTCATGAAGGACATATACTACCAACCCCTCACTCTTTCGGACAAATCAACTATGACGAGTTATTGCATAAGTTCAATAATGGGTTACACAAACATTCTCATATCATTCTGCATCTTACACTTCAAATACATCATTTCATTATGTTTGGGGGTGTATGCTTTCATATGTTTTTCTATAAAGATCCCCAATTGTTTAGACTATTAGTATATAGTTAACAACATATCATCCATCTCATATGTATAGTCTTGGGGAATCTGACTTAAAACGATCCCACATATAGTCTTGAATATCTGACTTTAAAAGATCTATGTTATGTTTTCTAGATGCATTCCATCCTTAAGGTAACCGAACCACTCCACTTGGAGTGTGTAGCTGTAAGTGTCGGAGCCTTAGTCCACGTATATCTCGCATATTCTTTGTAAAATACTTTTTACTCATCGTTTGAGTAAGTGCGAACCTGTGGAGCGAGTATACAATTTTTCGTTTCTTTATTTTACATTTCTTTTTCAAAAATAGTTGTTTTTCTCCGTTCTCATAATATATGATTCTCGGTACATCAATAGTGACGTGATTTTCCAAAAACAAAACGGGCAATGGATTCCACATAGACCAACCCTTAGAAGTACGCAATATCTATTCTTCTAAGGGCGGTTTAAGGATCAATTGTGTGTTACTAAGAGTTGCCCATATCACCATGCACTTTCTGTCTCAGCTTAAACCATATAGATACCAATTGTCCCTTGCTCACCAACTTATCATCACTTCACCCAGAAGAAGTCTGTGCTTTCAATGTGCCAAATTCACCATGGAGGCAACACCCAAATACTAATTCACAAATCCAACCACCTCTAAGGTTTGTTCACCAATCACGTCAACCATAAAATACATTCAGATAAGGACAAGGTACCTACAACAATCAGAAAAGAGCATTGGTTCCCATCCCATTTTAAACCAGAACTACCAAAATCCATCAAAGAGACCTAGTTCCACCACCCACTAGTGTCCAATAAGCTAAACCCTTCCATTATGTCTTGCGTAGTAAACCCCCCAACACATATAACTGAAGCCACAGTCTGACTGGATTGGGTTCAATAAAGAGCCAACACGAAAGTTGCCTGAGATTACCTGATATGATTTATTTTCAAAAACTTAGCGTTTAGAATCACATCTCTTTGAGTACGAGTATCTTAAAACATCTCTCCATAGTTTTCAAAACTAGAGGATATAAAAATGAAAATTATACGCCCCGGAGTAACCAAAATGATACCCAATTCACGTATAATTTTATCTTCTTGTCAAAACCTCTATATGATTAGAGATACCTTTTGCTTGAAAAAAAAAAGAAAAAGAAAAGAGACAAGGCGTCGCCAAACGAGAGTTAAACAAAATAGAGTAATCCAAAGTGATACTATTCTCTATTTAATTCTATCTTTTGCCTCCACCTCTCTATTTGCGCTCCAGCATAGTGATAGACACGCTAGGACCCGACGTCATCAAGGAGAAGGATCTTCTAGACGTCAAGACGAGTCATACTTTGAGGACAAAGCATAGTTCTATTTAGGGGTGGTATACTAACATTTTGCAAAAACTAGACATTTTCTATATAGAAGATATAATAGTATATTTCTTCATTTTTAAAATTTTTTTCTTCGAAAAAGACCAAAAATATTTTTCTGTTTAGCATTTAAAAGTCTTGTTTCCCTTTTCTATGATGAACAAAAAGTTTCGAAGTCTCATTATAGCAATAGAGTAAGGATTCATTATTCGTACTTAGACTAATATACGTATAATAGTTTCTGCATCTTTTCATGAATGGCATGTATCAACATTTGTTTGTATATAGCAGTGAGTTTTCGAAACCAAGGTTAGAACAATTAAGTTCCATATCCTGTGAGAATCTAGCCAAAAGCCTCATCTGAATGATTATTGAGTGATTACACAAAGGATGTCCGGATAGAAAGACCACACGTCTACTTGCATGATCACCACGCCATATCCTAAAAGAGAATTTAGGCCATTTTTGGATCGATATAGCCAAATAAACGTTAAAAACCCAAAAAAGATAGTTATCCTCTAGTTACCCCCCTTGAGCCTTCACCATTTTCTAAAAAGCATTTTTATTCTTCCCCAAAAATTTCTAACCCGTTACAACACACAATAAAAAGGTTACCCAGCTGACGAGCTGAGAATTGAATGGATATCAAAAAAAGAGAAGAGAAGACCTTGTATAAAAACAGATCAGTTGTTGCTTCGAAAAGAAAAGAAAAAGAAAGAGAAGAAAAGAAAGACCCATCAAAAACCAAAACTCCAAAAAAATAAAAAAAAATAAAAATAAAAAATCAAAGGAGACAAAAATCGAATCTCCCAAAAGTTCAAAATAAAAAAGAGACGATATCAGAAACAAAAACAAAAAGAAACAAAAGCAAAGTTAGAACTCCCAAAAATTCAAAAGATATGGAGTCACAATGCCAAAGGGCAAAAATAATGTATCACAATTCGGAAGAAAAAGAACAAAACGAGGTTCTTCTCTAGTTACAAGTATCTTGAAGACCCAGTTTCTCAACTTATCAGATTTTTTTTTCCTCCCTTTTTCTTTCTAAGCCATCACCCTAGTCCCATAACTCCTAATAAAAGACCTCTAGCTGAAGTAGGAATAGAATAATGTGAGTGGCAAGCGTGTTCTTTGGACGTTATTTGAGTATGTGAGGAATATAAGTGCCTGCTACACTTGAGAGAATGAGCCTTGAGTGAATCTATTAGAGGGTTGTGATTGCAACACACGCTCTCTAAAAGTCTTAGAAACAACTCTGCTTTTGCATTTCATTGCTCATGTTTTGCTCATTTATCTTTAAATGATTAAATTACTGTACATATGTTATTCTAAGTTCAAAAGAGCTTGTCCTTATTCCCCACTAATGAGAGATGTATGGACTTCTGAGAATAAATAATGAAATAAGACCCTTTGTACTAAATAGAAGAAGTTTGTGAGTACCTTTACTAGAAAACTCTCACGAGGCTTAAAGCTCGTCCACTAGGGAATTCCCAGTTGTTTAAGGCCTTGTTGCATATGGTCAATTGATCAACTCCAGAATGTGCATTTTATTACCAATATATTACTTCATTACAGCCCTTTTTACGGTTAATGAAAAGACAACTCATAGCTTTTATTATATTTTTCAGGTTACAGAGAATTTCAGGCCACTTATCATAAAAGCTACATCTTAGCGCCAAAAGGAACCTTAATCACGCTTATTATGAAGACATGAAGCTACTTTGAAAAAGTACTAAAAAAGTCAAAGTCAATGGTCAAAGTCAAAGGTCAAAGTCCAAGGTCAAAGCCCTCAACTCAAAAGACCAAAGATGGAGGCCCTTATATCTAAATATGACATTCTCCAAAACCTATCTTGGTCAAGAATAAATCAAAAAACAAAAGGAAAAAGGAAAAAACAAAAGTATAATGCAAAGGGGTGAGGTGTCTCAAATGTAATGGAGAAGGGCAAATCAGTCATTAACATAAAGTAAGGGTATATAAACTAAAAGTGAAGGAGAGAGAAACACACCTAGACTTAATATAGTGTCATTAGGATTTATTTTCTTGTTTTTCAATTCAAGTCATTTACTTTATTGTTCTTCATTTCAATCTTGTTATTTTCTTTTATCTTGCAATCAATCAATCTTCTTTTTATTTGTTGTTTTTCATTTCAATGTTTTTGTCATTCAATCATTTACAACTTAACTTTCAATGTTCTTCAAAGCTTTAAAAACCAACTTGTCCTAAACTAGAGATTCTACCTTCCTTTCTTCAACTCCCATCATTTAAGCCCAAACAATCTATGGTGAACCTCTTTCAAATCAATTTTTGAAGCCCTTTCCACACAACTACAACTTTCAAATGGCTCCGCTGTCATGGTTGAAGAAGCAAAGATGAATGGTTGAGCATCTAATAAGGGGAGCACCTTTCTCACATATTCACTTCTTATTTTCTAATTTTCGTCAATTTATTTTGTTATTTTTCATTACTAAGTTCTTGTGTTGCAAATCCAGGTTCGAGATAAACACCCTGGAGAAGAGTTGAAGCTATAGCCAAAACTCAACTTAACTTCACCAGAGCCAGCAGGCGACCGCGTGGGTGTTCGCCCCTTTGCTAGAGCGCGACCGCCTAGTCACCTCCACACATAGCCGTCCAGTTTGTTTTTCTAGTTCCAGTTCTTTTACGATGTGTAGTTGAAATCTAGATTTGGATTTTGTAATACAGTAATCTAATCGGTGGAAATTTCTTGTAATAGTTATAAAAAAAAATGAAAAAAAATAGGAAATATGAGTTTTGATTGATTGTATTAATGAACTTGGGTGAACACTTGGTTGAAGTTTTGAACTTACTAAGGGATTAGAGTTTTCATTACCTTGGGAAGTTCATGTGTGTGAGGCAAGTTGTGAATCATAGCTCACACACTTTGAATCAACTTGGTAATCAACACTCTAAGTCCATTTGACTCTTGTTAATCTAGATAATCAATCTAAACTAGTTAATCTATTAGATTAGTTTAGTATTAGTTTAGTTTTAAGTTTTGGGCCTTTGAAGGCAAAGTTGTTTAATAATAAAAAACCTAACTTGTGGGATTTCTAAGTGGACTTTTATTATAACTTAAAACAGGGTAAAGCTCGAAAGGTTGGGCCTGATTCTCAGATCACACACCAACCGACACTGCCTTCTCCTCAAGCAGCGTGTAAGCACGGCTTGAGAGGTAAATTCTAAACTTCCTCGAAACCTAAGTAAGAGGATACCTTGTGTGTTCAAGCATGCTTACGTGATTATTTGAAATTTGATTTCTGCATTGCAACTTACATTCGCACATAAGCCTGAACCCGAGCCACATAACAACCATTGGGAAGTCATTCCCCAATGTAGGTAAATTGGACGTTGCTTGATTCTTGAAGCCCTATACAAAAAAAAAGAATTAAAATCAATAAACTAAAGCCCAAGTAGTCACACTCCTCCAGAAAATGACAAAAATATAGCCACGAGGATTTAGAGTAATTAGTTACCAGATTCTGGTGGACCAACTACCTTCAATTCCTCACTCCCCTCCCCCAAATTCATCGTGAGTAAGATTCTTGGTAGCACACCACTTGGTGAAGTGACTGCCTACTCTTCTGAGACATGTTGTAGAGCCATCCTAGTCTTGCGCCCAATTGTTCTCTTGAATAGGGTATAGTAAAATATAGACCAAAACAAAGTTTTCAAAACTCCATATTTGCAAAAATGAATTTTGATTTCTTGAGCATACATTACACCATTGGTGCATGTTAGGATAGTTTTCTGGTCTTGCTAAAAGTGCATGATATTGCGTTCAGGCACTTCAAGTATTAACAAAAATAAAACATACTCACGTAAGAGAACACGTCATCATAGACAATCTCCGATTGCTTATCCTCTACCTAGTAAGATGGTAGACAAGGTAGTGCAAGCTGAAGAGCCTCTCTCCAACTTCTACACACCGCTGTAAGATGGACCTCCATCTTGTATACGACTCACGCCGCTCATGAGCGATTTTAGCATTCCACCGAACGTGTTTAATCTTCTACCCATCTTCCACGGGTTAGAGCACGAGTTACCATACAAGCATCTACGTCGGATACATGAAATATGTAATACTTTTCACCATTCGGGCGTCACTGACGAACAGGTAAAGCTACGAGTGTTTCCTTTCACTCTAGCTGGTAAGAGTCATGCTTGGCTTCTCTCTAAGAAGGCCGACTCTTTCGATACATGGGAAAAGGTTGTGTTATCCTTCATGAAGAAGTACTTTCACCAAAGAAAACATAAGAGATAAGGAGTCAGATACAGTTCTTCAGACAGAGTCCAAGTGAGACATTTTTCAAAGCATGGGATAAATTCTCTGACCTACTCCATTCATGTCCTCACTATAAACTAGAAAAATCCACTCTTGTCCAATGTTTCTTCAAAGGTTTTCTCCCAGAACACAAAGTAACCCTCGACATCATGAGTAATGGTAATTTTTTGGATAGAGGTGCAACTGAAGCCTTAACCTTTCTTGAAAACCAAGCTGAAAAGAGTACCCATTGGGGGTACATAAATAATTCCAGAATAGCCTAACCCAGTACGTCTAAGGCTAGTGGTATTTTTGAGGTGAAATCCGATCTTGAGATTAAAACCTTAATCAAAACCCTCACAAGAAAGATAGATGCCCTCATAACCAAACAAAAAGACCAAACCGCTCATCATGTCATGAACATATATACCTCACCATGCAATTTATGTTTAAGCCTAAATCATATAGATGCCACTTGTCCCTTGATCACAAACTTATCATCACTTCAACCAGAAGAAGTGTGTGCTTTCAATGTACCAAATGCACCATGGAGACAACACCCAAACTTTGCATGGACGAATAATCCGCAAACCTATCCACCTCTAGGTTTCAACAAACCACCAAATGCATTCAAACAAGAACAATGTACCTAACAATCAGAATAGAGCATTGGTTCCATTTCAGTTTAACCAGAACTACCAAAATCCACCTATCAACAACCAAAGAGACCTAGTTCCAATTACACCATCAACTAGTGTCCAAACAAATATGCCCACTGAAATAATGCTATCTGTCATGCAACAACAAACCAAAATTCTAGCATCCATGCAATAATCTTTGAACTTGTTAGCCCAAGAGAAAACCCACAAAGGTGTGTTCCCAGGATAAGCTATTCCAAATCCTAAACCAACAAACACAACTTTTGAAGCAACAAGTAACGTGAACGAAGCTGGAGCGCTAAAAACTCTTTCTTAATCATCCCATCTACAAGGATTAATTCATCCTTTCTGATGTATTCCTTTCCCATTTCATTCTATCTTCTACTTTAAAGGGAATATATCAATAAGGTAACTGGACCTCTCTATTTAGAGAGTGTGGTTGTAAGTGTTGGAGCCTTAGTCCACAGTATATCTCGCATATTATTTGTAAAACACTTTTTTACTCGTCGGTTGAGTAAGTATGAACCTGTGGATCGACTATACAAATTTCTTTTATTTATTTTACAATTCTTTTTCAAAAATAGTTGTGTTTTTTTGTTCTGTTAATGATAGATTCTCGATACATCAATAGTTAAGTGATTTTTCAAAACCAAAAACAGGTAATGGATTTTACTTAGACCAACCCCTAGAACAACGCAATCTAGAAGTGGTTTGAGATCAGGTTTGCTTACTAAGGGTCGCCTATATCACCAAGCTATTCGCCGGGTCAAGACATTCCATGTCTTGCGCAGTAAATCCCCCAACTTGCGTAGCTGAAGCTCTGTCTATCTAGATTAGGTTCCTGATAAACATAAAAATGCTAGTTTACCTACGAAATGAACGATAAAACTCAAAACGTAAGTAAAACTAAACGAGATTACGTTCCTAGTTTATCAAAGATTGTTCTACTCTCTATCTATTGAATAGATATAGTGGAGTAGGAAGTTCGTTCCACTCCTAGTTCTTTCACATAGTAATGTTCTCTAAGTATAAATAATCTTAACTAAAGTCTAATGAGAGATTTACAAATTATAAACTACGATGCAACTACCCACAAGATACGACTAATTAACTACGGAATGCTGCGTTGATTCTATGATAAGGAATTAGGGGGGGGTTGATTCCACCTTAACTCAACTTAACTTACTAACGACGAATAGTCGTAATCCGAATTGAACTGCTACGCAGAACAATTAGTTCTTCCTAATCCCTAATTACACATGACACTTCTACCAATTCATAACTAGCATGTGAACGATTAAACCCATTCTCATGGTGAATTAATCGTTTCTAGAGTGGAAGAAATTATGACGACTCTACGATAATTGGAATCAAGCTTTCATCAAGGCTTCTCAACCCCCTCTAATGGAGGTTTAGCCGATAATCATTCCGCAATCATTTCCATATGAATCTAAACTAAACATAATATCAAGATTCCAACTTTACTAATTTAACAAACAATAATTAAAATCTAATTAATAATTAAGAAATGATATGAACAAGAATTTAAAGTAGATCTATAAATGTAATGACAGAAAACGAATTGAATAATAATAAACTATTTTATTAATCTAATTAAATGAATAACAATATTTTAAAGGTTTAATCTAAAACAAGGAATGAAATGAAACTAAACTTAATTAAAACCATTAAAACTAGATCTAGAAGCTATTCTAATGGCTACTTTCTATCCTAAGCTCCTAGATATCTTAAGAGTTAAGTCTTCTTTGTTGATATAGAGGAAATCAGATCCAAAATCGTGCATGGGCTTGGAGCCATGTTTCAGGCCCAAAACCCAATTCCTTCAGTCCACAGACCCCTTTTTAGCTAGATTCGGCTTCAACAGACTTTTCATCCACTTTTTCTCCTCTGATTGGGCCAAGGCTTGAACCATTGAAAATCTCTTTCCGAGCCGGTCGTTTTGACATAAGGTAGGCCCAAATCCGAGGTCTAAGTCCAAATATACGGTCTTCAGAAGTTCTGC
This sequence comes from Coptis chinensis, assembly GCF_015680905.1. Taxonomy (NCBI): domain Eukaryota; kingdom Viridiplantae; phylum Streptophyta; class Magnoliopsida; order Ranunculales; family Ranunculaceae; genus Coptis; species Coptis chinensis. The sequence goes on from NC_141459.1 coordinate 37,698,516, forward strand.
TGACTTTGTACACTGTTTCTGCCCGCGTGGACTTTGACTTTTCACCTTTTGACCGGGCTTTACAAAGGCTTTGTCTTCTTGAATCTTGGCCTTTAATCACAAAACTCCTTAGCAACCAACCATTGCTCCTTAATATCATCAAAGTGGCACATTTCTGCACATAATTGACTTTGAAGCCTGAAACGCATAAAAACACGTAATCAGTATTAACTCTTAATTATTACTCACATAATTGGTCTAAAAGTATGATTATTAAGGGGTTAAAACTACAGTTTTGGGCTCTTATCAAACCACCCCCAAACAGCATTTTGCTTGTCCTCAAGCAAATATGAGAAATTAGAATAAGTGACCAAAAATGGAGTTCTAACTACTCTCGTTTCGTTGAGTGCGATTGCATTGACCATATGCAACAAGGCCTTAAACCACTAGGAATTCCCTAGTTGACGAGTTATAGCCTCGTGAGAGTTTTCCAGTGAATGTACTCACAAACTTCATCTATACTACAACGACTAAGAAATAAAACTATTGTTTCCTTATTCATGCTCTAAATTAACTATACATCTCACTAGCAATGCATATAGAATAATCAAGTCGAAACCTAAGCTACTATATGCATAATAATCAATTATCTACAATAAACATATATACAATGAGTAATACTATGAAATGCAGTAACATGTTCGTTTCTGAAAACTCGGAATAGCGACCTTAAGTAGGTTCTCACATATAAGTCAAGATACAAACACTCTGATTTTCCTGCTCAAGTTTCGCTACTCTAGTGTGTAGTGGGCACACTTTACCTTACAATCTCAATGACACACAAGGAAGCCGGAGTCGATCAACACATCTGCCACTTACTATCACACTAACCTATTCCCAATTCAGCTAGAGGTCTTTATTAGGTGTTGCGGGGATTAGGAGATGGTTTAAGAAGGAAGGAAATTGATATTCAAAAAGGACAAGTCTGAGATAATAGAGTCTTCATATTATGTAACTAGAGAAAACCTTGTTATTTACTTTTGCTTCTACACTTTGTTTCCATCCTTAGCCATATTTTTCTTTTTCTTTTCTTTGGCTTTTGCCTCCTTTTATTCTTTTTTTTTGGAGTTTTTCTTTTTCTTTTATTTCTATTTTTATTTTTCTTTTCTTTGGATGGAGCTTCTTTTCTTTATTTTCTGAAGCAACTAACTAATTTTCGTTTACACAGGTTTTTCTCTTCTTCTTTCTTCCTCATTCTATTCTCAGACTTATTCTAGATTGGGTAGGTTGATTTTTTTTTTTTTTTTTTTTTTTTTTTTATTTTGTTTTGGTTTTGTAACAGGGTAAATGATTTGTGGTTTATGAAAGGCTAAAGAAAGGCTCGAGGGCTTAACTAGCGGAAAATAATTCATAGGTTTGAATTTACGGCTATATCGATCCAAAGAGGGCCTAAATTCTCGATTAGGATATGGTTTAGTGATCAAGCAAGTGGGCGTGTGATTTCTCTATCCGATTTTACTTCTCCCTTGTGTCATTTCTCAAATGTTTCTTTCATATATAAGGCTTTAGGCTATATTCTCACAGGATTTGTAGAATAAGTACTCTAGCCTAGAGTTCAGAAACTTACTGTTAACAATCATAGATACTCATGTAATATATTTATAGATAGATGCAATGATTATTACCTACATATTAACCTAAGTTTCTAAAGACTATTCTAATGCAACACTACATGAGACTTCTAGATTATTAAGAGCGTAGAGAAAGAACAATACCGATATTCCTAAGTGTATAGCATAAACTTTTTTATTCATATTTTTTATTTTATTTTTGAAATTTTACTAGAAAACAAGTGCATATTATACATATCTATATCCTAATAGATGTCTTAATTACATGTGTTTCTATGCCCACCCCCAAACAAGAAATATGCTTTGTCCTCAAAGCATTTAAATAAATAGGGTAAGAAAAATACCATGGAAACGCGTGAAATTCTGGAACATCTACAAAACAAGGTTAGAACATACTAATATAGGAAATAAAAAAACTGACGCAACTCTATAAGAGTTCCACCCATTATGGGGTTAACAGAATAAAATTGCTTGGGACATAAGCAGACACTAACTGGAATTAAAAACTGACCTTATCTCCCGCTTTTATTCTTCATCCTCCTCATCCTCTTCTTCTATAAAGAAGTGAGGTTCCTTCGCGTCCTGCCATGCCATGATAATTTGCCAGGCTTCCCGCCATTTATAATCTATTATTGCTAACCTATTAAAGCCACTTTCGGGACGGGGGTGTAGGGTGCAACCTGATGAGGTTGTATCCTCCACCCTTGCCAAGTCATTGCACGAAAGATCGAATAATACTATTGGTGGGTCGCACAGTGTCGACCGTAATCTAATCCATGAAACGTGTACAAAAAACAGGAAAGAAACATAGCATAATATGGGAAATTAGAACAGGCATAAGAAGGTACTTATGCCTCATGCTATGGGCTCGTGCTAAACTAGACATCAAGGTTAAGGGAAGGTCATGGCACATACGTCCCGTGGCTAAAGCAAGGAAGACGCCGCAAGTGGCATCATTCACGCGAGAAAAAGCGTCATTCCCCAAAATGTTTAGCATGATCCAAAACATAATAGTTCCTATGTTCATGGACAGGCTACCAAAGGCGACGTTATATTCCCCTTGGTCCTTGATACGGAAAATGCCTGCCCCATACGACTCATGCAAAAACTCATAAGTGTAGACATGCATATTATCTACCCAATAACACCATGGGTCTTGTATTTCAGCGGGCATAGCAAGTCCAAGAACAAATGCTAGCAAGAACCTGGTAATTTCCATTGGTTCATTATTAATGTTGATGGAGAACACTTGTTCTCTATCCGGTCTCTCAAAGAAAATACAATTATCATAAAAATAACATGCAAGTGCTGGAGAATAAAGTTAATCAGGTCTTACCATAAGCGGTTCCCATCCTACGTATGTGATCACCTCACGAAACCAAGCACCATAAGTAGTGCTTTGGAACAAATCTTCGAAAGACTGTTCTGGTACTATTGTAGGAGATGTCATCTCAAAACGATCCTCTGGAACAACTGCAACTGATCCGGGAACAACCCGCAAAAAACTGGAAATTTATGGTCTACGGAGGTCAGGGCGCAGGTGCGCTCGGGTGCTTTTGGATTTATAGTGTTTTGAAGCGAGTGCGCTCCTCTTGGCGCAGGCGCGCTCGATAAAAAATTCGACAATGGCTTAGGGGTGGTGCTCCCCATCGGGCTTGGTGTGCTCCGAGGTGCTGATTTGTGAAAATGGTGAAGAACAACGGGAAACGTGGGAGTGAAAGGTGAGAGATGGAAGTTAGGTGTAGTGAGGGTTGTGAGTGTAGAATGAATGAAGTTTTTATAGGTTTTAAGTTGCTAAAACGAATCGGAAAGTTGCCAAAAAGCTTTTACGGCAATTTCTGGAAATACTAAAATTTTCAAACCCGAAACGGAAACAACTCATATTCTTGATTCTAAAACAACCCTAGTATCTTTTAGGTTGAATTTAGGATAAAACTACCTAACTTATCGAGATTTCATCCTAACCAATATTTATTCATAGATATGCCCAGATCGGCAATATTCTCACCCTAACTCCGAAATAACTTCTAAAAATGAGGGTCATATAAAAATAATTCTGGAATAGATAATACCACCCCCAAACAATTTGGGAAGGTGGGATCAATATTAAACAACCACGCTCAATGAAAATAACCGCATTATATTAAAATTTTCATTCAAAGTACATTTCACTACAAAATTCAAATTACCGAATTAAAACTTACATTAAAATAACTAACAATAATAAAACTACAAATAAAATTCATTAAGCTATACTATCCCTAAACACGACGGTACTAGTAGCGGAGGGGACACGCTCAGGAGATGGCTCCTGAGCTCCCGATCAGGCCCAAAGACCATTAGCCTTTTCGGCGACGACGCTTCGTGCCTCGATGATGATGTATCCTCGAACGCGAGAATCCCCGTGAGGTGGAAAGCGTGCAAACATATCGCTCGCTCGAAATCGCGGCGGCGAGATTCCAAAAAATTTCATCCGTTCCCACCACCGCCATCCTCTCACTGGTACGAATCTCAAAGTTATGGTGCATAGTAGCCTATCGAGTCCGGAGGTCTTCGCAGATAGTATTGAGTGAACACATGCCACGATGAATCACAGCCATGCGTTCTGCATCTGACCAACACCTCTCCAAGGCATCAACATCAAAACATGTCAAGTCCTCCTCATCCTCCGAGTCATTCTCATTTCCGACGCCCCTCCTGGTTGACTACCCTATCCTCGGGCAACCTCCAAACTTGTTAGATACACTCCTTATAAATCCGGGATTTCGGTGTAGGGTGAGGCAAATCCTATCAGACGTCGGAGTCGCTCTCAACTTCAGCATGATCTTGGTTATCAAAACAGGGAGAGGTGCAATAGACTTCCCCACTCCCCTAATCATGTTAAACAAACACTCCAAGATACATAACTCATACTTCTGCTCCTGGAGTATCCATAGAATGTGAAGGCAGTTCAGACCGATGTCGGTGACCTTCTCCTTCCCTATGACATTCCTACCAATCTCCCATCGAAATGCGGCCCACCGGTTTGGTTCTCGAGGGATGCCCGGTGAACACAATCGCGAGCTCACATTGTAGTTCCGCCCGGTAACGATCAGCGTGCATCAAAGGCTCTACCCCAGTATATTGGGACTCCTGTAACGTGGCATCAAGATGGATTCTAGGCGGAATGCCTAGAATCTCAGCCAACAATCCAGCAGACACTTCTTTCCTCCTCTTTGCCACCGTAACAAAAATTCGATTCCTCTCCAACTCCCTCGTGTTGTAAAACCGTCGGACTAACTCTTCGAGGTAAAAGGCATCGGTCGAGTACCACAAGCTATTCCAATCTCTACTAACCATTTTAGATCACCGTAAAAAGCGGTAGCGAAGTGGTCGCCAGTAAAGACTTGCTCTGGCAAAATCCGGTGTTGTTGAGCCATTGGAAGTTTTGATAAGGTTTGGGGGTTTGAATAAGGTAGGGGGAAGCAATGAGGGACAACCTCACTAAAAAAACGATGGTGGTGGTGGTGTGGTGGCGCGGCAGCTCAATATTTGGATTTTTCGTGGTTTTGGTTTTGTAAATTGATGGAGGTGGTGGTGGGACGGTTTTGAGAAGATTTGGAGTGGGTTTGGATGTTTGGCGTGGGTGTAGTTAGTTTTCTTTGTAATTTTAATTTTTGGTTTAGGGTTTGAAGCTTGTTTGCTTGTTAATGGCGGCAGTGAAGATGAAAACGCGATCTGAAGGTTTAAGGTAAAGGCCCGGTCTTGGCTTGGCCGGTCTTGCGAGTTGGGCCCAGAAGCCCAATTTTTTATCAATTTTAAGCGACTTCAAACTAACATTGCCGCTTCGTTACCGGTCCGAATTTTGCGAATGAGATATGGAAATGATCAGGAGAGAATTTCCAATCCAATGATCCATAAAACACTCTATTCCGATTGTGGATGACATATAAGATAGTGGAAAACGCCTCGAAGTGCGTGCATTACGTAAGTTATGAGAACGAATGAACTCTAAATTCATAGATTATGTCAACCTGAATCGGAATACAAATAAATGGCCTAAGCAACTCTAATAGGACATAAAATATTCTAGGACGGAAACACGAACACCCCACCCCCAAACAAATTTTTTACAACAGAGTTTAGAAAATTTGTTTTTTTTTAAAAGTGGGTCTTTTAAAGTCAGATTCCCGAGACTTCCTAGATTACTATGTTTATTATTTTTAATATATATATATATATATATATATTTATTATTTAATATATATAAAAACAATAAGCAATACATATATATATATATATATATTATATATATATATATATATTTTATTATTTAATATATATATATATATATATAAAAATATATATTTTTTTATAAATCTGGGATTAATATATAGAAAAAAATAAGCAATGGACATAATTCACCCCATAAAACATGAGTCAAAAATCGAAAACATGCATAAGTTTAAAACGCGTGAATTATGTTAAACATGGACTTAGGATCCGGTACTTACACCACACACCATAGGGGAGGGCCCGTTACCTTAATGGTGCACTCACCAATATCTGGATATGAAAGGAAATGCACCAAACACAAAAATTGAGTCGTTTATAGTCAGATACTCGAGACTTAATCTAAACATATGTATGAACATGCAGTTTATCATATATCAACAACCCGAAATAGTTGTGGATCATTCCATAAATAAATATCACAAAAAACATACCCAAACACAATTAAGCACCAAGATTTTCTATGACGCAACCTAGTGAAATGAAAGTGAAGTCGGATAAACCTATAACGTAACCTAGCATGCACCTTCTTTTTCATCTTTGAACGAGAGGGTGTCCTAGTGAATTAGTGTGGAAAAGTGAATGGTTGTGGAGAATATGGTGGATATGGATAAGTTGTAGAAGGAAAGCATGAAAAAAATGAGGATGTGGGTTTAGCACAAAACTCATTCATGGTGTAGGTAGGGACTGTCTCAATTCTAAAAATGAAGGTGTCAAATGGTTTGTCCTTCTAAAGTATTTGTTTTCTAGGAGGATTTAAAAAATTATGAAGCACAGGAGAAACAAAAGGATCGAGTGCAAACTTGAGATTCCTTTGAAAGGGTGGAAGGAGGGGAGTCGAGGCGGATGTTGTGCAAAGTAGTTCTTGATAGGGTGACTCATCACCTGCTCTAAGAAACTCATCGAATTCCTCATCTAGCTTGGTCATATCCACATTACTATGGTATTCCTCTATATCTTTGAGAAAGTCATCTATCTCGTCCTCATCCATAATATGTGTATCGACTAGTGTAGGGATGAAAACGTTGGAGTCTGAACCTTCAAAGGAAAGAAATTTGGGCATCTGATTATCAGGGAACGTGTTGTTAAAATAATCTCGAGCGAAGGTCTCGATCATGCTAACCTCTCCATCCATAGACGAATCGGGTAACTGTGTCTTTGGTTTAAACACATTTACTTCAACAGAAAGATGGCCAAAAGACATGGACATCGAACCTTTGCGGCAATTTATGAGCCGCATTGGCGGTTACCGAGGAAAGGGCCTTCTAAGATGATAGGGACAGAGTCGTTAGCGACTTCTGTATCGAGGATGACGAAATCAGCCAAATAGTAGAAATCCTGAACCTTTACCAGCACATTTTCAACCACACCCTTAGGATACTTAATAGACCGATAAGCTAATTGCAACATCATTTTAGTGGGTTGCATCTCCTCTAGACCTATTTGTCTATACAAATAAAAGCGGGAGTAAGTTAACACTAGCCCCGTGTCTAATAACGCGGTCGTCGTATAGGAATCTCCTAAGGTGCATTGTCTGATAGGGATCGACCCGGGTCCTTGTACTTAACAATTCCGTTATGTTCGGATAGAGTTGGGAATTGTTACATTAAAAAGCGCCTTTTGGTATATTGGTCTTACGCCTAGTAGTACACAACTCCTTAAGAAACTTAGCATGATGTGGTAGCTTTTTAATAGCTTCGAGGAAGGGAAGGTTTATAGTTAGATTCTTGAAAACGTCCCTAATCTCCTCATAATTTGTATTCCTAGTTAAAATGGCTAATTTTTGTGGAAACGGTGGGTTCTCTCTATATTTAGCATATATATCACCTGGATGTTTAACCTTGGCTTTCTGTTTCTTAGGTTGTGTTATAACTGGTACCTCTACAGTGGTAGGCTCTTCAGTTTCTATTTCGGTATCTAGTAAAGTAGCATGTGTAGGGCTATCTTGATGGGGTAACTATAGGCATAGTTACTTTTTATCAACCACTCTGCGAAGCGAGAGTGGTGATGGCATTTAGCTCACCTACGTTTTCATTTTCATTACTAGTATTACCGGTTACCTCAAAGGCCGTGTTTGTTGTTTTAGGATTAGGTATCGCGTGACCTGGAAACATACCTTTGGGTTGGGCTTTATCTTGGGCCAACTGTTGGCTTACATTATTAACGGATTGTAGAAGCTGTTGGTTAGATTGAGCCATGGTTTGGACGAGTTGTTGGCTCACCTATATGAAGGTGTCAAGACGATCCGGTTGGGTGGGTGTAGTGGTCACGGGTGGTGTGACTGGAACTATCTCGCGTTGATTATTTATGGGCAGATTGTGATAGTTATTATTTACCGGAACGATACCTCTATTAGCATTATAATTATTATAACTACCTTGACCCTGTGCTTGACCTTGTTGAGGTTACACTTGGTTGTTATAATTATTATAATTACCCCGATCCTTGTCGTGGTGGAGAGCTTGGTTATAAGCGTGGTTGGCCTAACATATTGATTATTAAACCACGGAGGTGTGACTTGTTGGATATTTCTCCAACCGAAGTTGGGATTTTGTCTCCAAGGGGCGTTAGGTTCACTATTAATGGAACAAGCATGTTCATAGGCTATAGGGACGGTGAGAGTCGGGATGCTCGGGACTCCAACCAAACTACTACATGGATTGGAATTTACATTCATGACGGGGGATAGGCTTTTTTGTACGAAATGGCTTCTACCTTTTTTAGTGAGTGATTCGATTAGAGTTTTAAGCTTCGGGATCGTGTTTCATCTCAAACATATCGGCCTTTAATCGTATTAGAAGAACTAAGCGGGCCGGTGGATATCGTCACTACCTCCCCCGTTGTTATTTAAAAGCGGTTTGATCCTCTAAAATTTATAAGCCTCCGAGGGCTCCTTTACTTTGGAAACTACCCGCATTCATTATGTCAAGGACTTCTTTATGGTGGTGTAGAAGTCCTTTGAAAAGGCACGAACTAACGTGTCTTTCGCTAGGTTATGATGTGGACACTCTATAAGAAGATCGTGAAACGATTCCAAGCCTCACGAAAATGATTCATGAGGATTTTGTCGAAAAGAAATGAATCTTGGAAAGCATCTCATCCGTCTTTAGGGGTGGGTAAAAATGTTCCATAAACAGCTGAACAAGTTTAGCCCACGAGTCCACAGAATTAGGCGTTTGGGCAGTTAACCAAGACGCCGCCTTATCGGCTAAAGTGAAGGGAAATACCCTGAGTTTAATTTGTTCAGCACTCACCGTAGGATGGTGGAATGTTGTAAGAACTTATTCAATCCTACGCATGTGCTGATAAGGTTTTTCATGGTCTAAACCATGGAAAACGGGTAACAAATTAAAAATATTTGGGGGGATTCGGAAATCCCCCACTGGGTCTACAAGAACGATGCAAGATTTGGGACTATCGCTCAAGGCTTTATAAAAGTCCGAGAGAGGAGTCTCTCCTTCGTCGGGTATTGTGTCAGGTAGAGTATGTGGAATAGTAGCTAGAGGTGCAATGAGTGGTATACTAGATAGGTTTGCTTGTTGACGTTGCCGTGTAATTATGTTAGGTGTTTTTGTTCGACCAGACCTTAATCTCATACAAGGTTAAGACCAAACTTAACTAGACACGACAACCTCCAAACAATCCCGATATTCTAATATAAACCTCTAACGAAGAAGATCACGAGGTGGGAAGAAAGGAATACCTGATTGTGTCATTGCTTCGCTTTATGAATAGCGTCTTGTTCTACGTGTTCGATGTATATAACAAGTTAGAACACCGAAAAACTTGAAAAATCAAAGTTCGAAACAAACCCGCGTGGAAATCCGGCAAAAATCAGTGAGGGCTCGTGTCGCGGTCACTTTGGTAAAAGTGCGCTCGCGGTGTAAACTTCGAAGTATAGTGTTTTGAGCGGTCGTCGCTCTTTTGGGCAGCGAATGCGCCCTCCGCAATTTTTATGGGAAATTTAATGCTGAAAAAAAGACAACCACAGTTAGAATCGAACAAGGGTGGGTGGGTGAAATGGGATTTTAAAAAGAGTACTTATACTACGAAAACAATACGAAAGTGAAACTAAGATGGCAGCGGCGCCATTTGATAAACGTAAAAATGCTAGTTTACCTACGAAATGAACGATAAAACTCAAAACGTAAGTAAAACTAAACGAGATTATGTTCCTAGTTTATCAAAGATTGTTCTACTCTCTATCTATTGAACATATATAGTGGAGTAGGAAGTTCGTTCCACTCCTAGTTCTTTTACATAGTAATGTTCTCTAAGTATAAATAATCTTAACTAAAGTCTAATGAGAGATTTACGAATTATAAACTACGATGCAACTACCCACAAGATACGACTAATTAACTACGAATGTTTGCGTTGATTCTATGATAAGGAATTAGGGGTTGATTCCACCTTAACTCAACTTAACTTACTAAACGAATATTTAATCGTCATCGAATCCGAATTGAACCGCCAAACAATTGGTTCTTCCTAATCCCTAATTACATATGGCACTTCTACCAATTCATAACTAGCATGTGAACGATTAAACTCATTCTCATGGTGAATTAATCGTTTCTAGAGTGGAATAGAAATTACGACGACTCTACGATAATTGGAATCAAGCTTTCATCAAGGCTTCTCAAACCCCTATAATGGAGGTTTAGCCGAGAATCATTTCGCAATCATTTCCATATGAATCTAAACTAAACATAATATCAAGATTCTAACTTTACTAATTTAACAAACAATAATTGAAATCTAATTAATAATTAAGAAATTATATCAACAAGAATTTAAACTAGATCTATAAATGTAATGACAGAAAACGAATTGAATAATAATAAACTATTTTATTAATCTAATCAAATGAATAACAATATTTTAAAGGTTTAATCTAAAACAAGGAATGAAATGAAACTAAACTTAATTAAAACCATTAAAACTAGATCTAGAAGCTATTCTAATGGCTACTTTCTATCCTAAGCTCCTAGATATCTTAAGAGTTAAGTCTTCTTTGTTGATATGGAGGAAATCAGATCCAAAATCGTGCATGGGCTTGGAGCCATGTTTCAGGCCCAAAACCCAATTCCTTCAGTCCACAGACCCCTTTTTAGCTAGATTCGGCTTCAACAGACTTTTCGTCAACTTCTACTCCTCTGATTGGACCAAGGCTTAGACCATTGGAAAACTCTTTCCGAGTCGGTAGTTTTGACATAAGGTAGGCCCAAATCCGAGGTCTGAGTCCAAATATACGGTCTGCAGAAGTTCTGCTGACTTTGTGCACTGTTTCTGCCCGCATGGACTTTGACTTTTCACCTTTTGACCGGGCTTTACAAAGGCTTTGTCTTCTTGAATCTTGGCCTTTAATCACAAAACTCCTTAGCAACCAACCATTTATCCTTTATATCATCAAAGTGGCCCATTTCTGCACATAATTGACTTTGAAGCCTGAAACGCATAAAAACACGTAATCAGTATTAACTCTTAATTATTAGTCACATAATTGGTCTAAAAGTATGATTATTAATGGGTTAAAACTACAGTTTTGGGCTCTTATCAGTTCCCCACAGAACTGACATGAAAGTTGCCTAAGATTATCTGTTATGGTTTGTTTTCAAATAGTAGCATTTAGTCACAACTTTTGAGTATGAGTTTCTTAAAACATCTTTCCATAGTTTTCAAAACTAGAAGATATAAAAATGAAAATTATACGCCCCGGAGTAATCAAAATGATACCAGATTCACATATAATCTTAGCCTCTTGTCAAAACCTCTATATGGTTAGAGATATTTTTGCTTGAGAAAACCAACTGAAAAAAAAGACGAGATGTCTCCAAACGAGAATTAAACAAATAGAGTAACCTAAAGTGATACTATTCTCTGTTTAATTATATCTTTTGCCTCCACCTCTTTATTTTGTGTTGAGAATTTGACGATAAAAGACTCAAACTTGTACAAAATTTCAAAATTTTCGTTTCTAAAAAATCTTTTCCCCTTCTCAATCTCTTTCTTTCTGAATTTTTTTTCAAAAATGTCTTCTATAGCAAAAAAAAACCCTCCACCTAGCAAGACTAGATGGATAAGTTTCAATGATCGTGTGCAAACACTTCCTAGAGAACTACAACTGAAGATATAGACACACATACCGAAAATCATTCCTAGTTTAGGTAAAAGTTCATACGCACGTAAGAGACGAGCTATGAGAGATGGCTGGTGCTTGAATTGTCAAACATCAACTTGCCCCACTCTTCAACCTCATAGTGAAAATTCAGTTTTTAAGGTTTTCATGTGCCAGCCACCTGCTCATCGAGCACAGCTGAAGAGAGTAATCTAACCATCTGGTTGGGATTGACTCAAGTTTTCAAAACTTTAAGTCTTGGAGATCTGACTTAAAATGACCCATCCTTTTTTAATTTTCAGTCAAAATTACTCAAAACCCAAAAAAATTAATTAACATTTTCCTTCTGTTATCTGTATATATTTCCTTACAGTTTCTTTTTGTTTCTTTCCTTCATTTGTTTTTCATCCACCGTTGGATGTGAGTGTACCCTATACCGTTATGTTGCATTTTTTATGCTAATCATTTTAGTACCTTACGAGTCAAGATTGGACAAGTAACGACGCACAGATTAGCTCTTGAAGTTGGCAAGGCACTAAAGACATGATTGAAATTATCTGATTTCATTTGGGCTTGGGCCAAAATTTTGAAATAACTTAAAAAATCACGTGCCTCGCACATGCCATCATCTTATATAAATAAATCATGTCTGCCCGACCTAATTCATTTTCCCCAAATTGCCGAAACCCTAGCCACTCAATTTAGCTCGCGAGTGCCCCAGTTTAACTCGTGACCGCGACCTCACCCCAAAACACCACCACTCCAAATTTTTACAGCCTCCTCCATTTTCAACCCCCATTCTATATAAAAACCCAGATTTTATCAATTCCAACTCCAAACGGCTCGAGTTTTTAAAATCATGCCGGAGCAAAATTTCGAACCCATCTTCAATTCCAATCTATTTGAAGTGCACTTCAAGGCTGAGATTAAAATAAGAGGATGGGAACCTTTGGTTTTGTTGGGAGGAGCTGCTTATTCTCTTTCTCTAACTCTTTCATTCTACAATAGTATGGTTAGAGGGAAGGAGAATAGCATCGTGGTTGTGAAGGATAGAAGGATGCTTGAGCTCACCAAGGAGGTGGTGAGTGTGGTTCTAGGGATTCCTCTGAAGGTCTATGTTCAAACGGAACAGTCCCCATACAACAAGACCATCAATGTGATGATGGCAGAGACTCTCCTCGACGGGGTGAAAAACCCCAAGTCTCACTGCGCGTTTCAGAGTTCGCTGCAAAAAAACCAATTGGCAGTATCTTAATGGACAACCTACAACCTGCTAGGCTCTGCCAAGCTTTCGGATATAGGTAAGGCAATGCTTCATATTTTGTGGATTCTTCAAGATCGAGCAGAAGAATAGCTTCTACATCATCTCCCTTATCTTTTAGCAACTCTGCAAACCCAAGAACTCAACAGCCCCTATACCAGTGCTGGTCACAAGGATCATGCAGCACTGGGGGTTTGATGCCACAGACGCCCTAGTGGTGGTCAGGGACACTACTATAGGTCCTAACTATGCCCACTACATCCAGAAGTGTTGGTATCCACCTGCCGCCAGAGCCGCCGAGCAAGCACGCCCGACTGAGAAAGTGGATTACTTCGCTGAAGATGCCACTCGACAATATACTCAGCCTATGGACAGAATTCACTTCCTCCATGGAGGCCAGAGGATTCTGCATGCATATCTCCACCAACTTAGGGAAACTTAGGGAAACATTATAGTGGAACAACTGACCATCAGAGAGGAGCAGCAGTCCTTCTAGCAGGAGCAGCGACGTTTGTTCATAGTGTCGTCACTAGAACACTGTAGAGCATTAGAAACATGCTCCTGCGTAGTGATAGACATGCTAGGACTCGACGTCAAGGAGAAGGATCTTCTAGACGTCATGACAAGTCACGCATGGATTCTGACTAGGAAATCTCCCTAGTGTCCATATAGTTGGATATATTTATCTTTATTTTTCTTTTTACATGTATGACATAGTATAAGTTCAGTTATATGTTATATATTATTATTTGTGTGTTTTATTTTGTGGAATTTAGTATATGAGTAGAAGGTAATACAGATACATCATGCCAAAATTTTCTATTTTGCTTATGCAATTTCATATATGTTTTCAAAAAATACAAAAACCCAAAAAGATTTTCATAGTAGAATAATTATATTTAGTACAATAACCCTTGTATTTCTCGTTCTATATTAAACAACCCACGCCCCAAACTTATTTTTTTTGGAGGGGGGGGGGGGGGGTGTGTGTGTGTGATAAGCACCCAAAAGTGTATTTTAAACCCATTAATAGTATTTAATCTACTTAGACCAATTATGCTTATAATAAATAAGAGTTAGTACTGTTTACATATTTGTATGCATTCCAGGACTTGAAGTTGATTAGGTGACTAAAAATACCAATTTTGCATGGAAAACGAGTCAAGATGATTACTGAGGAAGTTCTATATTTAAAACCCAAGACTCGTGAAGAAAAGCCTTTTTCAAGGCCAGTCAAAACTGGGAAGTCAAAGTCAATACGGGTAGAAAAAAAAATAGAAAAGTCAATAGAACTTCAACAGGCCGTATCTTTGAACTCAGGCTTCTGAATTGTGCCAACTTTATGTCAAAACAACCGGCTCGGAACCAGCTTTCCAATGGACCTAGTCTTGCCCCAATAAAATCTATAAAAGTGGATGAAAAAGGTATGGAAGTAAATTCCACCAGCAGTGGCCTCTTTAGACTTAACCTAATGGACTTTAAGCTCACTTTAGAGGCCTAAAGTCCCCCTTTTTGACCCATACACGAAAATGTAACCCTAACCCTCTCATATATAAAGAGGACTAAGGTTAAACACTTATCTACCCCTACTCTCTCTCCATTATTAGTTTAGTTTTAATTATGGTTCTTTCTTTCTCTCTATCTTTTTAGTGTATAGTTTAGGGTTAGAATAAATTAGTTTGTAGCCACCATTAATTCCCATCAATAAAAGCTTAGTTCTTTAATATTTTGTTCTTCTTTTCATTATGTCTTATTATTATTGTTTAGTTAGCATGATTCCGATGACACAAGGCTAAACTTTCATTAGAGGAGGTTTATTTATTAAGCCATGTGAGAATGATTAACCACTAGTTTAGTATTGTTTGCAATAAGAACGTCTAGTTCTTCGTTGTGAGTGTCTAGAGATAGAGCTCATAATGGAGAACTAGAGTTTAGAGCCACCACCAAAGAGATTTGTGGTGGAGTTAAACTCTCATGCTAGTGAAGCCTTGATCCGAGAGGACTTGGTGTTCACTAGGGATTAAAACAAGTGATTCGGTACTAATTAATAGTCAATCGAATCGCGTGGCGGATTAAACCCATTTTAATATCTTTTCTCATAATTTAAATTACTATTTATCTACTATTTTCACATCATATTACTTTCACTAGTAAAAGCACAAGTCTAATCTAAACTTGCATTCAAGTAGTGTACGACTAGAGTGGTACGAACACGACTACTCTTCCCTCTATGAAATGATTAAGAGAGTTTCATATCGTGATAATCTATTGTTTCCTCATCATCAATTCATTGTTTTGATAGCATTAAAAATAATATCTTATCAATGGCGCCGCTTGCCATCTAGTTAGTTTACATTATGCGCATTTAGATTAGAAAACACTGTTTTACTATTCACAAAACACACACTTAAAACACTATTTGTAATTTCTTTGAATTTTTCTGCTACTATTTGAGAGCATACGAGTTGTTCAACCAACTCCCTGCCCTCCCGTTAGCTGACCCTAAAAGTCTCAAACATAGTTATTTAGTTGTGACCGCACGCGCCTCATTTTTGCCTTCATTGAGCGCAACCCGCATCTTACTTTAACTCAAGCACCGTGCCCAATTTGCACTATTTCTAAGCGTACCCTAGGTTAATTATAGTAAATTAATTTTTTTAATATTATTTGCAATATTATCTCAAGAGTACAGTACAGTACTCGTATGCTATCAACTACAAAATTTTAAAAAATATTTTTCTCATTCTAAACGGTGTCTAGAAAACTCAAAGAATTGGGGTTTTCTAATTAAGAAACGTGCACGCACGGACAACCTCCCTCAATTCTTAAGTAGTCTGGCTATTGGTTAATAGGGTTATATACTAAAAGCATTACTTTTGTAATAAATTTAATTCTTTATATTTTGAATGAGAATCATATGGACAAATGTTATGCATATTATATATGTTATTAGTTATATGCATGCGTCTAATACTTTATGTTGTAGATGATATGGTGTGTGGTAACACACAGAAGATCATATCATCTGTACCTTATAAAGTATAAGTAAACGTTCACAACCTAGATGGGTTTGGACAAACCATTGGTACGGTTGTAGTATAATCTAGTATTAGTCTATCTTGACTATAGGATTATATTAGTACACTTTGTGTGTATTGAACAGGACCAAGTGAGGTTGTTTCTCTTTATACTGACTATATAAGAGAACAAACACCTCTGTTATTATGGATGCTTGTCCTCTTAATTCGGATATAATAACTGGCACCTACGTGCATTGTACATTGCTTTTAAACCATCAATGAGTAAGATTTATTTGTGAATCAACAAACTCGATATTTTGGGTAATGACATTGTATGTAAGGTGTGTTGTTGATTATAGAAGGAATCCGTGACCCGCAGGAAGTCGGGCTGATGATGTCCCCTAGAGGAGCTCGTAAAGATTGTCATGTAAACCCTGCAGGTGGATTTAATCTGACATGACAATGAGGTTGAGTGGTACTACTCAAGGACATAAGAAGTTGATTAATGTAGTTGTCAATAAATTGACTTAATCAATGGGCATTCGATATCTTAAACACAGGGAGATCAACAAGCATATAATATGGAGCCCACAAATGTAATTTGGGATTAGGGCGGTAGTGCAACAATGGCCTTTAGTGGAATAAGCCATTTGTTGACGGACTTGGGTCGTGTGTTCTGGGCGAACATGGGAAGCCCAAGTCTGTTAGGAGGCCCAACCCTAATTTCTCCTCATGGTCCCTGTTATAGTCTATAAAAAGAAACCCCTCTTTCTTGGCCATTTTTACACTAAGAGAAACTCAGGTTTTGCTCAAGAAAAGTGAATTCCAAATTCGGTTCCAACTTTGTGAGTGAGAGAGGCCAATAGAGAAAGAAGGGGCTGGTAGATCGTTGCCCACATAACATCCATTCCAAAGATAGGAATACAATAGAAGATCAAGAGGTTGCTGATTCGTAGAGCTTGGATTCTCAGAGAAATCACAGCTGATCAAAAGGTATGATTTCTAACAAAATCGTGAGAACCTTTATTCCGCTGCGTATGGTTTTCACAGTTTGTATACTACGACCATAACGGTTCCTACATTGGTTTGATACAAAAATACAAAACAAATTAATTAATATTATTAGTAAGCCTACCCACTACCTGTTTCACAGGCCTAACATGAAGCCCATTGTAAAACGCCTTAATCTAATTCTTAAAACTCTTGGACTAATAAGGTTAAACGTTTTACAGGACTTCACAATCCACACTGTGTACCCGGACCAGTACTCGTATAATTGTTCAAGTAACATAGACGTGTTTCAAGGCTGTTGAAGACGCTATTTTCAGTAATAATACTGTAAGAGGATTCTATTTCTCCGAACACCTCTATATATCCTCGAATTTACTGTAAGAGGATTCTATTTCTAGTAATAATCAAGCTATTTTTGCATGCTCATTAGGACTTACCTATTAGACTTAAAACTTGCATGACATTAAGATCTGATACGTATAAACCTGCCATATTAGTTTATCGTAGATGCAGAGATAATCGCCTATCTAGAAATTCACCAATCACCACACACACACCACTTACACCCACCACGACTACATTTGTAGCAATGGGTGAAGAAATAGCAGAGAGACCCCTCTCTGATTTTTATAAGGCTTTAAATGATGGACCTGAGTCTTGCATAATTCTTGCAGATACTACGGGAGATTTTAGAATCCCCCCCAATATATTTAATCTGCTACCTATTTTCCATGGGTTAGACCATGAGAAGCTTTATCAACACTTGCATAGGATACAACAAGTTCTTACTACATTTTATCATCCTAACATAAGATCTAAACAAATAAAGCTCATAGTGTTTCCTTTCACCCTAGCTGACAAAGTGGCTGCTTGGCTAACCACACAAAAGTTGAACTTTGTCGATACATGGGCAAAACTAGTAGAATTATTTATAGAACAATTTTATCCACCACAGAAGACTGATGAGATGCTATCACATATTCATTTCTTTCGCCAAAAGCCTCAAGAATCCTTTTCTTAGGCTTGGAATCGTTTCACTGATCTTCTAGTAGAATGTCCCCATCATAATCTTGGTAAAGACATACTATTTCGTGCATTCTTCAAAGGCCTATCCCAACATCATAAAGAGACTTTAGATATCATGAACGGAGGAAATTTCCTAGGTAAAGGAGCCACATATGCTTATAACTTTCATGATAATTAATCTAAGAAAAGTAACAACTGGGGAGGTAACGAAGACTCCCGCTCCATTCTTTCTTCTTCTACAACTAAGACAGCTAGTATGTTTGAGGTTAAACCTGATCCTGAACTTAGAACTTTAATTGAATCCGTAACTCATAAAGTAGATGCTCTTTATGTAAATAAACAAAAAGCGAAACCCACTCTTGTCATGAATATAAACTCTCCTCACTGTAATTTCTATTTTAGTCTTGAGCATTAAGATCATTATTGTCCTCTTGCCTATGAACAACCACCACCATAGCCAGAAGATGTCTGCGCTTTTAATAGACCTAACACATCTTGGAGACAAAATCCTAATTTTAGTTGGCATAATAATCACCAACAAGCAACACCTCCAGGTTTTAATAATCAAAATGTTAGGCCCACCAATAACTACAATTAATATCAACCAAGGCAAGGACAAGGGCAAGGTAATTACAATAATAATAATAAAAGTTTAGTCCCGGTTAATAACAACTATCAAAATCCACCCGTTAATAATCAACATGAGATAGTTCCTGTTACACAACCCGTGGCAACCTAACCTTCCCAGCCTGATAGATTCGATGCATACATGCAAACTCAACAACAGATATTACTAGCAATCTAACAATCCATCCAACAATTATTCCAAGAAAAGACCCAAAAAAAGGCTTGTTTCCAGGTCAACCCGTACCTAATCCAAAATCAACAAACACAACTTTTGAATTAACCGGTAATCTTAGTAATGAAAATTTAATACAAGGAGAATTAAAGGCCGTAACTACTCTTCGTTCAGGGAAAGTGGTTGACAACAAAGTAATAATACCTGAGGACTCCCCACAAACTAATAAAGAGAAATGAACCTTACTAGATACCATAGTTGAAAATGAAGTTCCTACTACTGTAGAAGTACCAGTTAAACCAAAACCTAAGGGGAAACCGACAATAGTTAAAGAAAAGGGAAATAGTCCTATTGACCCTTATGCTAAATATAGGGCCGTTTCCCCAGAGACTAGCTATGCTAAAGAAGAACAATACTTTTGAGGAGATTAGGAAAGTTTTCAAAAATTTAACTATAAACCTACCTTTCCTCAAAGCTATAAAACGTCTTCCAAAACACGCTAAGTTTCTTAATGATTTGTGCACCACAAAGAGGAAAACAAACGTACCTAAAGAAGCCTTCTTAATAGAACAATTTCCCTCTTTATCTAGGCACAATGTAATTGTTAAGTACAAGGACCCTTGTCACACCCCAAATTTCCAGAAAAATTAAAACTGATATTCAATCATCTGGAAACCCAGGGTGAAACAAAACCCACTAACATATTATCAACCACAATATTTAAAATCTAAGATCAAATTAAAACTGAAAGAACAACGCTTCATTTACAAATAAAATTTTTTTCTAACCAACTCTATTACACTTGTTTCCAATTCAAAACCGTACACTTTCCTTAAAAGGGAAGACTCCAAGAGCAAATCCAAGTCACGTGTCTTCATCCATCGCCTCCACCATCTATGTTCCCAAGAACACACCCACGTTAGGAAAACAAAGCAAACATGGGTCAAGAAATTGAATTTTCTTTGGTATGAGTAGACTAACAACAAAATATATAATAATCATTTAAATGAATAAATGTAACATTTCAAACAATTTCAACTTGGAAGACAATATAGTTCCGTTTTTCCAAAAAGCGGTGTAGTTTCTTCCCAAGTAAGATTTCACCCCAACATACAAATTCCCAAGAATCTCATATAATATTACTTTCGTCATTCCCACTTTCCCGGATAACTCACAATACAATACCACTTACATTTTATTTATTAACTTTGCATATATGATAACCTAATTAAATATGAGTTTGGTATACCTTACCTTTAAGCCAACACGCCTTCGTCTTAGGGTAGGATATTTCGTCCCTCGCAGAAAAGATTAATAGATCCTACCCTCCCGCAAAACGAGTTAGACATCACAATAAATTGATTTATCTCGGCCGAAAATTCTATTCATGACCCAACCTTATTTAAGACATTTAAGTCTAATTGATATAACTGGTTCGTCTCCAAGATATTCGGGAATACCACTTATCATAATACCTTCATCAAGGGTAGTCATTCATATGACATCATTACGTCATAAAGTTTAACATAACCATAGATCTCATACTATCACAAGTCATTAATATTTTCGTAATAACATATCAAGTTATAGTCAATTCATAGTCACATAGAAATCACAACCATTTACTAATACTATTCAAACCACACTTCACATCCATAACATCACACAATTCATATACTTTTACTTTAGTATCCTTTCGTCTACTTATGAGAACGAGGAAAAGTCACAACCAAGGAGTACATTCATCCCTTTGTGAGTATCAACTCATACAAACCACGTAAACATTTATCATAAGAAATCATATACATCATATCACGATAACTCCATCACACGAAAATCAATATTTTACTTTGCTTATTACTTATCTCGTTGACTCATTTATTCAAAGACCGCATTGACCTTTAGTTCCTACTCCACGATTTGCACTACACACATTTGCCAAATCACACATATCCGTAAGCCTAGATGACATATGTCCCAAGCGGGATATCGCTCCAGAAAACATACTTTCATCTTGTAAACTCGTATCTTGTGAGTCACGACCATCTCGGGCTTTCCATACACATAATCACAAAGCCTCTTTTGGGCATAACAAAATATCGGTCATTCATGGCACATTCATGAATACCTTGGGTCATTCCATACATTCAAGGAATACCCATCATAACACTAACGGGCCATTCATGGCACATTCAATAAATGCCCCGAGTCATTCCCGCCACATTCAAGGAATACCCAAACCTACATTCCCGCACATTCAAGGAATCTGACCAACCCGCAAGCCGAATACCTTAGTTCCTCATAGGGCAGTCCAAACGATTAGGTTATTCATGGCACATTCAATGAATACCCGGTCATTCATGGCACATTCAATGAATACCCATCTATCACATGACATCACAAGTCATAAACATTTCTTTTCATTACCAAATCACGGTGGAGTTCTAAAGATGTGGGCGACACATTAAAACATTATTATCACTTATAATTATACTAGCATTACTCATGTCAAAAATAGACCACACATGCAAAGAGTCACTTTCGGCGTCCGGCAAATCAAGCACTTAAATATCATTAAATGTAAAAGCGGACTTATAATCAAACAAATACAATTTATATAACCATACTCATATATACAATATCGTAAACAAATAGTTCATTAGCCCAAATTCAAGTCCACACACACTAATGTCTAAAACATATCCACATATACTAAAGTCTATATTCATATACAACTTTATCTCCCACATATATATTTATGTAGTCTCAAAACAACGATAATTTCTAACATAATCACATAGTTATCACACAAACTAATATATATATTATAGATATAGTGTAGTTGGTACGCACTTTTGCTCAAAAGTTTCGTGAAATCTTTCAAGATTGGAATCAAACCTTCGTAGTTCTTATCGACCCACATAATCAATGCTAAGGTTTTCCTACATTCATCCAAATGACATGTAACTTAATTATTTAGAAACTAAGGTATTTAGATATACTTTTCATGTAGAACTTCGAAGTCCCAACCTTAGCCCATCTAAAAGAAAATTTAGGTTGAAAACGGTCAAAATCCTAATTTCAAAAATGGGATTTACGGGGATATCTTTCGAATGGAACAACTCTTTCCACGTATCCAAACGATCGAAGCTTTTTGGCTTTAGAAGCCGACGCATTAGGAACTTACTTTCTCTTGTTTAACATCAAATCTAAATTAGATAATTTACCAACCAAGTTATACAATATCCGCCCGTTATTTTATTACTATATATATATCCATATAAGCAAACATAAAAAAGCTGGAAAAGTCAACATTCATCAAATAATCAAAAGTCAACGGTCAATTTCAACGGTCAATTGTCGAAGGTCAACACCTCATGGTCAAGGTCAAACTCAACATGTCATGGTCAAAGTCAAACCGTCCTAGTCAAAGTCAAACTGACAAAGTCAAAGTCAAAGGTGAAAGTCAACCGTCAATGGTCAAAGTCAAACTGTCCTGGTCAAAGTCAAACTGTCCAAGTCAAAGTCAAAGGTGAAAGTCAACCGTCAATGGTCAAAGGTCAAAGTCAACGGTCGATGGTCAAAGTCAAAGGTGAAAGTCAACCGTCCATGGTCAAAGTCAAACCAAAGTGTTTGACGGGTTCAGAGTCATAGCCATGGTGCAAAAAATCAACCGTCGATGGTCAAAGTCAAACCGTCGCGGTCAAAGTCCAACATGTCTTGGTGAAAGCCAAACTGCTGTTTCCGGTGTTCGACAGGTCCAGGAATCAATAGCCATGGTTCATGGCTAAGGTCAAAGTGCATGGTTCACGGCTGCGTGACTAAGGTAATGGTTCGGACCTTTCCCAAACCTTAGAACCCTGAAGTCTAAAAGTCCATTTTATTTATTCTACCCGATTGGATCTATATTAAATTATATGGACCTTTGTATATTAGAAACGGGCCCATAGACTAATATTAGAACCGGTCCCAAAACTTACTTAAACCGGGCCCAAACTAAACTTAATTACACCGGTCCAAAGATTTCAAAACAAATAGAAAAGGGCCCAACCACTTAAGTTAGATTTCGCCCACATAAAATAAATTCTGAAATTTCGCCAACCACCCTGAAATTTCGCCTTTGAAATTTCGCCCAACCAACTAAACAAACTAGGCCCAAACAAAACAAAACAAGATCGGTTATTAAAACCAAAGGTTTGGCCCAAGGCCCAAACCGAACTTTACTTGTTCATCATCTCCTTCCCACGTTCTCCACCACCACCAAAACCGACCACCACCAAATCCGATCGCCCTCCTCCCGATCTACTTTCGAAAATGCTTCGGGGAAAAACCCCACAACATTTACAAAACCGAAAACCCCAACTCCTTCAATATATATCTTCTAAAAAAACTAGATCTAGCCAAATTTCGAACCGCCATTAAAAGAGTTTTGGGAGCTTCTAACAGCCCCCATTCGAACATCAATACCCACACTACACTAACCACTTCAACCCATTTGCCACTCAACCAACCAAAATCGACCAAAAAATAGCCCCACCACCGATTCGCCACCGCCATTACCGCTCCAACCAAGCTTTGGCCCCGACATCACGCGACTACACAACCCAACAACACCACTATCAACAAAAAGCGGTTCATCACCACACAAAAAACGAGTTCAACCCGCCACCATCGATGCGGTTTCACAACCACCATCGATGCGGTTTCCAAACAAAACTGGCTTCCTCAGCGCCATTAAGCGCTGTTGAGGCGTGAAACGAGCTACAACAGCATTTAAGTTCAAAGCCCACGCCGCCATTAACGTTTATTCGAGAGCTTGAGCGGCTCATCCAAAACCACAATTCATTCGGCGGTTTAATTCCAAATTCAAATTTAATAAAATTTAATAAAACAAATTATCTGAAAGTCCAACCACGGTGGAAAATGATGAGCGATTTTCAATACCGTAAGTTCGGTGAAATAGCAAAATAGCTACTCACTTTTATGAGCGACTCGGCGAATCCTCCTAGCCCGATTAAATTATACTCGATCTCCAAAGAAAAGCGGTTTCTCTTATTTTTAATATATTATATTATCTTAAGAAAAGTGTTTATATACTTGGGTCCTAAACCCAAGCCAACACGACTTGGGCCCCAAAACCGGGCCCACGTATCCCGAAAAATCCGGCGAATTTTTAAAATAAACAATTAAATTAATTAATTAAATAGAAAAATACGTATAAAAAAAACACGGGGTGTTATAACCCTGGTCGTCCCACTATACAATGCACCTTAGGCGATACTTTTACTACAACTACTCTTTTAGATCTAGGGGTAAGTGTTAACTTACTCCCATTTTATGTTTATAAACAACTAGGTATACATGATCTAAAACCGACTAAAATGACGTTGTAGTTAGCCGATCGTTCGATTAAGTATTCCAAGGGTGTAGTTGAAAATATTCTTGTTAAAGTACAATACTTCTATTATCTAGCCGATTTTGTCATTCTAGACAAAGAAGTCGCTCATGACTCTGTTCCTATCATCCTAGGGCGTCTTTTCTTGGCAACTGCCAGTGCCCTCGATCATTAATTGCCGCGATGGTTCGATGCCCATTTCCTATGGAAACCTTACTATTGAGGTAAATGTTTTTAAGATGATGCAACAGACACTAGACACGACTATAGATGGCAAAATTAGCATGATAGACAGCCTTGCCCAAGATTATTTTAACAAAACTTTTCTCAATAATCAGATGCACCAATTTCTCTCCTTTGGCAGTACTGAGAATTCTTACATCCAAAAAATACATGCCATCTTAGAATCTACTCATATCCATGATCTAGTTCTTGAGTTTGAAGAACTCATTCCTGAACAAATCTATGTTGTAGAGGAGGAAGGCCCTCTTGAATCCCTCATTTCCACTCCTCCCACCCCTGAGCTTAAACCTTTTCCAGTTGAGTTAAAGTATATTCATCTTGATCCGGATGACACTCATCCGATTATTATTTCATCTCAGTTGTCTGCTATTGAAGAGGTAAATTTGATTAGGGTTATTTGTGAACATTGTTCTGTGATTGGTTGGTCTTTAGACGATATTAAGGGTATTAACCCTAGTGTATGCAAACATCGCATACATTTGGAGGATAATGCGAAAACCTCTCGTGAGCCACAACATCGTTTGAACCCTGCCATGAAAGAGGTAGTTAGAGCAAAAGTTTTGAGATTACTCGATGCTGGCATTATATACCCCATCTCAGATAGTGAATGGGTGAGCCCAGTTCATGTAGTCCCTAAGAAATCAGGTGTTACAGTTATTCGTAATGCCGATGGAGAGTTAGTTTCCACCCGAGTTCCTATAACGTGGTGGATTTGTATTGATTATAGAAAGCTTAATGCTATGACACGTAGGATCACTTTCCTTTACCCTTTGTCGACCAAATGCTTGAACGTCTAGCCGACCATGCTTACTATTGTTTTTTAGATGGCTAGTCTCGCTATTTCTAGATTATTATTGACCCTGATGATCAATAGAAGACTACATTCACATGTTCTTTTGGTACATATGCATATAAAATAATGCCCTTTGGCCTTTGTAATGCACCTGGTACTTTCCAGCGTTGTATGCTGCATATTTTTCGTGACATAGTGGAGAAATTCATGGAAGTGTTTATGGACGACTTTTTCATTCATGGTCATTCCTTTGAAGATTGTCTTTCAAATCTTTTTAAAGTTTTGAAATGGTGCAGGAAAAGAACTTAGTCTTAAACTGGAAAAAATGTCATTTTATGGTCACTAAAGGCATAATTTTTGGTCATATTGTTTCTAAAAATGGAATAGAAATAGATAAAGCTAAAATAGATAAGATAGCGTCTCTGCCTATACCACGGACTGTCCGTGACATTAGAGCCCTTCTAAGCTATGCAGGCTTCTACAAACGTTTTATAATTTTTTTTTTAAAATAGCTAAGCCTTTAACACAATTGCTTTTAAAAGATGTCATTTTTTTATTTTAATCATGACTGCAAATAGGCTTTTGAAACTTTGAAAGCCATTTTAACCTCTGCATCTATCATACAACCACTAGACTGGTCAAAACCTTTTGAACTTATGTGTGATGCTAGTGATTATGTCGTTGGTGTTGTGCTAGGATAGAAGTTAGATAATAAATCCACGGTTATTTTTTATGCTAGTAAAACCTTAAATTATGCTCAATGTAAATAAACTACTACTGAAAAGGAATTTCTAGCCGTTGTCTATGCCTTAGATAAGTTCCGTCCCTACTTGGTTGGTTCCACGACCATCATCTATACAGACCATGTCGCGCTTAGGTACCTTCTCGCGAAGAAAGATGCTAAGCAGAGATTGATCCGTTGGATTCTTCTACTAATTGAATTTACCTTAGAAATTAAAGATAAATAAGGAGCTGAAAATGTAGTTGCAGATCACTTATCTAGGTTAACTAATAAGGATGACAGTGATTCCGAATCGATATCTGACACTTTTCTGGATGAGCATTTTTATTCTATTTTTTCTGCACCTTGGTATGCAAACATTGTTAATTTTTTAGTGTCTGAGATCATTCCTGATATATGGACTAGGAATGAACGCAAGAGATTTTTGGCCAAAGTTAAATTTTACTACTAGGATGAACCCTACCTTTTTAAGTATTGTGCGGATCAGATAATTCGTCGTTACATTCCCCAGTGGGAGCACAATGAAGTCATATCCTTCTGCCATGAACAATCATGCGGGGGTCATTTTAGTGGAAATAAAACTGCTGCCAAAGTTCTTAAATGCAGTTTTTATTGGCCGACCCTATTTCAAGATGCCCATGCACACTACAAAGTGGGTATTAGATGTCAACAACTTGGCCGTATTACTCAACGTAATATGATGCCTTTAAATCCTATTCTCATCGTGGAGATTTTTTATGTATGAGGTATTGATTTCATGGGCCTGTTTCCCATTCTGCATGGTTTCATTTATATTCTTGTATCTGTAGACTTCGTTTCTAAATGGATTGAAGTCATGGCTTGTCGTAGTAATGACCATAAAACTGTAGTATTGTTTATGAAGGAGTATATCTTCTCACGTTTCGGCGTACCTGAGGCCATCATTAGTGATGGAGGAAAACATTTTTGTAATAGAGTTATTGAAGCTTTAATTAAGAAATATGGAGTTACCCATAAGGTGGCAAACTCCGTATTACCCACAAAATAGTAGTCAAGTAGAGGTGTCTAATAGAGAAATAAAAAAGATATTAGAAGCGACAGTAAATCTTGATAGGAAATACTGGTCTAGACGCCTAACATATGCTTTATGGGCATATAGAACGACTTTTAAAACACCTACTGGTATGTCACCCTACCGCTTAGTTTTTGGTAAACCTTGTCACTTGCCAGTTGAGTTAGAATACCATGCCCTGTGGGCTATTAAAAGTTTTAATTTCAACATTAGCGCCGTTGGCATCAAGCGCAAATTACAATTAAATGAGCTTGAAGAAATCCGTAGCGATTCTTACGATTTAGAGAAGGATTATAAAGCTAACATGAAACGTATTCATGATAAACATATTTTGCGTAAAGAGTTTGATCTTGGTTAAAATGTTTTGCTATATAACTCACGTTTGCATATTTTTCCCGGGGAATTAAAAACAAGTTGGTTCGAATCTTTTCTAGTTACTGATGTCACCCTTCACGGGGTAATTACTTTGGTAAACCCTAAGGACAACAATACCTTTCAAGTAAATGGCCAATGCTTAAAATATTTATACGAATTACGTTCGCCACCTATAGAAGAAACCCTTCTACAATACCCTGTCGTTTATGAGGACTGAGCCGCTATGCTTGGTGTACTTCCTATCCATATTCTATATTTTGGAAGTGCTCCATTAAGGTAATCGGACCCTCCTTTCGAAGTGTGTGGTTGTAAGTGCCGGATCCTTAGTCCATGTTCATGTAATTCACATAATCTTTTCTTGCACATTTTCTCGTTTCTTTTGAGTAGTGTTTCTCTATGGAGTGATTTATATTTTTATTTGCTTTGTTTGTTTTCTGCTTTTCAAACATCCTTTTCATAAAAATTAGAAAAATATAAAACCTATAAATATTAGATAGATTAGTAAGTCTAGGGCATCTGACTTTAAAAGACCTACATTTTCACCACAACAAAAAAATTTCATCCTATTTCAAAAAAAAAATTGGGGGTGGGTAATCACCCCATCTTATTCTCTCCATTTCCTATTTATTTTTATGCTTTGCTATTAAGTCGTATAGATTCGTGTGACATAATCTAGTCTTCTAGATTTTTCCATCACCCACATAACTTATGCCATTTATGCATTTTGAGGCATTCTTCCACCATTTCATATGTCGCCCATGGTTAGATTTGAGTCTTTTATAGATCATGAGATAACATTCTTCATGCTGATCATTTTCATAGCTCATTCGCAAAAATCGGACCGCTAACGAATCGGGAATCTGAGTTTTAAGTTTTACGAAGTAGCAGTACATGATGGGTATTTCAGAAAAGATTTATGTTTGGGCCAAAATTCATTTTTCCACCCAACCCACGATACTTACATCCCATCGACCATCCCATTTAACCTCGCACACCGACCCATTCACTTCATCTTCTTAAACTTGAATCCAAGCGCGCCTACCTAAACTTGAATCAAAGCACGCCACACGCCCTCATCGAAACAGACCTTCTCCAACTTTTTACAGAACCTTTCCCCCATCATTCCCTACTTAAACTCCTACCCATATTCAAACTTCAACTATACAATGGCCTGACCAGCAAAAATCATGCCGAAATTTGCATTTAACGCGGAGATATTCCAGCCATTTTACGGTACTGAGATGTGTGCTAGAGGGTGGGATAGAATGTGGTACTCTACTGATGAGTACTACCATGAGGATTTGGTGTTGCGATTTTATCGTAATAAGAGGATGTTTGTGGATTTGGACAGAGTTCAAAGGGATGTGACACACGATTTGCTCGCATCCATCACTGGGATACCTGCGAAACAGGTCACCTTGACTTTACAAATATCCCAGTTTGACAGTGTGCATCAGTTGATGCTAGAGATGCTGCTCGAGGATCTTTACAATGGTCATTCTCATTGTGCCAGGCAGCAGTCGCTTAGGATTAACCAACTGGCTATGACGCAGTGGCTAGGCAAGAACCTCTGTAGCACTACGATGCCGAGTGACATCAGCTTGTCATTCCTGCACATCCTTTGGGTTTTGCAGAACAGGAGGTATGGTTTTGCCTCATTTGATTTTCTACGTGTAGAGCTTATGGCTGTAGGCCTGGCCACTGCGCCCCTACCTGTTTTAGTCACTAAGATTATGTTATCTTCGGGTTGCGTGCCTGAGTCACCTAGGACACATATTAAGCTTCACTCAAATGCAAAGGTGTATAGTGACTGTGTTCAAAGGCATTGAACACTGCCTGAAGAGAGAGCTGATGGTATAGATCAGGATGAGGAGGAGGATGAATATCCTGTTTGTTTTGCTGAGAATGCTATGGATCGTGCTTCTTCTAATTTTGCACGCTTTTCACTACTCCATAGCGGGATGCATACGCTTTATGATCACCAGTGAACCTTGTCTACACTTTGTCAATCGATACAGAAGCACCAGGGTTCCATTCAACGTCATCACCACAGCTTAGAACAGAACATTCGAACCATAGCTAACAACCATGCTGACATGCTTACTTCTATAGAGAATATGGAAGAGGCACATGCAACTTTTTAGGCCGAGGTCTTGAGACGTTTGCCCCAGCCAGGAGGTTCGCCTTCTTCTTCTGACTCTAGACGTGAGCGTCGTCGTCATCTTCGTTCTGATGGTTCTGGACCATCTTCTTCTCAGGGATATATTCTTTCTTTTTGATTTGTTGTGATGCATTTAATTTTGATTTAATTTTGTTTTTTAATAACTATTTAATTCCGTACTTGTTTTAATTTTAGTACCTTCGTTAATTATTTGTTAATTGCATTTTCTGTAGTTAAGTAGTTAATATATTTTGTTTATGTGATTATTCATCTATGCATGCATCGTTAAATTTAATGCATGATTAATCACATATTCTTTACCATATAGTTTTTATGTTGATAATCAGCATGTTTAGGTAATTTAATTGATCAATGTCATGAACACCCCCTCTAAATTTTTTTGGGGGTGGTATATTTTAATATATGTGCACGTTGGAAATTGCATGCCTTAATCACATTTTCATAAGTTTTGGGCCAAAATATATAAACCCTTGGGCCTTGTTTAAATTAATTGGGATCCACAATAATGTAATTAAGTACCTGATATTCCAAGGAATTTCAAAGTATTGCGGAATTTCATAAGCTAATCTAATAGAGAAAACCCATTATATGCAACCCATGGGCCTTGTTTAATTAAATTGGGATCCATAATGTAATTAGGAACCTTAAATTTCGTGGAAGATCAAAATTTCAGGGAATTTCAGAAGCTAATTATATATAGAAATTCCAAAAACAGAAATAGAATTCATGTGTAGGAACTATTCTAAAAATATGTTTTTACGCATCTTTTTATTTAGAAACCATCCGGCCTTAGACTTAGCAACCAAACACTATAAAAACAATCTCTAAGCATGTAGTTTCATAAGTGAAAACCATAAACACATCGCTGCATCTCAGAGCACGCACGCACTTAACACAAGAACAAACTTAGCACGCACCGCCCTCGTATGAAATTGGTATCAGCATTCTACTTGTGCACCGCGCCCTCCGAAGGTATATCTCAAGCGCGCGCGCCCCCACCACAAGCTTCCAGGCTCGGATTTCCAGGTTCTTCTTCTAGCACTTTCAGTACTTCAATTCATTACTTGTTTACTATGTGTACTTCAAAAATTATACCGGAACAATATTTTGAGGACCTATTTCTCAATGGTAAGTACGGTGCATACTTTGATGATATGGTAATGGAGCATGAATGGGCTACTGGTAAGACCTGATCAAACTTATTCTCCTACCCTTACTAAATATTCTTATGTGCATGTTGAATTCTTTACACGCTCCCATGGAGAACAAGCTCTCAGAGTAATGTTAGATGACGAACCCTTTGAATTGACTAAGTACTTAATTTCTTTTTCATTAGGAATACCCATCGCTGCCCAAGATACCCAGATTGATTATATAGATGATAATGACAACCATTATGATTGGGTAAACTTCCACGAGGCCTATGGTGCGGGTATATTTCAAGTAGTACACCAAGGCCAACGTAATGTATCTGTCACACCTCGAATTTCGACAGAATTCGGAAAAACAATATTTGTCCCCGACTCTTCGATTTTCGAGGTGTGACGCACTCTCAACTTCCAAAAACCCATAAACAGTTTAAATGTGCGGATCATTAAAAACCAATAAAATTTTTAACTTAAACAAAAGTCCTCTTCATTGCAAAAATTCACAAATAAGATTAGGTTACAAATCTCTTTTCAATAACTCTTTAATTAAATTTACAAATGAAAATACAAATAACATTGTCTCAACTGAAAATCTATATCACCTTAAGGGAAAACAAAACCTATCTTGAAATGCGACGTTAATGCAAACCACAAGCAGCAACCAACCTTCTTCAACACTAAACCTGTCAAGACTTATCAACTATGTTCATTTAATGAGCACACCCGATAAGCAAACATGCAAATTGGGTCAGCATTATAAAAATGCTGGTGTGAGTAGCTCTAAAATACAACATATATTTATACATATACATATACAATCCATAAGGCAGTTAGTTCCTCCACCGAGGTGCCTTAACTCCCAACAACTAATACGACATTCTTTAACTACAATAAGTAAGGCAGGTAGTTCCTCCACTGCGGCGCCTTAACTTCCCACTAACCACACAACAAACCATACGCATAATAAAAGGCATTTAGTTCCTCCACGAGGCGCCTTATGTTCTAACTAAACTAATAACCAGCCAAGCATATTCTATACTTACCGCATTTCATGCTAAATTACAGAGTGGGTCGTCTCTGCACAAGTACTTAGTTTGACCCACCATTCTGTAATGCCATATACAATCATATATTTAAAGATATATCATTAAACAACATATCACCATAATTATATTAATTAATGCTTTATTTGCGTGTCCCTAAAATCATGTCGTATCTATGTCTTACCTAGTTTCCCTGGCTACCACAATCGCTTCCCAATGCCGAACATGTACATCCACATGCCTCCCCTTACATAATGAACCACTTCGCGTAACTACCCTGAGGTGGGATGCTGCACAACAGGTAACCCTCACAAGAAAGCCATTATGTAAGTACTGCCATTATTCGGCATAAAATATCGTGCGTCTCGTTCTAATTTTGCGAACGGAATAATCAAGCCACCATTCGGCTACGATTGCCCAACACATGGGTCAATCAACATCTTATATATTCACCCTACACAAGGGCCAATCATATCACATACGCCCACACAGGGCAAATCACATGAGTTGTGGTAGTCAGGTTCTAGGATTTTCGTTACGTAATTTATTCAGGTGTCATACATTTATGACTCATAATAATTCTTATTCTATCCCATGCCAGTATACTTAATTGTACTGAAGCTCAACGTTCCTCGTTATAATACAATTTACATTATCACGTGCCAATACTATTCATTGCACGATATCCACGTATCTCTATAACAAATCTCAAAACTTATTATTTCACGTGCCAATCATATATTGCACTACACCATATGGAATATCTCAAGCCTTCTTACATACTACAATTCATTTCAGTAGAAACTCATAATAGCAATCAATCATGTAACGTATTCATTCCATATATTTATGTGAACTCAATTCACTATTAAAGGCACGCATTATTTCCATTGGTGCACAATATAAGTAGTATATAAATAATCAAAATATAAGGCCATTCCACCAAATATCAAAATGAAACGACTTTAAAAGAAGGAACAACTCAAGTTCAAATATCACGCATAATTATTCGAGTCCAAATCACAAGTCAAGTCAAGCTGATCAACTGTAAAAAAAACCCAAAACTAAAGTCCATGAATCTAAGTCCGTATGTAACTTAATTCTCATAAAAACGTATATATCTAAGTCTTATAAGAATTCCCCTTTTGTTACGTGTCAAACATTATATGCTTTACGCACTACTCACGTCAAATCTTAATTAGATAATGACAAACAAGGTTATACAATATCGACAATATTTTATTACTACATTTGTCCATATTCTTAAATATGTGAAAAAAACTGGAAAAAGTCAACATTCCACAGTCAACGGTCAAAGTCAAAGTCAGAGTCAACACGTCATTGTCAAAGTCAAACTGTCGTTTCCAGGTTCAGGGTCATAGCCGTGGTTCATGGCTAAGGGCAAAGGTGCATGACTCATGGGCTCATGACTTAGGTAATGGTTCGGACCCAACTGGCTAAGCCCAAACCTTAGAACCCGGCCCCAAAAGCCTAAATGTTGAAAGACCCATTTGGATCTATTTTAAGTTATATGGACCGGCCCCAAAACTAACTTGAAACTGGTCCAAAGAAAAGCAATTAGGTTTAGCCCAAACAACTAACCTAAACTGGGCCCAAACTAAACCAAATAAACCAGCCCATCTAATAAAACTAAAGGCTTTGGCCTAAAGCCCAAGCCCAGCCGGTCAACAGTTCTTCTTCCTCACCAGCTACAGCAACCTCCTCCACCACCAGCCACCAAATCGCGCTGGCCACCAACTCTCCTCTTCATCAAGTCGGTTTTGACTCAAATCAAAAACCCAATAACTTTAACAAAAGCAAAAACCACCCCTCATTCAATATATTTTTTTCTCAAAACTAAATCTCGAATTCGCGCCGCCATTGATGCTCCTCTCTGAGCTTTGACAGCCCTCATTCGACAGCCCCACACACTACAATCAACTATAAACTAGTCTAGGTAAAAGGCCCACACTCCAATTAAACCCAAAAACAGCCCAACCACCGGCGCCATTAACACAGTTATTCAAAGCTTCCATTCGCCCAGTAAACCAACAAGCCCAAATCGATATCCCAACCTCAATCAATCCTCATAATCCAACTAGAAAAATAGCCGCATAACCCACCAAACAAACAACCAAAAAGGTAAGCAACACAAATTCGAGCTCGGCGCTCCAAGTTTCCAAAGCTTGAGCGAATGTTAATGACCACTAACAATCGATTCTAAACCCACTTAATAACCCAACCCCACAACACAGTAAATATAATCATAAATGTTCAAAAGAAAAAATACTGGACGATTTCTTGCTGTTGGACTCGCGACGCCGCCATTGACGACTTTCGAGTTCCAACAGTTTCACTAATAACTCAAAACAATATACCCATATATAACTAGTTTAATAGTAATGAGACATGATGAAGAAGAATGAACGATAAAACTGTTTCTGTATACCGGTGAAGTAGAAAAACTAATTACTCACTTGTATAAAAAGCTCGACGAATTCCTCCTAGTCCGAATCGTCGCGCTCCACACTCTAGCAATCCAGCTTCTATCTCTGCCTCCATTTTTATTATATTTTATTCTCTAAAAACCCTATTTTCTAGAACAATGTGATTATATACTTGGGTTTGAAACCCAAGCCCAACACAGACTCGGGCCCAGAAACCAGGCCCACATATCCCAAATCCAATCCAACGAATTTTATATAAATAATTTAAATTAATTAATTAATAAATAATTACGTATTTTAAATACAGGCGTTACAGTATCCTTAGGAAGCATGGCCCTTAATACGGGCCTTGCTATGCTTTTCCTTAAGCTTAATGTCCTAGGAGATTGGCACTTCAAATCTGCGAATTCCCATACATGCAACGCCTTCATTGCTTTAGCTGAGGGGCGTTGGTATTATGATATATCCAAAACCATAGTGGCTGGTCTTTCCAGAGCACAAACTGTAAGGCATCAATACCTTCTTATGCTAGTCACAGTCACACGTATAATGACCTTCTTTTTCCCAGAATTCTGTACACGTTTCATTGATTGGGTCAAAGTTGATATAATGCACACAACCAATGCTATAGTCCGTTCTTTACGTGTTATGGTTTGGACTGGCTGGCCGAGTCTTCAACCTCACCTAGTTGCCCCATATACCCCGACCAACCAAATTTCACTAAATAGGTTGGCTAGGGTAGATGAAAATAGAATGAAGGCATGGAAAGTAGTCATAGATAGTCAAGACTTAAGGGAGCCTCATTTCACAAATGAGGAGCAACCGGAGGATAATGCATGATTAGAAATAACTATATATGGTAATATTTATAATTTCCTGTTAGAGTCCGCTTATGTCCAAACTGATTTTTATTTCATGTTATCTCCATTATGGATGGAACTCATATTGGAGTTGCGTCTGCATTTTATTTCTTTATATCCGTATTGTTTAACTTTCTTTTACAGGTGCTCTCATTTACAAGCATGTTTCTATGGTATTCTCTATCCTTTATTTTCATTCCATACTTTGGGGACAAAGCATGATTCTGTTTGGGGGTGGTATAGAAACACGCTGTAAATGTTTAGGCACATATTAGGCTGTATATTACTTATTATTTGTCGTATAAAAATAGAAAAAATATAAAAATAGTTTATACTATGCACTTAGGATAATGATATTATTTCCTTTTCCATGATGATATTAGTCTAGAAATCTCAAGTAGCAATAAAATTAAGCGTATTCCTTAGAAACTTAGGTTAATATGTAGGCAATAGTCATTGCATCTTGCATGAGCATGAATGAGTGTACTTACCAGTATTTTTCTGAGACCTAGGTTAGATTAATTAATTTTACATATCCGGTGAGATTCTAGCCTAAAAGCCTCATATGAGTGAGTATCTGAGTGATGACACAAAGAAGACATATATTATGAGTAGAGAAATTACACATCTACTTGCTTAATCACCATACCATATCCTAAGCAAGAATTTAGGCCATCTTTGGATCGATATAGCTAAAAATTCAAACCTATAAGTAATTATCCGCTAGTCGCCTCACTGAGCTTTTTATTTAGCCTTTTCATAAACACAAATCCTTTAATCATCTTTAAAACCAAAAAAAAAAAAAAAAAAAAAAAAAAAAAAAACCTACCCATCTTTGAATGAGTCTGAGAAATAGGATGAGTAATGAAAATAAATAGAAAGACCTGCGGAAAACCAAAATTAGTTAGTTGCTTCATAAAAGAAAAAGAAAAGAAGTTTTCATCTAAAGAAAAGAAAAGAAAAAGAAAAATAGAAATAAAATAAAACCTCAAAAAAAAAAAAAAAAAAAAAGTCAAAAAGCCAAAATAAAAAGTCTAAGGATGGAAACTAAGTATAGAAGCAAAGTAAGAACAAGGTTTTCTCTAGTTACATGTAATTGAAGACCCTATTATCTCAGACTTGTTTATTTGAATATCCATTCCGTTCTTCTTAAACCATCACCTCAGCCCCGTATTACCTAATAAAGACATCTAGCTTAATTAGGATTAATTTGGTATGATAGGAAGTGGTAGATGTGATTGATTGACCTTTGCTCCTTTGGACGTCATTGAGATTGTGAGGAAATGTGTAACGCCCATATTTTTAAATACGTATTTTTCTATTTTATTAATTAATTAAATTATTTATTTTCAAAATTCGTCGGATTGGACTCGGGATACGTGGGCACGGTTTTGGGCCCGAAGTTCAATGTTGGGCTTGGGTTTTGGGACCCAAGTATATAAACACTTTTTCTAGAAAATAGGGTTCATAAAATAATAAAATATTAAAATGGAAATGAGAGATGAAAGTTTGGATTTACGGAGGGTGGAGCCCATTGGCTCGGGACTTCGGAGAAATTAAGTAGGAGCTCGCTCATACAGGTGAGTAGCTATTTTGCTATCTCACCGAAAGTTATAATTTTCGTATATCGGTGTATAGGTTTCTGTTTTTATACATTGGTTAATCTGTTTTTCTTGAAACTCGAGAAATCTTATTTGAACTGTCCAAGCTTTATGGCCGGCAGTTAAAGCCTAAGCTTTAGATCGTTTTTGTTTGCTTCTCTGTTTCTCTGTTCAACTCTGAACTTAAACTGTCGAAAGCTCGACAGAGCGTTAATGGAGACGCGAACCTTCTCCCTTGTAATCTTGTGATCTTTGTTTATCGTTTTTTGAATTTGTTGGGAGCCTTGAACAGCGCCAATGGCGGCCGAACGTCCCATTACCGTTCTTGAAATTGTTGGTTGTGAATTTATTGGTGCGGGTTTGAGCTGTTTTCGGTATGGGTTGTTGGTAATGGGGTTAGGAGGTTTAATGGCGTCGACTGTTGGAGCTTTGTGGAGACGTTAATGGCGTCTACAGTAAATCGTCCACTTACATCCAAACTTTGTTGTTGGGTTTGGTTGTGTATTTAAATTGATGGTTGGTGATGGGGTAGGTTAGAGCGTGTGTATGGGCTGTTTATGGTGCTACTGAAGCTCCGGAGGTGCGTTAATGGAGGTCGCGATTTTAGATCTAGATCTGGAGGAGATGGTGGAGTTAAGGGTTGGGATTTTTGGCTTTGTTAATGTTGTTGGGTTTCTGCAGGGATTAAAACCGCCTAGTCAAAATTGGTGGTTATGTGGAGGTGGTGGTGGCGGTTGGAAATTTCTTTGTTGGGGAAGAGATGATGATGAAACGATTACCAAGCCGATTTGGGCTTGGGCACAGGTTGGTTTATTTGGGCCTGAGGTTATGTTTTTTTGGTTGGGCCCGATTTTGGTGGTTTTGTTTGGGCCCCGATTTTATTAAGTTTGGGACCAGTTCTAATATTAGCCTATGGGTCCGTTTCATTTGTATTTGTGGACCAGTTTAACTTAACGTTTTTGGGCCAGTTTCTAATATAGCTTGGGACCAGTCCATAGGACTTAAAATAGATCTACTTGGGTTTTTAAACGTGTAGACTTCTGGGTTCTAAGGTTGGGCTTGGCCAGTTGGGTCCGAACCAGGACCGTGGTCCTGAGCCCATGAGCCATGCACCTTTGCCCTTAGCCATGACCCATGGCTATGACCATGAACCTGTCGAACACGAAAACGACAGTTTGAGTTTGACTTTGACTTGGACAGTTTGACTTTTGACTAGGACAGTTTGACTTTGACCATCGACCGTTGACTTTGACGGTTGACTTTGACCTTTGACCATGGACGGTTGACTTTCACCTTTGACTTTGACCAGGACAGTTTGACTTTGACCATGACATGTTGAGTTTGACCTTGACCATGAGGTGTTGACCTTTGACCGTTGACTTTGACTGTTGACCGTTGACTGTGAATGTTGACTTTTCCAGTTTTTCATATGTTTGTTTATATGGATATATATAGTAATAAAATACTGTCGGATATTGTATAACTTGGTTGGTAAATTATCTAATTTAGATTTGACGCGTGAGTAGTGTGTAAAAGCATATTGGGCTTTGATTGTGGATCGGGATCGCTTTAATTACTACTCATTATTATGTGTATATTATATGGACACATATAGTAATAAAATCTTTGTGGAAGCTAGTATATATTTGGTGGTCATTATCTAAGAAAGATTTGACCTTGATGTTGTGTATTTTGACACGTGATGATATTGAGATGTTAGGAGACATTATATTCCTAATACGCTATAATAAAATGTATGTGATACGTTGAAGCATTATGACATGATATCATATGTTGGGATATTTATATTAATGCAATATCTTGGAGAAATGTATATACACTCCATTATTTTATATGTGAGATGCTAATATAGCATTGGTGAATATTTGCCCACGGAGTGTGGTGTAGTCTGATAAGATATTGGCACGTGAAAGTATGAAATATGGTTATGAGATATATTGAGATATTTCTAGAGATTGTGGCTTAGTGCAATAAGGTAATTGACCTGCACGTGATATAGTAGAAATGTTTATGAGTCATAGATGTATGACACCTGAATAAATTACGTAAACGAAAATCCTAGAACGACTACCACAACTCATGTGATTGGCCCTTACGGCGTTTGATTAAGCAATGGCCTTCGGGCTGACCCCTTCCGGCGTTTGATTAAAATTGAATGGCCTTGGGCTGGCCCTCCGGGCGAGCCGAATAGTGGGCTTGATTATTC
Organism: Coptis chinensis; assembly: GCF_015680905.1. NCBI lineage: Eukaryota > Viridiplantae > Streptophyta > Magnoliopsida > Ranunculales > Ranunculaceae > Coptis > Coptis chinensis. The sequence goes on from NC_141459.1 coordinate 37,737,743, forward strand.
CGTTAAGCAAAATAGAACGATGATCGCGCAATATTTTATGCCGAATAGTGGCAATCGCTTACATAGATTTGGCTTCCGTGTGAGGATTTACGGTGTCGCGGCATCCATTTCCGGGCAGGGTGGTTACGCCGAGGAGTGGCTCATTATGTAAGGGAGGCATGTGGATGTACATGTTCGGCGCTGGTTGCGATTGTGGTAGCCGGAAACTAGGTAAGACATAGATCTGACGTGATTTTAGGGACACACAAAGAAAGCCCGAAATAATCTAATTATGGTAATATGTTGGTAAATGATATATCTCTAGATAGATGATTTGTATATGGTTGGCTGGTTATAGTTTAGTTAGAACCTAAAACCTCGATGGAGGAACTACATGCCTTATTTATTATGAGTATAGTTGTTGTGTGGTTAGTGGGAAGTTAAAGCCTCGATTGGAGGAACTACCTCCTAGATTAGTGTACTTAAGAATGTTAAAAGGCCTCGATGGAGGAACTACCTGCCTAGATTATTGTACTTAAGAATGTTGTATTAGTCGTTGAAAGTTAAGGCGCCTCGGTGGAGGAACTAACTGCCGTATGGATTGTGTATATATATGTATATTATATGTTGTATTTTAGGACTACTCACACCAGCATTTTTATAATGCTGACCCGATTTGCATGTTTGCTTATCGGGTGTGTTCATTCAATGAACATAGTTGATAAGTTTTGACAGGTTTAGTGTTGAAGAAGATCGGTTGCTGCTTGTGGTTTGCGTTAGCGTTGCATTTCAAGATAGGCCTTGTTTTCCTTTGAGGTGATATAGATTTTCAGTTGAGATAAGGTTATTTGCATTTTCTTTTGTAAATTGTTTTTGTAATAAAGATGACTGTTGTTTAAGTTGAAATTTTTATTGGTTTTTAATTATCCGCATATTTTAAAACTGTTTATGGGTTTTTGGGAGTAGAGAGTGCGTCACACCTCGGAGATCGAATAATCGGGGACAAATAATGTTTTTTCCAAATTCTGTCGAAATTCGGGGTGTGACAAAATGTGTGCTCACTGCACACTGGAGTGAGTTAACTTGAGTGGAAAAATCAGAGTATTTTTGTCTTGAAAAATTGTGAGGACCTAGTTAAGGACGCTATTCCAAAAGGTTCAGTAACGGACCTGCCATTGCATTTCGTAACATAGTTCATAGCATGCATATATATTTTTAGATGATTTGATTATTATGCGACTATTATATTAGGTTTCACAAGCATTGTTCTTATTATATTGTTATTGAGATGTATAGATATATGAGATTAATTAGGAAATTTTATTTTTATCTCTTACTCGTTGTAGTATAAATGAAGTTTGTGAGTATCTTCTCTGGAAAACTCTCACAAGGTTATAACTCGTCCACTAGGAATTTCCTAGTGGTTAATTTAATGCCTTATTATATATGGTCAATGCAATTGCACGCTGCAAAATGAGATTAGTTAGGACCACATTTTTTGCCATTTATATGTTTTTATTTCTCATCTTTGCTTGAGGACAAGCAAAATGCTGTTCGGGGCTGGTGTGATAAAAACCCAAAAGTGTATTTTAAACCCCTTAATAGTATTCTACTTAGGCCAATTATGTTTATAATAAATAAGAGTTAGTACTATTTACGTGTTTTTGTACATTTCAGGACTTGAAGTTGATTAGGTGACTAAAGGCACTACTTTTGTATGGAAAACGAGTTAAGATGATTACTAAGGAAGTTCTATGTTTAAAACCCAAGATTCGTGAAGAAAAGCCTTTTTCAAGCCCAGTCAGAGGTGGGAAGTCAAAGTCAATACGGGTAGAAAAAGAATAGAAAAGTCAACAAAACTTCAACAGGCCGTATTTTTAGACTCAAGCTTGGGAATTAGGCCTACTTTATGTCAAAACGACCGGCTTGGAATGAGATTTCTAATAGACCTGGTCTTGCCCTAATCAAAGCTATAAAGGTGGATGAAAAGGCCATGAAAGTAAATTCCAACATCTATAGCTTCTTTAGACTTAACCTAATGGACTTTGGGCTAACTTTAGAGGCCCAAAGTCCCCTTTTTTAGCCATGCACAAAAATGTAACCCTAATCCTCTCATATATGAAGAGAGTTAAAGCTAAACACTTATCTACTCCTACTCTCTCTCCATTATTAGTTTAGTTTTAATTATGGCTCTCTCTCTCCCTCTCTCTCTCTCTAGTATAGTTTGTAGCCACCATTAATTCCCATCCATAAAAGCTTAGTTCTTTAATATTCTGTTCTTCCTTTCATTATGTCTTATTATTATTGTTTAATTAGCATGATTCTGATGACACAATGCTAAGCCTCAATTAGAGGAGGTTTATGAAGCCATGTGAGGATAATTAACCACTAGTTTAGTACTGTTTTCAATAAGAACGTCAAGTTCTTTATTATGAGTGTCTAGAGATAGATCTCATAACGGAGAACTAGAATTTAGAGCCACCACCAAAGAGATTTGTGGTGGATTTAAACTCTCATGCTAGTGAAGCCTTGATCCGAGAGGACTTGGTGTTCACTATGCATTAAAACAAGCGATTCAATACTAACTAATAGTCAATCAAATTGTATGGCGGATTAAACCCCTTCTAATATTTTTTCTCATCATTTAATTCATTGTTTATCTACTGTTTTCACATCATATTACTCTCACTAGTAAAAGCACAAGTCTAATCTAAACTTGCATTCAAGTAGTGTACGACTAGAGTGGTACGAACACAACCACTCCTCCCTCTATCAAATGATTTAGAGAGTTTCATATCTTGATAATCTACTGTTTCCTCATCATCAATTCACTGTTTTGCTAGCATTAAAAATAATATCTTATTAGGTGGCGTATTTTCATCATGAAGAACAAAATACAGGTCTATCGCCGTTTTTACTCATGTTTCTATGGTAATCTCTTTCCTTATCTCTTCATACTTTGAGGACAAAGCATATTTCTATTTTGGGGTGATATAGTAACATTTTGCAAAAACTAGGCATTTCTTTCTCAGTAGTATAATTCTTCCCTTTCAAATTTTTTTTTTCAAAAAATACCAAAAATATTTTTCGGTTAGTAGTAAAAGTCTTGTTTCCTTTTTCTATGATGAATAAAAAGACTAGAAGTCTCATTATAGCAATATAGTAACAATTTGTTCTTCAAACTTAGACTAATATACGTACAATAGTTTCTGCATCTTTTCATGAATGACATGCATCAGCATTTGTTTGTATATAGCAGTGAGTTTCTAAGAGCAAGGTTAGAACAATTAAGTTCCATATCTTGTTAGAATCTAGCCAAAAAGCCTCATCTGAATGATTATTGAGTGATGACACAAAAGATGTCCGGATAGAAAAACCACACATCCACTTGCTTGATCACCAAGCCATATCCTAGGAGAGAATTTAGGCCCTTTTTGGATCGATATAGCCAAATAAACGTTAAAACCCCAAAAAGATAGTTTTCCTCTAGTTACCCATTTTGAGCTTTTACCATTTTATAAAAGCCTTTTTATTCTTCTCCATAAATTCCTGACCCTTTACAACATCCTATAAAAAGCTTACCCAGCTGACGAGTTGAGAACTGGATGGATATCAGAAAAAAAGAAGAGAAGACCTTGTACAAAAATAGATTAGTTAGTTGCTTCGAAAAGAGAAGAAAATAAAGACCCATCAAAAACCAAAACTCCAAAAAAATCGAATCTCTCCAAAAGTTCAAAATCAAAAGGAGGCGATATCAGAAACAAAAAGAAAAAGAAACAAAAGCAAAGTTAGAACTCCCAAAATTCAAAATCATATGGAGCTACAAAGCCAAAGGGCTAAAAGATTGTATCAAAATTTGGAAGTAAAGAACAAAATGAGGTTCTTCTCTGGTTACAAGTATCTTGAAGACGCAGTCTCTCAATTTATCAGATTTTGTTTTTCCCTTCCTTTTTCTTTCTAAACCATCACCTTAGCCCCATAACTCCTAATAAAATATCTCTAACTTAATTAGGAATAGGATGGTATGATAGTAAGTGGCAAGCGTGATCAATCGACCCCAGTTTCTTTGGACATCATTTGAGTATGTGAGGAATATAAGTGCGCATTGCACTTGAGAGAACGAAACTTGAGTGAATTTATCAGAGAGTTGTGATTGCAACACACTCCTATGAAAACCCACCTTAAGGACGCTCTCCAAAAGTCTCAAAAACAACTCTGCTTTTGCATTTCAATGCTCACGTTTTGTACATTTATCTTTAGATGATTAAATTACTGCACATATGTCATTCTAAGTTCAAAGGAGCTTTTCCTTATTGACTGCTAATGAGATGTATGTACTTTTGAGAATAAATAAGGAAACAAGGCATTCGTACTAAATAGAAGAAGTTTATGAGTACCTTCACTAGAAAACTCTCACGAGGCTTAAAGCTTGTCCACTAGGGAATTCATAGTGGTTTAAGGCCTTGTTGCATATGGTCAATTCAATCGCACTCTGCAAAACGAGATTAGTATAATTAGTAATAAATTACACATTTGTGATCTTAATTTTTCTCATTCTTTGTTTAGGACAAGCAAGATGCTATTTGGGGGTGGTGATCAGTTCCCAAATGTGTGTTTTATTACCTTTATATTATTGCATTACAACCCTTCTTACATTTAATGAAAAGAAAACTCATAGCTTCTATTGTTTTTTTCAGGTTAGATAGAATTTCAGACCACTTATCATGAAAGTTGCATCTTAGCACCAAAAGGAGCCTTAATCATGTTTATTATGAAGACCAGAAGCTACTATGAAAAAGTGCTGAAAAAGTCAAAGTCAAAGGTCGAAGCCCTCAACTCAGAAGACTAAAGATGGAGGTCCTTATCACAAATTATGGCATTCTCCAAAACCTATCTTAATCAAGAAGAAATCAAAAAGCAAAAGGAAAAAGTAAAGGGTGAGGTGTCTCAAATGTAATGGAGAAGGGCAAATCAGTCATTGGCATAAAGTAGGGGTATATAAACTAAAATTTAGGGAGTGAGAATGCACCTAGACTTAATCTAGTGTCATGTAGGATTTTTTTTTCTATTTTTTTTTCATTCAAGTCATTTTACTTTATTGTTCTTCATTTTAATCTTGTTATTTTGCTTTGTTATTCAATCAATCAATCTTCTTTTTGTTGTTCTTTGTTCCAATCTTTCGTTTCAATCCTTTCATTCAATGTCTGTGTTATTTCAATCTTTAAAACAACTTATGTTTTCAATGTTCTTCATAAACTAGAAACCAATACAAGTCCTAAACTAAGAGTCTACCTTCCTTTCTTTAACTCCCAACATTCAAACTCTAAACAATTTATGCTGAACCACATCAAAATCTTTGAGATACTCCAAACTAGTCTACTTCACTGACCAAGATAGAGTGATGACTGTAGTAGTTGCAAAAATGTTCCCTACTACTCGACATTGTCATTGTGTTTGGCACATACTGCAGAAATTTTAAGAGAAGTTGTCCTTTATTAAAATTGACACATTGTTTTTTTTGTTTTTTTTAATAGAGCTGAGGTTATGGCTGACCTCTACCTGTATTACATTCTAATATATTTACAACCTTCTTTGTCCTCCTCTACAATGTTCATAAGATCCACATTCAGGGGAGGTACAAAGTACTCTATTACATCTTCTTTTGCTAAAGAAGCAAGGTAATCTGCAACCCTATTGGCTTTTCTATATACATATATGAATGAAGCTAACATTTTCAAATAGGTGCAGCCGCCCTCTTATAGCCTAGTTATATCTTCACATTTCCAAGGGGCTCTTTCCTTGCCCTTCAAAATATTTACTGCTCTCAACGAGTCAGAGGCAATCTCAACTCTGAGTATTTAAATCTTCAAGCAACCCTGCAGTCCCACCAAAATGGCTTTTAGTTCTTGGAATAAAACTGAACTTAACCCTCCTGCTCCAGTATAAGCTAGCAGTTGTATGCCTTTTGAGTCTCGAATTATACCACCAATACTTTCCTTCTCATCTTTCAATGATCAATCAGTATTTAACTTCTTTATCCCTATTTGAGGTTTTCCACATATACATTGTTTTGGAACTTTAACAATATACTCAAAGACAACACCCAATCTCTCCAGTAATTTCTTCAGTTCTCCTGAATACTTCACCTCTTTTAGATGACATTGCAAGTAGATTCCCATGTCATTGATCAACCTACTTGTAACCAAGGCCCAAAATATCGATATCGATGAATATATCGGTGTACCCAAAAACCGATATATATCGGATATATCAGATATATCCATTTTTTTTGGTGACCAGTCCAAACTATTTAAAATATCAAAAATATCGGATATATCGGAAATATAATATCGGAAATATCGGAAATATATTAGAAATATCGGATTTATATTAAAAAATGGTCAAAAAGTCAACCGATATATATCCTAAATATCGGATATATCGATTATATCGACGATATAAAGTTTTATATCGGAAATTCCGATATATATCTGGGAAAAAAGGGTTCTATATTCGGTGGATATATGTCGGAAATATAGATGTCGGTGTACCAAAATACCGATATATATTGGCGATATATCGGATATATCACCGATATTTTGGTCCATGCTTGTAACCACTTGCCAATCTTGTTAAGTGTTCCTAAATCTTCTGAAGATACATTCCTTCCATATATAACTGACACCGCACAAATGTACACCTTGTACACTTCAGCTTCCATAGAGTTTCTTTGACAGATTCTCATAAGTTGCATCCACTCCCTATTAGTGTTAGGCGCATGTACATTGATACATGTGTGTTGCTTCACACTCCTCCATACCTTCTTTGTGTAGGAACACTCAAAATTGACACATTCTTTGCTGAGCTGAAATCAACTATTTCTTTCTCTTTTAGGATTGCTGGTTTTGAAAGAAGATGGTGTGCAATAATATCGAAGTATAACTTGTCTGAAAACAATTGGTTGATAGAGATATATAAGATCCGGGAGAAATAGGTTCCAGCTTATCTCAGTGACACATTTTTTGCTGGCAAGAATACAACTAGGAGAAGTGAATTAATGAATGCACATTAATTATGACCAATTCGTTAATTTGACAACTACACTGATATAGTTTGTCCATGGTAATGAGAGATGTTTGAAATGGATCACCAAGAATGAAAGGGATCTTGATTACTGCTTTGAGCATAGTTCTCACATTGTAGCTAAAGATGTTTTCCTCCTCTAGCACGCATGCTGCCAAGGTCTATATGATAAATGCTTTTAATAGACTTAAGGAGCAATTAGAAAAGGCTAAGTTGGTGTACAAAATTGATGGCGAAGAGATTGAAAACAGTGGAACCGGAACTTATATGGTGAAATTCAAAGACCCGCACTACAAGATTGTTTAGAAAGTGAGTTTCAATAGAATAACCTTAGAGTGTGAGGTGAATCTAAGTATTTTTATTTTATGGGATTACTTTGTGGTCACATTTTAAAGCTTTTTTCAGCGTTATGACATCGATGAGATTCCAAGCCATTTTATTTTTAAATGGTGGATGCAAAAGGCAAACACATATAGAGCGATGTTTGGTGGTGGACTAGTGACCGACCATGAAAACCAAGATCGAGCCTTTGAGAGTTGCTCATTGTATCAAGGTTGCTTCTCAAGTAGCTTATGATGCATCGACTAGTGATGAGACTTATTCATATTTTATTGAGAAAAGGAGTGAAATGGCTATTGGAGTTTCAAAGTTTAAGGAAACTATTAACCGAGGAGATGTCGTAGATAATGAATAGCCTCAAGTTGATACCTTACAGGTTTTGTTTTTTGTTCATTTGTTTGTTTTTTCTTTCATTTTGTTTTTTGTTTTGAATTTCTTTTGAATCTTTGAATGATTGAAATGCTATTTAATTTAACATTCAAATCTTAGGCTTTGTCTGGTTCACGAAAAAGGATAGAAAATAAAACATTTTCTTGAAATTTGAAATCTGTCACTTGTTTGGTAACATGCGGAAACCAAAAAACATAGAAAATGGTTTCCCTAAAACATAAAAAACAAAGAAAACAACTCACTTAAAATAAAAAGGGAAGTTGTTTTCTATTTTCAATCCCAACGACAACTCACGACCAGCTAACTAGAAAAAAAATTGATCAAGCTTTAGAAGGTAAGTTTCCATCTCTCTTTTCTCTCTTCTCTCATTGATTAATGGTGGTAGTAGTAAACCCTAATCTCCCTCACTTCTATTTTGGGTGTTCCGATCTCGAAGTAATTGGTTTCAAACACATCTCTTTCGATCAAATCTGCATTTCTTTGAGTATTTATTGATGTTTATATAGTGATGAGTTGTTCACTTTGTAGAACTTTGTTACTATTTCATGTTGGTTTTGAGTATGATCTTTCCTTTTACTTAGATGAGTAGTGAGAATGATTTTGAAAGGACGCGTAAGGTAGCTACCGTGGTTGGAGCTATGGCAGCGGTTACAAGTGCAGTAACTACCATTTTTGCACTAGTAGATAGCATACCAAGAAAGCCATATGTGAATCGTGACGTCGACTGAAAATTGTATTTGGATGGTATAATCAATGATGATAGTGAGTGTTACAATCTTTTGAGGATGAGTAAAGAGTCATTCTGAAAGTTGGTTATTTTATTTAAAGAAAAAAAATTGTTAAGAGATTCAAGGAATACGAAAGTTGAAGAACAACAAGTTGTTGAGTTCCTTCATACTATAGGGCATAACGTTAAAACCTGAGTCATCAAGCATAATTTTTTACATTTGGGGGAAACAACTAATCGGTATTTTCATATTGTTCTAAAGGCAGTTCTTAGTCTTTACAAGGATCTAGTGGTGGAACCAACCACTGATATGGAAACACCTCTAATTATACAATGTAATGAAGTGAGATTATGGCCTTGGTTGTAAGGTAAAATATAAATATATATTCTTTTGTCAAAATTGTTAAAAGTTTTCTTATATTTTAATTAATTAGTCTTTTATTAATTGTAAATAAGGATTGCATTGGAGCAATAGACGGGACTCATATTCGTGCGAAGATACTTAAAGGTGTACATAATAGATTTCTTGGGAGGAAAGAAAAACCTACACAAAATGTCTTGGCTGTTGTTTCCTTTGATCTTAGGTTTACTTATGTGTTAGCTGGTTAGGAGAGGTCAGCTCATGATGCACGGGTACTTGAAGATGCTTTAACAATACCTAATGGACTTAAAGTCCCCGAAGGTATATATATATATATATATATATATATATATATATATATATATATATATATATATATATATAAACATATTGTTCACTTATGTAATATGGTAAATAATGTTCCCTATAAATAATGTTATTTCCCCTGTAGGAAAATATTACTTGGTAGATGCTGGTTATCCTAATCGCACTAGCTTCCTTGCTCCATTTTGCGATGTTAGATACCACTTGAAATAATGGAGTGAGCATGAACCATAAAATGAGAAGGAGTTGTTTAATATTCGTCATTCATCACTAAGGAACATTGTTGAACGGGCCTTTGGAATCCTAAAGAAATGCTGGAAGATATTGGATGATTCCGAGTGTTTTTTCTCTTTTGATACACAAGTAGATGTGGTCTTGGCTTGTTGTATCCTACACAACTATATTATTGGTGTCGCCCCTAATGATTTGTTCCTTTCGGGGCTAGATCCTGAACTTGAAAGTGGAGAGCCTCCAAAGAAAAAAACAAAACTGACACAGAAGGAGCAACGTGATCAAAAGAAAGAGTGGGTTGTATTTTGGCTGAATATGGTAAAGACTATATGGGATACCAACTTAGTAAGAACAAAAGCAAATGTGACACAAAAATAGCAATGTTGAAAAAGGAGGAGTAGGATAACAAATGATGTTTGTACTGTAGAATGTTAGTTATGACTTCTGTTTTCATAGTTCTATGTGAGACTTCAATGTTGATTAATAAAATACTATGTTTTGATTGTGTATGATGTTTACTTGCACCTGCTTGTCCCATATATGTCATGTGACTAACATAATTTTCAGGAATGGATGAAACTCAATAGTCTGCGATAGGAAATTCCAAGCAAGAGAAAAAGAATTATAGGTGGACTGATAAGAAAGAGAAAGTTTTGATCTCATTCCTAGCAGAGTGTGCAAGAAAAGGAGAAAAGAAGGGAAAAACATTCAGCAAGTCAACTTTTACAAAGGCGGCTAAAGCTGTTTTTGATGCTATTAATGACACTTGCACTGTGGAAAATGTTGTTGGTCGTATGAAAACTACTAAGAAAAATATGCAACAATTAAGAGCCTTAAAGGAAAGAGCGATTAGGCGTGGGATGATGAGCTTAAGATGATCAAGGTAGACAAAGAAGACGCGAAAGATTTTATTGAGGTATTTCCTTTTTTTTTTTCAAACTTAACAGTTGAATCTTTTACTGCTATTAATTATTCAAGTACTGGAGGTTTGCTGGACACTTGATAAGAGGTGAACTGGTTCATCCATTTTTGTAAGAACTTGGATACAAATAATGCACTCAAGATAAACTACAGTCTAGTGAGTCCCAAGAATTTGTCATCTTTCCCGTTTCTTCTAATATAACTTGTCACCATGTTAAGGTGTATCTCACAAAAGATTTGTTATGGGAATTTAATTGGTGCAGATGATGGACTTGTAGGAACCGTTATTTCAGAATGAATATTTCTACAAACCGTGAAAACCACGCGCAGCGGAATTAATGGTTCTCACGATTTTGGAATGGAAAACATACATGTAAATCCGACTTAGACATCTATGAGAATCCAATAGCTATGAATCCGAATCAACAATCAACCCCTTGATCTTCTATTGTATTCCATTCAATAGATTGGACGTTGTGTGGGCAACGATCTACCAACCCCCTTCTTTCTCACAAAGCCAGATCTAATTTTGGATCTATCTTTCCTTGCCTCTCTTTTCAATCCAGATGAATAGTGAATTTCGGCCAGGAGAGAAGAGATTCTATTTATAGGCCACAACAGGGACCATGAGGAGAAATTAGGGTTAGGCCTCCTGACGGGCTTGGGCTTCCCATGTTCGCCCAGAACACATGACCCAAGTTCGTCAACAAATGACTTATTCTATTAAAGGCCATTGTTGCACTACCGCCCTAATCCCAAATTACATGTCAGCGTTTATGGGCTCCATATTATATGCTTGTGGATCTCCCCGGGTTTAAGATATCGAATGTCCGTTGATTTAGTCAAGTTACTGACAACTACATTAATCAACTTATTATATCCTTGAGTAGTACCACTCAACCTCATTGTCATGTTGGATCAAATCCACCTGCAGGGTTTACATGACAATCCTTATGAGCTCCTCAAGGGGACATCATAAGCCCGACTTCTTACGGGACATGGATTCCTTCTATAATCAACAGCACACCTTACATATAATGTCATTACCCAATCCATCGAGTTTTTGATTCACAAATGAATCTCACTCATTGATAATTTAAAGCAATGTACAATGCACGCAAGTGCCCGTTATTATATCCGGATTAATAGGACAAGCATCCATAATAACAGAGGCGTTTGTTCTCTTATATAGTCAGTATAAAGAGAAACAACCTCACTTGGTCCTGTTCAATACACACAAAGTGTACTAGTGTAATCCTATAGTCAAGATAGACTAATACCAGATTATACTACAACCGTACCAATAGTTTGTCTAAATTCATCTAGGTTATGAACGATTACTTATACTTTATAAGGTACTGATGATATGATCTTCTGTGTGTTCACACCATATCATCTACAACATAAAGTATTAGACACATGCATATAACTAATAACATATATAATATGCATAACATTTGCCCATATGATTTTCATTCAAAATATAAAGAATTAGAGTTAATACAAAAGTAATGCTTTTAGTATATAACCCTATCAGGACTGCCCTGGTAAAAATTAACAAATAATTTTCACTTTGTCTTATGGATTATCTAAATTAGGGGACTTGTCTTATGGATGTTATCTTGGTTTGGTCAATTGATCCCCACTTCTCTTTGCTCTTTCTACTTGTCGTACACCATTTTTCCTAGAAATCCCAAAATATTGAAAGGGATCATGCACATCTGACTAGAAGAAATCAGTGCTAATGGTTATTACTATATTTGTCCCTAAGAATCAGTGCTTAGGTTTACTGATGTCATTTTATGACAAGTGAAGAACTTCTCTTGGTTTCTTCCTAGGTAATATAACGTCAATATAAACTTTATTATTCACTGATGTTAGTTTTTTTTGTTTATATTGTTATATATGTCCATTTGCTTGGTATTATAGTTTGGTTGGTAGTCTTTGTCGGATTGGTTTCATATGGTATTAATAAAGATGATATTGAATTTATGTAGGATAATCCATAAGCAAAAGGCTTGTTGATTGAATATCCCAATAGAGCAATATAATGAGTTGTCTCTTGCTTGTGGGGATGACCAAGCTACAGGGAGTTCTGGGAAGGCAATCGCAGATACACAATCTGAAAATGTTTCTGTTGAAGAAGTAAGTGAGACCCAAGGGATGCCACAAAAGGCAAAGAGGAGTAGACAGTGGGAGGAAGCTTTTTCGAAACTTGACAGGTTGGCGCAACAAGTTTCTCGCCTAGCAAATGCAGTGAGTAACGTCGATCAAACCTTTTGCGACCGAGTCTTCTATGAATTGATGAACATTGAAGGGTGATAAATGTAAAAACGGTAGTTTAACCTACTCTTAACTCATTATGTTATGAATAAGAAAAACTAAATGATGTTTACACTATATGATCGAAGTTCTACTCTCGTTATCGTTCAATATGTGGAGTAGAGAATTCGTTCCACTCCAAACTCGTTTAGATGTAACATTTCTAGTTTAATTAATTCTAACAAAAACAATGAGAGTAATGAAATGAAATTATCCTAAGACAATGATTTACTGACTTAGATGTTATGATTTAAACTACGGCAATTTAATACTACGATGCGAATGTGGGAAGGAATTAGGGGGATTTGATTTCACTTTGAATTCAACTTAATAAACTAGCATAGATTTGTTGTAATCCTAATCTTTATGTTTTCACATAAAGATTGGGTTTTTCTAATCCCTAATTATTCATGGCAATCTCTGCCAACTAATAATTAGCATGTGAAGCAATTTAAATCCATTCTCATGGAAAATTAACTACCTTCTAGACTGGAATAGATTATTACAACTATTTCTACGCTAACACAATCATGTTTTCATCAAAGCTTCCTCAAACCCCTCTAATGGAGGTTTTAGCTTCAATTCATCAAACTATCCTTAATAAATGAACAAGAAGAAGGCATCTTGAAGAAATGTAAAATTAGTTTATTTAATCTAATGAAAAAGAGTCTAATGATTCAAAACTATATTAAAAACTAAGTACTGACTAATTCATTAAGTCTAATCTAAATTTATGGATAACTAACTATATATCTAAGAGTGATGCCTTACTCTTCTTTATATAGAAGAGGGCTAGGCCTACAAATTCGTGCATGGGCTTTGGAGCCATGTTATGAGCCATAAAATCGAGCCCAAAACTTGATTACTTCGGTCTAAAGGTTTCTCTGCTGGAAATTACTGCAATAGTTTTTTCATCAACTTCTGCTCCTCTGATTGGGTCAATGCTTAGACTATTAGAAAGCTCTTTCGAAGTCGGTTATTTTGACATATGGTAGGACCAATTCTGAGGTCTAAGTCCAAAGATACGGCCTTTGGAAGTTTGGTGACTTTTATGCGCTATTTTTGCCCGCGTTGACTATGACTTTTCAGCTTTGACCGAGCTTTAAAAAGGTTTTTTCTCCTTGAATCTTGGCCTGTAATCATAGAACATCTTAACAACCAACCTTTGCTCCTTTATCTCACAAAAGGGATACATTTATGCACATAATTGATTCCAATGTCTGAAATACATAAAAGCACGTAAACATCACTAACTCTTATTTATTAATCACATAATTGGTCTAAAAGCAATATTGTTAAGGGGTTAAAACTACAATTTTGGGCTCTTAACAAACCACCCCTAAACAGCATTTTGCTTGTCCTCAAGCAAATATGAGAAATTAAAATAAGTGACCAAAAATGGAGTTCTAACTAATCTCGTTTCATCGAGTGCAATTCCATTGACCATATGCAACAAGGCCTTAAACCACTAGGAATTCCCTAGTGGATGAGTTATAGCCTCGTGAGAGTTTTCCAGTGAAGGTACTCACAAATTTCATCTATACTACAATGACTAAGAAATAGAACTATTGTTTCCTTATTTATGTCTCAATTATCTATACATCTTACTAGCAATGAACACAGAATAATCAAGTCGAAACCTAAGCTAATATATGCATAATAATCAATCATCTACGAATAAACATATATACAATGAGTAATACTATGAAATGCACTAACATGTCCATTTCTGAAACTTTGGAATAGCGTCCTTAAGTAGGTCCTCACACAAAAGTCAAGACAAAAATACTCTGATTTTTCCGCTCAAGTTTCGCTACTCCAGTGTGCAGTGGGCACACTTTACCTTACAAACTCAATGACACACAAGGAAGCCGAAGTCAATCAAACATATTTGCCACTTACTATCATACTAACCTATTCCTAATTGAGCTAGAGGTCTTTATTAAGTGTTGCGGGGATTAGGAGATGGCTTAAGAAGGAAGGAAATTGATATTCAAAAAGAACAAGTCTGAGATTATAGAGTTTTCATATTATGAAACTGGAGAAAACCTTGTTCTTTACTTTGCTTCTATACTTTGTTTCCATCCTTAGCCATTTTTTTTTCTTTTTCTTTTGGCTTTTGACTCTTTTGATTCTATTTTTGGAGTTCTAACTTTTTATTTTATTTATATATATATTATTTTATTTTCTTTGGATGGAAACTTTCTTTTCTTATTTGAAGCAACTAACAAGTTCTTGTTTTCAAAGGTCTTTCTCTTTCCTATTCTTCATTTCATCTCTATTCTCAGACTCATTCAAAAATGGGTAGACTGATTTTTATTTTTATTTTATTTTGTAAAAGGGTAAAGGATTTGTGGTTTATGAAAGACTAAAGAAAGGCTCAGAGGGGCAACTAGCGGAAAATAATTTCATAAGGTTTGAATTTCTGGTTATATCGATCCAAAGAGGGCCTAAATTCTCTCTTAGGACATGGCATAGTGATCAAGCAAGTGAACATGTGATTTCTCTATTCGGAATTTACTTCTCCCTTGTGTCATTTCTCAAAATTTTCACTCATATTAGGCTTTAGGCTATATTCTCACAGGATTTGTAGAATAAGTATACTAGCCTAGATTTCAGAAACTTACTGCCAATACAAACATAGATGCTTATGCAATATATTTATAGAAAGATGCAAAGATTATTGCCTACATATTAACCTAAGTTTCTAAAAACTATTCTAATGCAAAAGCTAACGTGAAACTTCTAGATTATTATCATTATAGAGAAAGAAACAATACCACTATTCCTAAGTGTATATCATAAACTTTTTATTTATATTTTTAAATTTTTTCCTAGAAAACAAGTGCATATTGTACATATCTATATCCTAACAGGTGCCTTAAATTACGCGTGTTTCTATGCCACCCCTAAACAAAAGCATGCTTTGTCCTCAAAGTATAGAAATAAGAAGGGTAGGAGAATACCATGGAAACGCGTGAAATTTTGGAACATCTACAAAACAAAGTTAAAACATACTAATATAGATAAATAAAAATAGACGCAACTCTATATAAGTTCCCCCCGTTATGGGGAAAACAAAGATCAAATTGCTTGGGACATAAGCAGACACGGACAAAAATAAAAACTTACCTCATATCCAACATTTAGGCGTTGTCAACCTCTTCTATAAAGAAGTGAGGTTCCTTCGCATCCTGCCACGCTATGATGATTTGCCAGGCCTCACGCCATTTATCATCTACAATCGCTAGCCTGTTAAACGCCACTTGGTCAGATCCGGGTATAGGGGGCAACCCAATTAGGTTGTTGCCTCCACCCCGGCCAAGTCATTGCACGGAAAGAACGAATAATGCAGTTGGTGGGTCTCACAATGTCAACCCCAACCCAATCCGTCAAACGGGTACAAAATGCATGAAAGAAACATAACATGATACGACAAACTAAGACAAGCATAAGAAGGTACTTATGCCTCATACTTTGGGCTCATGCTAAACTAGACATTAATGTCTTGGGAAGGTCATATAGCAGACGTCTCTCAGCGAGGGCAAGGAAAACGTCTCAAGTGGCGTCATTCGCAGAAGAAAAACGCCACTCCCCTAATATGTTTAGCATGATAAAGAACATCACTGTGCCCACATTAAAAGACAAGCTACCAAAGGCTACGTTATATTTCCCTTGGTCCTTTGCCCGGAAAATTCCGGCCACATAAGTCTCATGCAAAAACTTATAGTTGTAGGCAGAGAAATTACCAACTAAATAGCCCCATGAGTCTTGAATCTCAGCAGGCATAGGAAGCTCAACAGCAAAAGCCAACAAAAACATGGTTATTTCCATTGTTTCATCATCAATGGTGATGGAGAACACGTGTTCTCCATCCATCCGATAAAAGAATTTACAATGTTCATAAAAATATGCTGTAACTGCAGGAGAGTAAATTTCATCAGAACTTACCATTAGAGACTGCCATCCTGCTTGTATGATCACTTTGCAAAACCAAGATCCGTACGTGTCGCTCGAGAACAAATCTTTGAAAGACTGCTCCTGTATGAGTGTAGGAGACTTCATATCAAACAACACACTCTAGAGTTGCTGGAAACAACCTCAGAAGAACCCACAAATAAAAATCAAAAGTGGAAGTGCTGCAAAGGCCAAGGCGCGGGGGGCGCTTAGGATTTGGCTTTGATGGGCGCGGGGCACGCTCTTGTCTCACTCGACTTCCATGCACTTTTAGCGGGGCGCACTTGGAATTTCCCTATGAAGGGCGCGGGGCGCGCTCCGTGTACTTTGAATGCTCTGACTTGGAAAGTGAAAAAGAAAAGTGAGAGATAACAATGAGAGGTGCAAGGTTAGAGGTGTGGTGTGGAGTGTAGAGTGAACCAAGTATTTATAGAGGTTTAGTTTCTTAATCGAGTTCCATAAGTTGCCAAGATTGTTAAGGCAACTTGATGGAAATAAAATATTTCTAAATCCAAAATGGAAACAGACCAGATTCATTATTCCAAAAACAAACCTAATAGCTTAATGGTCTGAATTTAAAATAGCAACCTTCCAATTCCATTCCTTAAAATTTTCAACACTCCCACACTAGCTAATTCTAGCTACATCAAAGTTGTAACATTCTCACATAGTCATATTCTCACAAACTTGCAACAAATACTTCCAAAATGGTGGATAGATTAAATAAAACAACGCTGAACCATTAATGCCACCCCCAAACAAATCGGGAAGGTGGGATTAATGAAAAAAAACAATAGCAAACTTGGACAAAAATTTAAATAAACTTAAAATTATACTAACAACCAAATATTTGACAACAATTGCATAATTCAAAATGAACTACTTAATTAAACAACAAAAAAATAAAATTCTACTAAAAACAGGGAAAAAAATCCTAAATAGAATACAACTGAACTACGAGCCACGAGATAAGGATGGTTCCGAGTCATCAGTCCTGCGTCGACGATGCTCATGCCTCTCAGACTCGTCAGAAGTAGAACTCTGATATGGTGGCAAGTGTCGTAGAACTTCCACTTGGAACTTCCTTTGACTCTCTAGATATGTGTTCATGGATTCCTCGCACTCATTATCATGCTGGACTAGGATCTCCATGGTAGCCTGGAGCTCTCGGTTACTAGCACTGAGATCCTCAAAATTATGATCGATGTTCACCTGCCTAGTCCGCAGATCCACACAAATGGTATTAAGAGAATGCATGCCACGATGAAGCAATCTCATGCGTTCTACATCAGAAGTAGCATTTTCCAAGGCATCGGCCTCAAAACATGTCGTATCTTCCTCATCATCATCTGAATCAACAACTGATACTACGATAAAATTGAATATAATTCTACTCCGAATAATTACTGAATATCAAACGGAAGTAAAACTAAAACTTTATCATAACAATTCTTATCAAAGATTTATACTCTCGATACTATTGAAGTAGAGTTGGAATAGAAGATTCATTCGACTCCTAGTTCCTTAGCATTCAAGTTTACTACGACTATCAGTCCTACCAAAGTCAATGAGACTTTTATGAATTATACTACGATGCAATTTATACGAACAAGATAATAGGATCCAACTACGAAATGCTACGGGTTGAATCTATGATAAGGAATTAGGGGGGATTGATTCCACCTTAACTCAACTTAATTAACTAACGATTTAATCGTAAGTAATCCGAATGAATCGCTTTAACAATTTAGTTCTTCCTAATCCCTAGTTGTTCATGGTAATCTCTACCAACTAACATCTAGCATGTGAACGATCAAACCCATTCTCATGGTGAACTAATCGTTTCTAGAATGGAATGAAAATTATGACTACTTTATGCTAACACAAATTAATCTTCATCAAGGCTTCCTCAACACCCTCTAATGGAGGTTTAGCCTAGAATTATCATGCTATCATTTCCATATGCAATCAAACAAGTCATCATAAAAAGATTGGAACTTTGCTTATTTAAACTAATATGGAAACTACTCATGCAATAATTGATTTAAACTAATAATGACAAATAAGTAAATGTAAGAATTTAAGCTAATAATTAATGGAAAACAAAATTAGATTATCAAGAACTAAATATTTTATTGATCTAACAACTAAATAACAATCATTTAATACTGAAATTAAAACAAGAATAACAACTAATTAATTAATTGAAAAACTAGATCTAGAACTAAGCTTTAATGGCTACTTGCTATCCTAACCTAATTGATACTTAAGAGCTAAGTCTTGTGTGTGGAAATGGAGGAGACCAGATCCACATTTTCGTGCATGGGATGAGGGACCATGTTTTGGACCGGAAAATCGAGCCCAAAGCCCAATTTCTTCAGTCCACAGGGCCCTTTTCAGCTGTCTTTGATTTTAATAGGCTTTTCGTCTACTTGTATTCCTCTGATTGGGTCAAGGTTTAGACCATTGGAAAGCTCTTTCCAAGCCGGTCGTTTTAAAATAAGGTACGCCCAATTCCGAGGCCTGAGTCCAAAGATACGATCTTTGGAAGTTCTGCTGACTTTTGTGTGCTGTTTCTGCCCTCGTTGACCATGACTTTTCAACTTCTGACCGGGCTTTACAAAGGCTTTTTCTCCTTGAATCTAGGCCTTTAATCACATAACCTCTTAGCAACCAACCCTTGCTCTTTTATATCGCCAAAGTGGCACATTTCTGCACATAATTGACTTCAATGCCTGAAATACATAAAAGCACGTAATTAGCATTAACTCTTATTTATTACTCGCATAATTGGTCTAAAAGTATTATTGTTAAGGGATTAAAACTATAGTTTTGGGCTCTTATCAAACCACCCCCAAACAGCATTTTGCTTGTCTTCAAGCAAATATGAGAAATTAGCATAAGTGACCAAAAATAGAGTTCTAACTAATCTCGTTTCGCCGAGTGTGATTGCATTCACCATATGCAACAAGGCCTTAAACCACTAAGAATTCCCTAGTGGACGAGTTATAGCCTCATGAGAGTTTTCCAGTGAAGGTACTCACAAACTTCATCTATACTACAACGACTCAGAAATTAAACTATTGTTTCCTTATCTATGTCTCAATTATCTATACATCTCACTAGCAATGAATACAGAATAATCAAGTCAAAACCTAAGCTAATATATGCATAATAATCAATCATCTATAAATAAACATATTTACAATGAGTAATACTATGAGATGAACTAGCAGGTCCGTTTCTGAAAACTCGGAATAGCGTCCTTAAGTAGGTCCTCACATAAATGTCAAGACAAAAACCACTCTGATTTTTCCCCTCAAGTTTCGCTACTCTAGTGTGCAATGGGCACACTTTACCTTACAAACTCAATGACACACAAGGAAGCCAGAGTCGATCAAACACATCTGCCACTTACCATCATACTAACCTATTCCTAGTTGAGCTAGAGGTCTTTATTAGGTGTTGTGGGGATTAGGAGATGGTTTAAGAAGGAAGGAAATAGATATTCAAAAAGGATAAGTCTGAGATAATAGGGGCTTCATATTATGTAACTAGAGAAACCCTTGTTCTTTACTTTTGCTTCAACACTTTGTTTCCATCCTTAGCCATATTTTTTTTTTCTTTGGCTTTTGACTCCTTGATTCTTTTTTTGGAGTTCTAACTCTTTATTTTTTTTTTATTATTATTATTTTTTTTTTATTTGGATGGAAACTTACTTTTCTTATCTGAAGCGACTAACGAATTCTTGATTTTAAAGGTTCTTCTCTTTTCTATTTTTTATCTCTATTCTCAGACTTATTCAAAGAATTGGGTAGGTTGATTTTTATTTTTTATTATTTTTTTTTTATTTTTTTTTTGTAACAGGGTAAAGGATTTGTGGTTTATGAAAGGCTAAAGAAAGGCTCAGATGGGCGACTAGCGGAAAATAATTCATAGGTTTGAATTTCTGGCTATATCGATCCAAAGAGGGCCTAAATTTTCGCTTAGGATGTGGTATAGTAATCAAGCAAGTGGACGTGTGATTTCTCAATCCGGATTTTACTTTTCCCTAGTGTAATTTCTCAAATGTTCACTCATATAAGGCTTCAGGCTATATTCTCACCGGATTTGTAGAATAAGTACTCTAGTCTAGATTTAAGAAACTTACTGCCAACAATCATAGATACTCATGTAACATATTTATAGATAGATGCAAGGATTATTACCTACATATTAGCCTAAGTTTCTAAAAACTATTCTAATGCAAAAGCTACGTGAGATTTCTAGATTATCAAGGACCTAGAGAAGGAAACAATACCAATATTCCTAAGTGTATAGCATAAATTTTTTATTAATATATATTATTTTAAAAAAAAATTTGAATTTTTAACTAGAAAACAAGTACATATTATACATATCTATATCCTAACAGATGCCTTAATTACACGTGTTTCTATTCCCCCCTCAAACAAGAAGCATGTTTTGTCCTCAAAGTATTTAAATAAATAGGGTAGAGAAATACCATGGAAACACGTGAAATTCTGGAATATCTGCAAAACAAGGTTAAACATACTAATATAGAAAAGAAAAACTGACGCAACTCTATAAGAGTTCCACCCGTAATGGGGTTAATGAGAAATAAATTGCTTGGGACATAAGCAAACACTAACTGAAATAAAAACTAACCTTAACTCCCATTTAAGCATTTTCCTCATCGTCCTCAATAAAGAAATTAGGTTCCTTCGCATCCTGCCACGCCATGGTAATTTGCCAGGCTTCACGCCACTTATCGTCTACAATAGCTAACTTGTCAAGCGCCACTTGGTCGGATGGGGTGTAAGGTGCAACCTAATGAGGTTGTATCCTCCACCCTTGCCAAGTCATTGCACGGAACGATCGAATAATACAATTGGTGGGTCTCACAATGTCGACCCCAACCCAATCCGTGAAATGAGTACAAAAAACAAGGAAGAAACATAGCATAATACGGCAAATTAAAACAGGCATAAGAAGGTACTTATGTCGCTTGCTATGGGCTCGGGCTAAACTAGACATTAGGGTCTGGGGAATATCATAGAGTGTTCGTCCCCTAGCTAAAGTAAGGAAAATATCACAAGTTTCATCATTCACAGAAGAATAACGCCATTCCCCTCTAATGTTTAGCATGATCCAAAACATAACAGTGCCCACGTTCATAGATAGGCTACCAAGGGCTACGTTATAATCCCCTTGGTCCTCTATCCTAAAGATTCCTGCCCCATAATGCTCATGCAAAGCATCATAGTTATACATGTACATATTATCTACCAAATAGGCCCATGAGTCTTGTATTTCGGCCGACATAGCAAGTCCAAGCACAAAGGCTAGGAAGAACTTGGAAATTTCCATTGGTTCATCCCCCGATGGTGATGGAGAACACTTGTTCTCCATCTGGTCTATCAAAGAACTTACAATTATTATAAAAATAAGATGTAAGTGCGGGAGAATAAAGTTCATAAGGACTTACCAATAGTGGCTCCCAGCCTGCTAGAATGATCACTTTGTGAAACCATGCACCATAGGTGTCACTTTGGAACAAGTCTTCAAAAGACTGTTCTGGTATGATACGAGGGAATGCCATCCCCAATAAACTCGCTGGAATAGCTGCAAATGATCCTGGAACAACCCACAAAAAATCAGATTTTTACGTGCCCACAGGGTCAGGGCGCGGGGTGCGCTCAACCTATGCCTGAGATGGGTGTGGGGTGTGCTCTGGTGAATTTCGAGTTCCAGGCACTTGGGCGCAGGGTGCGCTCACTTTTTTCATGGGATGGGCGTGGGTCGCGCTTCGGATGAAAACTGAAATTCCAGTGTTTTGGGCGCAGGGTGCGCTCAGCTATGGGCTTGGTAGGGCGCGGGTCGCGCTCTGATGAAATTTACCGACATTGCCTAGAGGCGTGAGTAAGCTCCCACTAGGCAGAGACGCCAGCACTCGAAATTTCTTGAGTTGCTAAAATGGAGAAGAAAAATGGGAAACGTGAGAGATGAAAGTGAGGTGTAGTGTGGGTTGTGAGTGTAGAATGAATGAAGTTTTTATAGATTTTAAGTTGCTAAAACGAATCGGGAAGTTGCCAAAAAGCTTTAAAGCAATTGCCAGAAACAAAAAAATTTCCAAAATCGAAAGCGAAAACAACCCATATTCTTGATTCTAAAACAACCCTAATATCTTTTAGATTGAATTTAGAATAGTAACTTCTAAATTCTTTTAGATTTTATCCTACCACAACATCTAATCATAGGTATGCCCATATTGGCAATATTCTTAACCCTCACGTCAAACCAACTACTAAAATGGATGATCCTATAACAAATCATGCTAGAGTAAATAATACCACCCCCAAACAATTCGGAAAGGTGGGATTAACGATAAAAACAATGCACAATTTGAAAAGAACCAAATTATATTCAAATTCAAATTCAAATACAATTAACTACCGAATTTAAATTTAACTACTGAATTTAAAAAAAAAACTTAATATCCGAACTAATAAAAACAATAAAAACAACTAAATAACATCGAAACAACATATTTTTAGAAAACCTAGCCACTTGATGAAGATGGACCCTGAGATGGATATTGGGCCTGGGATGAAGATGGGCCCGAGCCATCCGCCCTTTAACGACGACGCTCATGCCTCTCAGACTCATCTGAAATAGAACCCTCTAGGGGTGGCATGCATCGTAGAATCTCTACTTGGAACAGGTGTTGTGCTTCCATTGCTGCTTTCATCTCTATATATTGCGCCTTGTAACGATGAAGGAGTGTCTCCATGTTACACAAAAGATCCTCCTGACCCTTTTTGAGGTTTTCAAAACTCGTCTGAAGGTTCTTTTGTTTATTTTGAATTATAATCTGCCTATCCCATACATCTTCACAAATAACATAAATGCAACGCACGCCAGTATGCAACACTGACATGCGTTTGGACTCAGACGTACACTTTTCCAAGGCATCTTCATCCAAACATGTCATGTCCTCCATTTCCCCATCCGAATCAACCACCCTATCCTCTGGCAACATCCAAGTCTTTTGGATGCACTCCGTATAAATAATTTCATTTGAATGCAATTTCAACATAGTCCGCTCAGTTCTTGGTTCCCCCCAGACAACATTATCTTCGTAATTAAAGCAGGGAATGGTGCAATACTCTTCCCAACTCCTCTCTAGGATACAGAATTCATACCTTTTCTCTTGCAATATCCAGATAACGTGCAGACATGTCAAACCAATGTCGCTCAATTTCTCCTTCCCAATGACGTTCTTACCAATCCACTGAGCTACAGCCAGTTGGTTGGTTCGCAGAGATGACTGTCGAGCACAATGAGAATTCGGATTATATTGACCTTCCATGAGAGTGTCGTTCATCAATGCAGGAACTCTAGTATACTGGGATTCCTACACGGTGGTGTCGAGGTGGCGTTCAGGCGTAATGCCTAGAATCTCAGCCAACTTCTCTCTCGATAATTCTCTCCTAACCCCAGCCACCTTCATGAAAACTTTCCGACCATCCAACTCTCTCTTCTTATAGAATTGTTCGACCAAATCGGAGTGGTAGAAATTATTTGTCGAGTACCACAACCTATTCCAATTCCTCCTAATCATCTCGTCACGAAAAAACAGCGCGAAGCGGTCGGCTGTAAAAGCTTGTTCCGGCAGAATTCTTCGTCTTAGAGCCATTGAAAGTTTTGAACTGATTTGAGGGTTTGTATATGGTGTAGGAAACGATGTGAAACAACCCTACTTAATAAAATAAAAAACGATGGTGGTGGGACAGCTGTTGCACGGTAGTTCAAATATTTTGTGGTTTTTTTCTAATTTTTGGTGGTTGGAAATGTTGGGGATGGTGGTGGGAGTGTTTTGGGTAAGGTTTTGAATTTGGGCGTAGTTGTATTAAGGTTTTTTTTTTTTTTTTTTTTTTAAAAATTAGGTTATGGTTTTGAATTTGGTAATGGCAGAATTGGAAAGAAATCGTGATTCTGTTTTGTTTGGAAGAAGGAAACGCATGTGCGTCACACATGTGTACCTTGGGCCCAAGCCCAAATCGATTTCGAAATTTGTTGATTTTTCGCTCAACTTCAACCTAAAATTGCCGCTTCGTTACCAGTCCGATTTATACGAATGAGATATGGAAACGATCAGGAGAGAATTTCCAATCCAATGATACATAAAACACTTTATTCCAACTTAGGGTGACATATAAGTAGATGGAAAATGCCTCCAAGTACATGCATGACGTAAGTTATGCGAACGAATGAAATCTAATTTCATAGATAATGTCAACCCGAATCGAAATACGATTAAAGGGCCTAAGCAACTCAAATGGAAAGTTGAACAATCTAGTATGAAAAACGAACACCCTACCCCCAAACAAATTTTTGGCAACGAAGCTTAGAAAATTTGTTTTGAAAGCGGGTCTTTTAAAGTCAGATTCCCGAGACTTCCTAAATTACTATTTTTATGATTTTAACAATTTTTATTTTTTATGAATAAGACTTAATCTAAGAAAAACAAGAAAGCAATAAAAGCATAATTCACACCATAGAGGAACATGACTCAAAATCCGAGAAAACATGCCAGAGTGGAAAATGTGAATTATGTTTAACGTGGACTTAGGATCCGGTACTTACAGCCACACACTCCATAGGGAAGGCCTGGTTACCTGAATGGTGCACTTACCAATATATGGAATTGTAAGGAAGTACACCAAACAACAAAATTAGCCGTTTATAGGCAGATACACGAGACTTTAACAAATAATTGGATATATATATATATATCATTCAGTTTTCCATATATCAACAACCTAAATAGTTGTGGGTCTTTCCATAAATAAATAACATAGAATGCACCCCCAAACAGAATCAAACACCAAGATTCTCTGCGATGTAACTTATTGGAATGAAAACGAAGTCTGATAGATCTTGAACGTAACCGTGCATGCACCTTCTTTTTCATCTTTGAACGAGAGGGTGTCCAAGTGAATGATCATAAAAAAATGGATGTTTGTGGAAGATATGGTGGATATGGATGAATTTTAGACGTAAGGAATGGAAGAAATGAGAATGTGGGTTTGGCACAAAACTCATTCATGGTGTAGGTGGGAACTATCTCAATTCTGAAAATAAAGGTGTCAAGTGCCTTTCCCTTGGAAATTATTTCTGTATTAAGAGGATTTAAAAAATCATTAAGTACAGAAGAAACAAAACGGTCAAGCGCAAATTCCAGGTTCCTTTGAAAGGGTGGAAGGTGGGGAATATTGGTGAGGGAAGATGAATGAGTGTCAGCTAGAGCTCTCAGGTCTAGATCATTAGAAGCCTTGAGATATTCCAGACATTCCTCAATAGGTGGGTCAAAAGAATCACTGGGATAGAGGGTGAAAAATTCATCTTCCGTCATAGCGTCAAGGGATAAATGGATGTTGGCAGGGTGAGACTCGCGAGGTGGCAGGGAAGAGTTGCAAAAGAGTTGAAGGAAATCTTCCTCAATTTCCTCTACGTCCAAGGAGTATTTGTCGAAGTTAGAACTTCTAAAGGAAAGGAATTTGTGCATCTGGTCATTCGGAAACGTGGTTTTGAAATAATCATGAGCTAAGCTCTCAATCATGCTAACCTCTCCATCGATATTTGTATAAGGCAACTATTTGATCATTTTAAAAATGTTAACCACAACGGAAAGATGGCCAAAGGACAAGGACATCGAACTATCGCGACAGTTTATAAGCGTGTTAGCAGTTTCCAAGAAATGGCGCCCTAAAATGATCGGAACAGAATCGTTAATGACTTTTGTATCGAGGATAACAAAATCCGCAGGATAGTAGAAATTTTGAACCTTAACCAGCACATTTTCCAATACACCCTTAGGATACTTGATAGACCTATCAGCTAATTGCAACGTCATTGTTGTAGGTTGCATTTCCTGTAGACCTATTTGTTTATATAAATAATAAGGGAGTAAATTAACACTCTCCCCGAGATCTAATAAAGCAGTGGTCGTGTGAGTATCCCCTAAGGTGCATTGTACAGTAGGACAACCAGGGTCCTTGTACTTAACGATTCCATTGTGTTTCGTTAAAGTTGGAAACTGTTCAGTTAAAAAGGCGTCTTTAGGAATATTTGTCTTACGCCTAGTAGTGCACAACTCTTTAAGAAACTTAGCATGGTGATGTAACTTTTTAATCGCTTCAATAAAAGGTAAGTTTATCGTTAGATTTTTAAAAACTTCCCTAATCTCGTCAAAATTTGTATCCTTGTTTAACATAGCTAATTTCTGAGAAAACGATGGTTTCTCTCTATATTTAGCATATGGATCAACAGGATGGTTAACCTTGCTTTTCTTTTTCTTAGGCTATGGTTTAACTGGTACCTCTACAGGGGTAGGATCTTCAGTTTCTATTTCGGTATCTAGTGTAATATCTGGTGTAGAGACTATTGGTGGGGTAACTATAGACATAGTTGCTTTGTTATCCACCACTCTGCCTGAATGGAGAGTGGTGATGGAATTTATCTCACCTACGTTTGTATTTTCGTTACTAGTATTATCGTTTACCTCAAAGGCTGTGTTTGGTGTTTTAGGATTAGGTATCACTTGTCCTGGAAACACACCTTTGGGTTGTATTTTCTCTTGAGCTAATTGCTGTAAGGAAAGTTGGATGGCTTGTAAAATCTGTTGTTGAGATTGTATAAAGGTATCAAAACGATCTAGTTGTGGAGTAGTATTTGGTACTGGTTGTGTGACAAGAACTATATCATGTTGATTATTAATGGGTGGATTTTGGTAGTTATTATTTACCAGAACGATATCTCTATTAGTATTATAATTATTATTGTTATAATTATTATAATTACCCTGACCTTGTCATTGTCGTGGTTGAGCTTGGTTGTTATAATTATAATTACCCTGACCTTGTCCCTGCCTTGGTGGACCTTGGTTGTAATTGTTTGTTGACCTAACATTTAAGTTAAACAACTTTGGAGGTTGTTGATTATTCCGCCAACCGAAGTTGGGGTTTTGCCGCCAAGCTGCATTAGGTTCGCTATTAATGGAACAAACATTATCTTGTTGTGATTGTTGTTGTTCATAGGCGAGAGGACAATAGGAGTCGGGATGCTCTGGACTCAAACAGAAATTACATGGATTGGAGTTGACATTCATGATGGGGATAGACATTTGTTGAACAGAAATAGCCTCTACCTTTTTAGTTAAAGTTTCGATTAAATTTTTAAGTTCCGAATCGGGTTTCATCTCAAACATACCGGCGGCTTTAACTGTTGTAGAAGAACTAGCGGAACGGGAGAAATCGTCACTACCCCCCCCCCAGTTATTATTACGCTTAGTTTGATCTTCTAAAAATTTATAAGTCTCTGAGGCTCTCTTACTTAGGAAACTACCCCCATTCATTATGTCAAGGACTTCTTTATTGTGGTGTAGAAGTCTTTTGAAAAAGGCACGAACTAGCGTGTCTTTCGCGAGGTTATGGTGTGGACACTCTATAAGAAGATCGGTGAAACGATTCCAAGCCTCTGAAAATGATTCATGAGGATTTTGTCGAAAGAAATGAATCTTGGAAATCATTTCATCGATCTTCAGTGGTGGGTAAAAATGTTCCATAAATAGTTAAACAAGTTTATCCCACGAGTCCACTGAATTAGGTGCTTAGACAGTTAACCAAGATGCCACCTTATCGGCTAAAGTGAAAGGAAATACCCTTAGTTTAATTTGTTTAGCACCAACCGTAGGATGGTGGAATGTAGTAAGGACTTGGTCAATCCTACGCATGTGCTGATAAGGCTTTTCATTGTCTAACCCATGAAAAACGGGTAACAAATTAAATATATTTGGGGGGATTCAAAAATCCCCCACTGGGTCTGATAGAACAATGCAAGATTTAGGGCTATCGTTCAAGGCTTTGTAAAAGTCAGAGAGATGAGACTCTCTTTCTTCAGCCATTATTTCAAGTGGTGTGTGTGGTATATTAGCTAGAGGTGTAGTGAGTGGTATACTAGAAAGGCGTGTTTTTTGACGTTGTCGGTTGATTACGTTATGCGTTTTTCTTCGGCCTGACCTTAATCTCATACAAGGCTAAGCCAATCTTAACGAAACACAACAACACTGTAAACAATCCTGATATGCTAGTATGAACCTCTAACATGAGATGCGAGGTGTGGAAGAAAAGAGTACCTGAATGCCTCCTTGCTTCGCTTATGAATAGCGTCTTGTTTACGCATGCTCAGTGTGTATAACAAGTTAGAACACTGAAAAATATGAAGAAATGAAAATTTGAAACAAACCTGTTGAAATTGGGAAGTTTCAGCAGAGAGCACAGGTCACGCTCAAAATAGGTCTAAGTAGGGTGCAGGTCGCGCTCAGGTCAAGCTGGAGTTCCAGGCGTTTGGGCGCAGGTCGCGCTTAGGGAAAAAATCAAGGTCCAGGCACTTTAGCACGGGGGGTGCTCGTGTTTTGCCTTGGCAAGGCGCGGGTCGCGCTTAGCCAAAAAGTGGAGTTCCAGGCGTTTGGGCACGGGTGGCGCTCCAATTTAGCTTTCCCAGGGCATGGGTCGCGTTCCGTGTATTTCTGCGAGGAAAATTTTCAATGCTCAAACGGACAACCACAGTGAGAATCAAGCAAGGGTGGGTGGGTTATAGGACTTTGGAAAACTAACAATTCTAAAGAAAGCAATACTAAAGGGAGCTAAAATGGCAGCAGTGCCATTTGATACTACAATAAAATTGAATATAATTCTACTCCGAATAAATAATGAATATCAAATGGAAGTAAAACTAAAACTTTATTGTAACAGTTCTTATCAAAGATTTCTACTCTTGATACTATTGAAGTAGAGTTGGAATAGAAGATTCGTTCCACTCTTAGTTCCTTAGCATTGAAGTTTTCTACGACTATCAATCCTACCAAAGTCGATGAGAGTTTTACGAATTATACTACGATGCAATTTATACTAACAAGATAATGGGATTCAACTACGAAATGCTACGGGTTGAATCTATGATAAGGAATTAGGGGGGATTGATTCCACCTTAACTCGACGTAATTTACTAACGGCGAATCGTCGTAATCCGAATTGAACTGCTTTCGCAGAACAATTGGTTCTTCCTAATCCCTAGTTGTTCATGGTAATCCCTACCAACTAACATCTAGCATGTGAACGATCAAACTCATTCTCATGGTGAACTAATCGTTTCTAGAATGGAATGGAAATTACGACTACTCTACGCTAACACAAATCAAGCTTCATCAAGGCCTCTTCAACCCCTTCTAATGGAGATTTAGCCTAGAATCATCATGCTATCATTCCCATATGCAATTAAACAAGTCATCATAAAAAGATTGGAACTTTGCTTATTTAAACTTAAATGGAAACTACTCATGCAATAATTGATTTAAACTAACAATGACAAATAAGTAAATCCAAGAATTGAAGCTAATAATTAATGGAAAACGAAATTAGATTATCAAGAACTAAATATTTTATTGATCTAACAACTAAATAACAATCATTCAATACTGAAATTAAAACAAGAATAACAATTAATTAATTAATTGAAAAACAAGATCTAGAACTAAGCTTTAATGGCTACTTGCTATCCTAACCTAATTGATACTTAAGAACTAAGTCTTGTGTGTGGAACTGGAGGAGACCAGATCCACATTTTAGTGTATGGGTTGAGGGTCCATGTTTTGGGCCGGAAAATCGAGCCCAAATCCCAATTTCTTCAGTCCATAGGGCCCTTTTCAGCTAGCTTTGACTTCAATAGATGTTTTGTCCAATTCTTCTCCTCTGATTAGGTCAAGGTTTGGACCATTGGAAAGCTCTTTCCGAGCCGGTCGTTTTGACATAAGGTACGTTCAATTCCAAGGCCTGAGTCCAAAGATACGGTCTTCATAAGTTCTGCTGACTTTTGTGTGATGTTTCTACCCGAGTTGACTCTAACTTTTCAGGTTTGACCGGGCTTTACAAAGGCTTTTTCTCCTTGAATCTTGGCCTTTAATCACAGAACCTCTTAGCAACCAACCCTTGCTCCTTTATATCGCCAAAGTGGCACATTTTTGCACATAATTGACGTCAATACCTGAAATACATAAAAACATGTAATTAGCATTAACTTTTATTTATTACTCGCATAATTAGTCTAAAAGTATTATTGTTAAGGGGTTAAAACTACAGTTTTGGGCTCTTACTAGCAGCCCTATCCTCAGGCAACCGACACGTCTTCTGAATACATTCCGAATAAATCTTTGCATTTGAATGCAACTTCAACATAATCCGATTAGTTTTCGGAACAGCACCAAATAACAGCATGAGCTTAGTAATCAACACAGGGTAGGCTGCAAAATGGCTTCCAACGCCTCTAATCATATTTAACACAAAGTCGAGGATGCAAAATTCATACCTCTTCTCCTGCACTACCCACAGAACATGCAGACAATTCAAACTGATATCACTGACTTACGAGGTGCCAATGATGTTCTTACCAATCCACTGAGTTACAGCCAGCTGGTTGGTTCTCAGAGACGACTGTCGAACACAATGTGATCTCACATTGTACTCTCCTTCCAAAATAGTCTCTCTGGTCAATGCCTTTATTCTACCCCACTATGATTCATGTACTGTGATTACGAGGTTGTGTCTTGATTCCACGTCCATAATCCTAGACATCATACCCGTACAAACTTCTCTCCTCATCCCATTCACCTTCACAAAAATCTGTTTACCCTCAATTTCCATCTTTTTGTAAAAATACAAAACCAAATCCGGGTGGTAAAAATCATTATCCATATACCAAAACTTCTGCCCCTACGCCTCATCTCATCACCATAAAAGGGGGAAAATTGGTCGAAAGTGAAAACTTGTTCGGGAAGAATTTTGTGATTTTTAGCGGCCATTGAGGTTTTTGAATTCGAAAATGGGGTTAGGGTAAGGTGGGGGAGAAGTAATGAAACAAGAAAACGAAATTTTGTTTGAGTGGAGTGGGCGCGCGATTTTTTTTTTTTTCGCTCGAACTGATGGAGGTGAGGAGTGAAGAAGATGAACGTGAAGGGTTTTTGGTTGTTTGGAGACTCACGTGCGAGGCACGTGACTGCGAGGTTTTGGGCCCAAGCCAAAGCAAATTCGAAAAATGCCCATTCTGTCCTTATGCGTGCAAACTTAAAACTGAAATTCTCGATTTGTTAACGGTCCGATTTTGGCGTATGAGCTATTAAAATGATCAACAAAGATAGTACAATCCAATGATCCATAAAAAAACTCAAATCTAATGGTGGTTGACATATAAGAAAATGGAAAACACCTCGTAGTGTGTGCATGACATAAGTTATGTGATCAATTGAAATCTATATTTATAGATATTGTCAACCCGAATCAAAATACGACTAAACGGCACAAACAACAAGAATAGTAAGTTGAGAGATAAAGAAAAGGAAAGATCAAACACCCCACCCAAAAACAAATTTTAGACAACATAGTTTAAAAAATTGTTTAAAAACGTGGGTCTTTTAAAGTTAGATTCGAGACTTGCTAGATTACTATTTTTATAGTTTTAATATTTTTTACTTTTTATGAATACAAATTTAATATAAGGGAAAATAATAAAGCAATAAAGACATAATTCGCACCATAGAAAAACATCACTTAAAAATCGAGAAAACATGCAAGAGTGGAAAACGTGAATTATGTTAAATGTAGACTTAGGACCCGGTACTTACAGCCACACACTCCACAGGGAGGGCCCGGTTACCTGAATGGTGCACTTACCAATATATGGAAGTGACAGGAAGAACACCAAACATCAAAGGTCAGTCCTGATAGACAGGGTCCTGTAAAAGGACATCCTCCACATCAGGGGACATTAACTCGTGAAAATGTTTTAACCGTTGGCCATTGATTTCAAAAGTATTGTTGTCCTTGGGATTTACCAAGGTGATTGCCCCGTAAGGGGCGACTTCAGTAACCAGAAAAGGACCAGACCAACGGGTTTTTAATTTCCTTGGAAAAATATGCAAACGGGAGTTGTAAAGCAAGACCTTTTGACCAACTACAAACTCTTTACGCAAAATTTGTTTATCATGAACATGTTTCATTTTAGCTTTATAATACTTTGCGAGGTCATAAGAATCGATATGGATTTCTTCAAGCTCGCTTAATTGCAATTTGTGCTTGACACCCGCTTCATCAAAATTGAAGTTAAAGCTTTTTATAGCCCACATAGCACGGTGCTTCAATTCAACGGGCAAGTGACAAGGTTTTCCAAATATAAGTCTAAAGGGAGACATACTTATAGGAGTTTTAAAAGCATTCCTATACGCCTATAAGACATCAGTTAAACGCTTAGACCAATCTTTCCTATCAGGATTTACTGTTGTTTCCAATATTTTTTTAATTTCCCTGTTAGAGACTTCTACTTGGCTGCTAGTTTGTGGATGATAAGGAGTTGCCACCTTATGGGTAACTCCATACTTTTTAACTAGAGAAGCAACAACTTTGTTGCAAAAATGTGTTCCTCCATCACTAATGATGGCTTTAGGAATGCCAAACCGACAGAAAATATATTCCTTAACAAAAAACACAACTGTCTTATAATCGTTGCTATGGCAAGCCATGGCCTCTATCTATTTAGACACGTATTCCACGACAACAAGAATATAAATAAAACTGTGGGAAACATGAAAAGGGCCCATGAAATCAATGCCCCATACATTAAAAATTTCTACTACCATAATGGGATTTAACGACATCATATTAAGTTTAGTGATTCGCCCCAGTGTCTCGATTCCAAACCGGTGAGTACTTGTTTAAAAGTCACATAAGGTTAATCAAATCAAAGTACTTGTCCCTAGTAAGTCACTGGAAATCATATATGAAGAATAAAATGAAAGGAACCAATTATCATGTACTTAAAAAGAGAAAGGAAGTAAACCTTCGTTAATGGTCTTAGGTATGAGTTTTTCTATGGAGAGCGTTGTCGAGTGTCCTTGACTTGTGAAGATCGCGAAAAGGATTACAACAACAAATTCCGACAATATGCTCATATTTTCCTCCATGTTTGAAACTAATATTGTTCACTAACATATAAAAAGTATAGAAAATAAGAGAGATAATTAGTGGAACAAACAGTTAGCACTCTTATATGTATAGTGTACATAAATAAGTGTGCTAGTAGCATGGCAGATCACACGAACACTGCAGTAGACTGGTAACATTACTAAGGCGGTGATTCAAACCTACGAACAACCAAGTTGCCAAAGGGAAATAATAACATGGATTGGTGAACCACACGCACAACCATTCCAAATAACTTGGTAGACTTCGTTGACAAAGTACACAACAGTAAATAACAACAGCTTATAATGTGTGGTTGAATTGAACCTCATTTATAAAATTTAAGAAATATTTAAACTACCACCATCAAAAGAGCTGAAAAAATATCAAACCAAAACTACAGATGACAAAACTGCACAAAGAAAAGAAAAATAATGGTTACCTGGTTAGTATGCCTATACTTGCATTCAAGAAAATCAATTCTTAGATAGCAGTAAAACACATCCATCATGGCCACCAAAACCTCCATGACCCCTGCCAAAACCACAACGATTGTTTGTCTTATCTCTTTTTTCAAGTCAATAATATATTAAGTAGATGATGAAGAGGATCCCTAAACAATAATCTATAAAAAATTTGGATATAATCCTCGGAAGTACGTTAGCGTTGATGAAGACAACAGGGACATGGAAGCTAATTTTAATATAATCTGAAAGGAGGAAAGGAGGATGAAAGAGAGCTTCACCTCGAAGAAGCGGAGAAAGGAGAGATGTTAAGATAAGATGCAAACAAGTGCAAGTTAAGCCAACGGTGACTCGAGCATTCCTCATTTGTTTTTTTAATATGATCTCTCAGGAATAGTCTAGGATTATATGCACTCAGCTTCTGTTGGTCATTGCTATATCATACATTTGTTAATGTTAACTGGATTATACCTAAACATGTTTGGCTTGTTTTACTTTAGTCCATTTTCCTTCTTTTTTACCCAGATTCCTTGATCACAATAGTACAATACTCAATAATTACATAATATATTGATGAAGCCAAGAATTTATTAGACATTGCCACCCCATGATATTTAAAGCACACAAAAACAAAACTAAATTCCATAGTCGATGCATAAGAATTTTTTACTAAGAAGTTGCTGAGCAGTAATTAACATTCTGAGAGTCGCATCAGAGCCACTCCAAAGTCAATTGTTGAACTAATGCAAACCAAGATCCAACTTTATATATATATTTGGCAAGAACCTAGAAATTTAGCCAAATATATGTCAATGCATAGACCTTATCCAAACAAAAAACAAAAATGTCAATGCATAAATCACAACTAAAGTTATAGGGAAAAGAGGCTTTCATGCTGAGAAATATAGTCTTCATTTCACAACAGGGGAGAACTGTCCCTTAAAACATGCTCACTGTCATCAAACTTTAGAAGCAACATACATCTTCAGCTCATATTTTCATTCAACACTAAACAACTATTAGCGCATCCAAAAAGTACCAAAGGTACCATATGCATAAATTCTAAACCAAAAACGACAAAATAAAAACAACAAACCTGAACTTAATGCAAGATTTAGTGCTTATATGATAGATTCCCTCTTTCAATGTGCTTATGGTTCTTCTAGTTATCTGACATGGACTGGATTCCCTCTTTCAGTGTCTCCCTACTTCCCTCTTTGAAGTTCCACAGTTCACTTACTATGTGCCTTCCCCTGAAATATTTCTCGTTCATCTCCAGCAAGGCTGATTTAACTGCATTGTGCACTTCATTGCCTAAGTCAATGAAAAATATGTAAATCCAGTCAAATGAAAAAACACAGATAATAAATTAAACGAAAAACATAACAAAAGAACACACAGTTCATTGATAAGAAACTGCTTAATAACTTCCTCTAAAGAATCAACAACTAATAAGCTACAAACTGGATCATGTCATGAGTAATTGAATCATATCATGAATATGGAAAATTACATAAACATATAAGATACTTCCTCAAGTAAAACTAAAATTTCAACATAATTTGACCATTTAGATCTCTTCCATGAGCAAATTTTTATAACACTTTTACACTAAGTTCACTAATAGATAGCACATTCATTTACTTATTATAAGTTTTCCCATAAAACCACATCTCAAATACTTAAGACCATCCAGCAGAAAAATGATATATCCATTTGAAATGACATAATGTTTCTTCGATCAAGACTTAACACCACACATCATAAAAATGAAATATCCATTTGAAATCAAAGAAGGTTACTTCAAAAAATTATCACCTATCAGTGACTCTTCACATGCGCTATTGTTAGATCCTTCACATCCATTAGCTCTCAAACTGATTTTGGTGTTGCTCATATCACAAACATAACTATGAGAATAAATCAAAATTAGTTAAACAAGCACCTACCACTATTTGCAACTTAAACACACATTGAAAAGAAGAGAAAAAAGAATAAACATGAAATGATTGAAGGTATGTATTGTATTAACAATTTTTTAATCCTTCTACTTGCTTTGCTTCTTATAGATTTAGGTTTATGTTTGTTATTACTCTCATGACAACCGAGTAGCTCATCGGAGAAAAAAGGATAAACGTGAAATGAAGATATGTATTGTATTAACAATTCTTTAATCCTTGTACTTGTTTTGCTTCGTATAGATCTAGGTTTATGTTTGCTATTACTCTCATGACCACCGAGGAGCTCATCGGTGTGAATGAAATGAGTAGGAAAAGTTGGAGTCCATCACATCCTTACGCTCTGATGCTTCTTTTGCCTCCATTTTTAAAGTTCGCCTCTCTTTAAATCTTCAAATCAGTATATGCATATGAAAGTAGGTTTAAAATGGCAAAAAGAACCACTTAAAAAATGTTAACACAAAAAGATCCCAGTGCTTTGTTGTGCCTTTGACAGACCCTGTACTCATTTCTTTCAGCATAATTTATTTTCCAACAATTTAATTGGATAAAGAAAATTTACTAATAAAAGGCAAAAAGTCGACTCAATTTACCGTGTATCTTTGCTGGAAAGTAGTTTGTCCCTGATCCTCGATCTCAACTGCCTCGAATGGTATTGCAACTTGGTTTTAGAGACCTATACAGGAGACAAAAGATGTGTAGGTATATTGCATGCAGAAACTCTTAAAAAATAGGTACCTTGTGCTCATACATAGAATGAGATTGTTAAGCTTAAATGTTGGATCTATTCCACAAACTACCTCCATATATATCGCATGCCAAAATTGATTGACTCTTAGAAATTGTGTATTGGAAATATTTATAGTTGACCAAGGAAGACCAAACGCAATACTGGTACAGTTATTCGAAGCTCAAAAGGCTGAATGAAATTCTTATTTACTTAACTTTTCCTATTCAAAATTAGATCGACTTGTAAGGCTTAAAACTTTGACGCAGAGGACTCGACCTATGTTTTTATCTTTCCATCTCGTACAACTGAAAGAATAAGATGTGACAAAAGAAAAAATACTTCCAAATTCAAAGCGTAAGATAATTAGAAATGCCCCATCATGGTGGGTTGCCTTCAATAATCACAGTTTGAAGTAGTAAATTAATAGTTAAAAATATAAAGAACATCATGTTCAAAAGCTAATATCTAAAAAAGAAATAAGTCCAAAGATTGAGTAGAAACAAAACTCAAGTCTAGTTGATTTAAATCGAGTTAGAGAACCCTAATTACTATAAGCGAACTATATAAACACTTAATCATGAATTTAAGAGATTGATAAGCTCAACGTAAAAAATATATATATATATGTTACATAGAGATTCAGCGATTCAATCAAGGTAAAATTAAAATCTATCATAGCACAAAGAAATAAATTAACATCTATCATAGCACAAAGAATTTTTTTCAAATTAGACGTTATAGAAATAGTAGCATATAGGTGTGCGGTAAAATATTTAGTAAGAAATTAGAACTGATAAGGAAAAAAAAATGAAAACCTAGTTAAATGATTGTTCATTTAAGCAACCCGCATACTTAAGTTTTGTCGGTAATCAGTTCCTTTCCATCCCACGGAAAAATATTTTCATTGAAATTGAATTTGGTATTGCTAATTAAAAAGAAGAAAAATAAACCTAAGAATACAAAAGTATTTAGAATGCCAAGCAGTCTTCTCCCACTAACAACAAACCTTTCTTTGGGAGAAGAAGTTGAAAGACAACTTGTATTCATATGGACTGGTCCCGTTGAGAGTCGCCATTTGGTTTCTAATTTTGAGGATGAAGTCTAGTGAAAAAAGTACACTCCATTCCCGTTGAATACTCAGTTTAATTTACAAAGAAATAAGGCTCTTAATGTAAAGCACGTTATTCTTATTAGTCAATATATATTTAACCTCTTTAACAAAGACCACTAAACATAAAATAGGCAATGAAAAATCATGCCCTGTCTAATAAAACCGCAGCTTAAATAACAATTGCACCATTCAACTACCACTAACATTATTGAAATTTTATTATGAGAAGTTGTCGAGTAAATTAAGAGATAAAAGTTAATACAGTATATAAACATATATGATCTCCCCAGTCTATGTGCAAAAGGTAATATATGGCATGTTTATGAGATTTTAATAAGTGTGGTGGCATATATAAACATGCATGTATCTCGTGTATTGGTGGAAAAAAGAGTACTAACTGAGAATGTGAGATTAGTTTGTCAACATTGCATGTGCAGATAATGTATGGGTGTTATTGTGGTGGAGATAATTAATTTAAAACTGGTTAGAAAATAGACCTATTGCAAAGAGCTCAAGTCTCAGTGTTATTCTGCCAAGTGCCTTTCCACCTTGATGGAATTGGTTCAATTCCGTTAATGCTTGGTGATTCTGGCCATGCCCCTACGCAATAGTTAAAAGCGGGAAAAATGTCAAACATGATAGCATTGACAAAGAGACGGAATACTAAAAGATCAGAGGATAAGGTAGAAAACAGATTTCCTTGAAACAGAGATGGTAAAAGCAGATACCAATGAGTATCAAATCCTCATTTTTTGGCTCTTATGCATGTAAATAGAAGATATCATATATCTTCATTGTAGATAATGACTGATTTGAAGAAAGAAACAAACGTAAAGGGCAACTTTAATACGCCTTTGGGATTGCTGGAAGAGTGCATGCATGAAGCTTAATATCGGTAACATGTGCAAACAACAA
This sequence comes from Coptis chinensis, assembly GCF_015680905.1. Taxonomy (NCBI): domain Eukaryota; kingdom Viridiplantae; phylum Streptophyta; class Magnoliopsida; order Ranunculales; family Ranunculaceae; genus Coptis; species Coptis chinensis. The sequence continues at coordinate 37,776,627 of NC_141459.1, forward strand.
ACTCTAAGGTCATTTTATTATTGAGCCTACACCTGAATGAAAGCAAATGCTACATCACTGTTGCTACATACCCACCTGCATGCAAATTCTATCATAAGTGGTGTAAATGCTCATTGTGTTTACTCCTAATGTAATGTAATAAAGTAGAGTCTTCCGGAAAATTATTGTAGTGATTAACTTTCAAGTTACAATCAAATTGCGCATTGTTATTTTCAAACATGGATTGATGTTAAGAAGTATAACTTCTTAGTCTGCATCTCAATTTCTTCTAAATATTTATCGAGCACTTAAAGAGCTACAATGTTTGAAGAAATATCAAAATTATAAATAAAATCAAATAAGGCATATGACAAACTAAAATTGTAAAATCAGAAAACAAAATAAAATAAAATAGATCGAACAAAGTTAAGAAGATCCATACCAAAATTTCCATTTGTTAGTGTTTCTAACATAGTTCCTATTGCCCCTCGGCATATATGAATTGGTTTTGGATCATTCTACCATCCCACCCAATCGATAAATTATGGAGTCACAAAGTCTATTGTTACCATAGCCTCTTGATAAATGGTTGTACTTTAAAAGATGTGCCTTTATCGGTTAATAGGAATTGAACCTTATATTCTCATCATAACAACAAAATTTAAGAGCCCAACCCCTAGGAATCCAACTCATCACGTCCACAAAAGGCCTAGAACATAAGATAAACAATACAATACTAAAACAGTGTAGTCCTAAATTTCCAGCAAACATCCAACTTTATGAAGCAGTAAAAAGTTCATGAAACATCAATTACGAAGATTAAGTTATACTTGATTCTAGTGTTGCTTCTCCTTCTCAGATACATCCTTGCCAATAAAAGTTGATACAAAGAAGAGTATCAATGTCCCAGAGCCCTAATTAGTTCACATTAAACAATGGCATGAGAAGAAGAATAGATATTAAACTAATGCTTTATTGGATTGCAAATTAATTATAATCTTCAGCCTAAGGAAATCATTTTGAGCATATATCTAAACCTAACCATCCTAAATATTTTGGCGCAAAGAAAGAGTTCAAGGATTTACCTATAAGTCGTTGAAGGCTCTCATTCACATGATATTCAAAAAGAACACAACCTCATCCACCAATCTTTTACTGAAAACAAATGTTTCATCAATATTATCAATAAAACTGCAAATTTGCATCAAAATTGAATTTTTTTTTAAAAAAGTTGGAATGGGTGTAACAACTGAATGTGGTTAAACGAAAATTTGTCCAATAAGTATTGAAAATTGATCGAATCTAAGAGAAGAAGAAGGAACAAATCGTGAATTTGCAGATAAAAGAACTCACCCAATGAATTTTAATGAGTTTGACTAAACGGCTAAACCAAGTAACCAACCATAGCTAACGTTAAACACTTAAACTGCATATGACCTTGACTTGGTTAGATTACACACAACAGTTGCGTTTACACTTTCGGATTCGTTCTAGGTTTTTCTTCTATCAACTATGAATCAAGTAAAAGTATAAAATTCTTAGAAAATAAAATAAAAAATAAGGATTGCCCCCACATGATTGGAAAAGGCAAAGAAATAGGTGCAAGATGGGTCAGTGAGCACACCCATCTTTGTCAGTCTATCTTCAAATTGAAGGGGTGCTTGAAGAGTTGAAGGTGGAACCATACTTGTTAGCTATAGAATGCAAATGTTTTTGGCTAGCATGATCTACAGTCGGTTGAGAGACCCCACACCATGTAAAGAAATTGGAGGGTGAACAATTTAAACGATGTACCAAAAATATTGATTTAGTCCATTGATGAACACCTAGAATGTTTGAGAAATTGGGTTTTGTGTGAAAGTTTTGGGGTATACATTTTTCTTTTCTTTTCTTTTTCGAATCTTTTTTTTACTGGTTTATTGGGTTTTATTTTATTGAGGAGAGTTTTACAATTTTTGAATAATAAAAGGAGAATTAAACAAATTAAATGCGGGGAGACGTTTCTAATTTGCAGCCTTCCCATTTTTATAGGAATCCCTAATATTGCACAGTCTAGAAAATAAAGGCATATGGCGAGGAGAGAGAAAATGTGCGAGCTTATATAGATTTTTTATCCCAACAACTCAACTGTAAGTTCTTTGCCTTAATTTTGATATTTAGTTTTCTTTTCTTCCAAAAGCTAGGTTTTCGTACATAAGAAAAATTTAGTGTAGTGGCATTAAGAATAAGTCATCCTATTCTTGATTTAGAAGAATGTGATAAGTATTTCATAGTGAAATAAAATGGAAAGATGAATTTGTGTTGGATAAGCTGGAACATTGATTGTTGAAGTTGGGGAACTTTGCCATTGCCATTCTTATTAGCACTTGTAAGGTTGTTTCTTTTCATGTGTTCATTATTATGCAGTTAGGATAAAAGGATAATAGTGGCTGAACATCCCAATTTTGATACCCACCGTGCCGAAAAATGTCAACAGCATGAATGCAGATTAGGGCTGTCAACGAGCCGGACTTGAATAGGACTCACCTATGCCCAAGTCCCGTCCAAATTATATTTACATTTAGAAGGTCCAAGTCCCGGTCTAGGTCCCGTTGGACATGATCAGATTCGGGCCTGGCCTAGGTCCAATAAGGTTACATGGAAATTGTGTATTTTTTTTTTTTATTTCTCTAAAAAAACATGGAAATAGTGTATTTTTTTTTATTATTTCTCTAAAAAAAATTGAAATAGAGTGTACTAAGACTCGAACGCAAGCCTTATATGCTGCACTACAACACTAATCCATCAAGTCTCTTAACATTTTATGTATACTAGTAGTTACAAATTTAATAGTATTTATTTGAAAAACTAACAAAATAACCTTAGTTTTCGGGCCAGGCTATTATCGGGTAGGACAGGAGTATGTTCATAACTGGCCCAATAGTCTTATAGGACAACATTTAAGTTTTAAGTCCCTATCTTATCAGTTCGGATTCAATCGGACATCGGGCCTGGTCCGGCCCATTGACAGCCCTAATGCAGATCGAATACCGTACCCATGTGCAAGGTCCTTATTCTCGCTTTGTTTTCTAATTCCTATATTTTGCTTACACTTAGTATATGAAGTATAATATTGTGTTTATATATGTGATTCTTATTTATGCTTTTGGTTGTTGCTAGAGTCTTAGCTTCATCTTAAAATGAAAATTCGTTGGAGTAGTGGTTTTTTGTGGCACATCCGCGACATGGAGGAAGAGATTTAATTAGTTTCTATTAGCTAAGTGGCTTTAAATCTTGGGATCAATCTAAACGTTTTCTGCGAGGCGGATTCAAGTTAATAAAACTTTGTGTATCAATCCAAGAAGTACAATACCTCTTTACTGTACATTTCTGGTAGGGATGTTTCCTTTTGTGTGCTTGTGGTTTTTTCAATCATCTTCTACTTCGTCCTCTTACTTCTGCTACATATCATATTGCTAAGATCTATGGTTTGGGATCTCTTGCTATTCAGGGACAATGATGTTTAAAGATAATCTACATGTAGCTTGTTCCAAGCACCGAGTAAGCTTATTTACCTGTATTTTACTGTTTTAGTGATTATGAACTTAGCTTAAGAACCTAAAAAGGTACAAACTTGATGAAAAGTAAAACAAATAATCATTTAATTAATTGGCTTAAAAAATATCAATCGAGAAATTAAATAAGAAAAGAAATTGCTTACCAATCTTCTGAATTCTAATCACTCTCATGGTCCTTCGCATCATATTTGTTGACCCCATCTACATAAAAGAACTTGATTGCCCGATAACCTTTTCTGAGTTATCTCAGATTGATCAGCTGTGTCTCTCCAAGTACTTTCAAAAGTCATCTCACCATCTGCTCAAGACTATTTATCAGGACCGCAGTATTAGCACCCCAAAATATAGGATTGTCACCTCTGGTTCTCCTGCTGCTTCTGACTCTCCACCTTCAGCAGGGCGATCGGTCCTATGTTAAAAGGGTGATGCACCACTGAACCAAACTCCTTTATGGTTCGAACCAAGACTTAGCAACGGCGTCCTCCTCAATGATTTTCCTGATTTTAGCATCCCTCCATTAATCAAATTTCCTGCTGTACGCGGCTCCATTATGTCAACACGGGCACCCTCCCTTCTTAAGTCGTTTTGTAACAAAAACAAAAAGTATACTTCTGTTTTGCTTAAAGAAATCATATGCATTAAAAAATTTGGCGATTGGGTTGGAGAAAAGTTAGGTTTTTGGTAGAATGTGTATAAGGTTTATTTAATTTGTTATTTTTTTTTTAAATTTGAGAATGTCATAGAAAATTAAGAATAGATTAGAGAGATTTAAACAAAGCTGGAGAAGTGTCACTAATTATTATTCCATCCGATTTGCCAATCATATTGTTCCCTAGCTTTTATATATATATATATATATAGATAGATAGATAGATAAATAAGCGACAATGGGTTTAATTTCCCTGGTACTTAAATGGTTGCGCAAAAACCCTCTGTAAGCGAACAAATGCATAAAACCTCTCTATTATTTAAACTAGTATACTACGTGGCAGTGGGTTGGGTGATGTGGAGGAGAGAGAGAGATGGGTGAAGGAGAAAGGGTATTGGGGGCGAAGAAAAAAATGAGAGAGAAGTTGAAGACAGACAGACAGAAACCAACCAACTTCATTTTTGTCCGCATATCCCCCTTTTTGCCAAGATTGTTCGCTCCGCTCACTCGATTAGACTAGTATACTGCGTGGTAGTGGGGAGTGAGTAGAGCTGCGGAGGGAGAAAGAGTTGGGTGAAGGAGAAAGGGTATTAGGGGCAAAGAAAAAAATGAGAGAGAAGTTGAGGACAGACAGACAGAAACCAACCAACTTGGTTTTTGTCCGCATACCCCCCCTTCTGCCTAGATCGTTCGCTCCGCTCACTCAAATATAACATCAAAGTCAAAACAGACCAAAATACCCCTGTGAAAATCGGGCTAATGTCATCAATCTTTACTTATAATTTCGGCTTAAGGACAAATCGGGCTGACGTCATCCTATGTAAATTTTATTTACATATGACAATATAAAATTACATAGTCTTCTTAACCTATTTAAATTTAAATTTTCATATGAAATTTTTTTTCATAAGAAAATTTAAATTTATATTCTGTCTGGTGTCGTCGGAAAATTTTCAATCCCAAAAGTTACTATGTAAATTTAAGTTTTCATAGCTCCAATGACTATATAAATATAGTTTTACATATATATGACTATGTAAAAATACATTTACATATATTCTGTAATGTGTCGTTTCAATCCCAAAAATTACTATGTAAATTTAAGTTTTTATAGCTCCAATTTTCAATCCCAAAAAGGTAAAAAAGGAAATAAGATAAAATAGGAAATAAAAACAGACAAGATTTTATCTGTTTTTTGGAAAACAGGGAGGTTATTTAACAAGACCTAGATAATAGGGAGATTATGTGATATGGGTCAATAGGAGGGAGTTTATATACTCAACCGAGTTAGAACCAAGGGTTGAGCCTCATTTCTTGGATAGATAAGGTGCCCTTTACTAATACATTGAAGTGGAATCAGCCTGCCAGTCTCATTCACAGAAAGGTGTAATGGAAACCCAGCTTTTGGTACCTTTGAATCTTCCTGCTGTTTATATATTTCCTACAAACTCCTGCACTCAAAGTATTACCAAAAGAATCTCCCTCTCCAAGCCCTCCCTGTCTTCCGATAATTGGTCACTTCCATCTCCTCAAGAATCTGTGTTGTCCAGAATTACAACCTATAAACTCCTATCTCTCTTTTTTTTCCCTCTCTATCTCTCCTCTCTTCTCTCCTTATATACCTCCTAACTGCCCTACCTCTCTAACCGCTCCCATCTTCTCTAACCGCTCCCATCTTATCTAACCGTTCTTCTATTCCCATGACCTCCTTCCATGTCCCACGTCCAGGAACCTTCCACCTGTCTCCCCAGAGATCGTGTCTTGGCTACTGTGCTCCAGCTCTTTCTTTTCCTATTCAACATCTCCCTCAAATCATAGTAACTCCACTGGCCTTCACGCACTCCAAGATTCTGCGGCCTTCACATTATTCACGGACTATACCCCGTGCTTATTCGTCTTCTTCCGTTATGTTGCCCCAGCCCAGAACACACCAGTCGTCTTAGTAGTCATATATTAGGCTGATACAGATGCCCCCTCTCGGTCCTCGGACCCTTAGTTCGGGGTCTGAGATACTTTCTGCCAACTGAAGCCGCGGAGCTCTGGTACATGTCCTGGATCTCATCACCAAACCAAAGGAGGGGGTCCGGTTAGCCAGTGTTGGGTCCTTTCTTTATGGCCACATGTTCCCCTGACTTTGATTTGAGAGCTCTGTACCCCTCGCGTGCCTCGCACACTTCTAGCAATTATGATAGCGTGCGGAACCTGTCGCCTCGTTCTTAGCCCCTCCATGTGTCACCCCCTGCTGGCCCCTCCTTCTAATTTTTGGTTTTGTATTTTGGAAAGTACTGTTTTACCCCTGCCGCTTCGAAACTCGTTCAAACCCTTCATTTTCTCTCTCACTCCCTTTTGCTTCTTTCTCACTTAAACCTTTCAATTCCATCTCTCTCCGTTCTTCATTTTGGAGTCGCCTGGCTTTCCTATCTTCCCTCTTCCTCACGGTGAATCTCTACTGCCTTTGCTCCTGGTTTGATTCTTGCCAATCTCTTTGCTCGTTGCTGCCTCGTAAACCAGGTTCGTTTATTCTTTCTTTTATCTCTCGCACTTTTATTATACCATTGGTTTGGTTGTTCTCTAGTGCTCTGTGGGTTCTCCCACTTGCGTAGCTTAGACCTTTCATCTTTTCCACTCTACAACTAGTGTAGTTTGCATCATGTCGGCTTCTGAGTCGTCAAGCACCTCCACCGCCAGATCCATTAGATCCAGTTCTCCCTCCTCCAGATCCAGTAGCCCTATCGTTGAGAGATCTGAGTCCACGGCCTCAGATTCGGACTCCCCAACCGCTATCCCTTCCACATCTGGGAGACCGTTCAAACTCCCTCCGCCCCCTTCACATTACCGCCGACCCAACTTGGCTGCGGTCAAGGCGGCTTATGATATCCCAGACAATGTGATTTTGGAGCATGTGCCCGGGGTTACTCACTTCCCTCACTTGGTCAAACCACGGCCCGGCGCTCTTGTCGCTACCGTAGGGCAAATCGTGGCCGACCTTTGGTTTCCTCTGTCCTTATTAGACGTAGAAGTTTGGAACCATTTCAATATCCCACCGTGTCAGGGTATTGGCAACTTCTGGCATGTTATGTACGCTGCCAACTTCTATAACAAAACCAACTCCCCCAACATCCAACTTCGCGACATGATCACCCACTATTAGATTAAGAAGAGTACCAAATTCGGTAGTATAGGCTACCAATCCTTCTATAGCCGTCCGCGAAAGAAGTTGTTTGTTCTCAACATCACTTCTTCTGACAAAGTGTGGCACCACTATCCGCTGTATGTGTCTGGGAGCTTCCTGTCCGCTGACCTTCCTACTGAAGTATCTCTGAGACATTTACATTTTCTCTTGAGCGGTAAGTATAGACCGCCCGCCTATGTTTTCTTTTTATATATTCCTCTCGCTCACCCCAATGTTCTTTGCATGGGCACAGGTTGGAGACCAGAATCACACTCCCAACTATACTCCGGTGTCAATTCTGCCATCTTCCAGAATCTCCGTGACCTGGGAAGTGATCAGTGTGACGTTCTAGGTATTGATCCGGAGAAAGGCACTCCTCTTCTTCTGGACCCGTCTCTCAAGGACTTCGGCAAGTACCAAGGCCCCTTCTACCGTCTGCCTCCTCCCAAGGAAAGGTTGCCCAAGGCTTCACCCCCAAGCCCAAGAGGAGGGGATACACCAAGAAGATTTCTCATTCCAAAGCCGCCAAAAAAGGGCTGCGCCACCACTCAACAATCTCAACGCCCCTCTGAAACCTTTCCAAGCAGCACCCACAGTGCCCCGGCCCCTTACTCTTCCCTCGCTGATTGGGAGGACGATTTTCAAGCTGTTGGTCCTACTCCACCCAACGCCCCAGCTATGGATGCCACCAAGTTAAAACTGTGGGACAGTGACAAAGAAGAAGGCGAATCTAATTCTGCGGCCAAGAGCCCGCCAGCCAAGAGATGCAGAACGACGGGAACCTCCTCTATCCCCCTGTGCTCCCGCACCAATATTGTCGCGGCCCGCGGCTTCTACTCGTCGTCCAGGCAAGGAAACTGCCCCAGTCGCTCCTGAAGTTTGGCGCCCTAAATTCAAAGCTAGGGATCGGGCGGTCACCACCCGTGACTCAGCTCTGGATAATGCTGCGGTCGCTGCCACCCTGTTCTTCAGCCCCCATCTACCTCGTGACCAAGCCTATGGCGACTCTGGGACCTTTGCTGCACACTGCGCAGCCATCTATACCGGCTGGGAGAAGGTACGTCTTAGTCACCTATTATCTTGGTATCTTTTGTGGATAAGATACTTAACGTCTCCTTTGTGTACAGTTGAGCCTGGATGTAGGCTACATCATCCGCGGTCTAACCAGCACCCTGGTAACCCTGGAGGCGGTGAAACAGGAGATTCATGGGCCCGAAGGCTGGAAATCACGATATGAGCGCCTGGAGAAAGATCGCGATAATGCACGCCTCGCAGCTCTTAAATCCCACAAGCTTCAACAGACCGCGGAGGAGGCCTTCAATCAACAATTGTCTGAGCTGCGGGCCAAGATGGAGGGCGAGAAGATAGCCCAGGAGGCGGCGGCCCAAGTGAAACTGGAGCAATCGCTGAAGGTTGCATCCGATCGTTTCCATGTTTTGGCTGAAAAGAAGATAGCCAGAGAGTTGCAGCGTCAGCTCGACGATCTCACTGCTGTTGGGAGACTCCTCCCCTCGCCCTCTTCAGCCCCTATTCCTGGGGTTGGACCTTCAACGGCCTCTTCGCCGCCCCCTGCGGGTGATCTCAACACTGGCTCCGTGGCAGAAGACGCGGTGGTGGTAATATCTGAAGGTTCTCCTCACAAAGACGTAGCTGGGAATCCCACTTTACAAGACGCTGCTGCTGAACATTAAACTAGAGATTGTTTCTTTGTGTTTGCTTAGTCATGGCCATATTCTGTTCTCACTCATTTTGTATGTATACTCTAAGTCCCGTATTTCTGGGTGATCCCAGCGGGCTCACACTTATGTTTTCATTTTAACCATCCAGCTCGCGGTAGTTTCTTCTTTTTATTTCGTGGCACAGTGTTTGAACCATACTATACAACCGTTTTCACCCCTCGCTGCAATTGCCCTAACTTAAACTCTTGTTACGTGAAGATCCTTGGGCGCTCGGTTTGCCCCATGTTGGATCTGGGACCTCGCCGTCCATGAAGGGCTTCGCCCTTCCCCGCTATCTCAGATGGGCTCCTGATTGAGGGCAACTCAATTTGCCCCGAAGTCAGATTTGGACCTCTTTGTCCGCGAAGGGCTCCGCCCCCCGATGCGATCCCCCACCTAAAACTATCGTGGTCGCACTCTCTTGTCATATTGTCTTTGCAATCTTCTATGATATTCCTCCAATCGGATGCGGGCTGTGTCTCTCCTCTCCTCCCTGAGATTCAAATCCGCGGTCAATACCATATCATTGATCCCGTCCTCCATCGCTCTTGTTCGGGTTGTGGCTGCCACCATCTCTACTGGAATCACTACTTCTACCCCATACGTCATGGCAAACGGTGACTCATGAGTGGATGTTTGCGGTGTAGTTCGATATGCCCACAACACATGATTTAACTCGTCCGCCCATGAACCCTTTTTATCCTCCAGTTTTTTCTTCAGATTATCTATGATTGTCTTGTTGGAGGATTCTGCTTGCCCATTCCCTTCTAGGTTATAAGGAGTCGCGAATCCTTGTTTTACTTTGAACGCCTGGAGGAAATCTCGCACCTTCCCACCCGTAAACTGAGTCCCATTATCGGCAATTATGGTGTGTGGCAACCCGAACTGGCATATTATATTTTCCCACAGGAATTTCTTCACTTGTTCCTCCTTGATCTGTTGGAGTGTCACACCCTCTACCCACTTGGTAAAATAATCAGTCGCTGCTAGCATATACCTCCGTTTACCACTGGCCATCGATAGCAGTCCTACAATATCCAGTGCCCACATTGCAAATGGCCAAGGACTATATACCTTGTGCAATGGCTCAGCGGGTGCATGTATCAGTGGTGCAAATCTCTGGAATTTCTCACACCTCTTAGCATACTCGGTTGCTTCTCTCTTCATGTGTGGCCAGAAATACCCCTGGGACAACACCCGATGCGGCGTCGTTCTTCCTGCCGAATGGCTCCCACAATCCCCCTCATGAACTTCTGCCAAGATCTCTTTCGCCTGCCACGAAGCTACACATCTCAACAACGGTCCGCTGATGTTTCACTGACGTTCCGTCTGTACAAGTCTCCTTCCATTAAAATGTATCTTTGGGATACCTGCTCCATTCTCCTTCTCTCTCGTCTATCCCCAATAAGAAATTTTTTATGGGCTCTATCCACCCTGGCTCTTCCTTCATGGTCACTCCTACCTCGGCATTCACGGAGGTACTTGGCTTGCTTAACACCCTGACCTCAATTGATCTGCCCTCGGACCCAGGAAGCACCGCGGCTACATATGCCAACGCGTCAGCATGTCTATTTTCACCGTGTCCTAAATGAGCGAACCGGATTTTGCCAAACTCACTCGCTTTCCTCTGTAATACCTCCAGGTACTTTGCCATCCTAGGGCATCGGGCAGCGAATTTTCCATTCATCTGACAAATTACCAAGTTGGAATTGGAATACACTGTTAGCTCTTTCACTCCCAGATCCGTAGCCAAATCTAGCCCAGCTATCACCGCTTCATACTCTGATTTGTTGTTTGAAGCCGTGAAACCCAACTTCATCGATAATTCAAGTCGATTATTCTCCGGGGTGACTACCACCACTCTAATCCCGTTTCATGTGTCCGTCGCGGACCCATCTGTGAATACCCTCCATCCATTTCTCATGTCCCATGGGTCTAACACATCCTGACTGATCTCTCCCTCCCGCTCCATGATCATATTGTCCCCCCAAGTTGGGTCTTCGGCGGGGAACTCTGCCAAAAACTCTGCCATAGCTTGTGCTTTTTCCACTGTCCGGATTTGGAATTCAATGTCATATGCACTCAACAGCACGGCCCATTTCAGCATTCTCCCTGATTTGTCAGCCTTTAACGCCTGTTTGAGAGGCAAGTTGGTCACCACGACCACAGAATGAGCATCGAAGTACGGCTTCAATTTTAACGCAGAAAACACCAAGGCCAATGCAAATTTCTCAATCTTGCTGTACCTGGTTTCTGCATCTAACATTGTTTTGCTCTGGAAATACACCGGCCTCTCTGCCTTGTCCACCACCCTTATTAACACAGAAGTAATAGCATATTCTGACACCCCCAAGTACAAATACAGCTTTTCCCCTTGCCCTGGTCGCGACAAAATAGGAGCCTTTCCCAAATAAATCTTCAACTCTTGGAAAGCTCGTTCGCATGCCTCGGTCCACTGAAAGTCAGTTGTTTTTCTTAAGAGTAGGTACAACGGTCTACACTTGTCTGACGACTTGGAAATGAACCGGTTGAGGGCCGCAATTCTTCCCGCAAGCATCTGAACCTCCTTCACATTTTGGGGCGATTGCATTTCCACCAACGCTCTAATCTGGTCCGGGTTAGCTTCTATTCCACGGTATGTGACAATATAACCCAAAAACTTTCCAGAAGTCACCCCAAATGTGCACTTCTCAGGGTTCAACCTCAGCTTATATTTCCGCAATATTGCAGAGGTTTCTTGCAATCCCCCCAGATGTTCCTCCTCAGTCATGCTCTTCTCTACCATATCATCTATGTATATTTCCATACTCCTCCTGATTTTGCATTCAAACATCTTCTCCCCTACCCTTTGAAAAGTTGCCCCTACATTCTTCAGTCCGAAAGGCATTCTGGTGTAACAATACACTCCTCCCTCGACTATGAACGCGGTCTTCACCTGGTCTGGGCCGTACATTACCACCTGGTTATACCCCATGGAGGCGTCCATGAATGAGAAAAATTTGAACTCGGCCGTTCGGTCCACCAGTTCATCTATCCGCAGCATAGGATAACAGTCCTTCGGGCACTGCTGGTTAACATCAGTAAAATCAACACACATTCTTACCTTCCCATTTTTCTTGGGTACCGCGACAATGTTCGAGAGCCATTCGGTAAACTGACACTCGCGGATGATTTCTGCGGCTTTCAACCTTTGCACTTCCTCTCTTATCCCTTCTGCATATTGCGGTCTTATTCCTCTCATTTTTTGTCGGACGGGTTTGGCCTCTTTTCTCATGTGCAGCCTGTGACACGCAAACTCGGGATCCAATCCAATCAAGTCCTCAATCGACCACGCAAAAACATCGTTGTTCTCTGTTAACAAATCAACTAACTTTGCCTTCCAATTCTCTGGCCACTCGGCCCCAACAGACACCAGTTTCTCCTCTTCCCCCTCACCCAGATTCACGGTCTCAGTCTCGTCCAAGGTTTTTCCTCCCACAGACCCGTCTCCCTTAGCCATCGCAGTCTGTAGTTGCTATTTTGGGGACTCGCCCTCCCCCGCCACTTCCTTCTCTGGTGCGCGGGTCAATTCTTTAACCACCACCTGGTGAATATTTTGAGCCGCGACCTGGTCGCATCTTATTTCATATGTTCCCCCATTAGTCGGAAAGCGGATCACCTGGTAGTATGTAGATGGAATCGCTTTCATTTCGTGGATCCATCTTCTCCCCAAGATCGCATTGTACTGTGAAGCGGCGTCCACTATCATGAAACGAGTGAATACCGTCACCGGTCCCGCCGTTATAGGTAATAGTAATTCCCCCATGGGCTCGGTTCTGCTGCCATTAAATCCAAACAAATTTGTTTTTGGAGGCTTCATCTGCCTCTGTTCGATGCACATTTCCTCCATCGCGCCCCTAAACAGCAAATCTACTGAACTCCCACAATCTATCAAAACCCTCTTCACCATATAATTACCCACTGCTACCGTAATCACCAATGCATCAGTGTGAGGCGCAGTTACTGCTTCCAGATCTTTCGGGGTGAACTCTATCCTTCCGTCTCCTAGGGCGGTCCTTGGTACCGGTCGCGGAACACACGAAACCTCATTTATCTACTGTAAGCTGGCAGTCCTCCGTACCTTATCCCTGTGTGCATTCCTCCCCATTGTCTCCCCACTAAATATGACATTGATTGTTCCTAATATTCTGGCAACGGCTGGTGCTCTGTCCACTGGGTGTACCTCCTTGATAAATTCCCTTAACAATCCTTTCTCTAGCATTCTCTCGATCAACCATCGCAGCGCGAAACACTCATTTGTAGTATGATTTCTGACCTGGTGGTAAGCACAAAATGGCTTATCTTCTAACTCCCTGGGTATGTTTCGCGGACCTTCGTAATGCTGCATCCTTTTAATCAGTGGCAAGATTTCATCCAATGGTTTGTTCAACGGTGTCGACTCCACGTCGCGATATGGTTTTCGTTCGCGGATCTCCCTCCTAACTTGATCTCTGCCTCTCTCCGATTTGCGTGCCACCTCTCTATAGGCTCCCCCTTCTCTTATCGCAGCCTTCCCTTTGTCTTTCCAGTCCTCCTGTTCTACACTCTGTATTGACTTCTCTGACTTCCTCGACTCCTTAGCATTTCTCTGCAACATATCCTCATAGCGGATGTACTTCTCCACTTTCGGATATAACGCATGCAACGTTGTAACCTCAATTTTGGATACAGATTCGTGGACTCTAGTTCCTTCCAGCCCATCTTTGGAAAGCAATGACTGCGGTGTGCTCGTCCAGACTTTCCACCCTTAGGGTCTCCTCTTTGAATCTACACAAGAACTCCCTGAATGTCTTGCCGGACTTCTGTTTGACGTTAAATAGATCCGCAATATCCACTACCCTCCTTTTCTGATGGATAAAATGGTCTACAAATGCTTGCTCCAACTCCTCGAACTTGGTTATACTCCGCAATGCCAACCTATAATACCAGTCTGACGCTCTACCCTTCAAGCTGGCGGGAAACATCATGCATCAGAGCCCATCATATTTAATCTCTTGCCACAACGGCATCTGTTGCCTGAAATGGTGCAAGTGGTCCGCAGGATCCCCCTTCCCGTCGTATCTCTCGAATCTTGGTTGCGCGAACCGCTTGGGCACCTCGGTGTTCCAGACTGCATCGGCCAGCGGATTCTGATTGAGTCCAGCCACCACCTTCTTCACCACCACTTGACTTTCCCTCTCCGCCACCCGATTCATTTCTCTGTCTTTCTCGATCATCGCTTGGACCATCTCCATGGTAATGCCTTCCCCTGTATCGCCTCTTGGTTTATGACGCACTTCCTCATGCTGGCCTTCCACTTCACTATTCTCTGGCTCCCTTATCTCCTCCTCCCCCTGTGTGGACTCCCTTTCTTTTCTCAGACTGTCATTCTCATTTCTCAACCTTCCTATCTCCTCCTGTAACAGCCTAGTTGCCTCCCCCGCAACCTCGTGAACTTCCTCTTCCAACTCTTCCATTTCCACACTCCTGGTTTCATCATCAGCCCCCTCAGTCCTCACTTTTTTGGGTCTCCCTCTTGTTTTCTTCGCTATGGTTGCCATCTTATACCTTCTTCTTAACAATCACTTGATCGTATGCCTTCCTCTCGCTCCCCACAGACGGCGCCAAATGTGTTGTCCAGAATTACAACCTATAAACTCCCATCTCTCTTTTTTTCCCCTCTCTATCTCTTCTCTCTTCTCTCCTTATATACCTCCTAACTGCCCTACCTCTCTAACCGCTCCCATCTTCTCTAACCACTCCCATCTTATCTAACCGTTCTTCTATTCCCATGACCTCCTTCCATGCCCCACGTCCAGGAACCTTCCACCTGTCTCCCCAGAGATCGTGTCTTGGCTACTGTGCTCCAGCTCTTTCTTTTCCTATTCAACATCTCCCTCAAATCATAGTAACTCCACTGGCCTTCACGCACTCCAAGATTCCGCGGCCTTCACATTATTCGCGGACTATACCCCGTGCTTATTCGTCTTCTTCCGTTATGTTGCCCCAGCCCAGAACACACCAGTCGTCTTAGTAGTCATGTATTAGGCTGATACAGAATCCATTCCATATATTCATTTCCAATCTGTTAGAAAAATATGGTCCCATCTTATATCTCCGGCTTGACTCTGCCCCTCGTCTAGTTCTTTCCTCTCCCGCAGCTATCAAAGAATGCTTCACCAAGAACGATATTATCTTTGCAAATCGTCCTCACCTATTGATGGGAAAACATCTTAACTACAACTTCACTACTCTTATATTTGTACAATATGGTGATCTCTGGCGCAATCTTCGTCGCCTTACTTCTCAAGAATATTTATCTTCAATCCGTCTCCAAATGTCGTCCAATATCCGTAAGGAAGAGTTAGTGTGGTTGTTCGACAAATGTTTATAGGTTATAAAGGAAATTTTAAGAAGGTATAGTTGCAGTCGATATTTCGTAAGCTCACATTCAACATGATCATGAGGATAATTGGGATGCACCCATTTTTCCAAGAGGATGAGATGGTAGATCAAGCGAAGGCTAAAGAAAAATTGATGAATTTGAAGAGTACTTTTTGTGTAACTGGGAAATTCGGACTAGGAGACTTCTTTCCTTTTCTGAAGTGGGTTGATATTTGGAGGGCGGAAAAGATTATGATGAAATTGTTCAAAAAGAGAGACAAATTTGTAGTAGCCATATTCAGGGATGTATCACATAGGTACTGGGCCAAGAGATAAGGCCCAGACCACAGTATGTGTTGAGCCAAGAGAAAGGCCCAAGACTAGACTAGGCCCCATGAGGTAAACCTAAGAGAGGGATATAAAAAGGAAGAGAGAGGAGAGTAGAGGGGAGGCTAAGAAGAGAGGCATAGAGGGGTGAGGAGAGAGGTGAACTACGGCGGCTTGATCCTGAAATGGGTACGTAGGCAACCAAATTGGTGCAGCCGATCCAAAATGAGAGCCGGAGTACTAGTAAAGTTATTTGTCACGATTATGGTCGCAACAAATGGCGCCGTCTGTGGGGACGATTAGTAAAATTGTATGCCGTCAGGTCTGATTAAAAGTTTGGTTATTAAAAGTGGAGCTATGGATCGCGGAAAGAAGAGCTGGAGGGTTGCATATTCATCAGACTCAAGATTTGGAGTAATGGAATCTTCTAAGTCTTTAAACTGCAAGCCGACATCAGAACACCATCAGAGAGAGATTGATTCAGTTTGGGTAACATTTTGTTTGGCAGTGGATATTTGAAGAAAATCTCCATCTTAATTTTGAGCTTCATGTATTATCTTTAATTTAGTGAATTGAACTGGAAATTTAAATCAAGGAGGAATGGAAAGGAAAATGGGTTATGGTTGGTTCTAAACGTTATTGGTTGATATCGATATCAGTATCGACTGTGGTTACAACGCACGACGCCCACAAGTGTAATTTTGAACTCTGCATCGGTCCTTCAGATTGAGTAACTCTATATTTGTATGAAAATTGTTTGTGGTCTCTTTGACTCCGATGCCCATTTCTTACTTTTCATCTCACTTCACCCCACCAATCTCTGACCAAGACATTTATTGATTATTTTCTTAAATTTGAAATTGGGAAGTTTCTGGGAATTTGGCATCGAAATTTGGCTGTTGGTATTTGACTGGTATTGAAATTGGATGTTTGGATATCGGACAAATGTGTTCCAATTCCCAGGACCAGTTGTTGTGTGTCAGCAAGAGATCGTGTCTTCCAAAGGACAGTAGAGAATGGCAGACGCCGAGGACATTCATCCTATTGTAAAGAAGCTTTGCTAACTTTAGCCTTAGAAGAACTTGATTACTTGGAATTGGCATGTAGACGAGGGCTTTGGTTGGAAATAGTTTCGCTTGGAGATGCATGGCATATAATCATGAGAGAAGTTAAGCAAGACTGCTATTTTCTGATGTGCATTAAGCTCTTTACATATTTTTATATCCTGAAACCGTGAAGTTTCTTGTTTCCATTTCCATGTCAGAACTTACATATTCACTGAAAGTGACCGAAAAGAGCGATGTATATGGTTTTGGAGTTGTCTTACTGGAACTAGTAACTGGAAGAAGTCCAATCGAACCCAAGTTGGTGAAGAAAAAGATATTGTTTACTGGGACTCAACTCATCTTGGTTCTCGCGATGATATTATCGAAGTGTTAGACAAGAGGATCTCTGGCACTGCTGTGGATGACATGGTTAAGGTCTTAAGGATTGCTACTATCTGCACCACTAAGCTTCCATCTCTGCGTCCTAATATGCGGGATGTTGTCAAGATGCTCACTGATGCAGATCCTTACATTATCGTCCCCTACTTGAAAAAGAATCCCGGCAGTGGATGAGGGTTATGTTTCGGTGAAATGCATCTGATCGGATTATCTTGGCCCATTCCAAGTTTTTAGGACTTCTTCTTAGTCCATTTAGGCCTGTGTTGTTTTCACTTTGATGTTCTTGTCTTGTAATTATGTCATTGGCTTAGAGACAATGTCGAATAGACTACATCAGAAGATCTTGCGGTTTCTAGCCGTGGTGTGCTCTCATGGTAGTATTTTGGCTGGTCACGGTATGATATGGCTGTTGTGTAGATTGAGAAATCGGTTGGATTGTCGTACCTCGAGTCCGCGGAATGGAGTTGGTCAATAACAGAATCTACTTCTTTTCAGCAAGATAATTTTTGCAGAGTATTCAAAAGGGGGTTCTCGCGATTAGCAAGATGGGAACAATAAGTGTTTGACAAAACAGCTGGGAGAGCAGGAACATTGACAGAAACTTTAGCATCGACGGTCCATTCTGTTTTTAGTACAGGGGGCTACACATTGTTATACAAGTATTGTACGCTGGATATGTTGCCATTATACAGAATTTAGTTTCGATGGTAGATGCTAGGGGTGTGAACGACTGGTGCTCGGTGAATTCAGATGTGGTCTATGATTGCGGTGGTGATCGACAGATGAGGACAATGATGTAGTAAGTTGTGTGTCTCGAGTTTAGCTGAGCTTGCACATATGCATGAGTGCGGGGGGAAGAGCCCTCCGCGGACCCTCGTGTCCGAATCAAACATGGGGCAGGCTAAGCTGTTCCTGAATGTGCATTCCAAAGGAGAGTGGAGGGGTTCGAGAAGACCCTTCGCGGATATGTCGTGGGGATATCCGAATGAGTGCGGGGGGGATGAGCCCTCCGCGGACCCTCGTGTCCGAATCAAACATGGGGCAGGCTAAGTTGTTCCCGGATAAGCATTCCGAAGGAGAGCGGAAGGGTTCGAGAAGACCCTTCGCGGATATGTCGTGGGGCTATCTGAATGAGTGCGGGGGGGATGAGCCCTCTGCGGACCCTAGTGTCCAAACAACGCGTGTAGGGCAGGCAGAGCTATCCCGGACCGGCGTGTCCGAAGCCTCGAGCGGGATAGGATTCGCGGACCCTCGTATCCAAATAGCGCATGTGGGGCAGGCAGAGCTGTCCCAGACCGGTGTGTCCGGAGCCTCGAGCGGGATAGCATCCGCAGACTCTCGTGTCCAAACAGCGTGTATGGGGCAGGCAGAGCTGTCTCAAACCGGCGACAACCCGGTCGAGCCTGCAGAGTGGGATGAGCCCTCCACGGATCAGAGATGCTAGAGATACATGGGGCAATGAGAGAGCCCCAACAGGTGAGAGTCTGAGTGAGCCCGCGGAGTAGGATGAGCCCTCCACGGATCAGAGATGCTAGAGATACTGGGGGCAATGAGAGAACCCCAACCGCAAGAGCCGAGCAAGCCCAGCGGGTGGGATGAGCCCTCCGCTGGATCGAGATGCTAGAGATACAGGGGGGCAATGAGAGATCCCCAACCGGGCGAGAGCGCCAGCGAGAGCCCGCTGAGTGGGGATGAGCCCTCCGCGGATCAGAGATGCTAGAGATACATGGGGCAATGAGAGAGCCCCAACCGGCGACAACCCGGTCAAGCCCGTGGAGTGGGATGAGCCCTCCGCGGACCAAAGATGCTAGGGACACATGAGGCAATGAGAGAGCCCCAACAGGCGAGAGCTCGAGCGAGCCCGCAGAGTGGGATGAGCCCTTCGCGGGACAGAAAGGCAAGAGACAGGCAGGTCAAAGAGAGTAGCCCCAGAGCCTAGCTGAGTCGCAGGTCGGAGATGCAAGAGATATGCGGACATGAGATCTGAACAACGGGGGGGATGAGCCCTCCGCGGACATGAGATCCGAGTCAAACCTGGGGGCAAGCAGGGTTACCCCTCATCAGATTACACTCCAGAGCAAAGATAGCGGGGGGGATAAGCCCTCTGCGGACATGAGATCCGAGTCAAACCTGGGAGCAAGTGGAGTTGCCCCTCATCCGACTCTCCACTCCAGAGCAGAGACAACGGGGGGATGAGCCCTCCGCGGACATGATAGAGATTTCTATGAAGGAGAGCTTATGGCTGGGCGGAGACCCTCCGCGGACATTGTAGTGAGTTATGAGAAGGAGAAATACAGGGGACGAGACACTCCGCGGACATAGTGGTGAGTTCTCTGAAGGAGAGATGGTGGCTAGGGTGATACACTCTGCAGACAAGGCAGTGAGTTCCGAGAAAGAGAGCAGGTGGCTGGGGGAGGCATACCGCTGATATGGTAGGGAGTTCTATGTGAGAGGTGATGGTTGGGTTGAGACACATTGTGGGCATTGTATTGAGTTGAAGAGAGAGAGTGAAGGGGATGAGATAGTTGAGTCCTACGAAAGGGAAATGAAAGGGTGAGACACTCTGCGGATATAGAAGTGAGTTATGTGAAGGAGAGATTATGACAGGGCTGAGACACTTCGCGGACATAGTGGCAAGTTTTCGGAAAGAGAGAGGTTGGCTGAGGTGAGACACTCCGTGGACATAGTAGTGAGTTCTATGAAGGAGAGCTTATGGGTCTGGGTTGAGACACATTGTGGGCATTGTATCGAGTTGAAGGAGAGAGCGAAGGGGATGAGATCCTTTGGGGATAATGTTAATGGGGTATATGAACAAGAACCCATGGATTGAGTACTTCACGGACATACGGTCCAATGCTTGAGAGTACATGGATAACTAAAATGTCCTAAGGAGGAGAAGACTACGTCATATCACAAGATAATCGTGGAATATCTAGAGTTCAAAGAGAGAGACAAGAAAGTTTGAGGACTTCTCGGGTCCACCGTCGTCATCGCCGCCGAACCCGAGAGGGGGCAAATGTAGTAGCCATATTCAGGGATGTATCACATAGGTATTGGGCCAAGAGATAAGGCCCGGACCACGATGTGTTGAGTGTTGAGAGAAAGGCCCAAGACTAGACTAGGCCCCATGAGGTAAACCTAAGAGAGGGATATAAAAAGGAAGAGAGAGGAGAGTAGAGGGGAGGCTAAGAAGAGAGGCATAGAGGGGTGAGGAGAGAGGTGAACTACGATGGCTTGATCCCGAAATGGGTACGTAGGCAACCAAATTGGTGCAGCCGATCCAAAATGAGAGCCGGAGTACTAGTAAAGTTATTTGTCGCGATTATGGTCGCAACAAAATTCTTGCATGGTCTGATCAATGATTGTAGGACTAGAAGGACTAATTCTTCTTTTAGTGCTAGTACTACCAGGGAAGATAGGAAAGAGGAAAAGGATAACAATACTATAATTGATGTTCTGTTGTCTCTGCAAGAAAGCCAACCTGCATATTACACTGACAACTTAATCAAAGGCGTCATTCAAATAAGTAAAGTTGTCACTAGTCAGCCTCTCCCTCACACCCGCACACAACAACATGTGATAGGTACCAAGCAAATTCATCAATTCCAAAACAAATTGCATTACCGTCAATTAAAATACCATCCACAATGGTAGTTGTGACTAGTCAGTCATATTTTTGTTAGCCAGATTAGATTGGTTAAGCAAATTATTTTGAAATGACTACCACCAGTTCCAAGAACTTGAAACAAACTACTATAATAGATTGATATAATCTATACTAAGTTCCAATTGTGTTGATAGGTGATGCTAATCGCTGGAAGTGAAGCTACATTTACTACGGCAGAATGGGCAATGTCGCTTCTTCTAAATCATCCCGAGGTTTTAATACAAACACAGAATGGAGATTGAATGTAATGTGGGTATGACCGATTGCTAAATGAAACCGACTTAGACAAGCTCCCATATCTCCATAATATCATTCGTGAGACACTCGGATCAGTATAATTTAGGACCTTTTGGAGCACCACATGAATCGAAAGTGATGACTGCATTACTATCGGAGGTTACTACATCCCAAAAGGAACATTGCTATTTGTAAACTTCCTGACTCTTCACAGGGACCCCAAAGCATGGTCAGAACCGACAATATTCAAGCCAGAGCGATTTGAGAAAGATCGAAAGGGAAATGAAGGATTACAATGGATGCCATTTGGTGTAGGAAGGAGGGGTTGTCCAGGAGAAGGCTTTGCAAAGAGAATGTTAGGATTGATGTTGGGCATCTTGATTCAATGCTTTGATTGGGAACAAGTTGGAGGAGAAATGGTGGATATGACAACAATAATGGAGCGAGATTTTATTTTGAAGGCCAAGCCCTTGGAGGCCATGTATATGCCAAGCAAATCTATGTTTAACGTTCTTTCTTGACTTTGATTTTAATGGTTATGCACTGCTTATGATTTTGAACAAGGGTCAATGCTTATGCAGTAATGTAGATTTTTTCAGAAGTTGTGTCATCATGCTACTGCAATTAGATTCCTCTTCTTTTTTTTTTTTGGCTAAAGGTTAATTGTATTAGATACGAAAAAAAAATAAAATAAATTACAGTCTACATTTTGTGAGGGTCCTCAAACATACTTTGTCGAGTATCACTATAGCGCCACCCACTAGTTTGTATGCTACCCACTATTATGGCATGCCTGCACTGCCAACTATCATGGCATGTCTACGCTGCCTATTAGTATGGCATGCCAGCGCTACCCACTATTATGGCATGCCAGTGCTACCCACTATTATGGCATGCCAGCGCTGCCTACTAATATGGCACAATAAGCTAGATATAGCAGGTTTAGATTTAAAAACATATTTGTCAAGATATGCTTCTTTATTAAGATTTTTCATATTTAAGGAAAATATTCTAGCAATTAAGAAAATGATATTTCTTATTGTTATCCTATAAATACCTCATTCCATTTAAACAAAGAACTACGCACATGGAGACTTGATTTTGGGAAACACTCTGGATACGTAGGCAACCACTTGGTTCAGTCTCTCCTCTACCTCAATATATAAACACCCCTTACAATTTCATTAGTTCATTAGTGTGTTTAGGTAAATCATTGCCCAAACATAATTGACGTCATCTGCGGTTCTTAACAATGAGCTCTCTTCCACGTTTTTTCTTCAAGTTCCATTAATGGCGACAACTATAAAGTCTCGAAGAAGCAAGTAGACAAGAACACATATAACAACAAGATAAAGACACAACTTATTAGTAAATCGTGAAGTTCCAATCAATCAGGCTCCACCAGATCTACAGCTTCAAGTGCCACGACAACCCAAATCTAGAAGTACACGATCTCAGGCTCCACCATCTTATAGACATGATCGAAGACACTACAAATCCAAACGAGGCAGATCCAAAAAATATAGAGATCCACAACCAAAAAAAAATCTCTCTTTTTCTTCTCGAAAGTTTTTAGATTTCAAATTTTTAAACAAAGTAAGACGAAAGTGTCAACTATCAACAATGGTGAAAACACAAGAGAATTTCCACAAGTACTCCAATACGTTATCAAATCTCACACTCTTATTGAGAAGAACACCGAAGTTACCCATGGCGAAAAGCCAAATGAAGAAGTTCAACAAGCATTCAAGTTTCAACAAGAAACCACGTCGAACAAACATATATAAGTGGCTTCATATGTCATAGTTCCTATAAAAGTGCGCTCTCCCAACAGATCTACAACTTTCAAGTTCAATCAATGGTTGCTACTCGATCTAAGACAAACAGGCAAACAATAGTTCGTAAGTTTAACATAACAATTCCCTGGATCAAGAGACTATAACTTAAAAGACACAACTTTTACATCTTTCACGTCTTAACAATGCAGATCTAGACTTTTACAGTCTTAAGTTCTATTTATTTTGTTTTTTGTTTTGTTTTGTTTTTTGGTTTTTTATCCTCAAGCTTCATGATTAGACCTCAAATATACGTTTTTATCATCTTATAATACTTCAATTTAGTCGAATTATATGATCAATAATGTAGAAAACTCAAGTTCTTATTGCTTTTTCAGGATACAAGCCTATTATGGACCAAATATCTCAATAGACGTGTTCTAGAGCCAAAAGGAGATAAAATGAGCCTAAAAGGGATCTCATGGAACAACTGAGAAAAAGTTCCAAAAAGTCAACGGTAAAAATCAACTCAAAAGTCCAAAAACTCAAAAGCTCAGGAAACACACTCTAAGGCTTCAAAGACCAAGGGATCACCCCTTTACAAGACAATGGCTAAGCACCTAAAGCTTCAAAAGTCCAAAGGCTCAAATTCCCAAAGACATGGGCTTAGCCCCAAAAGGCTTGATCCTATCCACAAGAAGGTTCTAGATTAGGTTGCTTGATGGATAAGATATGATAGGGGCAAACTTGTATATCTCTACACATATTTAAGTGTAGAGATTTCCCACTAAGCAATATGCCCTAGGAGAAGTGTAAATTAATTAGGAGTAGGGTAAAATAGATAATTGTTTTTGTTTAGATTTTATTATTATTTTCCATTTTCATTGTTTTCAAGCTTCAAACTTTATTGAATCAAATTAGTTTTCTTCCATTCAAAGTGTTTAATCTTGTCTTTCATCAAAATAGTTCTTTAAAACATCTTCCTATTCATTCATTCAACACACCAAAGTCAATCCAATGAGGATAACTTGCTAACCAAGCTACCTTTACATATCTAGATTTACATGTTTTACACCTAAACAACTCTAGTATTCATGTTTTAATCCTCAAAACCTTAATAACTAGTTGTCTACATCTTCATACACTAAATGAAGAGTTAAGAAAAGGTTTGGTTTTTCTCAATCATACTTCTACTCTTCAAATATCTAAGATGAATAACTTCAATTCAACCCAATACAAACCACTATCTACTAATTCACTTTAGCGATGGAATAATGCTTACTCAAACAAATTACTATCCACATCAATCCAGATCCAAAAGTTTACAGTCTCAAAGCAACTCGTGGAGGAAGAAGTTAAGTACCTAACAAGGAGGCGCTACGACAAACAAGCGTTTTTCATAAGCAATAGTAAAACTGATGACGAAGAAGATGGACAACACAGAGAGCATTTAGATTTTATGCACACCATAATGTCTAGACTACATATTGCATAGGAATAACAACGTATAATGGAGGAAGATGATACGTGGCTTGAATGCAAAAGGTTGATACAAAAGATATCTTGAAGACAAGTACTGAGTGCAACATCGTCATAAAATTTATTCGTCATAGTTTGGATTATCTTCACAAATCTTGCAGTCTAGAGCACCAAAAAATTTCAAATCTAAGCAACATTTGAAGGTGAGCACAACATGTGACATAAAGTCAAGAAGTTCCACCTTTAGTCGCCAGGCGCCAGGCAGATGCAAAAGTAACTTATATTGAGTAGCAGACTAAATATATCATTAAAGAAAACAATGAACAATACTGATATAGCCGAAAAATGCTAGAGACGTAACAGTAAGTAAAAATGTTGAACAACAACAAAAAGCTTTCATTCTCTTTTTCTCGGCCAACACATACATATCTCATATCTAAGAAGAAAGTTTCAATTACCAACTATGGTGAACACACAATGGATTCTCAACAAGTGCTCAAGTCTCAAATTAAAGGACGTTATTAGTTATCAAATACTCGTATTAAATGTCACTAAAATCAACTATTACGATTGACAGATTTTTACAAAGACTAGTCGATAGCCTTGCCTCGGAACTAGCACTCTGACAATAATGCAGAGCTGGAGGCGACTGCAAGTAATCCACGCCCAAAAGCTTTTCAATAATATCGTGTAAAATGTTAGCACACAACCTAACTTGCCTACACAAACAAGCAAATTAAAGACATAGTCAAGAAGTTGTCCTTGAAGAAAATTGAAGAAATATCGAAAAGTCGATATTATAACAAAGCTCAAGTTTAATTCACCAGTATTTTATACACAATTTAAAACTGGAGGCGAGCACTTGTCGACATTGAATAGTTGGAGCACCTATCCAACTGTCGTAGAATAGGGTTGTTTCTCCAGTGAAATACCAATAATTGGGGGCGACTGCAATGCGCTTAACGCCCAAAAGTTTCTCCATTTACTGTTGAGCATTTTCATACCACATGTAGTGTTACCTGAACCAATCGACAAACAAAAAACAAAATGCAAAGGAGCTACAACCAATAACAATTAAGCGGATCGGAGATTTGCTTGAAGGAAATAGATGAAAAGAAGATGTTACAGCCACAAATCATGGCAAACTGACGCCACTACAATAAATTTGAATCGGCCTATAATGAAGCCTCGGAGCTAGCATTCTAACAACATTGTAAAACTAGGGAAACCAATTAAAGGACTCTAGATCCAATACACAATTGGGGGCGACTGCAACACACTTACTGTCCACAAGTTTCTCCATTTCATTAATATTGAGTGTTTTCATACCACTAGTATTGCCTGAACTAAGCAGCAAACAAAAACAATCAATAACAATGCATTAGACACTTGATTGAAAGAAAAAACTGTAAATGAAGATGTTCCAAGATGATTCTCTTTTGGCGAATCAGAAACTTAAAAAATTCTTCCTTGACGGCCATGTTATATGTGAGTATCTGTTCTTGAAGGCAAATGAAGAAAAGTCAAGAGAATAATTTTATCATAAGCTTCAAGCTTCAACAACACTTGTATGCAGTAACTAAGAATTAGGGGCAACTACTTAATTTGCGTATTTGTAAATAACGACCATCGATGATTTTAGGGTAGCGATCGAGCTAAGTCTTCTAACCTATATAAAAAGTCGTGGAATTTGCGTTTGCAACACCGTACTCCATACATCCAAAGACATAGAGTTTGCGTTTGCGACACCTTATTCCACACATAAAAAGTCGTGGAGTTTGCGTTTGCAACATCTTACTCAATGCATCAAAAGCCGTAGAGTTTGCATTTGCAACACCTTACTCTACGCATCAAAAGTCGTAGAGTTTGCGATTGCAACACCTTACTCCACGCATCAAAAGTTGTGGGGTTTGCATTTACGACACCTTTCTCCACACATCAAAAAATGTGGAGTATGTGTTTGTGACACCTTACTTCACGCATCAAAAGTCGTGGAGTTTGTGTTTGCAACATCTTACTTCACGCATCAAAAGCCGTGGAGTTTGTGTTTGTGACACCTTACTCCACGCATCAAAAGCCGTGGGGTTTGCATTTGTAACACTTTTCTCCATACATCAAAAGACGTGGAGTATGCATTTGCTACACCTTACTCTACACATCAAGAGTCGAGGAGTTTGCGTCTATGACACTTTACTCCACGCATACAAATATACAAAATAATTGTGTTTTTCATAACCTCAAAACAAAATTTACATGTTTGCCATAAATTTTCTTTCATTTAATTTCATTGCTTGAGCTCCTATTTATATGCAACAATTTTTTATTCTTTGCTGCAAAGAATAAATTCCATACAGCAAAGAGGGGGTGACGTATGTACCACTATATTCGTACCCCTACAAACATACTTTGTCGAGTACCACTATAGCGCCACCCACTAGTATATGTGTTGTCCACTATTATGGCATGCATGCACTGCCCACTATCATGGCATGCTTGTGATGCCCATTAGTATGGCATGCCAGCTAGCGCTGCCCACTATTATGGCATGCCAGTGCATGTTGCCCACAAATATGGCATGTCAGCACTGCCCACTAGTATGGCACAATAAGCTAGATATAGCAGGTTCAGATTTAAAAACATATTTGTCAAGATATGCTTCCTTATTAAGATTTTTTATATTTAAGGAAAATATTCTAGCAATTAAGGAAATGGCCCCATTCTATTTAAACAAAGAACTACGCACATGGAGACTTGATTCTGGAAAACACTATAGATACGAAGGTAGCCACCTGGTTCAATCTCTCTGATACCACAATTAACACCCTTTACAACTTCATTAGTATGTTTAGGTGAATCATTGCCCAAACAACTCCAACATACATGTTTTTTAGAAATAAATCTGAAATAAGTAGAGTAATGTTGATTCTCTACCCTGTAGACAAAACTAGGTCTATTCTCCCACTATTGCTTCTGTCCTTTTGTTAAGGTTGCTCCTTTCTTTGCGCGTACACAAGTCTTCTCTAAAATTTGCCTCCCTCCATGTGCTTGTTAGAACTATACTTGCCTTCTTGTGGTTATATAAATGGGAGAATCCTTATGTCACTTACTATAGGTTCAATCGTTAAACTAATTAAGTTATGAGTTGATGTTAGTGGATTGTTTTTGAAAATTTTGAGCTTAGACGAAAGGAAGAGGAATTGGCTTAATTGTTACTACCCTTCCTATACAACTTGTACATTTATATTTCTTGCTTACCTAACCAAACATAAATTAAAAAATTAGAGATAAAAATAATGAATAAATAAGTAAATAAAGAATAGTGCCCCACGACCCCATTTGGTACATTTGTTTAATTGTTTTTTTTCTTTTATAATCTTTTGTTTAATTGTTTATAGTTACTCAGTCTAGTTTTTATCACTTTTGTAACTTTTATGGGCCAGTTTATTATACCCTATAACAAAATCACAAAAAATCTTGTTCATGAATAGTTGCCCAAGTTGACTCACATCGTGTTATAAAGTTTTTCTAGATGCCCAAGTTAACAATTAACTTAAGACATCCAACATACCATTTGGGATTCATTTTTGCTGTAATGTTTGGAATGCCTAGTTTGCTTCCAGCCCAACCAAAATATGACACGTGTACGCTCAACAACCCAAAACTAAGTTAGAAAACTGCTACTGTTCTGCAATAATAAACTCCCCATTTTACCCTTGCTATCCACCTCTCCCACCACCACTATGAACTAGTCCACCACCACCTCTTCTTATGTTTTTCTTTTCCGTCGGCTCTGTTCGCGACCTGATGTTGAGTTTCATAGGGAATGGATGCACTCTCTCTTGGGATAAGAGTTGCCTATGTATCAAGTTTCTTGGGTAAACTTGAATCAAGCCTTACGTAGTTCATCTCTATCTACTTATAGATGTTTGAGCTGACTTTCCTTATTTGCTCTAGGCCGTTGTCAAGTGTAGATCCATATTTTGTGCAATCTTGATGATTCGTCATTACTTCTTATGTTATAAAGTAAATGTCTCCTTGTTGATTAGTGAGTTGACTGAGCTTCAGGATCGCGGTAGATTATTAATTTGCTTCTATATATGGTTGTGTTTGATATTTGGGATGACCTGAGTTTGGGTTGTTATTACGTCCTGGTGGCGTGGTATGACCTGGTGATGTACGAGCTGTGAAGATACGACCTAGTGTGTGGAGACGTGTGTTGTAGTGATATGTTTGAGAATGGAGGGTACTTACACAACCCCCTTTATTTTATTTATTTTTTGGATAGCTGTGGTGTGAAAAGAAAAAATAAAATAAAGCTTTCAACACGTGTCACACAGCTGATTTCGTTTGAACGGTTTTGGAAAATGTGCGGGAACTGTTGGATCTGATCCATAGGCCTAAATCGTGGCGCCTTTTGGGCGAGGTTATGATTATGTTTTGTGGGGAAGGCAAAATGTTTTGTCTATTTTTGAGATTTGTGCAGCTGATCAGGGGTTTGTTTTCTGGCGGTCTTTCATTTCTCATTCTATCAACACAAAGGAAGCAAAAGCAGAGAGAAAGAAAGAAAAAAAAACTTTTCAACCTTTCGTCTTCAGGTACGTGTCTTTTGATCTCAAAAATTTGAACTTTTTGTTACCTTTTTCCTTTTGTCATGTCGATTACTAGTGATAGTTTGAGTGGGGAAGTTGAGTTGGATCAATGGAGAGACAACTATGTGATGAAGATGGTGGTGTTAGGGCTCGTAGTGGAGGTGAGGCATCGTCGTCTTCCCCATTAGAGACGATGGCTGAGGAGGCGATACCTAGGTCGGTAGATTGTACTGTTGCTTTGAGGAAGGATTTTGGTTGGGTGGACTCTGATCTGACTATATACGACCTGGGTGGAGAGAGGAATGTGTTTGGCTTGGATTACGTTCCTCGGGATGGTAGTGTTGTGGTTTGTTATGGTCAATTGAAGATTGGGATGAGGTTACCATTCTCCCGTCTTGCTGTGGAGGTTTTGAACTTTTGTGGAAAGGCTCCTTGTCAGTTCGTGGGGAATAGTTGGAGGGCTTTTCATGTGTTGGATTTGTTGAATGAGAGGGGTTATAACATCTGTTTATCAGATGTGCTTGAGCATTTTTCTATGAAGAGGTCTTCTTCTATGA
The DNA here is from genome assembly GCF_015680905.1 of Coptis chinensis. NCBI lineage: Eukaryota > Viridiplantae > Streptophyta > Magnoliopsida > Ranunculales > Ranunculaceae > Coptis > Coptis chinensis. Next base: position 37,806,180 of record NC_141459.1, read on the forward strand.
ATTTAGCTTGCAGGTAGTGAAGGGGAAGTCCGCTGTGATTGTGGGTGTGAGTAAGGAGGATTGGGGGTGTAGGCCTTTATTGGTTATGGGTAATTACAGTTCTTCTGATTGGGAGTTGGAGAATCGTACTATAAAGTAGGATAGTAGGTCCTTATATTATAGGTCGTAGTGTATGTATGGTAGTTGATATTTTGAACGTTCTAACAACTTTATTTTGTTTTTGTAGAGGTTGCTATTCGTGGGCGTACGAGTACCAGGGTTATAGAAAAGTTTGTTTGTTTGAGTTGGGAGGAGAAACGATCTGTCTTGGGAGAGGTTGCGCATTACTTCAAGAAGTGTGGAGGTGAGAAGATCAACCGAAAGAAGGTTGAGTAGAAGAAAAGGGCCCGAAAGTTAGTCTTTGACATCTCTGACTCTAGCTCGAATACTGAGATGGAAATAGAGGATCAAAGGAGGGTGCCTGTTTCTAGAGTGAGAACGGTTGGAGGAGGCTCTGGTAGCTGTCCTGTGTCCAAACGACCTGAGTGGGATGAAAATGATAGCAGGGGGGGGGGGTCGTGGAGGTAGGAATGCTAGGGGAGGTGGTGATGCTCCCGCTCCCTTACGTAAGCCTCAGTTGAAGAGGCGGGGTAAAGTCGGTGAGCCTGTAGGGGCTAAGAGGACCCGAACTAAGTCTGAAGAACGACCTGTTATACTGGAAGGTCGTACTTCATCAGGTCGGGCTCCTTTGAAGAGGATGAACCTGAAAGAGATGGTGGTAGATGTTGGGGTGGCTGATGCTAGGGGCAAGAAGAAGGCTAGTGACACTGAGCCAACTGCCCGAAAATGCAAAGGGTCTGGGAGTACTCTCCAAGGTGATAAGGCTGGTGAGTTTGACGTTCTGGATAGAACAGTCACCTACTACGACCTAGTGAGTGGGTTAACGTGGCTGGTGAAGAATAGGGACTGTAACTTCAAGTCTTCATTGGTTGCGAATGGGCTGCTGGAGAGTATTGCCCTAGATGAAGATAGGCATCAGCTGGAGACTGGGAAAGATCTGGAGGCAAATATAAAAGACATGGATCGCTCGATCTGTTTTGTAAGTGTCCTTCCGATATGAGTTTTTGTTTTGTGCTTTGAGTTATTGCTTTTGGACTTATTTTGTTGGTTTGTCAGGTTCTGGCTATATATAGGAAGTAGCAAGAGATAGCAACTATCTCTGATCTGTACAAGAAGGAGCTTGAGGTTGCCAATAAGGCTTATGACAAGCTCTTGGCTATGCAAGAGGTTGAATGGGCTGAAGTGGTGGGGTTGAGGGCTCAAGTTGGCAATTTGGCTGGGAAGGTGGCCTTATTGCAGCTGTCTCTTGATGCTTCAAGGGTGGAGGTAACGTATTGGGTTGTTGAGAGCAAATAATCGTAGGCCATTGCTAAGCGAGCTTAGAATGAATATAACTACTTGGTCGATCTGGTAGAGAGTGGTGATGTCTACGTTCTGGTGGATGATTACATGGAGCTTAAACGTAAGTACAAAGCCCTCAAAAGGTCTGTTGAAAGTGGGGCTGCAACAGTAACTATAAAAAGTATTGTTGTAGATGCTAGTAGACGATCTGATCTACTAACCGACCTAGGTGATGTTCCAGCTACTCAGCCTACTGAAGATGCTGCCACTGAAGTGCTGAATGCAAGTGGTGATCCGGCTAGTGGCTCTGTTGGTGAAGAGGGCTGCCAACTGGACCCCTTGAATATGGAGATCGAATCTGCCTCATGTCAACTGATTATGTTCTTCTTGTAATTTGATTGATGATGGCTGAAGTTTTTAAACTATTTTTGTTGCTGATACTGATAACTTTATTTTGATGGGGATGTTGAGGTTGTTTTCTAAGGATAACTTGGGGGCCTCTAGTATCTAACTGAAATTGTATTAAGTAAAAATATTTAAATTACTTATTTATTTTGAAATGAGATTGTCTGTGAATTTTGTATGAATGTGATTGCTTCCCTTGCTTTTTGTTTTGTTATTTGATGACATATGCTGCATAGTAGTAGACTCGACGACATGTCATACTTTGTTAGATCATATAATGATTGTAGGTCATGGGTGTTTGTGTACGACCTGATAGATGCGCGTAGTTGGCACCTAGGTTTCTTCGTGTCTTTAGATGTGTGTATTGATTGAGTGGTTCCTTTTGGGGGAACTTCTTATTGATTTTGACTGATAATTAGCCTTTGAGTGGTAATTATAGTTGAGTTAAACTTAACCCTTTCAAAGGCCTTAAGTTGACTTGTGGTCCTTTTGGGGGTACCTTAGATTATATTTGACTGATAATTAGCCTTTGTGTGGTAATTACAGTTGAATCGTTCTTAATCCTGGCGTTGGTGTTAAGTTGATTTATGGTCGTTTTGGGGGACCGTGGATTGAATTTGATTGATAATTAACCATTGCGTGGTAATTATAGTTGAGTCGTGCTTAACCCTGGCGTTGGTGCTAGGTCAGTTACTTTGATATCTCAGATCGGGTAGCGAGTGCAAGATGCGTGGTACTCATGTAATGCAAGGATAACATTTATACGCGAAATGTTGATGAAATTTTATTCATATTAATTGATACATCTGGAGACAAATTATTGCTAAAAATGCTTGAGTCGAGCTGTATTCCAAGGTCGGGGAAGCACATCACCGAGCTGAGTTTTGATCTAGTAAGCTCCATTTCCAACGACTTTGTGAACTATGTATGGGCCTTCCCAAGTTGGGTCAAGCTTGGCTGGTGCTAAGGTCTTTTTGAGGACTAGGTCACCAGCTTGGAAAGATCTTGGGACGACCTTCTTGTTGTAAGATCGTTGGATGGTTTGGTGATACCGAGCTAGGGATATTGCAGCAGTTTCCCTTCGCTCCTCTAGGAGGTCGACTTCTTTGGCTAAGATGTTGTCATTTTCTCCTGATTCGACAATGTCAGAACGTGTGGTTGTGATTGTAAACTCTGATGGTATGACTGCTTTTGTTTTGAAGTAAAGTGTGAAAAGAGACTCGTTGGTACTGGTTCGAGCTGTTATTCTGTATGCCCATAAGATGTTTTCAAGTTGTTCTGGCCATTAGCTATTCTTGCTCTCCAACTTCTTTTGGAGATTCTCTTTGATAGATTTGTTTGTGGCCTATGCTTGACCATTGCTTTGTGCATATCTAGGTGTAGAAAATGCTTGAGTGATGCACCATTTTTGTAGGAATGTCTTGACTTGTGTGTCGGCAAATTGGGTTATGTTTTCCATGATGAAGGTGTGGTAGACCAAATTTTGTGATGATAATGGTCTATATGAAGTTGATGACGTGGTCTTCCTTGACTTGAACAAGTAGGTTGCCTCAACCCATTTGGTGAAGTAATATGTGGCTGCAAGGACGTATTTGAGTCTTGTTTTCTTTTGTGGGATAAATGGTCCCATGATGTCTAGCCCCCACATATGAAAAGGCCACGGGCTGGCTATGCTAATCAACTCCCATGCTGGGCTTAGGTGGTTGTGGCAAAATATTTGACATTGGTGGCATTTGAGAACATACTTCTATGCCTTGATGTGCATACCTGACCAATAATACCTTTGGGCGATTGCTTTATGAGCCAGATATTTTGCTCCTGCATGGTTGCCATATTCGCCTTTGTGAATTTCGTTGAAGATGAGTTGGCTTTCGCGTGGAGTTATACACCTTAGGTGGGGTCCTTGATAAGAGCCCAAAACTGTAGTTTAAATCCTTTAATAGTATTTCTATTTAGCCAATTATGTTATTAATAATATAGGATTATCACTAATTACGTACTTTTGAGTATTTCAGGCTTCGGAGTTGAATAAATGTCAATTCATTATTAATTAGGCGCTAAAAGGAGCTAAAGTGATTGCTAGAGAAGTTCCATGAAGAAAGCTCAAGTTTAATGGAGAAAAAATCCTTAAAAAACCCAAGTCAAAACTGTTAAGTGAAAGTCAAACCGGATTAGAAAGCTGAAGAAAAGTCAATAGAACTTCAAAATGTCATATCATTAGACTTAGGCCTCGGATTTGGGCCCATTTTATATCCAAATGACCGGCTCAGAAAGCTCTTTCCAATGTTCTAGGCCCTGACTCAATCAGAGTAGTATAAATTAGTGAAAATATGTGCTACAGTAACACGACCAGAATTGGAAACCTTGGATTCAACCAATTGGGTTATGGACTTTATTTATGGGTCCATAACTTAGCTTAAAAACCCATGCACGATTTTGTATCATTATATAAGAGAATAAAAACCCTAACTCTCTCTCTCTCCCCATTAGTTAGAATAATTTAGCTCTCTCTCTCTCTCTCTCTCTCTCTCTCTCTCTCTCTCTCTTTTTGAGTTTAGGTTTAGTTAATTAGTTTAGTTTGTAGCCTCCATTAGAACCATTTAATAAAAGTTTTAGTTTATTCAATTCAATTACTTTTTCTTTACATTATATCTTCATTTCATTATTTTAGTTTAATTAATCTAATGATATTAGGCTAATCCCCATTAGAGGGAGTGATTATGAAGCCTAATGAGGAATAGCTGCTTAGTAAAATTATTGAATTGTGTATGTATTTCAATGAGTTTAGTTTATTGTATGACTTTCAAAATAAGCATATAGTAAATTAAACTAGGGATTATTATAATTAAGTCGAGAGATTTGGTTGTAATAATCCTACATGCAAGTAATAATGACTATAGAGATATAGGTTGTTGTTATGGATGATAAAGTTTGAGGCTTTGGGTTGGATCATTGTGTGAAAACCTAAAAATGATCTCTTTTCAATGAAGTATTATATTCTTGCTTGAAACTAATCATTAGGTGGATTGATTACTATTCTCTATAACTTTCTCTTCCATTAAAACCCTATTTTTATTAGTTTAGTTAATTTAGATTTATTTGAATCCGTAGTATAATCGTAGAATATAAATCGTTCAACATAATATTACTCTCATCATTGTTTCTTTGTGATTTAAATTAGTTGAATTTCTTTTATGTCTTGGTAGTTTAGGAGTGGAACGAATCCGTACTCTTTATATTACTTTATTATTATTTGAGAGTAGGAATATTGATCTAAGTACTCTTTATATTACGCATAGATAGTTCGTTTAAATAAATTTGTGGTTATCAAATGGCGCCGCTGCCATCTTAAACTCATTCAAGACAATAATTAAATTGGTTGAATCCAAGGGGAAATCCCCCATTCTTTACCCACCCACCCTTTTTAATTTTTTATTCTTGTTTCTCATATTTTTGTTACTGTTCAAGCTTGAAATTCACTATTTTAAACTAAGAGCGTGCCCGCCCTCTCTTTTGCCTTGCACAAAGCACGCTCGCGCTCTCTTAAGATTGCGGACTCACAGTGAAGAATATTGTTGTAAAGGTATTTCTAAATTTTCGAAAATTCTGAAATTGTTCAGGCATAATCTTTACGGTGTTGTTGATTTACTGGAATTGTTTTAGATTTTTTCTAGTTGTTTTACCTAGTGAACTATTACCATCTTTACACTGCTGTATTTCAGCTTTCACACCGTAAGTTTCGGGAAAATCGAACGAGCAAGGTTACTTAAGAAAGTCCAAAAATTATAAGATTTTTACAGGAGTATCTATCATAAGTCAGGAGTTTTCCGTAAACATTTGAAAAGTTTTTGATTTGTATTGACCAACTAACTAGTGGATTGTTTCCAGTGTGTTTCTGCAGTTTTACAACACTTCATTTATCGAACAACAGCCGATAAGAAGGGTTTGTAGAACTCTAATTGCTCTATATTTTTTTACAGGAACACACATGATCTGTCAGGAGTCTCGAGTAAAATTTGGAAATTTTTGGCTATATTTTGATTGGTTAACCATTCGGTTGTTTGTATTATGTTTGAAAACTGTTTCACAAACTTTGCAGGGTAGTAGAAGGACTTTCATAACTCCGATTGTTCTGAAATTTAACAATCGACTTACTGGACATCTTAGCAAACTACTGTAAAAATTTCAAATTTTTTAGGGAGTGCACGCGCCCTATTATACCTATATTTGAGCGCACCCGTGCCTTGACCTCCAATAACCTAAATTTGTGTTTTTCTTCAGTTTTCTTTTACAGCGCGCACACGCCCTAGTTACCCTATATTTGAGTGTGCCCACGCCCACTGAAGTAAGCCCAATTTCTAGGTTAGTTATAGGTCATATTTTAGTTCGAAATATTTGTTGGTTCGGTGTTCCAAGCTTCTACAGGACACTGGGTTCGGATTAAAGACGTTATTCATAAGCATAGCAAGGAGGCATTCAGGTTCTCCTTATAGCTTCCACTCCTTGTTTCTTTTGTCTGAGGAGTTTAATTCTAGTATAATCAGGCTTGTTTTTCGTATACGCAAGATAAATATATTATTTCTTTTTAGCATGTAGTTTCTTGACACGTAGCAAACTTTACGAAAATTAATATTCTACTTAACTAATCAATAATATGGGGTAAGTTCATCCCTGCATAAAACATTATAGAGTCTTTCATTATCATGCACCAAAGAAAAATTAGTGCCCTGATACACTTAAAATAAAAATCACTCATGTCATTGATACTACAATAAAACTTTATATTTACTTTAGTCATGCTATCAGAAACCATTTTATTTTAATATTTTATTGTATCTACAAATTTTATTTACTTGCATTGTTAAACAAATTATTAAGGAACTCTAACTAAACTTCATGCAACTATGATTCATCAACACGAGAGGAAGATAAACAATCAAATCTATAATATTCTCATTTCAGCAAAACAAAAATGAATCATATATAGCTATAGAAATCGGAAATATTAAATTTAGAACGACTATCAAATCCTAATTCAGGAATGTAACTGGATCAAATATAACACGTATTCAAAAAAACAAAAAAAAAATCATATTCATCTATCAAAACCATATAGACTGAAACAAAATAATTAAGAATAAATACTCGACGTTCATTGCTATTATTATTATTACTAATTATTTTAAACGGTGAAAATATTCAAAAATTAATCTCCATATACAATGACAATTAAAATAAGACTTACTACCGTATAACACGAATTTTTAAAATTTTAAGATAATACAAACCCACTTCTAATATATCACCCACAACAAGTGATAAACATAAAATTGAATAGTTTACCTACGAAATGAACGATAAAACTCAAAACGTAAGTAAACTAAAAACTATGTTATGTGCCTATATTTATCAAAGTTTTCTACTCTCAATTCTATCGAAATAGAGTGGAGTAACAAATTCGTTCCACTCCTAGTCCTTCCGTATGTTGTGTTTTCTACGTATAAATACTCTTAACTCTAAAGTCTAATGAGAGATTTACTGAAGTGGCAACTAGACTACGATGCAACTACCCACAAGATGCAACTAGTATGTTAAAGATTAAACCCATTCTCATGGTGAACTAATCGTTTCTAGAGTGGAAAGGAAATTATGACGACTTTACGATAATCGGAATCAAGCTTTCATTAAGGCTTCTCAACCCCCTCAATGGAGGTTTAGCCGAGAATCATCACGCTATCATTCCCAATGGAATTCAAACAAGACATGATATAAAGATTGAAACTTTGCTTGTTTAAACCCAATTCAAAACTACTAATGCAATAATTGAATTAAACTAATAATGACAATTACTTGAATCTGTGAATTGAAACTAAACAATTAATGGAAATGAAACTAACTTATGGAGAACACTATTTTCTTAATCTAATGAATAATAAAACAATGATTCAAATACTAAATTAATAATCTACTTGTTCTAAAGTAATTAATTTAACATAAAATTAGATCTATAAATTGAAATGACAAAAATCAAAATTGATAAAATAACTATTTTATTTATCAAACTAATTAAGAATAATGATTCTAAGAGTTTAATCTAAAACAAGAATTGAATTTAAAACTAAACTTAATTTTATTACATGAAAACTAGATCTATAATTATCTATAGTTTTAGGTCTAACTAGCTACCATTAACTATCTACCATTAACAAAGAGCTAAGCTTTTGTTTTTATACTTTCAGATCCAAAAATCGTGCATGGGCTTGGAGCCATGTTTTGGGCCAGAGAATCAGGCCCAAAACCCAATTCTTTCAGTCCAAAAAGGCCTCTTCAGTTGTAGTTGGCTTCAATAGACTTTTTGTCCACTTCTGCTCCTCTGATTGGTTCAAGGCTTGGACCATTGGAAATTTCTTTCCGAGCCGGTCGTTTTGACATAAGGTAGGCCCCATTCCGAGGCCTGAGTCCAAAGATACGGCATTCGGAAGTTCTGCTGACTTGTGTGCTGTTTTTGCCCGCGTCGACTTTTCAGCTTTTGATCGGGCTTTAGAAAGGCTTTGTCTTTTTGAATCTTAGCCTTTTGTCACGGAACTCCTTAGTAACCGACCTTTGCTCCTTTATCTCGCTAAAGTGGCACATTTCTACACATAATGGACTTTGAAGCCTGAAATGCATAAAAACACGTAATCAGTGTTAACTCTTAATTATTACTCACATAATTGGTCTAAAAGTATGACTGTTACAGGGTTAAAACTACAGTTTTGGGCTCTTATCAACAAGTTATATTCTCAATATAATATTTATGAACAATAAATCAAGGCATATGTTTTAAGAATACTCGAATATGCAAAAATCAATGTGAAACGAATGTAACAATAATAATCCATCATGTCATAATTTATAGGCACGAAACACACTTATAAAACAAAAATAAAAATCCGTTTGTTGTTGAAATAAAATCCACATTATATTAAGACATCTTTCACAGACCTTCTAATATGGTTTATGACCACTGATTACCACAACTATTTTAATTAATCATTAATAACGTGACCTTAGAAAAACAATTGTACACATGTCATGTTGGCAGAACAATATTATCATCATATACACACGGTAATAGTTAATCTATATACAATAATATAAGAAAGCGTGTATACGCAAGTATACACATCTCAAAAAGAATACACGTATATTTTATTTATTTTTCTTCTTTCTATTTCTAACTAATCACATCTAACAAATTAATCTCTTATATTTTAAAATATTATTCATCCATTAAAGTGTACGAGTGAGGCGAGATAGTTCCTCCAACACCGAGGCAATTAGTTCCTTACTTAGTACGTCACAAAGTCATCAGTTGATGCAGCACATTCAATATAGATAAAATATCTTCTTGTTTCTTAAATAATAACATAACACTCAAATACAAAATTCACAGATATGTTGTCGTACTTAATCCATACTCCATGTGAGAATGAACACCAACAATAAAACAATATTATAGCAGCACACATCATTTTGATCAAATATGTTAATAATTAACATATTACACATATAACCACTCCTCATATGATAAGGAAAAATAAAAGCATTTCATATGCACTCCACCAGAGTAACTGATATAAATATACACATTACATATATAAACAAATCCAGAAAAATATTGACTCTCTTTATTTCTGTATCTCTTTTCTTTTCTTTGTAAAAATAAAACGACTAGCGGAAATAGTTTTGAAAATAATACTTCATAAACACTATCCATAAACCACGATCCGAGAATCACTTAGACTCACCTAAGTTTAAGCTAACCAAATGCTATGATACCAAACTGTCACACCCCGAATTTCGACAGAATTCGGGAAAACAATTATTTGTTCCCGACTCTTCGATTTTCAAGGTGTGATGCACTCTCAACTCCTAAAAACCCATAATCAGTTTAAATACGCGGATAATTAAAAACCAATAAAAATTTAAGATAAACAAAAGTCCTCTTCATTACCAAAAACTCGCAAATATGATTAAATTACAAATCTCCTTTCCACCCTCTTTAATTATAATTACAACTGAAAATACAAAACAACATTTGTCTCAACTAAAATCTATTCCACCTTAAGGGAAAACAAAACATATCCTGAATGCGATGCTAATGCAAACCACAAGCAGCAACCAACTTTCTTCAACACTAAACCTGTCAAGACTTATCAACTATGTTCATTTAATGAACACACCCGATAAGCAAACATGCAAATCGGGTCAGCATTATAAACAATGTTGGTGTTAGTAGCCCTAAAATACAATATATACTTATACTTATATTTACACACTAAATAAGGCAGTTAGTTCCTCCACCGAGGCGCCTTAACATCCAACGAATAATACAATATCATTAAGTACAATAATTAAGGCAGGTAGTTCCTCCACTGAGGTGCCTTAGCTTCCCAACAATAATGCAAAGGCATTTAGTTCTTCCACCGAGGTGCCTTAGGTTCTAACTAAACTACTAACCAGCCAAGCATATTCTATATTTCATGCTCAATTACAGAGTGGGTCGTCTCTGCACAAGTAATTAGGTTGACCCACCCTTCTGCAAAACCATATACAATCATATATTTAAAGATATATCATTAACCAACATATTACCATAATTATATTATTTAACGCTTTCTTTGTGTGTCCCTAAAATCACGTCGTATCTATGTCTTACCTAGTTTCCCTGGCTACCACAATCGCTACCCAACGCCGAACATGTACATCCACATGCCTCCTCTCACATAATGAACCACTCCATGCGTAGCTACCCTAAGCAGGATATCACATACCAGGTAACCCTCACACGAAAGCCATTATGTGAGTACTGCCATTATACGACATAAAACATCGCGCATCTCGTTCTAATTTTGTGAACGGAATAATCAAGCCACTATTTGGCTACGCCAGAAAGGCCATTCAGATCCACTGAAATGCTAGAAAGGCCAATCAAATTACTTACGCCCGAAGGGCCATTCAGATTCACTGAAATGCCAGAAGGGCCAATCATATCACATACACCCATCACTAGGGCAAAATCACATGAGTTGTGGTAGCTAGGTTCTAGGATTTTCGTTACGTAATTTATTCAGGTGTCATACCTTAGTATCTCATAACCATTTCACTCTATCATGTGCCAAATAAATTATTGCACTAAACCACCATATTTGGAAAATCTCAATAATAATTCTTGTTCTATCTCATGCCAGTATACTTAATTGTCTTTGAACGCTTTCGTTATAATACAATCCACATTATCACGTGCCAATACTATTCATTGCACGATATCCAAGTATTTCTATATCAAATCTCAAAACTTATTATTTCACGTGCCAATCATATATTGCACTACACCATATGGAATATCTCAAGCCTTCATAAATAGTACAATTCATTGAAGTAGCAACTCATAATTGTAATCAATCATGTAATGTATTCGTTCAATATAGTTATGTGAACTCAATATTTATATGCTTTACACACTACTCGCATCAAATCTTAATTAGATAGTGACAAACAAGGTTATACAATTTTCGACAACATTTTATTATTACATTTGTCCATATTCTTAAATATGTGAAAATCTGGAAAAAGTCAACATTTCACAGTCAACGATCAATGGTCAACGATCAATGTCAAAGTCAACCTGTCATTTCCATGTTCAACAGGTTCAGGGTCATAGCCATGGTTCATGGCTAAGGGCAAAGGTGCATGACTCATGGGCTCATCACTAAGGAAATAGTTCGGACCCAACTAGCCAAGCCTAAACCCAAACCTTATAACCCGGCCCCAAAAGTTTAAACTGGCCTAGTGAATCAACCTGACCCACTTTAAAACATATGGACCAAGCCTAAAACAAAAATAGAAAAAAAAAAAACGGTCCAAAGAAAGCTAATGTGAGCCGGCCCAACAACAAAATTAGATTTCGGCCCACCAACTAATATAAAAACCGGTCCAAAACTAAAATAGATTTTTGGCCCAAACAAAACCAACCCACTTGGTTCCGACCCAAGCCCAAGCCTAACCAAGTCGTCTTCTCCATCACCACCAAAGACCGGAAATCTAGCAGCGACTTTCCTCCACCAGACCACCACCGACCACCCAATCCCACCGCAACTCCAACTAACCGAAACCACTCAGGAGGAAAAACCCAACCAAAAGACACCGAAAATTGGAAGTGAGACTGGGTGCACTGGGTTGCGATCTCGGTCACCCAAACCAGCGCACCAGCTCAATCCCGCCACCATCAATTCTTCTCCTCCTCTACTCACTTCCTCATTCCACTGGTTTAATCCCTCATGAAAAACCCTACCACTTTAATACACACAAAAACTCGATTCATTACTTGGATCCCCCTTCATCAAATCTAGATCTGGTTTCGTGCCGCCATTAACGCCGGACTCAAAGCTTCAATCCGCCCTACTGTCCAGCTCCTAATCAACCCTCAACAACCAATAACCAACCCATAACCAACATCACAACAAAAAAAAATGAGTTCAAATCATAATCCGGACGATTTCTTGCGACGCCATTACCGGCCTTTCAAGCTCCAACAACCCACCCAATTTCAAACCCGACGTCCAACCAACACACCACATACAAAACATAATAAAAGTTCAAACAGTATATAGGGACGACTTCTCTGTCTCGCATTTTATCAATAGCTCTGGACAAGTTTTCCGGAGACAAAGTTGGTTCTTCAAACAATAATCAATATGGTAAAAGTAGTTAACCCGAAATAACATGCCGTACTAAAACAGAACCATAACACACCAAAACAAAATCCTAACACAGTATGTGAACAGAAAAGAAATCGACGGTAACAATTTTATAAAATAAAAATCCATAAAATATCTACTTACAATAATGAAAAGCACCACGAATCCCTCCTAGTCCAAATTGTCGCGCTCTAACACTCTAGCAAGCGAGCTTTTATCTCCGCCTCCATTTTTATTTTATTTTTATCTAAAAACCCTATTCTCTAGAAATATATGTATATATACCTGGGTTTGAAACCTAAGCCCAACACAGACTCGGGCCCAGAAATCAGGCCCACATATCCCAAATCCAGTCCAACAAATTTTAAATAAATAAATAAATTAATAAATAAATAAATAAATACGTATTTTAAATATGGGCAATAATCTTGCGAAAGACACGCTTGTTCGTGCCTTCTACAAGGGTTTTTACATCATCATAAGGAGGTTCTAGATATCATGACTGGGGGTAGTTTTCTTAGTAAAGGAGCATTGGAGGTTTATAAATTCTTAGAAGATCAATCTAAGAGGAACAACAATTGGGGAGGTAACGACTCTTCCCGCTCCACTCCTTCTTTTGAAGTTAAACATGATCCCGAGCTTAAAACTCTTATCGATGCCCTCATTAAAAAGGTAGATGTCCTCTCTGTTCAACAACAGCCCACTCCAGTCATGAACATTAACTCTACTCGTTGTAATGTATGTTTTAGTCTTGAGCATTCCGACTTCTATTGTCCTCTTGTCTATGCACAACCACCACCACAACCATCAAACTTCAACTAGTTAACTCAACCTCAAGGACAAGGAAACTTAGGTAACCAGAACAGAGGTTTAGTGCCCATGACCTAGAACTATCAACATCAAGATATGAATGCTCAACAAGCCTTAATTCCAGTTCAACCATCTACAGACGAAGTAGTAGTGACCTTATTGGAAAAACAAAATCAAATTATGCAACAAAACTCTAACTTGATGAAAGATCAGTATGATCAAAACTCTAAAATGATGCAACAAATGATGCAGTCTTTGTGCCAAAAGGTTATTGACGTGTCTCCTAACCAAAATAATAAGCAAATAGGCGTGCTTCCAGGTCAAGCAATGTCTAATCCTAAGTCAACAAACACCGCCTTCGAAATAAATAGTATTTAGTGTAATGGTAATATAATCTTAGGGGACCTACAGGTAGTCACTACCCTTCGTTCAGGGAGAGTAGTTGATAACAAAGTAACTATGCCTGAAGATCGCCGACAAACAGAAGCTAAAAATGAAACCATACTACTACAGAAAAGCTCATATACCACTGTTACTTACAGTGGTAAAAGGCCTTTAGCCACTGTTTTCAAACCGTGGTAACAACCACCGTGACAAATACTTCTAACAAAACCATGGGAAAAAGTACCTCTTATATACCACGGTTTTGCGTAAAACCATGGTATTAGGATTTCCAAACCGTGGTTAATAGTCTGAAAAGTATGCTCTATTCGATGTGAACCGTGGGAAATAGTGATGATAGATACGACGGTTGGATACAAACTGTGGGTTATATAAACTGCTTATGCCTCGGTTCTTATCAAACCGTGGTTTATAGTCATTTAAAAAAAAAATCCCCTAATTATTTGATTCGAATCATATTCATTCAACCTACAACCTGCCCATTTTCACCATATATATCAACACTGGATTTAAAAACACATTGCTCAAATAAACAATTCATAGTGCAACACAAACAAAATAAATAAATTTAGACATCCAACACGAAGACATTGAATTGCTAAAAGAGTTTTAAACTTTTTTGAGTCATCAATAATGAAAGAAACATCCATATTTACTTGTTTTATCAAAATAATAATGACCTAACTTGTTGCATCAATCAAAAAAGCAATCTATTTGTTCTATCTAAAACATAAAAAAAAAAAAAAATTGGTGAGACGACCAAGCACCACACCTTAACTGGAATGGGTCAAAACCTAGCTAAGACTCAACGTTTGGCTCGAACGCTCCATGTATGCATAAGAATTTATTTATTACCATAATCTTCTCCCACTTCACTGGACCTTTACTTCCTTTCCCTTCAAGTCTTTCTATTTTTATGACTGCACTTCAAAATAAGATCAATGTAAAACCTAATTAGCAAGTAAAAGATAAGCACGTAATGATCTTATTATTTCATATACATACACACTCATGACAAACCTGTTAAAATAGATATCCATACCATTAGATGGTAGATTATGCATCGAATCCAACCAATTAAAAGTCATCCGCGATAAATTAATGGCAATCAAAACCCAATGTCCACTACAAAAAGATCAGATGCATGTGTAGTTAAAAAAGAAAAATTAGACATTAAAACTACAATATACATTCCAATGAAAATGATAAATAAAACATGGATAGTATTAAAAATATAAGACAATATCCTTACCCTGGATTGTAAGGAATAAGAACAACTCTTTTTCCACTTGTATTCTGCAAGCTCTCCACAATAATTTGAGTTTTCTCATGCCCATTAGCTCTTGTGAAAGATAAAGGGTTTACAAATCCGACGACATCACAACAACTCACAAATTTGTCATAAAGAATCCTCGAGAAAGAAAAATAAAACAATCATAATTACTAAAACTAAAGATGAATATCTAAGATTTACGATAACACCAACAATGAAATTTTGCAGATCTTCTAACCTCATGTATACCACCAAAATAACAGCATCTAACCAACCCATGTTACATACATCCATTATATCGCTTTTCTCCATAATGAAACTACCCATATTATCTCCAAACAATTCTCCTCCTACTGGAAAATGTATTGAACCTTGGTCCCCTGGAAGCGCCATATTAAGGAATCCCACAAACGAATCTATTGCACCTTAATTATGACTATCACTAGTTTGATTTTTACATCCCTAAATTAAAATTTTAGAACAACCAATTATTAAAAGAGAAGCCAAATTCAGAAATCGATCATATAACTTCATATAAAAGAATCTTGTTATTTACCTCAATGTCGTCTTTATAATAGACATGGTCCTTTGGCCAAGGAACTTGTGTGGCAAGAGCATCTGTGACAAATCTAAGCTCCTCATTCACTTATATAGGAAGAGCAAGACAGCCAACTTCTTCAGAAACAAGCGATACAACCGCAACACGAATATTATTGAGTCCCAAAGGGTAACCGTGAATTTCTTTTCGTTTATTTCCCTCGTATACCAAGCCTTCGGCAACAATATTTGATCAGCCAACCACAGCCAAATTAAATAACATTCTTTTTCCTATATAAATCTCTAAGTATCATAATAAGCACACGACATTATATTTTAATAACATATTACATGTAAACAACAATTTACCTCCCCTAGACCAAATGTTTGACCCCGTGTTTTCTTATTTGCCTTGTTCACATGATCAAATTGAGCCAAATTACACTTTAGGCTCTACAATTGAAGCATAACTCTTAGAACCATTTTAAAATTATATATATTATGTGTAAAATACTACTTACCTCTCCTAGACCAAATGTTGGACCTTGAAATGGTGTTTGACCCCGTGTTTTCTTATTTGCCTTGTTCACACGATCAGATTGAGCCAAATTACACTCTAGGCCCTACAATTGAAGTATAAATCTTAGAACCATTTTAAAATTATATATATAACATAACCAAAAGTGTTATGTGGGAATGGGTTTACGCGTAAGAATGGGGAAATTCTTACTTTCCTTACATGTGGCCAGCCACCTAGATACTTGGTAAACTAGTGTGTGTCAACTACTAACATGAAAAAATAAAGAAATTTCAAGTGTAAATCAAATACAGAGGGCATCCCCTGTTTATGTCCAAGTAATATCATTGGCTACTATTGAAAAGTCAGTAGGCACTTTAAAAAAATAAATAAATAAAAAATAGCAGGCATGTATATACGTATCTGCACAAGGAGTGTATACTTTAATATACAACAAACATATTCTTACAGCGGAAAAGCATATTACTAGCCATATTATGTAAGTTTTAACTCACATTGGTAGAATAAAATGAAAGTGCTAAGTGTTACATTAAGTTAGGGTCATGATATCAGAAATTCCTCGCAATCATAATATTCAGTACCCTAACTTTGCAAAAGACAAATTGAAAGCTAGTAATCTTTTTACCATTGAGTGTTTATCTATTTGTCAGCTCGAATCATGGTCAGCCAGGCGATCTTGCCCAATATATCAATCAACAATAAGCAAACTTGCAAACTAAAAAAAAACAACATGCATAAGTTTCTAAAACCAGTTTATGTACAAGAACAATCTCCATATCTTATTCTTTCAGTCAAACACCTTAAGCCACTAAGAAAAACCATAACTGCCAGGCCACTATATAGGCAACTACATGCCATCACCAGGCCACTACAAGTTTTACCAAACTACTAAAAGGCAAGTATTCTGTGAGAGCTAAAACCTTGCTAAACCTTTCATTGGACTGCATTTTGACGCATCGAGACAGTGCTATTGGATTTCATATAATTTTGGGACCTCACATGGAATTTAGTGAAAAATATCCCCAAGCAGTTCAGTGAATCATAATTTGAGGAATGCAAACACCTAATCAATGCACCTACTATCTTGGGGGAAGAAAAGCACTAAACACACAGCAGGCAGTATGCTACAAAATCTATTTGACTGATTCGCTCAAACCCTTCTGGAGTTCTGACAAACAGTAATGATTTTCTTAAGGTGATTCAATTGAAAGTACTAGCCTACTAGGAATAACTTAGTGATTCTAATAGCTGAGTATATTTACATTCCCCCCACCACCTCTTTTTACAAGTTTAGTATCAACCAAAGGATTTTTTGGTTATCAAGATCCCCTAACTGTACAAGTTTTATCAGGCTTTGGTAAGAAGGAAAACAATGTCCGCTTTCATCTATCTGCTCAAGACAGTACATGGGCAGATGCATTGCAGACCGATAATGATTCTGGTAGAACCAAATGAATACAAAGGTGGAAAATAGACAGAAAAAATGGACCACATAAAGAAAAATTTGAAAGAAATTTTTTTGTGAACCCTATCAACAGCTACCAATGATATAAAGCAAAAACAATTACTTTATAGCCAAAATTGAATTTAAATAGAGAAAAAATCAATTACCAGCTGATAGCCGAAATTGGGGAGAGATGTAGAATAAAATCACTACTATTCTGCTGCTTTACTGGTGACGATGATAGACCAATAGAAGTTGAAGAAGAACCCTAGTGGACGATAGAAGTTAAGGAAAAAAGAGAGACCGGTAGAAGTTTAGAGAGTCCTGGAACTTGAAAAGACTAAGTTTTAGTACCAGACGGTTTTTGCCCCTACTTTCTTAATATTAATTTTTCTTTGTGCGTGTGGTTTCGGTAGACCGACTTTGTCCATGGTATGCTTATTTTTTTGCAGAACATTAGCCACCTTTATTGTTGAAATGGTGGGGTATACAAACATCAAAATACAAATTAGGAGATATTGGTTTGTTCCGTGGTATATGACATATTATATACCACTGTTTTACGAGACTAGTGGCATTTGCTTGTACCAAAATTAGAAAAGCTATTCTTACCGTGGCATATGACTATTAGCCACTGTTATTAGGGAAACAGTGGTATATATGTTTTGACCTATCGTGGCTAATGAGTATTTATGTAGTAGCGCTATACCAAATACTGTCATAGAAACTGATGACCCTACAACTATAAAAGTTCCAGTCCAATCACAACTAAAAGGTACAACCTTACTAAATACCACCATAGAAATTGATGATCCTACACCTGTAGAGGTTCCAATATGGACACCTAGATGGAAAACGGCTAAAGATAAAGCAAAAACTAATAATACTTTTGACTCTTATGCTAAATATAGAGATAAACCACCGTATCTCCAGAGACTAATTATGTTTAAAAAGGATGAGAATTTTGATGAGATTAGGGAAGTGTTTAAAAATCTGACTATAAACCTACCCTTTCTAGATGCTATAAAAAGTCTACCTAGACACGTTAAGTTCTTAAAAGAGTTGTGCACCAAGAAGAGGAAAACCAACATACCCAACAAAACCTTCTTAACTGAACAATATCCCTCTTTATCTGAACATAACAGAATTATTAAGTACAAGGACCCTAGTTGTCCTACTGTACAATGCACCTTGGGAGATTACTTCATAGCAACTGCTCTATTAGACCTGGGGGCGAGTGTTAACTTATTCCCTTTTTATTTATATACACAACTAGCTCTAACAAAACTTCAACCAACCAAAATGACTTTGCAGTTAGCCGATCGTTCTATTAAGTACCCCAAGGGCATAGTTGAAAACATTCTCGTTAAAATTCAAAACTTTTACTATCCAACCGACTTTGTTATTCTCAACACAGAAGTTGCTCATGATTCCATTCCCATCATCTTAGGGCGTCCTTTCTTGGCAACCACCAATGCCCAAATCAATTGTCGAGATGGCTCAATGACTCTTTCTGTTGGAAATATTTCTGTGGAAGTTAACATGTTTAGACAAAAGCAGGGACAACTAGGTTTTCCTATAGAAGGAGAAGTGAAGTCCATTGAGAGTTTTGTATCTCACATTAGTGCGGATGATGCTTTCGTCCCCACACTAGTAGATACCCCTCTTATGGAAGAAGACAAAGATCACAATTTCTACTCCCTAGATGTACATAACATCGAGGAAGATTTCCTTTGCCTCTTTTGCAACCCTTCTTTGCCACCTCGCGAGTCCCCTCCTATTGACATCCATTCATCTTTTAACGCCATGACAGAAGAAGAATTTTTCACCCTCTATCCCAGTGATTATTCTGACCCACCTATTGAGGACTATCTTACATTTCTCAAGGCCTCTGATGATATAGAACTAAGAACACTAGTTGAGCACCATTCACCCACCTTACATCCTCATATCACTCATTCACCTTCCATCACCAATATTCCCCACCTTCCACCTTTTCAAAGGAACCTTGAGTTTGCGCTAAACCTTCTTGTTTCTCCTGTGCTTCATGAGTTTCTAAACCCATATGGTGAAGAAGTAATACCTAAGGACAAGCCACCTAACACTTTTTCATTTTTTCCATTCCTTTATTTTTTCCCACGTATTTTCCAAAACCATCCATTTTCTCATGCTCATTCACTTGGCATCCCTTTCATAAGAGGAAAAAGAAAAATTGTATGCTCGATTAGGTTCTAGATCCATCATAATTCACTCCCATTCCACTAAGCCATGTCATATATAGGAAATCTGGGTACTTAATTCTGTTTGACGGTGCATCCCGTGTTAACTATTTATGGAAAGATCCATAATTATTTAGATTATTGATAAATGGTAAACTGCATATTAATACATATATATTATATTAAGTCTAGGGAATCTGACTTTAAAAGACCCATATAATTTTTGTAACATACCACCTTTCTAGAGTATAAGCCACAAAAATTTTCAAACTTAAAAAGAGTTTTCAAATTTTGTTTGGGGGTGGCGTATTTTGGTATTTCATTTCAAATCTTTTTGCCACCCTTTGCCTGTCATGTTTACTCCAGTAGAGTTGATGTTAGTTAGTATGTAATAGTTTAATTGTGCTTCATATTATCATATAATCTTTACAATATTTCTGTTACAGGTACTGCCAATTTTTGCCACGTTTCTATGGTAAATTATTTCCTTATCTCTTTACACTTTGAGGACAAAGCGTTCGATTGTTTGGGGGTGGGACATAAACATTTACAAAAATTAGGCATTTTTAGGATGTAAATTATGCACTTTTCTTTATAAAATATTAAAAATCATAAATATTGTTTATACTTGGCACTTAGTGATAATGGTATTATTCCATTTTCCATGATGATATTAGTTTAGAAATCTCACGTAGTACTTGAATTAGGATTTAATTTTTGAAACTTAGATTAATTTGTAGGTAATAGTTATTACATCTTTTTACGAATATCTTACATGAGCATATTTAATTGTACTTGACAGTATTTTTCTGAGACCTAGGTTAAAGTACTTAATACATATCATGTGAGCATCTAGCCTAAAAGCTTTATAAGAGTGAAATATCTAAGTGATGACAGAAGGGAGAAGTCAAATCCGAGTAGAGAAATCACACATCCACTTGTTTGATCATCATACCATATCCTAAGTGAGAATTTAGGTCCTCTTTGGATCGATATAGCCTGAAATTCACACCTATATGAAATTTATTATCCGTTAGTCAGCCCATTGAGCCTTTCATTAGCCTTTTCACAAACCACAAATCCTTTACCCAAAAAAAAAAAAAAAAAAATATCAGGATAAGTCTGAGAAATAGGATGAGTGAAGAAAAGAGAAAAGAAAAACCTGTGTAAACAAAAATTAGTTTGTTGCTTCGAAAGAAAAAGGAAAGAAAAATAGAAATAGAAATAAAATAAAAACTTCAAAAATATAATAAAAGGAGTCAAAAAGCCAAAAAAAAAAAGAGGTTAAGGATGGAAACAAAGTGTAGAAGCAAAATAAGAACGAGGTTTTCTCTAGTTACATAATATGAAGGCCCTATTTTCTCAGATTTGTCTTTTGAATATCCATTTTCTTCATTCTTTAACCAATACCTACACCCCGTATCACCTAATAAAGACCTCTAGCTTAATTAGGAGTAGATTGGTGTGATAGTAAGTGGTAGATGTGTTTGATCGACCTCAACTTTCTTGGATTGTCATTAAGATTGTGAGGAAACGTTTGCCCACTGCACACTAGAGTTAGCAAACTTAAGTGAAAAAATCAGAGTGTTATGTGTTTTGACACATTCCTTGTGAGAACCTACTTAGGCACGCTACCTAAAAGTTTCAGAAACGGACCTGCCATTGCATTTCATATCATAGTTCATTGTATAGTTGTTTATCTTAAGATAATTTGATTATTATACATGTATTAGTTTAAGTTTTAGAATAATCATCCTTATTTAAATACTAGTGAGATGTATAGATTCTGTGATAAAATTAGGGAACAATTACTTTTATTTCTTAATCGTTGATTGTAGTATAAATAAAGTTTGTGAGTACCTTCTCTGGAAAACTCTCACGAGGCTATAACTCGTCCACTCAGGAATTCCTAGTGGTTTAAGGTCTTATTGGATATGGTCAATACAGTCGCACTCGGCAAAACGAGACTAGTTAAAAATACATTTTTAGCCACTTATTTTAATTTCACATATTTGCTTGAGGACAAGCAAAATGATGTTTGGGGGTGGTTTGATAAGAGCCTAAAATTGTAGTTTAAACCCTTTAATAGTATTTCTATTTAGCCAATTATGTTATTAATAATATAGGTTTATCATTAATTACGTGCTTTTGAGTATTTTAGGCTTCGGATTTGAATAAATGTCAATTCGTTACTAATTAGGTGCTAAAAAGAGCTAAAGTGATTGCTAGAGAATTTCCATGAAGAAAGCTCAAGTTTAATAGAGAAAAAGCCCTTAAAAAGCCCAAGTCAAAACTGTTTAGTGAAAGTCAAACCGGATTAGAGAGTTGAAGAAAAGTCAACAGAACTTCAAAAAGCCATATCTTTGGACTCAGGCCTCGGATTTGGGCCCATTTTATATCCTAAATGACCGGCTAAGAAAGCTCTTTCCAATAGTCTAGGACCTGACTCGATCAGAGTAGTATAAATTGGTAAAAATATGTGCTACAGTAACACAACCAGAATTGTAAGTCTTGGATTCAACCAATTGGGTTATGGACTTGATTTATGGGTCCATAACCTAGCCTAACCAATGCACGATTTTGTATCATTATATAAGAGAATAAAAATCCTAAACTCTCCCCCATTAATTAGAATAATTTAGCTCTCTCTCTCTCTCTCTCCCTCTCTCCCTTTTGAGTTTAAGTTTAGTTAATTAGTTTAGTTTGTAGCCGCCATTAGAACCTTTTAATAAAAGCTTTAGTTTATTCAATTCAATTACTTTTTCTTTACATTATATTTTTATTTTATTATTTTAGTTTAATTAATCCAATGATATTAGGCTAATCCCCCAATTAGAGGGAGTAATTATGAAGCTTAATGAGGAATAGTTGCTTAGTAGAATTATTGAATTGTGTATGTATTTCAATGAGTTTAGTTCATTGTATGACTTCCAAAATAAGCATATAGTAAATTAAACTAGAGATTGTTATAATTAAGTCGAGAGATTTGGTTGTAATAATCATACATGCTAGTAATAATGACTATAGAGATGTAGGTTGTTGCTAGGGATAATAAAGTTTGAGATTTTAGGTTAGATCATTGTGTGAAAGCCTAAAGATGATCTTTTTTCAATGAAATATTCTATTCTTGCTTGAAACTAATCATTAGGTGGATTGATTACTCTTCTCTATAACTCTTTCTTCTTATTAGTTTAGTTAATTTAGATTTATTTGAATCCATAGTATAATCATAGAATATAAATTTCTCAACATAATATTACTCTCACCATTGTTTCTTTGTGATTTAAATTAGTTGAATTTCTTTTATGTCTTGGTAGTTTAGGAGTGGAACGAATCCATACTCTTTATATTACTTCATTATTATTTGAGAGTAGGAATATTGATCTAAGCACTTGTTTAGTTGATTGATTATTTGTGTTTACGCATAGATAGTTAGTTTACATAAATTTGTCATTATCAGTCCTCCTGTAGATTTACGGAACAATCGTCTGTTGATCATGGTGTATCTGGAAGCTTGAAATTGTATGACACGAGCATTCCTTGCCTCTGCCATCTAAGATAAATTTCATAAAACAGCCTATCCAAGATTGAGTGATCTCTTTTTCAGATAAGGGCTGGAAGTCCGTGAGGCTGTTGACACTTTCTTGTTTGTAGGCGGGCCTTTCTAAGATGTCAATGTAAACTGTGTTGGGACATGCATCTTGGGTTTTTGAGACTAAGAAAGCTAGGCTGTCTGCATGTCTGTTATACTCTCGGGGAATGTGTTCGAAGGAGAATGTTGTGAACGAGCTGATGATATCATTGACGACCTGAGCGTACTTGGCTAAGTTTGCTCCATTTGTCACATACTCTTTGGTGATCTATTTGACGATTAATTGTGAGTCACTATAAGCTTTGAGCTTTCAGACTTGTAATTGTTGTGCCATGCGGAGGCCCGTGATTAATGCTTTATATTCCGCTTCATTGTTGGATGTTGCGAAATCGATCTTAATTGACTTTTATAGCTGGGTTCCTTCTGATGAAGTTAACACAGCTCCCAGTCCATTACTGTTGTTGTTGCAAGCTCCATCTACGTAGAGGTGCCATGTGTCTGGGGTGGTTGGTTGATGGAGTGAAGTAATGGGCTCGGGTTCCCAGTTGATATCTTCGATGGGGAAGTCAGCAAGGAAGTTGGCAACGACCTGACCTTTGCGAGACGTTCTGGGAAAAAATTCGATGTGATGTTCTCCGAGTTCTTCAGCCTATTTGGCCATACGGGCTGTTTTGTTGTTAGAACTCAAGACCTGCTTGATGGGTACATCTGTTATGACCTTGATGCTATGAGCCTGGAAGTATGGTCGAAACTTGCGAGCAGAGTATAACAGAGATAACATTATTTTCTCAATTAGAGAGTAATGCTTTTCTAAATCCGCTAATGTCTTGCTGGTGAAATAGACTGGTTTTTCAACTCCCTCGCCTTCGAAAAAGAGGATCGAGCTGATGGAAAAATCGGTAGTCGCAAGGTAAAGCCCAAGTGTTTCTCCTTTATTTGGTTTAGACAGGACGGGCGGAGTTGATAGGTAAACCTTCAGGTAGTTAAAAGCTTTGTGGCATTCGTCTGTCCATGTGAATGTTGTGCCCTTCTTTAGTATTTCCAGGAACGGTCTGCTTTTGTCAAATACACGTGAGATGAATCTATTGAGGGGTGAAACCATGCTAGAGAGCTTGTGTATTTGTTGTTTGGAAGTTAGTTCTAGCATTTCAAGGAGAGCTCATATCTGTTCTGGGTTTGCTTCAATGCGTCTTTGTGAAATGAGGGGTTGAGCTTCATTTTGTTTTGGCGCAATCTTTCAAAGGCTTCTTGTAGGTGAGAAATATGTCGCCAGCCTTTGCGCTTTTGACTACCATGTCATCTATGTAGACTTCCATAGTGTTGCCCAACAAGTCCTTGAACATTTTTGTGATAAGTCTCTGGTAGGTCGCACCGGTGTTCTTCAAACTGAACGGTAAGACGTTGTAGCAGAACGTTCCTTGTTCGGTTATGAAAGACATTTTTTCCTGGTCTTCTTCTGCAAGTGGTATCTAATTGTATCTGCTATATGCGTCCATGAATGATAAAACTTCATGCCCGCAAGTTTGATATACCAGTATGTCAATCCTAGGTAGGGGGAAGCTGTCCTTTAGGCAATGTTTGTTGACGCTGGTGAAGTCTATGCAGAGTCGTACCTGGCCATTTTTCTTAGGAACGGCTACAATGTTAGCTAACTAGGTCGGATACTCGATCTCTCTGATGAATCCAACCTTTTTGAGCTTTTCTATCTCTTCATTGATGGCTTTTTGAAATTTAGATCTACATTTAATTTGTGGCAAGTGACCTGAGGGTCGATTCTTGGCATATCGATATACGACCAAGCAAAAACATCTTTATTGAGAGATAGAAAATTGACAAGTTGCTCCCTGAGCTTGGGGTCTAAATCAGCCCCTACATAAACAAAATTTGGGTTATCATTTGTGCCCAAATTGACTTTCTCTCCAGGTTCAACTTGTGCTTGTTTTTCCTTGAGCTTGTCTGTTGCTAATGCTGGAGGGCTGGAAGCTTGAGGATCTTGCAGCTTTAAGATGTCTTTTGTCTGGACGACCTGAGTTTTAGCCTTGGTTGTTGCGCTGCCTTGAGGCATCAATGAGCTTCTAGTTGGTTACTTCTGAGCTCCATGATGCCTCGGGGTCTGGGGAACCGCAGAACTTGGTGTAAGGTTGATGAAACTGCTTTGATCTTGTGAATCCACCTGCATCCTAAGATGGCAGTGCATGACGACTTAACATTAATCATAGTGAAGCGTGTTAAGGTCTTGACCATGTCGTCTTTTTCTCCAATGGAGACTGGTAGGATGATGTCTCCAATGGCATCTGTGCGGTCTCCATTGAACCCATAGAGTGGTGCATTTGACTCTATCATCACTGAGTCTGGCAAGTGCATATCCTTGTATGTTTGGTAGAAGAGGATGTTGCAGGAGCTGCCTGGATCGATTAAGACCCGCTTGACTGTCCATCCGTTGATTTTAACGTGCACTACCAGAGCATCATTATGAGGTAGGCACACCTTGTCGAGATCTTCCTTGGTGAATGATATTGAGGTCGTAGACTAAGCGCTGGCAGCAGTGATCACTTCAGCTTTGTGGTATAGGTGATAGATTTCTTGTAGTGCTCCTACGCGCCTGCGCTTTTCACGATCGGAGGTCTCGTTGCTGGAGATGTCTGTAATCATGTGGATTATTTTTTTCTCGTCGTGATTGATAAAAGATAAAAATGATAGTTTACCTACGAAATGAACGATGAACTCAAAACGTAAGTAAACTAAAACTTATTCCAAGTCTATATTTATCAAGTTTTCTACTCTCAATTCTATCGAAATAGAGTGGAGTAACAAATTCATTCCACTCCTAGTTCTCTAGCATGGAATGATTTCATAGTTTAACTAATCGGTCTTAAGTCTAATGAGAGATTTACGAGGGGAATTCTATACTACGAGGTGAATGAAATTAACAAGTTACTTAATAACTAAAATGATCTTGAATCTTGAATGTGAATCTAGATAAAGAATTAGAGGGGAATTGATTCCACCTCGAATCCAACTTAATCACCTAGCATAGACTGTTGTAATCCAATCCTTACGTTCTTACTGTAATGGATTGCTCGTTCTAATCCCTAATTAACATGACATTTCTACCAATTATAACTAGCATGTGAGGTCGTTACCCATTCTCATGGCGAAACACGACCTTCTAGAATGGAATAGACTCTACAACGATTCTACACTCCTACAACTAAGCTTTCATCAAGGCTTCATCAACCCCTCTAATGGAGGTTTAGCCTTGATTCATCAAACCATCATTTCCCATATTATTATAACTAAACATCATATCAAAATTCTAACTTGACTAATTTAACTAACAATATTTCAATCTAATTTAACAACTCAGAAATGATAATCAACAAGAATTAAAACTAGATCTATAATTTGAAATGACAAAATTGAAATTGACAAATAGCTATTTTATTTATCAAACTAATTAAGAATAATGATTCTAAGAGTTTAATCTAAAACAAGAATTGAATTTAAACTAAACTTAATTTAATTAATGAAAACTAGATCTAGAATTATCTATTGTTTTAGGTCTAACTAGCTACCATTAACAGAGAGCTAAGCTTTTGTTTTTATATGTTTTCAGATCCAAAAATTGTGCATGGGCTTGGAGCCATGTTTTGGGCCAGAGAATCAGGCCCAAAACCCAATTCGTTCAGTCCAAAAAGGCCTCTTTAGCTGCAGTTAGCTTCAACAGACTTTTCGTCCACTTCTGCTCCTCTGATTGAATCAAGTCTTAGAACATTGGAAAGCTCTTTTCGAGCCGGTCGTTTTGACATAAGGTAGGCCCAATTCCGAGGTCTGAGTCCAAAGATACGCCTTCGCCCGAAGTTCTCACGATTTTGAGTCTTTGTTTACGCCCGCGTTGACTTTGACTTTTCAGCTTTGACCGGGCTTTAGAACGGCTTTGTCTTCTTGAATCTTGGCCTTTAATCATAGAACTCCTTAGCAACCAACCATTGCTCCTTTATCTCATCAAAGTGGCATATTTCTACACATAATTAACTTTGAAGCCTGAAACGCATAAAAACACGTAATAAGTATTAACTCTTAATTATTACTCACATAATTGGTCTAAAAGTATGACTGTTACAGGGTTAAAACTACAGTTTTGGGCTCTTATCAGTGATCGGAAAAGTGTTGTCTTTTGTTGTGCCTCGACCGACCTGGAGATTTAGATCGTTGGGCTGTTATGTTTCTGCTCCTTCTGCAAGCAGGTCGTTCATGACTACGGCTCCTACTTCTGTTGCGGTTAGCATTCAGTTTATGCCTGAGGTCACTTTCTGGTAGGAACTCTTTCAGTTTTCCCTCTTCGACTAAGTCTTGGAGGTAGTGCTTGAGGCTCCAACATTCATCGATGTCATGGTGGTGGAGTTTGTGGAAGTGGCAGTATGGACGTCCTGATATTGCGATCACTTTGTTGATGTTTGGTTTGAAGTAAGGTGTTGTATATATCTTCTTCAGGATATGGCTTTGCATCCTGGAGAAGTTGGAGAATTCTCTTTTGGTGTACGATGGCTTGTGGGAGTTGGTGCCCTTATTGTTGCCTGAGTACTAGTTGCTTTCTCTGGGTCCCTGTTTGTCGCTGACTGCGAAGACTTCTTTGCCTTTGCGCTGGGCCATCCATTCTTCGTACTTCATCTACTTGTTAACTCTATGGTACAAGTCATCTAGGCGTTCTGGCTTGTTGCGCATGAGAGGCCCTGCTAGGTCGGAGTTGTCTAATAGGGCGTTGGTGAATGCAGAGGTTGCAAAGCTATCCTTGAGGCCTGGCTCCATTGATAGGAGTTCCTTTTTGAAACGTCCTAGGAAAGTGCGAATAGTCTCCCCGTGTGCTTGTTTCATCTGGA
Organism: Coptis chinensis; assembly: GCF_015680905.1. Taxonomy (NCBI): domain Eukaryota; kingdom Viridiplantae; phylum Streptophyta; class Magnoliopsida; order Ranunculales; family Ranunculaceae; genus Coptis; species Coptis chinensis. The sequence continues at coordinate 37,834,402 of NC_141459.1, forward strand.
ACAAGGAATCTAGGTCGGCTTGTTTCTTCTTGTTGTGGACGAACTTTGCTACGAACGTCTCGGCCAGCTTGTCAAAGTTGTGGATTGAATCAGGAGTTAGCGTGTAGAACCAGTCCAATGCTCCGTCCTTCAAGCTGGCTGGAAAGAGTTTACATTTAATGTAGTCAAAGTCTGGAGCGTTGTAGAGCGCCAGAATTTGGCTGAAACGAGCTATGTGCTAGCCTAGACACGAGCTACCGTCGTACAATAGGAACTTTGGCTGGATAAAGTCAGTGGGAGACTGCTTGTCCCTGACTTATGTGGTGAATGGTGATGCCCTATATGACTGGAGCATCTTCTGAACGATCTGGGCTGCGCTGGCTTTTTCACCTAATTTCTCCAAGCGTTGGGTGAGGTCATCGAGGCACTAATTAGTGGTTGTAGTGAGGGTTGTGACCGCATTGCTGTCGATGGCGTTTGGAGTCACGTTGTTGGTGTTGGAAGTGGTTTGCTCACGCATAACTTGGTTCTCTTGCTGGAGCATGGTAAATGATTCATGGAGAAACTTGACTTGATCTACTAGAGCTTGTAGTTGTGCTTCCATGGTGGTTTTCTAACCAGCTTCGTGGGCTTGAAAAAATAGTGAGTTTTTCTCAAGGAAACGAACCGGCAGACGACGCCAATGTGGAGGTGTAGATTTTGTACCTACGACCTGATGTTGAGTTTGATAGGGAATGGCTGCACTCTCTCTTGGGATAAGAGTTGCCTACGTATCAAGTTTCTTGGGTAAACTTGAATCAAGTATTACATAGTTCATCTCTCTTTACTTATAGATCTTTGAGCTGACTTTCCTTATTTGCTCTAGGCCGTTGTCAAGTGTAGATCCATATTTTGTGCTGTCTTGATGATTCATTATTACTTCTGATGTTACAAAGTAAATGTCTCTTTGATTGGTGCGTTGACTGAGTTTCAGGATCGCAATAGATCATTTGCTTTCATATATGGTTGTGTTTGATATTTGGGATGACCTGAGTTTGGGTCGTTGTTACGTCCTAGTGGTGTGGTACGACTTGGTGATGTATGAGCTGTGAAGATACGACCAGGTGTGTGGAGACGTGTGCTGTAGTGATATGTTTGAGAACGGAGGGTACTTACAGCCAGCAAGAAAAAACAGCCCACTCTTCAATTTCCAGAATTTTAATCGAAAAAATTTGAGTTTTGAAATTATAGACTCTCTATTTTGCCTTTGCTTTCCACCTCCATTGCCTCCCACCATCACCACCTCTTCTTTTTTCGCCGGCACGAAAACATATAAGTTGTTCTAGACACACCCATCTCTAAATCGAATATAAGAAAAATTCGAAACTTCAAACACATTCATATTCAAATTGACAAGAGAATAAGAAAAATCTTAATTCCATAAGAACCAATTGATAATTGGGTTGCCATCAAGTTGGACTAACCATTATTTGGTGGTTTCGGTATGTTAAAGTTGATGATGTAAATGTAATAAATGGGTTTTATTTGATAATTGGAGATAGAAAGAGGAAATGGGGGGTGGTAGATGATAGTTGGGTTTTGAGGTGGAGATGGAAGAAGAGGGCAAAATAGGAAGAATATTAATTGAGAATAGTATCTGTTTTTGCTTTTACACTTTGTTTTGTTGAATGTACACTTGACACTTTCTGATTAGTCCATAAGCAAACTAAGTACACAAATATTGTAGCAAAATGAGCCCGTACCATTAGGATAAAAAAAATGCATCTTCTTGCTCCAGGCCAACTAGCCGATGAAGCAAATTTTAGCTTGGCACTGCACAGAGCATAATTTTGGTTCTTTATAGCTAGGTGAATGGAATAGTATAGTACATGTGCCTCTACGGCTCTAAAATCCAATGCAAGAACCTCAAGAGAACAAAGATAGGTACGGTTTTCGTGCTACGTTCAAAAATTGGATCCTCATTCTGATCTGGAGACCATCTGCAAAGTTTACTACTAACTACTAAGAGCATCTTTAGGAGTGATATCAACCTAGCATCAAACACCAAAATTTGGTGTTTTTTCAACTTCAGAAGAGTCACATGTTGATGAAAATACCAAAAAAAACACCAAACCAAACACCAAATCGGCCAATATTTGGTTCCAGGTTTGGTGCTGTATCAAATCACTCATGCGGTGTTGGCAAAACCGCGCGGTTTTGCCAACACCGCGTCGGCTTGGGCTTATAATTGGGCTTATATGGCGCGGTTTTCACACAAAACCGCGCCAGAGATTGGGAAAGAAAAAAAAGAAAAAATTTTATGAAAGAAAAAAAACCGCATGGAAAAATCCAAAACGCTGCGGTTTTGCCAACACCGCTATGTGCGATATACATGACGCGTTTTGGGAAAACCGCATATTTATATAAGCGGTTTATCCAAAACCACGTAGTTTGATGTTGAAAATTTGATGTTACTCCTAAAGTTGCTTGGTGTTTTTTTGGTTCAAAATTTTGGTGTTTTTTTGGTAGCTCTCCTAAAGATGCTCTAATAGAAGGTACTTTTACTGCTTTTCCATATCTCACCAGTTGTTTGATTTTGTCATCTCATTACATCAAAGATTAGTACTAGATTTCATCGAAGAGAAGGTATAGGGTACGGTTGGTATACTAGTTTATATTCTTTTTTTTTAAAATAAATTTCAGGGTTATGGCTCACCCTAACCTGCATTAAGTTCTTAAATATATCATTTCACTCCTGTAGTCCTCCTCAGCAATTGATTGAAGAGTAGAACAAAGAGGTGGTACAAAATAGTTATATTTTACTTGCATCCTTTATATGGTTATATTCTGAGTCCCTCGATCCCATACGGCCATACCAATGTCTATTAGGTTAAGTTGCTTCTAATGACTTCCACTTCTTAGCTGATTCCTTAACATTATATATTATGGGCTTCACTGTGACTCTAGGAGAACAATGCATAGATATTGATAACAAAAATAGGTTGTACGTATTCAGATAATCAACTCCCAGAGATCGAACATAGACAATATAGTCTAATTATTCTGTTAATAGGTGGCGATTGGCTAACAATTGCATACGGCCATTTTGCAGAGTGCAAAAACAAGTAAAGGGGACGATCAAATAGAACAAGATGGAAGTGGAGAAAAATATGTCTCCACAATCATTTCCAATGAATGGAGGGGATGGTCGTTACAGCTACGTCAAAAATTTCACATTCCAGGTACTCATTTTGACTATATATCATCAGTTTTCCTAATCAAAAGTATTGTGCATATATATGACTAATTGCTTGCAGATTCGGAGATCAAAATAGTAACAGAAATTTTGTTAAAATATAATTATCCAATTAAAACATCGTGTAAGCATCCACATAAATCCTAAAAGAAAGTGACCCCCTTTTAGCTGTTGCGATCCTAGATACGAAGACGTTCCCTTGTTTTTTTTTGGCTAGATAAGATGGAATTTGTATTACTGTAAAAGGTTGTTTACATGGGTAGAGAAGCTCAGTGCACATCTAGTGTACTTCTACTTTTCCTGTCAATCAAACCTATAATAGGTCGTATCGGGAACCTAGCTCCCATTTATAGAGCCATGGGGTTTTCCTTGGTACCAAAGTGGGTCGGTAGTAGTCTGTCGAACTCCTACTACGTTTGCTGCGGTATAGCAAAGTTCACCTCCCTCGAGGTGCTAGAGACTTTGTAAGCAGTAAGTTGCTCTTGTAAGTTTGTCCACCTCATTCTCACATGCCATGGAATTTCACCAGTGTTGAAAGCTGTAGCAGCCGCCCTTCGAGTCTGTCTCGACCCATAGATGTCTCCATCCTCTACTGACTGCCTCGACCCATAGATGCGAAGACATTCCCTTGCTATTGCTTTCTCATTCAAACTTAACGGAAAAATCACTGCTACGGATACATTGCTGGGTTAGTTAGTGTTCCCCCCACTAGACGAGCCAATTAAGATTCCCCCTACTAGTCTACTAAATGGGCAATTAGGGTCTCCCCCCTAAATACACACAAAAAAATACGGTCGGATTGGCCGTCTTTTTTTTGTGTGTATTTAGGGAGGAGATCCTAATTGCCCATCTAGTAGGGGGGGAAATCCTAATTGGCTCGTCTAGTGGCGGGGGAGGGAGACCTTATTTTTTTTGTGTGTATTTAGGGGGAGACCCTAATTGCCCATCTAGTAGGAAAAAATCCTAATTGGCTCATCTAGTGGGGATAATTAACCCTACATTGCTATTAGCATTCTTTGCCCTGGTTCAGCAAGAGAGTCTACCCGTATTCGTGATCTGATGCAATGTAGCAAAAATGGTACATCCAAATCTAAATCAATTTCACGCTTTTCACCAAAAATTAGCATGTGTTAATTTATAATCAGTATGTTCTGTTTCCAACAACGTTGAGGTCCAATAATTACAGTAGCATTCCTCTCATCGGGCATGTCATTTAGCAACAAATAAATATAATATAAGCTTCATCCTAGCATTTTTGGGTAACTTACGTAACAAAAGTGACATTTCCTTGTGTAGAGAGGAGTCAATACAACCAAGGATTCGATCAACAAAGTGATTGCTGAAAGTCTAGAAATTGAGAGTTTTTCTGCTTCAAATTCATTTACTATGGCAGAATTAGGTTGTTCCACTGGACCTAATACTTTTGAAGCGTTACAGAACATACTGGAAGCCGTACAATTAAAATTCCAACAATTTCAAAGTCTCGTTGTCAGTGTGCCCGAATTCGAATTCAAAGTGTATTTCAACGACCACGTTGATAATGATTTCAACACTCTATTTAAATCAATCCCTCTCGACAAAAGTTATTTGGTAGCTGGTGTACCGGGTTCATTCTTTGGCCGACTATTTCCCAAGGCTTCTCTGCAGTTTATGTACTCTTCTTATTCCCTCCATTGGCTCTCTACGGTACCAACACAATTGCTAGACAAAAGCTCTTCCGCATGGAATAAAGGTAGGATTAGTTATGTGAATGCCCAAAAGAAGTTCTTGAGGCGTATTCCGCTCAGTTTACAAAAGATATGGGTTCATTTCTCAATGCTAGCTAGAGCTGTAGAGGTTGTTCCTGGAGAATTGATGGCACTAATACTTCTAGCCTCCAGAGACGAGAATCTTCCTCCCAAGCACACTAATATTATTGAAGATCTCCTTGGATCTTGTCTCATGGTCTCATGGATATGGTTAAGATGATAAGAATCAACCAAGCTCAATTATTATGTTCCATTTTATTTCGTTATATTTGCATGATAGATTTCCTTAGCCCAATTGCTTCACACAGTTCTAGCCAACACCATTATTTAAGAAATAACAGTGCTGCAGCAAACAAAAAACAGTTTAGTGAACTTGACTAAGTACCACCTGAAAATTCCTCCAAAGATATATAAAAGAATTTGACCGATAGAATGATATACTATCAGGAATTCTCTTAAACGGACAATCCGTTAGCGGACATGTTGAAATTCAAAGTTCCTCACGTGTTTCTCTCTCACATCATCAATTATCTCTAATATAAAATTAATATATGTTGGGTTCCACAAAATAAGATTTATGAAAGTTTAATAAATCCCTCTAGCGTGTTTCTCTCTCTCTCCTCACATTTATTATCTTTTTGTTACTAAGTATTAAAAAAAACTTGGGCCCACCAACATATCAATTACTTAACTACATTTTTATTTTCTTTCTCCTCATATTTGTAAGAAAACAATTCCTCCAACGTTAATGAAGATTGATTACATAATGTATTAAAGGTTTCAAATTCTAATGAAGAGCATAGTGATTTTACATTGGTCTTCATTGCTTTTAGTTGTTAAGACATTTCTAACACACTACACAGGCCCTAAAGCTTTAAAAACATCAATACAACAACACCAGTAAATTGTCGTAATAGTGTTATATAATGTCGTATTAGAAAATTCTAATATAATCTTGACTAGATAAATAATTATGTTTAAATTGAATTAAATGGGTCTTATTTTTGTCTGGTTATTTACTAATAAAATCCCCTTTAGCAATTAAAATTGAGCATACAACGATTACGCCCGTCATTTCGTAGGTTTTGTAGACATTCTTAATGCCTATAATGATTTAGTTTCAAGGGGGAGGCATATGAGAAGACTGGTTTGGGCCAACCTATGGTGTACCGGTTGTTATGTGCTCTATTTGATTAAGGGGTTCTAAATTACGTTGATGCTTGGAAGTGGACTTGATTGTCTTTCTCAATTTTTCACATGTAGTGTCTTGAAACTTTTTAAAAGAGCAATACAAAAACATTATGCCTGTAAAATATCGTAATAGTGTTGTATAATGTCGTATTAAAAACTCATAGTATAATCTTGCATATATGAATAATTACATTTAAATTGAATTAAGTGTGCAAGGGTAGTGGTTCGGATATTTATTTGGTTATTTACTAATAAAATCCCCTTTAGCAACTAAAGTCGAGCATACAATGATCCTATATGTTTTCATTTCGTAGATTTTGCAGACATTCTTAATACCTATAATAATTTAGTTTCAAGAGTGAGGTGTACAAGAGAACTAGTTTGAACTAACTTATGGTGTACCGATTGTTATGCACCCTATTTGATTAAGGGGTCTCAAATCTAAGTTGATGTTTGGAAATTGACTTGTTTGTCTTTCATGATTTTTCATATGAGACGGATGGGTCTGTACAAAAAAATATTGGCGAGTATGGACTTCAATCGAGACAAGCTATATATACACACTACACAGTACCTTAAAGGTTTAAAATAGTAATACAAAAACACCACTAAAATGTCGTAATAGTGTTATATAATGCAGTATTAGAAAATCACAGTATAATCTTAGTAGTATAATATTGGATTATACTATAGAGTTATAGTGTCGTATTGAACTTATATAATGTCATACATTGTTGTTGAAATACCCTTATAGTGTTATAGTGTCGTACAGTGTTGGTGGAATACCCTCATAGAGTTATAGTGTCGTATTGAACTTCTATGGTGTCATATAGTGTTGTTGGAATACCCTTATAGAGTTATAGTGTTGTATTGAACTTCTATAGTGTCTTGCTTGTAGATGCAACATTCTCATACACATCCAAAACCTAGAATATGACATTTTATAGACGATATACAAACCATTATATTAATAAGTATTTATTCAATAATAATCGAGTGAGGTGTACAAGAGTACTAGTTTGAGCTAACTTATGGTGTACCGATTGTTATGCACCCTATTTGATTAAGGGGTCTCAAATCTAAGTTGATGCTTGGAAATGGACTTGTTTGTCCTTCATGATTTTTCATATGAGACGGATGGATCTGTACAAAAAAATATTGGCGAGTATGGACTTCAATCGAGACTAGTTATATATACACACTACACAATACCTTAAAGGTTTAAAATAGTAATACAAAAGCACCACTAAAATGTCGTAATAGTGTTATATAATGTCGTATTATAAAATCATAGTATAATTTTGGATTATACTATAGAGTTATAGTGTCGTATTGAACTTCTACAGTGTCGTACAATGTTGTTGAAATATCCTGAGTTATAGTGTCGTATTGAACTTCTATAGTGTTGTACAGTGTTGTTGGACCAACTGCGGATGCTAAACCCAGTTTGATTTCGCATATGCATTATAAAAGTTTCTGACATCATGCAGTGACTCAAATTCTTGACCCTTTTTAGGCTTGGTGTTGCTTGATTATTGAAGATTGTTAAGCTCAGTATGCTTTTCTCCTTTAATCCCACTCTCTATTTCTAATTTCTCGTCTTCCATTTGAAAATAACCTGAAATGTATATAAAATATATCAAACAAGCAGTATAAATGCAATATTAAAAAAAAACCGACAATAGAATTTAATGATTTTCCAAACAATATAAGAGATATTGGGTAACAACAAAAACATATATATACTTTACCAACATGAAACAATTCTTGACTCAAACAGTCAAAAAATATGAGAAAACAAATTAAAATGAAGCAAACCCCATACCAAATTACTGCAAAAATATAGTATAATTCAAACAAAGATACACCATTAGAAAAGAAAATTAGTAACTAGCTAAAATGAAGTTGAACATTCCCTCCTCCTGTTTCAATTCTTCTCAAAGAAATTTCGTTCTCAAAGAAATTTCGTTCAGGTGTTGTTGTTTAGCTAATTTAAGAGGCAAGAGAAGAATTTGAGGAACTCATAAGGTGAAAGTGTGAGGAGAGAGAAGAGAGAGAGGAAAAAAAAATCACGTGAGGGGAGTTATTAAGTTATGTATTAAGTTTTTCAAAAATGTTTTTATATAGGACCACTAATATTCATTTAATATTAGAGAGCAAAGTGGGATGAGAGAGAAAACACGTGATGAGCTTTGACTTTCAAGATGTACGCTAACGGATAATCCGTCTAAGAGAAGGCCTGACTATACTAATTAAACTGATTCGATGATATATGGTGGGAAGAGAAAGCAAAAAATAAGTGATACGGCTAAACATCGAGCACACAGAGATATAGGATTAACGTGGCAAAAACCCCTTCATAGGGAAACCCCACGCCGTCATCTTTTACAGACAACGGAAAAACAAATCCACTAATAAATCAATCGGTTACAAAATAGAAATACTCACAACGCCATGATTACCTGAATACAGTAATTCTCAATATTTCGCTTCCTCTCACAGGAAGAATATTCACTCCATTCGCATGAACCACCAACTATGAGAAAAGGTGTGGGAAGTAATCAACTTAGTAATCTCATGTAGTCACAACAATAAGATCACTAGATTGACAAGATGAAGAAGTCTTTTTCGGAAACACACGTACTTCAATATCTCCATAAAACTCTCTGGTCAAAAAGCTATCTTCGATTGTATGAGTTTCTAACTTTATAACCCATTCTGATACTTCAGTTCTATGTGTAATAAACTTCCCATTCTGATACTTCAGTTCTATGTGTCTAAGACTTGGCTCATTAATTTGTGATGCCTTAAAGCTCTTAATTTGACACCCGATATAGCATTAACGTGAAGCCAACTTCAATTTGACACCCGAAATGGGGACCAAGTTTGGAGAAAACGGATGTGATATAACTTAAGCTTCATCAGTGATCCAGTGTCTTCTTTTTTTACCGCTTTTAGTTTAAAAACAGCTTGTCTTCCTAGGCTTATCTGCAAAACCCTTGCTTTCTTGCTTTTCTGGGTAAAATCCTCTACTGCATAACAGTGAGAGTTCCGGCAAGGCCAAAAAGCACAAGATGGCTTCTTCTTCGAGTAACCCTCCCCTCGATTAAAATTACTACAAACATCAATGGGGAAAATAGAAACAACTCTTGGAGGGCCCTGTTTGGACGAAATGGCTCACTTGAGTCAACAGTTGCTTTCAAGGAATTCACTCCTGTCATGGTGGATGGCGTCATTTCGGTTCCCAATCGACTTATTAGAACAAGGCATTAAAGAGTGGGATGACTACCTTGTAGGATACTTTCTGGACAAAAGACTCTCCTTTTTGTCTGTGAAGGAACATTTACAAAAGAAATGGAAGTTAAAAGGTGATTTTGATATCACTACTGACAAAGAATTGTTCTATATGAGTTTTACTAGCTCGGAGGATAGACAAATGGTTCTTGATGAAGGACCTATTTTCATCGCGGGGAGAGTATTTGTTGTAAAGCCGTGGGATGGTGGAGGTGGACAGCGGCTAAAGAGTAAGGTAGCATCGGTGCCTCTATGGGTAAAACTTATGGATGTACCCAAAGAGATGTGGACTTTTGAAGGGTTGTCATATCTTGCAAGTTTGGTGGGTGGGAGTCCAATGTTTATGGATGATGCCACTGCAAGAAGGAAAAGGCTGTCCTTTGCCCGGTTTTGTATTGAGTTTCCCGTAAACTATGAATACAAGGAAGTCATAAATGTGAAAGTAGGAAACCGTGAGGTTACTATCCCACTAGAATATCCATGGAAGCCGCTCATGTACTACTTGTAATAAATTTGGGCATGAAGTGGAAAGTGTCTTTGGTAGAACCACTAGAGTTTGGGTGCAAAAAGGCGCCCAAAGGCAAAGGCGTAAGGGCAGAATTATCGAGAAAAAAAATGAAGGTATAGAAACAAATGAGAGAAGTTTGAACCCGTGAATCCTCGTGCGGCGGTTGGTGCAGAAAAATCTTGAAACAAAGAACAACAATTACAGAGCAGCCATTGGAACTTCGGGGGTAGTGGGAGCAACAGAAAATGAGGAAACAGATGGCGAAGTGGGTCTAGTATGCAGCTAGTGGTATGGCAAAGAAGCCCAAGCAATCACTAGTGAAGGGGCAAAGACAAAGAAACATAAACTTGATCGCACTGTGAAGGGTGGAATGCAGCTTTGAAATAAACAATGAGGACGAAAAGGCCGGTGGTAATGGTCCAAACCCCTACCCAACGAGTAGACACGAAATTCTGGGCGGCCACGGTTTGTCTTTGAAAGGAATATTTTGAAGAGCTTCTTTGGTCTTGAAGATGATGATTTGTCGGATGCGGAACCGAGAACTTTTGGAGATTCAAACGTTTCTCCGAGGAACTTACAAGTGATTATAGAGGGAACAAATTGCTCAAACTAGAGCCCGAAGAAGAAAAAACTATAGAGCGACAAGTAAATAATGGGAAGAGAGGAAAGGGTCGACAAAAAGGGAGTGGTAAGAGGAATAACCGTAATCGACTTCGCTAATGATGAAAAATTTGCAGCTGGAATGTAAGGGGTATGAATGATGGGTTAAAAGCCAAACAGATGTGCGGTTTATTTTGGATAACGAGATCGGTGTATGGGGTTTTGGAAACTAAAGTGAAGATGGACAAGTACTTGAAAATTGTTGATATAGCCTGCCCAATTGGGAGGTCGTCCACAACTACTCGAAAGTGATGAACGAGGTAGAATTTGGCTTACGTGGGATAGTAGCTTTGTAGCTGTCCAAAAGGAAGTGGAAGGCTCCCAATTTATTCATCAGTAAAGTTACGTTATCGCAATATGGACTTTCCTTTTGCTTAACTATGGTTTATGGAAGTAATAATAGTCGATAGACTAATTTTGTGGGAGGAGTTAAAGGCAATCAGCATAGGAATTCATGGCCCATGGTGTGTAATGGGGGACTTTAATAACGTCTTGTTTGCGCATGAGAGAATAGGAGACAGAGCTGTTCATCCGAGAGAAACGCAGCCCCTTTGCAACATGCCCGAATGTAGCCGGACTTTTGATCATGCAAAGAATGGGATGCTTTTATACTTGGAACAAATGGAGGCAACCACATGAGGAAATGGTCAAAAATCGACAGGTGTCTTGTAAATGCAGCTTGGTCCTCGTTAAGATTGGCTACAAAGGTGGAATGCTCACTTCAAGGACTATCCGATCACTGTCCTATGGTGATATCTTTCCACAACTCTATCAGAAGCCACCCACCTTTTAGATTCTGCAACTTCTGGATGCTCCATCAAGACTTTGAGAGTTCGCTAAAAGTGTGCTGGGAAATAGAAGATCATGGAAACCCCGATTACATGTTAACAAGAAAGCTAAAGAGCTTGAAGGCGTTCGAAGGTCATTTTGAAGAAAGAAATACAGTTGACATCCATAGGACCGGTGGAAGAGACAAGAAAGGCGAAGGTAGTTCAAGAGAACTTACATAAAAATCCGCTTTGATTGTACTCTGAGTGCCCAAGAGTATGAAATAAGAGGAAAACTCTGTTTTCTGATCAGACTTGAGGAAGCTGACATGTTGCACAAAACTGACATTGAGTGGTTATGCTTTGGTGATAAATGTAGTGGATACTTCTTCAATGCTCTAAAGGAGAGGATGACCAAAAAACATGTTTGGGAAATTACTGATGCGCAGGGGGTAAAAAGAGAAGGAAAAGAACAGGTAGCGGAGGCGTTTGTGGAATATTACTCGGAGCTTCTTGGGGTTACCTCCACGGCTTCATGTGATGCCGGATATCTAAATAGTTTGAATATGGAGGAGGTTTCTCTTGAGATGAGGCAGTTCTTGGCATCACCTATTACTGATATTGAGATCAAAGAAGCCTTGTTTGGGTTCGAGGATAACAAAGCACCAGGGCCGGATGGGTTTAATGCTTATTTCTTCAAGGAAAGCTGGGCTACTATTGGAGAAGACTTCAAAAGAGCGATCAAACACATTTTTCTCCATAAAAGGATGACAGGAGGTATAAACTCCACTTTCCTTTGTCTTATTCCTAAAGTGAGAAATGCATCGAGTGTTGCCTCTTTTAGACCCATTGCATGCTGTAATACCATATACAAATGTGTGTCTAAAGTGCTAACCAAAAGAATGAAGACTTGTATCTCCTCATTGGTTTCTTGCTCCCAATCAGCGTTTATTCCGGGAAGAACTATCCAAGATAATCTTCTGATAGCTCATGAGCTATTAAGGGGCTATGCGAGAAAGCAAGGACAGAAGAGGTGTGCTATCAAGCTGGACATAAAGAAAGCCTATGATTCTGTGTCGTGGCATGCTCTTGAGGCCATTTTACAAAAGTTTCAGTTCCCCCCTGTGTTCATTGAATGGCTGCTTATGTGCTACGCATCTCCGTGGTACTCTGTTATGGTAAATGGGACGCCTGAAGGGTATTTTGAAGGTAAGAGAGGGCTGCGACAGGGGGACCCTATTTCGCCATACCTCTTTGTGCTTGTCATGGAGGTCTTAAGTGCGTCTCTAAATCAAGGGCTCCAGTTGAACAGAATAAAAGCCCACTCAAAGTGCAAGAAGCTGGCCATATCCCATCTCTGTTTTGCAGACGACGTCCTTCTTTTCTGCAAAGGCAACATGGAGTCTGTCATGGCTATAAAAGATATCCTGAACACGTTCTCTCAAGCAACAGGATTACATCTAAGCAATGAAAAGACTACACTTCTCACTGGAAGTATGTCTGTGGAAGAAGGACTCGAGCTAGCTGCAGCCATGCACATCTCTCTAGTAACTCCACCTGTTACCTACCTAGGGCTACCTCTTACGGCCTCGAGATTAGGTATACGGGAATGCTTGCCCCTCATAGAGAAGATCACAGCTCGGATTTCAAACTGGAAGAACAAAGATCTAAACAGAGCAGGTAGAGTTCAGTTGGTAAAGTCTGTCCTTTCATCTTTCCTGTCGTATTGGGCCCAAACGTTCGTCCTTCCGAAGACAGTACTTGATAGAGTAGCAAAGATGTGTAATAGATTCATTTGGGCGGGATCAAATATGGCTAGAAAGATGCATCATGCTAGTCATGGGACGATCAGGCTTGATAAAGATCAAGGAGGACTGGGAATATTGGACCCAATGATTTGGAATAAAGCTGCTTACTGTGGGTTGGTTTTCAAAATTGCAAAGAAACATGAGTGTTTGTGGGTTAGATGGTCATGGGATAATCATATAAAACAGGAAAATTTTTTGGACCATGAAGACCCCTCGAGATTGCTCTTGGGTTTGGAGAGGTGTGATGGAGCATCGGGATGTTGCTTGGAGGTTTATAAGGTACTGTATAGCTAAAGGAGAGGAGACTAGCTTCTGGCATGACCCATGGTGCTCGGGGCCTCTTATCAAATATGAACAGGCGAGACACCTCCTTGGCCATATAGTACCTGACGATGCAAAGGTCGCAGCAGTGATCACTGATGGGGGTTGGGCGAGAACTATAGCTGATCTTCCAGATTGTGAAGTTAAGAAATGGATTATGGAAACTGAGATAAATTCTCACACTGAAAAAGACCATATCACATGGACTCCAACCAGTACAGGGGCATTTACGATTTCTTCAGCATATGCAGCACTAAAAAATGTCCGAAACAAGGTAAAATGGTACAAGATTGTATGGGGGAAGTTTTCAGTACCTAAACATTCTTTTACTACCTGGCTTCTGTTCTCGGGAGCTTTACCTTCGCAGAATCGACTGATGAAAAAGAAGGTGATAGAAATATCAAAGTCTTTGTCTCGATGCATGAGGGAAAGCTTCGGGCCATCTCTTCTTTGATTGCGAGTATTCACAGCTGGTATGGAGAAACTTCAAAATAGCTATGGGGCTGCCGGAAATGGTAAAATCTTCTCACAATGAATGGTACTACCTAATGCGGATTTGTCGTAGCACCACGGTGGCAAATGAGATCATACGGGCTATGATTTGCGCGGCAGTTCAGGCAATCTGGACAAAGAGGAACTGGAGACTAAAGAAACAGAGGTTTAGATCGGCTGATGATGTGAGTTTGAAGGTATTGAATAACATGAAAATCTATTTGGGTAAGTCGATGAAAACAGTGAAGGAAGACGAGGAAACAAAGAGGATTTTGAGATCGTTAGGAATTGGAGTAAACTACACGCGAGTGGAGGAGACATGGGTAAAATGGAACAGAGCAGAGGACGAGCTACCAACACTGAATGCAGATGGTTCGGTACAGGCAGGAAGTGCGAGCTATGGGGGCGTGCTGGGAGATCGTAATGGTGATGTGCTGATGGCTTTCGGTAGCAGTTCGGCAAGACAGTCGGTGCTCTATCAGGAGCTTCTTGGAGTGCTGAAAGGGTTGGAAGGTACTGCGGAATTGAACATTCAGCGGCTACAAGTGCAATCGGATTCTATGAGAACCATTCAGATTTTGAGCTTCAAAGAAGAGCCTCCTTGGTACTGCAGAAACTTGTTTGCGCAGTTACAAAAAGTGGTCTCAAAGTTTGTATATGTAAATTTTAAGCATGTATTTAGGGAGGGAAATCAAGCTGCCGACTATCTAGCAAAAGTAAGTAGAAACTGTGTAAATGAAACTATGTACTTTATTCCTCCTATGGATCAAAAACTTGATGAACCCGATCAAGGGGATAAAGAAGGGAAACCTGTACTTGCTTGGGTTGCCATTAAATAAAAGGTCGGGGTATCCTTAACCCCTAGTTAGTTCAAAAAAAAAAAAAATAACTTTATAACCCAACTCAAAACTCCCTCAATCAAATCTATTATGATGCTCTTATCAAAAAGATTTAATCGCCAAGAATCTCGCATCTGTTTGGATCCCTCATAACCTAAATCAGTTTTGATCGATATCTAATATCTTGCTGCCAATCTCTTTTTCTTTCATAGTTACCACCGAACTCCACTTTGACTGATGGACCCATAGTTAGCAATTCGTAATGCGACAAAAATTCGATACGGAAAGTATTCGAATAAAATTCGAGTTTCGATAAGAATTCGTTTTTTTCAATTCAGATTAAAAAAACGGAAATGATAAAAGTTTAGTTCGTAAGTAATTCGAGTATAATACAAAGTTAAAAATAAAAAAAATACGAGAAAATTTGACAGCAGACTTATAGTGAAAAGCCGAATTGCTAATCAATACGGGAGTTAATTATTCGAGAATTAATGATTCCTTGCCGAATTAATGAATAATTCTGTATCATTAAAAAATATGACCTTTTTAAACGTTTTCCTAATTAAACAATAAATTTGCTAATTATTTGCTGAATTACTAATATGGATGGACCCAGAACACTATTTAGGCACGAAATGGGCTAAACACAATATGGGCTTTTCACCACCAACTCTCACAACACAGCCTGAGCTGAGCAAGAGCCAAGCTGCGGCGGGGCGGGTGTGTGTGGCCTTTGAGTGGGTTCCCTCCCAAGTACAAAAACATTTGTATCCTGACTCTCTAAGGGGCACACCCTAGGAATAAAAAAAAAGCCTAGAAATAAATTAGTGTTTACTAGCCAATGCGGAACTATCACATAAAACACAATGATAGAAAAACCACATATGTTCATCTAATCATCTTCTCCAACTAAGTTCACCAAGTACTTGCAATACAAACAAAAACATTACAACAGTCCACACATTGGAGCAATTATCGTTTCAGGGACATGGTGGCATGGTGCAATTAATCTGTTCTAGATGTTAATAATGTTTAATGTTGTAAGCCTCTTAGTCAGGCCATGTGAGGACCTCCCTCCCTTGTTTGTTTGTGCTCTTGTGCTTTGCACATTTTGTTGGGGTTTGACACTGATAGTAATCGATTCTCCACTACACAGATAACTTGTACTAGGATCAATAACAACTCCAGACAACAATCTAAATATTCCCTACAACAAAACTAACATGCCCAACTCGCTAAACAACTATTAACAACATATAATAATGTAAAGCAGTATAAGCATACCACAACACAAAAATATACCGTGGTTCGGCCAATGGTGCCTACTTCCACAAGAGCTAATCCTTTTATAAAGTGGGAAGGAAGATTACAATCACTCCTTTCAGTCTCTCACCTTACTAGATCACTCCTCTCTCTTTACAGGGTTGTTTCGCTATAAAGGTTCTCTCTCAATCTTGATTGCTTTCAAGATTGGGTTTCCTCTATGTGTGTTGTGTATTTTCATGTCTTCTGACTTAGTTAGGTTTTGCCAAAACCCAATTTGTATTGCAAACTCGCGGTTCTGCAAAAATAAAATTCTTCCGAATTTAGGCATGGGCACGGGCGCGCCTTGGGCAAGGCCAAAGTCGAGCGTGCGCGCCCTGAAAACACTGGAGGTCGTCCAAGGCATAGGCGCGGGCGCACCTTGAGCAAGACTAATAGGAACGCGTGTGCACTCAAGCTTCTCCACGCAAACTGAACTTTTTTTCTCCTCATGTGAGGGATAACTCCAACAATCTCCCCCTCCCGAATAGTGAGGGGGGATACCTCCATGCAATTTCCAAATCAACAGGAGGAGTATGCTACTATTCCGGCGGTAGCACAACAAACATCAAATTTACCTTTCGGTAAGACTTTGGTCATCATATCCGATCCGTTCTTGTCAGTATGGATCTTCTCGATACACAAATGTTTGTCTTCGAGTACTTCTCTAATCCAATGATAACGCACATGTATGTGCTTGGATATAGAATAAAAACTCAGATTCTTGCTCAAATGGATGGCGCTCTGACTGTCACATAGAACTACAAACTGTTTCTACTTTAGCCCTAGTTCGTCGAAGAACCTCTTCATCCATAGCATCTCTTTGCAACACTCAGTGGCTGCAATATACTCGGCTTCTGTAGTGGAGAGGGCAACACACTTTTGCAACTTAGATTGCCAAGAACCTGCTCCCCTTGCAAAAGTAACCAGATAACCGGAGGTGGACTTCATCGAGTCAACATCACCTGCCATGCTGCATCAATATAGCCTTCAAGTAAGGGCTTACTTCCACCAAAACACAAACACGATTTGGAAGTGCCCTTAAGATATCTCAATATCCACTTAACACCTTCCAAATGCTCCTTCCCCGGATTTGACAGAAATCGGCTTACAACACCAATGGCGAAAGCAATATCCGGTCTTGTACACACCATTCCGTACATCAAGCTGCCCACTGTGGATGCATAAGGAATCTTTTCCATCTGACTCTGCTTATGCTCACCCTTTGGACACATCTCTTTGGTCATACAGAACTGGCCACCAAGCGAACAACTGACTGGCTTCACTTGATCAATGTTGAATCTTTTCAACACCTTCTTAATGTAGCTTTCTTGAGAAAACCACAACTTCCCACTCTTTCTGTCATGAGTGATCCGCATCCTAAGTATCTGCTTTTCTTGACCCAAATCCTTCATCTCAAAAGACTTACTCAAGTCTTTCTTCAGCTTGGATATCTTGTTGATGTTTGGGCCAACAATCAACATATCATCCACATATAACAAAAGCACTATGAAATCCAATAGCACATACTCATAAGTGTAGACATACATATTATCTACCCAATAGCACCATGGGTCTTATATTTCAGCGGGCATAGCAAGTCCAAGAACAAATGCTAGCAAGAACCTGGTAATTTCCATTGGTTCATTATCAATGTTGATGGAGAACACTTGTTCTCCATCTGGTCTCTCAAAGAAAATGCAGTTATCGTAAAAATAAGATGCTAGTGTTGGAGAATAAAGTGCATCGTGTTACCATAAGCGGTTCCCACCAACGATGTGATCGCCTCAAAACCAAACACCATAAGTAGTGCTTTGGAACAAATCTTCGAAAGACTATTCCGGTATCAAGGTAGGAGATGTCATCTCAAAATTACGCTCTGGAATAGCTGTGAATGATCCGAAAACTACCCGCAGAAAACTGGAATTTTTCTGGTCCACGGAAGTCAGGGCGCGAGTGCGCTCTCTGAGGGTGCGAGTGCGCTATGAAGATTTTGGAATTCCAGTGTTTGAGCGCGGGTTGCGCTCACCTTTATGAAAAGAAGTCTTCGACAAAAATTCTGAAAAAAATTGCGTAGAGCGAAAGTGCTCCTCACCGAAGCGGCCCCCAGGTGCTAAAGATCGGAAATTGAGACGAAACGTGGGAATTGTGGGAGTGAAAGGTGAGTGATGAAGGTTAGGTGTAGTGTGAGTTGTGAGTGTAGAATGAATGAAGTTTATATAGGTTTAAAGTTGCTAAAACGGATCGGGAAGTTGCCAAAAAGTTTTTATGGCAGTTTCCAGAAATCCTAAACTTTCCAAACCCGAAAATGGAAACAACTCATTTCCCTGATTCTAAAACAAACCTAGTATCTTTTTGGTTGAATTTAGGATAGAATCTACCTATTTAATCGAGATTTCATATACTTATTCATAGATTTGCCTAAACGGCCATATTTTCACCTTGACTCCACAATAAATTCTAAAGCAAGGGTCATATAAAAATCATGCTGGAATAGATAACACCACCCCCAAACAATTTGGGAAGGTGGGATCAATATTAAACAACCACGCACAATGAAAATAACCTCATTATATTAAAATTTTCATTCGAAGTACATTTCACTACAAAATTCAAATTACGGAATTAAACTTACATTAAAATAAACAACAATAATGAAAATACAAATAAACATCAAACGATACTATCCCTAACTACTTCGGTACTAGTAGCGGAGGGCACACGGTCAGGAGATAGCTCCTGAGCTCCCGATGGGCCAGCACCATTCGACTTTCGGCGACGACGCTCGTGCCTTGATGGTGTGTCCTCAGAAGGAGAATCCCCGTGAGGTGGGAATCGTGCAAGCATGTCGGCCCGGAACTGGCGCTGAGCTTCTAGCTCGGCCCTCATCTGTTCCCACCGCTAGTCCTCCCGCTGGGATCGGATCTCGAAGTTATGATGGATAGTAGCCTGTCGAGTCCGGAGGTCTTTGCAGATAGTGTTGAGTGAACGCATGCCACGATGAATTACGGCCATGCGTTCTACATCTGACCAACACCTCTCCAGGGCATCCGTATCAAAACAAGTCAAGTCCTCCTCATCCTCCGAGGCATTCTCATTTCCCCCATCCTCCTCGGCATTCTCATTTCTACCATACTCCTCGTCCTCTATCCTATCCTCAGGCAACCTCCAAACTAGTTGGACACATTCCTTATAGATGAGAGGATTTCGGTGTAGGGTGATGTAAGACCTATCAGACGCCTGAGCTGCTCTCAACTTCAGCATGATCTTGGTTATCAACATAGGGAGAGGTGCAACAGACTTCCCTACTCCCCTAATCATGCTAAGCAAAACTCCAAGATACGAACTTCGTGACTTCCGCTCCCCGGAGTATCCATAAAATGGGGAGGCAGTTCAGACCGATGTCGCTGACCTTCTCCTTCCCCAGGACGTTCCGACCAATCCACTGAGCTGCAACCAGTTGGTTGGTTCTTAGGGATGCCTGGCGAACACAATGCGATCTCGCATTGTAGTTCCACGTAATCGCTATCCGCGTTCATCAATGGCTCTACCCCATTGTATTGGGACTCCTGCAACGTGACATCCAGATGGATTCTAGACGGAATGCCTAGAATCTCAGCCAACAACCCAGTAGTTACTTCCTTCCTCCTCTTCGCCACCATAACAAAAATTCTAGTCCCCTCCACCTCCTTCGTGTTGTAAAATCGTCGGACTAAGTCTTCGTGGTAAAAGGCTTCAGTCGAGTACCACAAGCTATTCCAGTATCTACTGATCATTTCATCACCGTAAAACGGTGCGAAGTGGTCGCCAGTAAATGCTTGCTCCGGTAAGATTCGACGTTGTTGAGCCATTTTGGAGTTTGGAATGTAGTGGGGATTTAAAAGGGATGTGGTGTTGGAATTTGAGTCGACCGACTGAAACACACCGTGGTGGTGGCGCGGTGGTGGCGCGACAGTTCACAATTTTTGATATTTCCGGTGGTTTTTGGCTTTTTTCTACTTGGTGGAGGTGGTGGTGGATGGATTTATAGAAGATTTGAAGTTGATTTGATTGTTGGCGTGGGTTTAATTAGGTTTCTTTTAATTTTTTTTTTTTTTTTTTTTTTTTTTGGAGCTTGGTGGTCGTTAATGGTGATTTGGAAAATGAACGCGACTGTTTGGGGAAAGGTAAGGGCGCGGGTTGGGCCCAAGCCCAATTCGAAATTTTTGAATTTTTCGATTTTTCGCGAAACTTCAAATCAAAATTGCCGCTTCGTTACCGGTCGTATTTTAGTGAATGAGATATGGAAATGATCAGGAGAGAATTTCCAATCTAATGATCCATAAAACACTCTATTCCGACTATGGATGACATATAAGATAGTGGAAAATGCCTCGAAGTGCGTGCATGACGACGCTTTCTTAACGACCAACTCTAAATTCATGGATTATGTCAACCCGAATCGTAATACAATTCAACGGCCTAAGCAATTCTAATGGGACATAAAACATTCTAGGATCGAAACACGAAACACCCCCACCCCCAAACAAATTTTTTTTTTTCGGCTTAGAAAATTTGTTTTTAGTAGTGGGTCTTTTTAAAGTCGATTCGAGACTTCCTAGATTACTATGTTTATATATATATATATATATATATATATATATATATATATATATATATATATATATATATATATATATATATATATATATTTTTTTTTTAATGAAAAACAATAAACAAGAAAAAGACAAATTCACCCCATAGAGAAACATGACTCAAAAATCCGAGAAAACATGCAAGAGTGGAAAACGTGAATTATGTTAAACGTGGACTTAGGATCCGGTACTTACAGACACACACTCCGTAGGGAGGGCCCGGTTATCTTAATGGTGCACTCACCAATATATGGAAATGAAAGGAAATGCACCAAACACAAAAGTTGAGTCATTTATAGTCAGATACTCGAGACTTTATCTAAACATATGTATGAACATGCAGTTTATCATATATCAACAACCGAAATAGTTGTGGATCATTCCATAAATAAATATCACAGAAAACATATCCAAACACAATCAAGCACCAAGATTTCCTATGACGCAACCTAGTGAAATGAAAGCGAAGTCGGATAACCCTATTACGTAACCTAGCATGCACCTTCTTTTTCATTTTTGAACGAGAGGGTGTTCTAGTAAATAAGTGTGGGAAGGTGAATGGTTATGGAGAATATGGTGGATATGGATAAGTTGTAGAAGGAAAGCATGGAAAAAATGAGGATGTGGGTTTAGCACAAAACTCATTCATAGCGTAGGTAGGGACTGTCTCAAGTCTGAAAATGCAGGTGTCAAATGGTTTATCTTTCTGAAGTATTTGTTTACTAGGTGGATTTAAAAAATTATGAAGCACGGAAGAAACAAAAGGATCGAGTGCAAACTCGAGATTCCTTTGAAAGGGTGGAAGGAGGGGAGTCGAGATGGTTGTTGTGCAAAGTAGTTCTTGATAGGGTGAATCATCACCTCCTCTAAGAAACTCATCGAATTCCTCATCTAGATTGGTCATATCCACGTTACTATGATAGTCCTCTACATCTTTGAGAAAGTCATCTATCTCATCCTCATCCATAATATGTGTATCGACTAGTGTAGGGATGAAAATGTTGGAGTCTGAACTTCCAAAGGAAAGAAATTTGGGCATATGATTATCGTGGGAACGTGTTGTTGAAAGCTAATCTCGAGCAAAGCTCTCGATCATGCTAACCTCTCCATCCATAGGCGAATCGGGTAATCGTGTCTTTGTTTTAAAAACATTGACTTCAACAACAAGATGGCCAAAAGACATGGACATTGAACCATCGCTGACAATTAATGAGCGTATTGGCGAGCCGAAAATGACGCCCTAAGATGATTGGGACAGAGTCGTTAACGACTTCTGTATCGAGGATGACAAAATCAGCCGGATAGTAGAAATCCTGAATTTTTACCAGAACATTTTCGACCACACCCGTAGGATACTTAATAGACCGATCGACTAATTGCAATGTCATTTTAGTGGGTTGCATTTAAATAGGCCTATTTGTCTATACAAATAAAACGGGAGTAAGTTAACACTAGCCCCCAGGTCTAATAACGCGGTCGTCGTATAGGAATCCCTAAGGTGCATTGTACAGTAGGACGACCAGGGTCCTTGTACTTAACAATTCCATTATGTTCAGATAGAGTTGGGAATTGTTCTGTTAAAAAGGTGTCTTTTGGTATATTGGTCCTACTCCTAGTAGTACACAACTCCTTAAGAAACTTAGCATGGTGTGGTAGCTTTTTAATAGCTTCGAGGAAGGGAAGATTTATAGTTAGATTCTTGAAAAAGTCCCTAATCTCCTCATAATTAGTATCCCTAGTTAACACGGCTAATTTTTATGGAAACGGTGGTTTCTGTCTATATTTAGCAATGGTATCACCTGGATGTTTAACCTTGGCTTTCTGTTTCTTAGGTTGTGTTGTAACTGGTACCTCTACAGTGGTAGGCTCTTCAGTTTCTTTTTCGGTATCTAGTAAAATAGCAGGTGTAGGAGCTACTGGCGGAGTAACTATAGGCATAGTTACTTTGTTATCAACCACTCTGCCATAACGGAGAGTGGTGATGGCCTTTAGCTCACCTACATTTTCATATTCATTACTAGTATTATTGGTTACCTCAAAGGCTATGTTTGTTGTTTTAGGATTAGGTATTTCGTGACCTGGAAACACACCTTTGGGTTGGGATTTATCTTGGGCCAACTGTTGGCTTAAATTATTAACGGATTGTAGAAGCTGTTGGTTAGATTGAGCCATGGTTTGGAAAAGTTTTTGGCTCACTTGTATGAAGGTGTCAAGACAATCCGGTTGTGTGGGTGTAGTAGTCATGGGTGGTGTGACTGGAACTATTTCGCATGAATTATTTATGGGTGGATTTTGATAATTATTATTTACCAGAACGATACCTCTATTAGCATTATAATTATTATAACTACCTTGACCTTGTGCTTGTCCTTGTCGAGGTTGCACTTGGTTGTTATAATTATTAAAATTACCCTGACCTTGTCCTTGTCGTGGTGGAGCTTGGTTAAAACTGTGCGTTGGCCTAACATATTGATTATTGTACCCTGGAGGTGTGACGTGTTGGTTATTTCTCCAACCGAAGTTGGGATTTTGTCTCAAAGGGGCGTTAGGTTCACTATTAATGGAACAAGCCTGTTCATAGGCTATAGAACAGTGGAAGTCGGGATGCTCAGGGCTCCAATAGAAACTACATGGATTTGAATTTACATTCATGACGGGGATAGGCTTTTGTTGAACAGAAATGGCCTCTACCTTTTTAGTGAGTGATTCGATTAGAGTTTTAAGCTCGGGATCGTCTTTCATTTCAAACATACCGCTTAACCTTTAACTGTATTTGATGAACTAGCGGAGCGGTGGATATCGTCACTACCCCCAGTTGTTATTTAAACTTTAGTTTGATCCTCTAAAATTTATAAGCCTCCGGGGCTCCTTTGCTTAAGAAACTACCCCCATTCATTATGTCAAGGACTTCTTTATGGTGGTGTAGAAGTCCTTTGAAAAAGGGCACGAACTAACGTGTATTTCGCTAAGTTATGATGTGGACACTCTATAAGGAGATCGCTTGAAACGATTCCAAGCCTCTGAAAATGATTCATGAGGATTTTGTCGAAAAGAAATGAATCTTGGAAAGCATCTCATCCGTCTTTTAGGGGTGGGTAAAATGTTCCATAAACAAATGAACAAGTTTAGCCCACGAGTCCACGTAATTAGGCGCCTTAGGCGTTAACCAAGATGCCGCCTTTATCGGCTAAGGTGAAAGGGAATACCCTTAGTTTAATTTGTTCCGCACCAACCGTAGGATGGTGGAATGTTGTTAGGACTTGTTCAATCCTACGCGTGTGCCGATAAGGTTTTTTCATGGTCTAATCCATGAAAAACGGGTAACAAATTAAAATATTTGGGGATTCGAAATCCCCTTACGTGGTCTGCTAGAACGATGCAAGATTTGGGGCTATCGCCAAGGCTTTATAAAAGTCCGAGAGGAGTTTCTCCTTCGTCGGGCATTGTGGTCGTGGTGTGTGTGAAATAGTAGCTAGAGGTGTAGTGGGTGGTATACTAGATAGAATTGTTTGTTGACGTTGTTGTGTGATTACGCTTTGGTGTTTTTGTTCGACCGCACCTTAATCTCATACAAGGCTAAGACCAAATTTAGCTAAACCATCAACACTCCAAACAATTCGATATACTAGTATAAACCTCTAACAGAGATCGCGAGGTGTGGAAGAAAGGAATACCTGATTGGCCCTTGCTTCGCTTATGAATAGCGCCTTGTTTACGCGTGTTTAGTGTATATAACAAGTTAGAACACCGAAAAACTTGAAAAATCAAAATTCGAATCAAAACTGTAGAAATCTGGAAAACTCTAGCTTAGGGCACGGGTGCGCTCACTTAGGGCACGGTCGCGCTCCGTGTAACTTCAAGTGACAGTGTTTTAGGGCGGTCGCTCCACATGGGGTGGGTCGTTTCGGTGTTATGCTTGATCTTTTAGCGCAGTGCGCGGTTAGGGCGCCGTCGCCTCGTATATATTTTTGAACTTTCCAACCCGACTTCGGAAAACCATAGTATGAATCAAACAAGGGTGGGTGGGTTTAATGGGACTTTAAGAAAAGTACTTGTACTACAAAAACAATGCGAAAGTGAAACTAAGATGGCAGCGGCGCCATTTGATAAACATAAAATTAATAGTTTACCTACGAAATGAACGATAAAACTCAAAACGTAAGTAAACTAAAACTATGTTATGTGCCTATATTTATCAAAGTTTTCTACTCTCAATTCTATCGAAATAGAGTGGAGTAACAAATTCGTTCCACTCCTAGTCCTTCTACATGTTGTGTTTTCTACATATAAATACTCTTAACTCTAAAGTCTAATGAGAGATTTACGAAGTGGCAACTAGACTACGATGCAACTACCCACAAGATGCAACTAGTCGACTATTAGAACAACTATGGGATGCTACGTTGATTCTATGATAAGGAGTTAGAGGGGGATTGATTCCACCTTAACTCGACTTAATTCTACTAACGACGAATCGTCGTAATCCGAATTGAACTGCTTCGCAGAACAATATGGTTACTCCTAATCCCTAATTACACATGACATTCCTACCAATTCATAACTAGTATGTGAACGATTAAACCCATTCTCATGGTGAACTAATCGTTTCTAGAGTGGAAAGGAAATTACGCGATTTAATTTACGATAATCGAATCAAGCTTTCATCAAGGCTTCTCAACCCCCTCAATGGAGGTTTAGCCGCGAATCATCACGCTATCATTCCCAATGGAATTCAAACAAGACATGATATAAAGATTGAAACTTTGCTTGTTTAAACCCAATTCAAAACTATTAATGCAATAATTGAATTAAACTAATAATGACAATTACTTGAATCTGCGAATTGAAACTAAACAATTAATGGAAATGAAACTAACTTATGGAGAACACTATTTTCTTAATCTAATGAATAATAAAACAATTATTCAAATACTAAATTAATAATCTACTTGTTCTAAAGTAATTAATTTAACATAAAATTAGATCTATAAATTGAAATGACAAAAATCGAAATTGATAAAAATAACTATTTTATTTATCAAACTAATTAAGAATAATGATTCTAAGAGTTTAATCTAAAACAAGAATTGAATTTAAAACTAAACTTAATTTTATTACATGAAAACTAGATCTATAATTATCTATAGTTTTAGGTCTAACTAGCTACCATTAACTATCTACCATTAACTATCTACCATTAACAAAGAGCTAAGCTTTTGTTTTTATACTTTCAGATCCAAAAATCGTGCATGGGCTTGGAGCCATGTTTTGGGCCTGATTCTCTGGCCCAAAACCCAATTCTTTCAGTCCAAAAAGGCCTCTTCAGCTACAGTTGGCTTCAACAGACTTTTCGTCTACTGTTGCTCCTCTGATTGGGTCAAGTCTTGGACCATTGGAAAGCTCTTTCCGAGCTGGTCGTTTTGACATAAGGTAGGCCCCATTCCGAGGTCTGAGTCCAAAGATACGGCCTTCCGAAGTTCTCACGACTTGTGTGTTTGTTTTACACTGCGTCGACTTTTCAGCTTTTGATCGGGCTTTAGAAAGGCTTTGTCTTCTTGAATCTTGGCCTTTAGTCATGGAACTCCTTAGTAACCGACCTTTGCTCCTTTATCTCGCTAAAGTGGCACATTTCTGCACATAATGGACTTTGAAGCCTGAAATGCATAAAAACACGTAATCAGTGTTAACTCTTAATTATTACTCACATAATTGGTCTAAAAGTATGACTGTTACAGGGTAAAAATTACAGTTTTGGGCTCTTATCATTGGTCCATGTAGACATCTTCTTCAAGGTCTCTATGAAGAATAGTTATCTTAACATCTAGCTGCTCAACCTCTAGGTTCAAACTTGTGGTCAAACCCAATACCACCCGGATAGAAGTCATCTTCACTACAGGAGAGAAAATCTCATCAAAGTTAATCCCTTTCCTTTGACCGAATCCCTTCACAACAAGGCGAGTTTTGTGCCTTGGGTGTGGATTGTTCTCCTCATGCTTGACTTTGTAGATCCACTTATTCTTGAGAATTTTTCTTCCTTTTGGTTTCTCAACTAACTCATAAGTGTGATTCTTATGCAAAGAATTCATCTCATCATGCATGGCCTTCAACCACTTCCCTTTGTCTGTACCTTCAAGTGCTTCTTGATAGTACATAGGTTCTCCACCATCAGATAGTAAAACATACATATGTGGTGGATATGATAAAGATAAAAATGAATAGTCTACCTACGAAATGAACGATGAACTCAAAACGTAAGTAAACTAAAACTATTTATGCGTGTCTATATTTATCAAAGTTTCTACTCTCAATTCTATCGAGATAGAGTGGAGTAACAAGTTCATTCCACTCCTAGTGCTCTAGCATGGAATGTTTTCTAATCTAATTAGTCGGTCTTAAGTCTAATGAGAGCTTTACGAAGGGTGTTATACTACGATACAATATGAAATTGATTATGTTGAATTTAACTACGAATGCTATGGAAATACGATTGTTTTTGAATCTAGATAAAGGATTATAGGGGAATTGAATCCACCTCGAATCCAACTTAATAACCTAGTATAGATTCTTGTATCTCGATTCTTACATTCTTACAGCAAGAATTCGAGTTTTAATCCCTAGTGTTCATGGCATTTCTACCGAATACTAATTAGCATGTGAGGTCGTCCACCCATTCTCATGGCGAATCACGACCTTCTAGATTGGAATAGATTCTACAATGCTTCTACACTATAACACTAAGTTTTCATCAAAGCTTCATCAACCCCTCTAATGGAGGTTTTAGCCTTGAGTCATGAAACCATCATTTCCCATTGAATTATAACTACTCATCATATTAAAATTCTAACTTAACTAAATTAACTAACAATGTTTCAATCTACTTAAACTACGAAATGATAATCAACAAGAATTAAAACTAGATCTATAAATTGAGATGACAAAAATCGAAATTAACAAAATAACTATTTTATTTATCTAATCAATCAAGAACAATGATTCAAAGAGTTAATCTAAAACAAGAATTGAAAATAGAACTAAAACTTAATTAAAATACTGGAAACTAGATCTAGAATTATCTATATTGTTTAGGTCTAACTAGCTACCATTAACAAAGAGCTAAGCTTTGTTTTTTATACTTTCAGATCCAAAAATCGTGCATGGGCTTGGAGCCATGTTTTGGGCCAGAGAATCAGGCCCAAAACCCAATTCTTTCAGTCCAAAAAGGCCTCTTCAGCTGCAGTTAGCTTCAACAGACTTTTCGTCTACTTTTTCTCCTCTGATTGGGTCAAGGCCTGGACCATTGGAAAGCTCTTTCCGAGTCGGTCGTTTTGACATAAGGTAGGCCCCATTCCAAGGTCTGAGTCCAAAGATACGGCCTTTGAAAGTTCTGCTGACTTGTGTGTTGTTTCTGCCTATGTCGACTTTTCAGCTTTTGACCGGGCTTTAGGAAGGCTTTGTCTTCTTGAATCTTGGCCTTTAATCATGGAACTACTTAGTAACTGACCTTTGCTCCTTTATCTCACTAAAGTGGCACATTTCTGCACATAATGGACTTTGAAACCTGAAATGCATAAAAACACGTAATCAGTGTTAACTCTTAATTATTACTCACATAATTGGTCTAAAAGTATGATCATTACTGGGGTTAAAACTACAGTTTTGGGCTCTTATCAAACCACCCCAAACAGCATTTTGCTTGTCCTCAAGCAAAGATGAGAAATTAGAATAAGTGACCAAAAAATGAGTTTTATCTACTCGCGTTTACTGAAAAATTTGCATTGACCATATGCAACAAGGCCTTAAACCACTAGGAATTCCCTAGTGGACGAGTTATAGCCTCATGAGAGTTTTCCAGTGAAGGTACTCACAAACTTCAATTATACTACAACGACTAAGAAATAAAACTATTGTTTTCCTCATTCATGTCCCAACTATCTATACATCTCACTAGCAAATGAATAAGAATAACCAAGTCAAAAACCAAAGTAAAAATATGCATATAATCAATTATTTATGATACCGAATATAAGTACTATGAGTAATACCATGAAATGCCTAGCAGGTTCGTTTACGAAAACTCGGAATAGCGTCCTTAAGTAGGTCCTCACATAAATGTCAAGACGAAAACCACTCTGATTTTTCCGCCAAGTTTTGCTACTCCGAAGTCAATGGGCACACTTTACCTTACAAATCTCAATGACAACAAGGAAGCCGAGTCGATCAAACACATCTGCCACTTACTATCACACTAACCTATTCCTAATTGAGCTAGAGGTTTTATTAGGTGTTATGGGATTAGGAGATGGTTTAAGAAGGAAGAAAATGGATATTCAAAAGGACAAGTCTGAGATAGTAGAGTCTTCATATTATGTAACTTAGAGAAAACCTTGTTATTTACTTTTGCTTCTACACTTTGTTTCCGTCCTTAGCCATATTTTTTTCTTTTTCTTTGGCTTTTAACTCCTTTTATTCTATTTATTTTTTCGGAGTTTTTATTTTATTTTTCTTTTCTTTGGATGGAAACTCCTTTTCTTTATTTTCTGAAGCAATTAACTGACTTTTGTTTACACCGGTTTTTCTCTTCTTCTTTCTTCCTCATTCTATTATCAGACTTATTCTAGATTGGGTAGGTTGATTTTTTATTTTTTATTTTATTTTTGTTTTGTTTTTGTAACAGGGTAAAGGATTTGTGGGTTATGAAAAGCTAAAGAAAGGCTCAGAGGGGCGACTAGCGGAAAATAATTCATAGGTTTGAATTTCTGGCTATATCGATCCAAAGAGGGCCTAAATTCTCGCTTTTTTAGATATGGCATAGTGATCAAGCAAGTGGACGTGTGATTTCTCTATCCGGATTTTACTTCTCCCTTGTGTCATTTCTCAAATGTTTCGCTCATATAAGGCTTTTTAGGCTATATTCTCACAGGATTTGTAGAATAAGTACTCTAGCCTAGATTTGAAAACTTACCGCTAACAATCATAGATACTCATGTAATATATTTATAGATAGATGCAAAGATTATTACCTACATATTAACCTAAGTTTCTAACAATTATTCCGATGCAAAAGCTACATTGAGACTTCTAGATTGTTAAGAGCATAGAGAAAGAAAACAATACCAATATTCCTAAGTGTATAGCATAAACTTATTTATTTATATTTTTTGAAATTTTTGAAACTTTAACTAGAAAACAAATGCATATTATACATATCTATATCCTAACAGATGCCTTAATTACACGTGTTTCTATGCCCCCTCCCCCCCAAACAAGAAGCATGCTTTGTCCTCAAAGTATTGTAAATAAAGAGGGTAGGAAAAATACCATTGAAACGTGTGAAATTCGTGAACATCTGCAAAACAAAGTTAGAACGTACTAATATAGGAAATAAAAACTGACGCAACTCTATAAGAGTTCCACCCATTATGGGGTTAACCGAATTAAATTGCTTGGGACATAAACAGACACTTAACAAAACTAAAAACTTACCTTATCTCCCGCTTAAACATCTTCCTCCTCGTTAATGAGACGAGGTTCCTTCGCATCCTGCCAGTCCATTATAATTTGCCACGCTTGCCGCCATTTATCATCTACTAATGCTAACCTGTTAAATGTTATTATGTCTGATGGGATGTACGGGGGGACCAATTGAGGCTGCACCTGCCATCCCGGCCAAGTTATTATTCGCAATGAGCGAACCACCTAATTAGTGGGTCTCATGACTTCAACCCTTTTCCAACTGCGGAATTGTGCACATAATACGTAAACAACTACGCATGATGCGGCTTACCAACACAGGCATAAGAAGATACTTTACGCTCATGGTTTGGGCTCTCTTAAGACTAGCGACTAAAACTCGAGGAATGTCATATCGGCGACGCCCCCTCGCCTAAAGCTAGGAAAATGTCACCAGCAAGATCGCTTTTGCGAAATGAACTCGCCATTCCCCAAAATATTCATCGATGAATAACATGGTGGTGCCTACGCTTAGGGAAAGGCTACCAAGGGCAATGCTATATCGCCCCGTCCATTACTCGAAATACCCCTCCCCCATAATACTCATGGAAATATGTATAATCATAAAGATATGCATTATCGGTCATATATGCCCATGTGTGAACAGGATCAGGTATTGGTAATCCTGAAACTAAAGTGACCACATTTTTATCGAATTGATGTGTCGTGTCTTCAACTACGACGGAGAATTCTTGTTCTCCATCCTGATTACAATAGAATTTAACGTGGTCATAGAAATAAGCAGTAAGCTATGGTGAATATGAATCGTCATCACTTACCAGTTGATGACGCCATCCTAACTGCAGGATCCTGCGTCGGAACCAATGTCCATAGGTCTCGGTGCCCAACACATATTCGAAAGACTGTTCAGGTATGACTATAGGAGATGTCATATTAACTACTCTTTGAACAGTTCCAAAAATCCTGGATCCCTCCTCGACAATTGGAATTTCCCCGCGTTAAGGCGTATGCGCTGGTGCGCTATACATAGGCGCTGTCGCCGTGGGTTTGTAGAATTTACAGTGTTTTGGGCGGGGGTCGCTCCAAGGAGGGTGCGGTCGCGCCGACTAAAATTTGGGAAAGTGTAGCGAGCGCCGGCGTCGACGTGTCAAACAGAAATTTGGAAGAAAAAGAAGGAAAAGCTTGGAGTGAAAGGTCGCGCGGATGATGGTGGGGTGTAGTGTGGTTTGTTAGTGTAGAATGAAGGAGTTTAAATAGGTTTTGAGCTTCCAAAACGAATTGGCAAGTTCCCAAATTGTGTTAAGGCAATTTCCGAAATAGAAAAAAATTCCAAACCCGAAAACGGAAACAAACCATTTTCGCGTGATTTTCTAAAAATCCCGGTATCTTTCATAATGGATTTAGAATAGTAACTTCTAAACTCTCCTACATTTCATGCTACCACCACAAAATCATAGATATGCCGATATCGGCCAAATTATCAACCTTTCCTTCAAGACTACTTTACCGCTGATGATCATATAACGAATTATGCTCGGTATAAATATTACCACCCCCAAACAAGTCGGAAGGTGGGATTAATGATAAAACAAGCAAGACTTAAATTAACCAATTATATTAAATATAAAATTTAAATCCAAACAACATAAAACAAACACATTAATATTTAAATTTAAGTACTTAATTAAAATTCAACTAATAAAACAATCAAAACCATGAAATAACAAATAACACAACCGAGGTGAACACCTAGTTATGTGATGAAGATGGACCCCGAGATGGAGATTGGCCCCGGATGGAGAATGGTTTGAACCATCTCGTCGCTTCGGCGACGACGCCATGCCCGCCTCGCCTCGGCTGAAACAGAGTCCTCCACGGGTGGCATGCGTCGTAGCATCTCTATTCGAACAAGCTACCTGTGTGCTTCCATCTCATCCGAAAGTAATCGCATAATTGGGCTTGTTGATGCCGGTGGATAGTCTCCATGTTAGACAGATATCGCCCCGAACTCCTTCGAGCATTTCAAGTCTCGTCAAGGTTCGCTTTGCTTCTTTCAATTACAAATGCCTATCTCTCGATATCTTCACAAATACCATAAACGCTAACGCAAGGCAGTTTGCAATACTTGTACATGCGTTCTAAATTAGAACTACATTTATCTAATGCATCGCCATCCGACATGTCATATCCTCCCTTTCATCCTCCGACTCATCCATTTTTCTTCGGACAACGCCAAGTCTCTTGGATGCAATCCATATAGATACTTGCATTAGAATGCAATTTGATCTTAATAGGAGCAGATCTTGCGGCGACAGCTAAAGGAGAGCATGATCTTAGTGATCAATACGGGAAGAGGCCAAGCTCTTCCCCACCCTCGAATCACATTAAACATTAAATCAAGGATGCAGAAATTATACTTATTTGTTTGCAAAATCCAGAGAACGTCGGCGCATATTGCAGGCCGATATCACCGACTTTGTCTTTCCCGAGGACGCTTCCTACCAATCCACCGAAGCTACCGCCACTGATTGGTTCTCGGGTCGATCGGGCGGACGAATGAGATGTCGGATTGTATTCACCCTCCACGACAAGATCCTTCATCAAAGCAGAACTCCAAAGATACCGATTCCTGAATTGTCGCTACCGTGTTGCTTTCAAAGCCGCATTCCTAACAGTTCACCAAACAATTGTCTCAAGCATTTCCTCCTCGCTCCTCGCTACCTTTATGAAAATCCTATCCCTCCAGTTCTCGCTTCTTATAAAACTGTTCTACCAAATCATGGTGATAGAACTCCTCACCGAAAGTACCACAAATTGGCTCCAATGCCTCCTAATCATCTCCGGTGTCGTAAAAATAGCGAAGCCGTCGGAAGCAAAAAGCGCTTCGCAAAATTCTTCGTCAGTAGTGCCATTGAAGTTTCGGAGACAACTAATGGTTTTGTAGACCGTGGGGAGGCGAAGTTTGAAGAAAACAAGTAAAACAACGGTGGTGGCGGTGGTTACTTGAATTGGTTGAGGTTGTTCGGAGTTAGGTTGGTGGTGGTAATGGTTTAAAGAAGATTCTAGTTGGATTTGATTATCTTGGTGTGGGTGTAGTTAGGTTTTCTTCTCTCTCTCTATTTTTTTTTTATTTTGGTGTTCAAGGTTTGATTTAACTTTGTAACCGGCGGGATTGAAAGGGAAACAAAGAAACCGTGCGTTTTTTTTTTTTTTTTTGAAGAGACGACATACGCAGGCGTGGTTTGGGCCCAAGCCCAATTTGAATTCCGAAATTTTCCGATTTTTTGCGCAATTTCAAACTCAATTTGCCGCTTTGTTACTGGCCCGATTTTGGCGAATGATTTATGGAAATGATCAGTAGATAATTTCCAATCCAATGATCTATAAAACACTCAATTCCAACCATGGGTGACGTATAAAAGGGTGAAAAAACACCTCGAAGTGCGTGTGTGATGTAAGTTATGCGAACGACAGAATTCTAAGTTTAGATTACGTCAACCCAATTGAACTAACAAGTAATGGGCCTAAGCAACACCAATGGAAAGTTCGAGCAATCCAGATGGAGAGACCGATTGCCCACCCCCAAACAAATTTTTAAACACAAAATTTGTTCTAACACGGGTCGTTTAAAGTCAGATTCCCAAGACTTGTTGGATTGCTATTTCTATGATTAAGAATTTTCTATTATTATTTATTTTATTTATTATTATTTATTTTATTTTTATTAGTTTATTATAAGAAAAACGAAAAACAATAAATACATAATTCACCCCATAGAGGAACATGACTCAAAAACCGAGAAAGTGAATTATGTTAACCGAGAAAGTGAATTATGTTAACCGTGGACTTAGGATCCGGTACTTACAGCCACACACTCCATAGGGAGGGCCCGGTTACCTGAATGGTGCACTTACCACTATATGAAAGTGAAAGGAAGTACACCAATGACAAAGGTCAATCCTCATAAACAGGGTCCTGTAAAAGGACTTCCTCTACATCGGACGTAAGTTCGTGAAAAATGTTTTAACCGTTGACCATTAACTTGAAAGGTACCGTTGTCATTTGGATTTACCAAGGTGATTGCCCCGTAAGGGGTGACTTCAAGAACTTAAAAGGGCCGCACTAACGAAGTTTTAGTTTTCCGGGAAAATATGTAGACGGAGTTGTAAAGCAAGACCTTTTGACCGACCACAAACTCTTTGCGCAAGATTTGCTTATCATGAACACGCTTCATGTTAGCTTTATAATCCTTCGCGAGATCGTAAGAATCGCCACGGAATTTCTTCAAGCTCATTCAATTGCAACTTGCGCTTGACACCGCCCTCATCAATATTGAAGTTAAGGCTTTTATAGCCCACGAGCACGGTGCTCTAATTCAACCGCAAATGACATGGTTTCCCAAATACAAGTCTAAAGGGAGACATACCTATAGGAGTTTTGAAAGCAGTTCTATACCCCATAAGGCATCCGATAGATGCTTCACCGCCTTTCCTATCGTGGTTTTCAGCTTGTTTCTAAAATCTTTTTGATTTTCCTATTAGAAACTTCTACTTGTCCGCTAGTTTGTGGATGATATACGGAGTTGCTACTTTGTGTGTAACTCCATACTTTTTTCACTAGGGATGCAACAACTCAAGCAAAAATGCGTTCCACCATCACTAATGATGGCCTTATGAATGCCAAACCGACAGAAAATATATTCTTTAATAAAAAAAATACAACTGTCTTATGGTCATTGCTACGGCAAGCCAGGGCCTCTATCCATTTAGACACGTAGTCCACGACAACTAGAATATAAATGAAACCGTGGGAAACAGGGAAAGGACCCATGAAATCAATACCCCAAACGTCAAAAATTTCTACTATTAAGATTAGATTTAACGGCATCATATTACATTTCGTGATTCGCCCAAGTTGGTGGCAACGAATACACGTCTTGCAATGCACTTGGGCATCCTTAAAAATGGTAAGCCAATAAAAACCACGTTGAAGCATTTTAGCGGCTGTTTTCATCCCACTAAAATGGCCACCACACTCTTTGTCATGGCAGAATGAAAGAACTTCATTGTATTCCCACTGGGGAATACAACGACGAAATAACTGATCCGCGACAATACTTAAAAAGGTATGGCTCATCCCAAAGAGTATATCTTAACTCGCCAAGAACTTCTTACATTCATTTCTTGGCCAATTATAAGGCATCACATCAGCCGCTAAATAATTTACAATGTCAAAGATACCATGGTGTTGAAAAAATCGCATACGATGCTCATCGAAAAAGAGTCCGTATGGACTCGTAATCACTCTTATCGCCGCTTGTGAGTCTAGATAAGTGGTCGGCAACTACGCTTTCCCCCTTTTTGTCCTTTATTTCTAATGTGAACTCTTGCGTGAGAAGGATCCATCGGATTAATCTCCGCTTAGCATGAGAAGGATCCATCGGATTAATCTCTCGCTAGCATCCTTCTTTGCAAGAAGGTACTTAAGGCTGCATGGTCCGTGTAAACTAAAGTTTTAGAACCAACCAAATAAGGACTAAACTTATCTAAAGCATAAATGACAGCTAAGAATTCTTTTTCTCAGTAGTTGAATAATTCCGCTGAGCATCGCTTAAGGTTTTACTAGCATAATAAATAACAATGGACTTATTATCTAGTTTTTGTCCCAAGATCGCACTAACCGCATAATCACTAGCATCACACATGAGTTCGAAAGGTTTAGACCAATCGGGAGGCAGATAATTGGTGCAGAGAGGTTAGGCTGCTTTTAAAGTTTCAAAAGCCCGCTTACAGCTTAAAATTAAAATCAAAGATTGCATCCTTCAAAAGCAGATTAGTTAACGGCCTAGCTATTTTCGAAAGTCTTTAATAAACCGCCTATAAAACCTCAGATGGCCTAGAAAGGTTCTAATATCACCGGACAGTCCGGGTTTTAGGTAGAGTCGCTATCTTATCTAGTTTGGCCTTATCTACTTCGATGCCATCACTAGATACAATGTGACCTAGTACTATGCCCTTTTTCACCATGAAATGACACTTTTCCCAGCTTTAAAACGAGGCTCTTTTCTTCACACCGTCAAAAACCTTAGACAGTTAGACAAACAAATCTATGAAGGAGTCTCCATAGATAGAAAAATCATCCATGAAAACTTCCATAAAGCTTCTACCATGTCACTAAATATATGAAGCATACAATCACCGGAAGGTTCCGGGAGCATTACAAAGGCCAAAAGGCATTCGCTTATAGGCATACGCTCCAAAGGGACATGTGAAGGTAGTCTTTTCTTGGTCATCAATATCAATAATAATCTGAAAATAGCCCGAGTAGCCATCCGTAAAACAATAAAAGCATGACCAGCCTAGACGCTCGAGCATTTGATCTATAAAAGGTAAGGAAAGTGATCCTTTCGTGTCATAGCATTTAAACGCCCCAGAAATCAATACAGATCCTCCATTTCATAGGGCCTTGTGGTGACAACATAGTCACCCTTCCCGTTACGTACCATGGTAACTCCCGATTTCTTAGGAACTACATGAATGGGGCTTACCCATTCGCTATCAGAGATTGGGTATATGATACCCGCATCGAGTAATCGTAAGACTTCTTCCCTAACCACCTCTTTCATGGCTGGGTTCAAGCGACGCTGAGGTTCGCGAGAAGTCTTCGCGTTATCCTCCAAATGGATACGATGAGTGCAAATATTAGGGTCAATTCCCTTAATGTCGGCTAGGGACCAACCAATCGCAGACCGATGTTCCCTAATCACCCGGATTAAACGTGTCTCTTCATTCTTAGATAACAGAGAAGATATAATTACCGGATGACTACCATCCGGATCAAGTTGAATATATTTTAACTCTGGGGGAAGGGGTTTAAGCACTGGGGTGGAAGGAAAATCAATAGATGTTTCGTCGGGGTCCTCATTTTGCATAATGAATACTTGCTTAGGTAGCAAGTCTTCATACTCAATATGTGGAGCAACCGGGCGTGTCTACAATTGGTGTGGACTCAAGGATGGTGTTGACTTCCTCTAAGTAGAGTCATTTACAAAATCTAAAGTTCCAAAAGAAAGGAATTTGTACATATTGTTTTCAGAAACGTGTTGTTAAAATAATCTTGAGCTCGCTCTCGATCATGCTAACCTCCCCATCTATAGATCGAATCCGGTAATTGTTTCATCATTTTAAAACATTTACCTCAACCGTAAGATGGCCAAAAGATAAGGACATCTTACCATCGCGCAATTTATAAGTAAGGCTGCAGCCATTGCTAAGAAGGGGCTAAGATGATTGGTACAGAGTCGCTGGCTTAATTTCTTCATATCAAAGATAACAAAATCAGCGGGGATAGTAAAAATCCTGAACCTTAACAAGCACGGTTTCCACTACACCCTTAGGATACTTAATTGACCGTCCGCTAATTGCAACGCTATTTTTTGTAGGTTGCATTTCCTCAGACCCTATTTGTTTATACAAGTAATACGGAGTAAGTTAACACTCGCCCCGTGTCTAATAAAGCGGTCGTCGTGTAGGAATATCCTAAGGTGCATTTTATAGTAGGACGACCAGGGTCCTTGTACTTAATGATTCCATTATTTTCGGATAAAGTTAGGAACTGTTCAGTTAAAAAGGCGTCTTTAGGTATGTTGGTCTTACGCCTAGTAATGCACAACTCTTTAAGAAACTTAGCGTGGTTAGGGAGCTTTTTAATAGCTTCGAGAAAAGGAAGGTTTATCGTTAGATTCTTGAAAACGTTCCTAATCTCCTCAAAGTTTGTATCCCTGGTTAGCATGGCAAACTTCTGAGGGAATGGTGGTTTTGCTCTATATTTAGCGTATGGCTCAACTTGATGTGTTACCTTGGCTGTCTGTTTCTTAGTTTGTTGTTTAACTGGTACCTCTACAGTGGTAGGGTCTTCAGTTTCTACTTCGGTATCTAGTTCGATATCCGGTGTAGGGAGTACTGATGGGGTAACTATAGGCATAGTTACTTTGTTATCAACTACTTTTCCAGAACGGAGAGTGGTGATGGCATTCAGGTCACCTACTATTGTCATTTCCATACTAGTATTACCGTTTACCTCAAAGGCTGTGTTTGTTGTTTTAGGGTTGGGTATGGCTTGTCCTGGAAACACGCCTTTTGGTTGGGCTTTCTCTTGGGCTAACTGTTGTATGCCCTGATTTATGGATTGTAAGATCTGTTGGTTTGATTGAGTCATTGATTGGAAAAGTTGTTGGGTAACCTGTATAAGGCGTCTATACGATCCGGATGTGATTGTATAGTAGTCACGTGGTGCGACCGAACTATCTCACGCTTGATTATTTATGGGTGGGTTGTGATAGTTACTATTGTTAACCGAACGATACCCTCTATTGGTATTATAACTATTATAATTACCCCTCGACCTTGTGCTAAACCTTGTCGCGGTGGTTTAGCTTTGTTGTTATAATTATTATAATTTCCCCTGACTTAGTCCCCGGCCTTGCCTAGGTGGAGCTTGATTATAGTTGTTCGCTTGCCTAACATTTTGGTTATTAGACCACGGAGGTGAAACTTGTTGATTGTTTCGCCAACTAAAGTCGGATGTTGTCTCCATGGGGCATTAGGAATAGGATAGTTATTAATGGAGTAAACATTATCTTGCTCTAATTGTTGTTGTTCATAGGCTTAGAGGACAATAGGAGTCGGGTGCTCGTGGACTCAAACGACATTACATGGGTTGGAGTTAACATTCATGACGGGGTAGGCTTTTGTTGCACGTAAATAGCCTCAACCTTTTTAGTTAGAGATTCGATTAAACTTTTTAGTTCTAGATCGGGTTTCATCTCAAACATACCGCGCCTTAATCAAGAAGAAGAACTAACTAATCGGGGGATATCATCACTACCCCCAATTGTTATTACGCTTTAGTTTGATTATCTAAAATTTGTAAGCCTCCCAGGCTCCTTTACTTAGGAAACTACCCCATTCATTATGTCAAGGACTTCTTTATGGTGATGTTGAAGTCCTTTGAAAAAGGCACTAACTAACGTGTCTTTTGCTAGGTTATGGTGTGGACACTCAATAAGCGTCGGTGAAAACAATTCCAAGCCTCGAAAACAATTCATGAGGATTTTGTCGAAAAAATGAATCTTGGAAAGCATCTCATCCATCTTTAGGGGTGGGTAAAAATGTTCCATAAACAAATGAACAAGTTTAGCCCACGAAGTCCACGAGTTAGCGCTTTGGCGCTTAACCAAGACGCCTTTATCGGCTAAGGTGAAGGGAATATACCCTCGTTTAATTTGTTCCGCACCAACCGTAGGATGATAGAATGTTGTAAGGACTTGTTCTATCCCACGATATATGTTGATAAGGTTTTTCATGGTCTAAACCATGGAAAACGGGTAACAAATTAAATATGTTTGGGGAATTCAAAATTCCCCAATCGGGTCTCGCTAGAACGATGCAAGATTTAGGGCTATCGCCAAGGCTTTGTAAAAGCCGGAGAGGAGTCTCTCTTTTCTTCAGCCATTGTGTCGGTGTGGTTGGTGGGATAGTAGTTAGAGGTGTAGTGATTGGTATACTCGATAGATTTGTTTGTTGACGCGTTGACGGTTAATTACGCTCGTGTTTTTCTCCCACCGCACCTTAATCTCATGCAAGTCTAAGTCTAAACACGACAACAATCCAAACAATCTTGATATATTAGTATGAACCTCTAACCGGAGATGCGAGGTATGGAAGAAAGGAATACCGATAGCGCCCTTGCTTCGCTTTTATGAATAACGCCTTGTTTACGCGTGTTCGATTGTAAATAACAAGTTAGAACACCAAAAACTTAAAAAATCGGGTTCAAACAAACCTGTAGAAATCCGGAAAATTTTGCTTAGGGCGCAGGTGCGCTCGCATAGGGCGCGGTCGCACTCCGTGTTCCAATAAGTTAGTGCGGGTCGCGCTCGTGGTCCAGTAACTTAGGGCGGTCGGCCTTCGCCAGTTCCGTGACTATAGGCTTGCGCTTCCTTATAAGCGCCGCCGCTTCGTAATTTTGTCACGGAATTTTTCAACGCTAAAACGGATAACCACAGTATGAAGCAAACAAGGGTGGGTGGGTTTAATGGGACTTAAAAATGACTAATTCTACTATGAAAACAATGCTAAAGTGCAACTAAGATGGCAGCGGCGCCATTTGATAAAGATAAAAATGAATAGTCTACCTACGAAATGAACGATGAACTCAAAACGTAAGTAAACTAAAACTATTTATGCGTGTCTATATTTATCAAAGTTTCTACTCTCAATTCTATCGAGATAGAGTGGAGTAACAAGTTCGTTCCACTCCTAGTGCTCTAGCATTGAATGTTTTCTAATCTAATTAGTCGGTCTTAAGTCTAATGAGAGCTTTACGAAGGGTGTTATACTACGATACAATATGAAATTGATTATGTTGAATTTAACTACGAATGCTATGGAAATACGATTGTTTTTGAATCTAGATAAAGGATTAGAGGGGAATTGAATCCACCTCGAATCCAACTGAATAACCTAGTATAGATTCTTGTATCTCGATTCTTACGTTCTTACGGCAAGAATTCGAGTTCTAATCCCTAGTGTTCATGGCATTTCTACCGAATACTAACTAGCATGTGAGGTCGTCCACCCATTCTCATGGCGAATCACGACCTTCTAGATTGGAATAGATTCTACAATGCTTCTACACTATACCACTAAGTTTTCATCAAAGCTTCATCAACCTCTCTAATGGAGGTTTTAGCCTTGAGTCATCAAACCATCATTTCCCATTGAATTATAACTACTCATCATATTAAAATTCTAACTTAACTAAATTAATTAACAATGTTTCAATCTACTTAAACTACGAAATAATAATCAACAAGAATTAAAACTAGATCTATAAATTGAGATGACAAAAATTGAAATTAACAAAATAACTATTTTATTTATCTAATCAATCAAGAACAATGATTCAAAGACTTAATCTAAAACAAGAATTGAAAATGGAACTAAAACTTAATTAAAATACTGGAAACTAGATCTAGAATTATCTATATTGTTTAGGTCTAACTAGCTACCATTAACAAAGAGCTAAGTTTTGGTTTTTATACTTTCAGATCCAAAAATCGTGCATGGGCTTGGAGCCATGTTTTGGGCCAGAGAATCAAGCCCAAAACCCAATTCTTTCAGTCCAAAAAGGCCTCTTCAGCTGCAGTTGGCTTCAACAGACTTTTCGTCCACTTCTGCTCCTCTGATTGGGTCAAGGCTTAGACCATTGGAAAGCTCTTTCCGAGCTGGTCGTTTTGACATAAGGTAGGCCCCATTCCGAGGTCTAAGTCCAAAGATACGGCCTTCGGAAGTTCTGCTGACTTGTGTGTTGTTTCTGCCCGTGTCGACTTTTCAGCTTTTGACCGGGCTTTAGGAAGGCTTTGTCTTCTTGAATCTTGGCCTTTAATCACGGAACTACTTAGTAACCGACCTTTGCTCCTTTATCTCACTAAAGTGGCACATTTCTGCACATAATGGACTTTGAAACCTGAAATGCATAAAAACACGTAATCAGTGTTAACTTTTAATTATTACTCACATAATTGGTCTAAAAGTATGACTGTTATAGGGTTAAAACTACAGTTTTGGGCTCTTATCAGGATACCTGATTGAAGCTTGTCTCTCTCTGTCAGACCTCCTTGCCCCATCTGCTGGTGCCTCAGGAGGATACACTTCTGCTTGCTCAGGTAGTCGTTCATGCACTTCATCTACATCTTCTATACCAATAGGTTCTATCCCATCATGAGCAATAGGATTCTTATCATGAGCTTCAAACTCATGGTTCTCTGCATTTTCAATGCCTTCTGCACATTCCACAGTAGGAACTTCTGGTTCTGAATCAACAAGATCATTGGTGAAAGCCTATAACTTCTCACCCTCCTCGAAATCTGCTATGGTTTGGTCTTCCAAGAACACAACATCTCGACTTCGGATTACCTTCTTGTTAATCAGATCATAAAGTTTGTAGCCAAACTTCTCATCCCTATAACCCAAAAAAAATGCACTGCTTGGCTTTGTCATCAAGCTTGGATTTCTCATCCTTCGAAATATGCACAAATGCCCTGCACCCAAATACCCTCAAGTATCCATAATCAATATCTCTGTCTAACCATACTCTCTCTGGATAATCACTATTTAGAGGCTTTAACGGCGATAAGTTGATCACATGCATAGCTGTACGCATTGCTTCTACCCAGTAGCTTCTAGGTAGCTTAGAGTGAGACATCATGCATCTCATCCTCTTTACAATAGTACGGTTCATTCTCTCTGCTATTCCATTCTATTGCGGTGTCTTGGGAACGGTCTGCTCATGACGAATCCCATGACTCTTGCGATACTTTTCAAACGACCTAATGTACTCACCCCCATTATCTGAGCGAATACACTTCAAAAGCTTCCTTGTCTCTCTTTCCACCATGCTATGAAAATTCTCAAACACGCCAAGTACTTCATTCTTGGTCTTCAGACTATATGCCCATATCTTTCTTGACGCATCATCAATGAAGGTCACGAAGTATAAAGCTCCCCCGTGTGACTTTACTTTTATAGGACCACATAAATCTGTGTGCACTAGTTCAAGGACATTGTCCTTTCTGTGAGACGAGAGTCTTTGGAAAGACACCCTGTGTTGCTTTCCTACCAAACAGTGAGTATATCTATTTAAATGTGTACCTTTGATGTCTGGCAATGCTTTTTGCTTAGCAAGAATTTCCATCCCTTTTTCGCCCATATGACACAATCTCTTGTGCCACAGTTCGGAGGAAGCTTCTTCTTCTGCCGCATTCACTTCTGCTTT
This sequence comes from Coptis chinensis, assembly GCF_015680905.1. Classification (NCBI taxonomy): domain Eukaryota; kingdom Viridiplantae; phylum Streptophyta; class Magnoliopsida; order Ranunculales; family Ranunculaceae; genus Coptis; species Coptis chinensis. The sequence goes on from NC_141459.1 coordinate 37,877,488, forward strand.
ACACAAACTAGCCTGTGTTTTGTAAAGAGAGCAATGCTTCTTCCCTCTGGCTGCTACAATGGAACCTCTGCTCAGTTTCCATACCCCATTACCAAACGAGTTTACAAAGCCATCGTCATCTAACTTCCCAACCGAAATTAGACTTAGCCGAATGTCAGGGACATGTCTTATATCCTTGAGTGTCAAGGTGTAGCCGACATTGGTTTCTACATGAACATCACCAATGCCTATAATCTTCGAGACTCCATTGTTACCCATCTTCACTTCACCATATTCACCACAGCTGTAGGTAGTGAAGAATCCCCTGTGCAGTGTGACGTGATAGAATGCTCATGTATCTATCACCCACTATGTATCCTGGCCTGAGGTACTAAGACAGCACACACCACAATCTGACACAATTCCCACTAGATCGTCGACTAGTGCGGTAGTATCTCTGCATGTGTTTCTGTTCCTCTATACCATGTCTTCATGTACACAGTTATTATTCTCATCACTCTTCAGTGTCATGCACTCATACTTGAAGTGACCCTTGGTGGCACAATAGTAACATTGCCTCTCTATCTTAGGAGTTCTAGCTTCACCCCTAGATTTACTTCTATCATAATCTCTAGAATGAGATGGGTTTCTACTTCTGCCTCTCCCCCGTTTCTCTGTGACAAGGATCTATATGTGAGAGGAGCTGCTTTTTGAACTCCTTCTAGTCTCCTTGATCATTCAACAAAGACGCGGTAGCCATCTCCATGGAAACGATTCCATCCTTGGCTGATCCGTGTAGAGAGATTACTAACATCTCCCAACTTTCGGGTAGAGAGCCTAATAGAAACAAAGCCTCAACTTCATCTCCCAAATCAATCTTCATCAAATGCATCTGATTGATGGTATTCTGTACTTCGTTAAGATTCTCAGACATTGAAGAACCTTCTTGGTACTTCGTGTTGGCAAACTTCTTAACGAGCACACTTTGTTTCTGCCCGACTTCCTCTTATAGAGGTCTTCGAGTTTCTTCCACAAGCCAAAAGTTGTAGTCTCTTGGGATACATGGTGAAAGACACTGTCGAATATACCCAATTGTTTTTCTGTCAAGCTTGCTCCACACAGCCGCAGCAACCGATTCTGGTCTTTCTCCTCCATTCTCAATGGGTTGTGCAAAGTCCTTGCAATAAAGCAAGTCTTTCATCTTGGCTTTCCAAATGGTGTTGTTCTTCCTATTCATACTCGTCATGTGAGTGTTCACGGAATGGTCCATCTCCATAAGTTATTTAAACTCAAATCTTCTCTCAAGAGTTTTGTCAAACACCTTCTGACCAAGATTTGGATAACACCCTAGTCTAATCTAACCAAGGCTCTGATACCACTTGTTGGGGTTTGACACCGATACCAATCGAGTCCCCACTACACAGATAACGTACTTGTACTAGGATCAATAACAACTCCAAACAACAATCTAAATATTCCCTACAACCAAACTAACATGCCCAACTCACAAAATAATTATTAACAACAGATAATAATGTAAAGTAGTGCCTGGCCCGGCCCTCAAAACTCACAACCCTCACGAATTGAGGGCCGGGCCAAAACGGGCTAATAGAAAATGTATTAAGCCCTTGCCCGCCCTTCAGCCCATTATAGAGGGATGAGGGCCAGGTTAGAGAGTCGGGCTGAGGGCCGGGTTAGAGATATTTTTTTCCTCATTGTAATCTTTGGAGCAGACTAGCAGTCTTCATTCAATATTGAAATACTGATTTTATCCCATACTACAATACAAACACTTAGACCCAAAATAGAGTATTAATTTTTGGTTACAAATATATGTTTAATGTTTGGGATCCAACCATACAAAATGAGGAACGAATACATAATTCTAAGTCTCAAGTGGTTTATGGCCCCATCCACTGTCATGACTGGCCAGTGGGAACCCATTCTATCAATAACGAAGAACCTGAACCACCTATAGATCGACCTAAGACAATATAAACTTGTTATATATCTTATGAAAATTGAGACATCCTTTTTCTGATAAGATCAGGAAAATGAACGAATCTATATAATTAAAATGAAATGAAAATATGGTTGTGGACTTTACCCAATTTCTAAAAGGGTCCCTACTATAACCCTAAGGGTATTTTAAGTAAAACAAAACTTTGATATGGTAATACGGTAATTATAGATGAGGGCTTACTGCGGGCTTGAATGATGGCCTAATTAGGGTCGGGTTGTGGGCCGAACCTAAGGTTTGAACTCTAGGCCCTTTCTCTCCCCTCATATGTTTGAGGGTCGGGCCGGCCCTACCCTCAAATCAATGCGAGCCTTGTTTTGAGGGCTTTTTCAACCCATGGGCCGGGTCGGGCAGAGGGCTTGAGGGTTGTTTTGACAGCGCTAATGTAAAGCAGTAAAAACATACCACAACACAAATATATACCGTGGTTCAGCCAATGGTGCCTACTTTCACAAGAACTAATCTTTTTATAAAGTGGGAAGAAAGATTACAATCACTCCTTTCAGTCTCTCACCTTACTAGATCACTCCTCTCTCTTTACAGGGTTGTTTCTCTGTAAAGGTTCTCTCTCAATCTTGATTTGCTGTGTATTTTCGTGTCTTCTGACTTAGTTAGGTTTTGCTAAAAACCTCAACTTGTATTGCAAACTCGCAATTCTGCAAAAATAGAATTCTTCCGAATTTAGGCATGGGCGTGGGCGCACCTTGGGCAAGGCCAAAGTCGAGCGCGCGCCCTGAAAACACCGGAGGTCGTCCAAGGCATGGGCGCGGGCGCGCCTTGAGCAAGACTAATAGGAACGCGTGCGCGCTCAAACTTCTCCACACAAACTGAACTCCTTTTCTCCTCATGTGAATGATAACTCCAACACATTTCATCACCAGAGATCACTTATGAAAAAAAGAAGATACGCCGAACTAAATAATTGCTTTTCCGCACACGCTAACTTCTTGTATTGCAGGAAATACTAAGTGAAGCTGAAGTAGACTCATTCAACATACACATTTACCATACATCACGCAAAGAGATGGAACTGTTGATGCAGAAAAATCAGTATTTTGGTATTGAAAGAATTGAAATAATGGAAATAATGGAAATTGCATTTCCCGTGACAGCTCCTTCTGAGGTATTTTCTATTAGATTAAGAACTATAGTGGAAGTGGTCATTACGAAGCACTTTGGAGGTGAGATGTTATGGACGAACTTTTCAACCGATTCACCAAGAAATTTGAAATGGCTCGCAACTCCTCTGGATTTACCGCCAAAGCAGATGACATGTTGGTTGTTCTCAAGCGCAAACTTACTGCTTAGAAGATGCTTTGGTTCCTCTCCTAGCTCTATTTTTTTCACTTATATTTTTGTGCGTATATTTGTGTAGGAAATGTTGTTTGTCAAGAGCCAAACCCGGATTTGCTTACAATAAATTATGCGTTTATGCACGTTGTACTGAGCCGTTTGTAATGAATAATGGTCTACGCACGTTGTATGCACCATGTGGAATTGTGGATTCAAAATTGCTGCTTGCAATGACAACACATTACTATCCCATTGACTTTTAAGTGCACTATTTTTCTCTTAATGCTTTAACCACTAAAATGATACAGTTTTACAATACCTTACGCAAGCTAAGAAAGGTAGCTCACTTCATTTCCCGTTGATGGAGATATTTATTGTGGCTTCAATAGTCGCTTCGAGTGAGTAGTATGTCAATTACTTTGTTCGTAATTCTTATTTGTTGGGATTAGCACAACTTAAAACTATTACTAAGGAATGAATGCAGGATTTGTATCATTCCCATTTTAAAGGTACCATTTTAATTCTGCATGGCCTTCGATTCGGCATATGTTCCTATGTTGTTACAGCTACTACTTACGTCTTTCGGATGACCTTGGGTTTATCATCGTGTTTTTTCCTGTCTCTTACAAACATTTTAAATGGGATCATAAAGAAGTTCTGTGCCTGGTTGAGAGATTGCAAGTCTGTACATTTCCTCCCAAAGCTGTTATTGTCAGTTTTAATTGTTATCTCATTACAAAATTAGAAATATGACCTCCACCACAACTTAGATCTGTATACTAACGCAAAGAATGATAAATAAACTTCCAGGGTAACAAAATGACACGTTTCTCCTTTTCTACCATGGTTGCAGTGGGGGTAATCTCTTCTTTAGCTGTGCTTGGAATCCAAATTCTCAGTGTTGTATCTAACAAGAATTTTGTTACAGTTATCCATCGTACACGAGTCAAGCAGACTGTGATTCCACAGTTTGATCATAAATAGCCTCCAACACCTGCATCATCCATACAAGAATTGTTAGTGTTTCGAACAGGTTTATTCATCAATATCAATGAAATGTACTAACAAATTGCTAATCCTGGAGAGTACACAGGTCTCTACTAGGGATTTCCCAAGGGTGCTATTCGTCAATATCCTGGAGAGTATACAAATTTCTATAAAGGATATTCCCAGGGTGTGGTGCTCCTGCTATTAAGTTAAGGGGAGCACTTAGTAAAAGAAGGTGCCCTAACCACTGGATAGGAACCATCCCACTTCCTCTTCATGTCAGCCTGGATACACTGCCACCTCAAAAACAGAGGGTACATCTCAAGACCAAACCCCAAGCTTCATCTTCAGGCTGACACCGAAAATATATATACTGCTGAGAGCAAAGAGAAAAAAAATAAACAGTGAGGTTCCGTCCTAAGGAATTTTACAGATAACACATACGCAAAATCTTCAGGATTTGCAACTAGATTTGGGGGTGTATCCATATGAGAACCTTTGTCAAGAAATAGTTATTCCACTCATAACACTAGTAGCTCACGTACATAACACAGGTTCTGGACAGTTCAGATCTCTCTTTCAAAGATGCCATGCTCTAACAATCAATACATCCATTAGTGTCGTTGCCACTGTTAGCAATAAGGCGGATGGATGCTTAGAAGTTAATAAGGAGTCCAAAATAAAACATTTCTCCTGTCTCATGTGGTCAGAATACCAGAAGCAGCAAGATGTCAATCACTCACCGCTCCTAACCATCAAGAAGGTCAAAGGGGTGCAATGTTCTACTTCTGCTGCCATATTGTCTCGAGAAGGTGAAACCAAAGTTGACTTTAACTTGACACATGCATTCACCTAACCCTAAGATTGTATCACCATGTGGCGATGAGGTTTGGAAATGCAGTCACTAGCCAGTTGTTCTGGTATCAGTGGCATTCATGGGATCATTGGATTCTACAGCTCAGTCTCACATGTTGAGATTTTTATAATTCCATATCAGGTATCTAAAGCCTTGCGTTAAAATTGGTTTTGAGTTGGATGTTCAAATGGCCAAATATAATATGGTAGCAGAGTAGGCTATTTCTCTCGCCCAAAAGGCCCATGTGTTGCACACTACCCATTTAAAAAATTGTCCACGCGTGAGAGGGTGTGTTGAGACTTATTATCTCATAATCCGGTATGTAAAAGCCCTCCTTTAAAATATAATGGATGGGACCAATCCACTCGTTGCCAATTGGTTTTGAGTTGGATGCCCAAATTTATTATAAAAAACAAACAAAGGTTTCACATAATACAATCTTTAGATTTTATTGAGATGGGCATCCAACTTAAAACCAATTGGTAATAAGTGGAGAGGCCCAAAAACTTATATGTGTATATGCATGGCATAACATATCTCATCTGGGACTTAAACATCTCAACACGCCCCCTCATGTGTGGCATCACTCGAGCCTAACACGTAGACAAATATACTTGGGTTATAACTTTTTGAGCCAAACACAATAGCCCGATCTGATACCATACTAAAGATGGGCATCTAATTTAAAACCAATTGGTAATAAGTGGAGAGGGCCCAAGACATATATATGATCCCATTTGGGACTTAAACATCTCATCAGGTTTAGAGAGGAGGCATCCAACATCAGGGGCAATATGGACCTATAGATATTGTATATTTTATCTCTTTTTATCTTTTCTTTTATGTTTTTTTTTTATTCTTTTGAAAAGAGTTACGGGGTTAGGCAGACCCCAACTGGTATCCATAAGAAATAAATTTTACAACCGAGTAACCTTCCTCTCTTAATATTAACTAAGCTCAAGAGGCCAAGAGAAATCCCTACAAGTATTAACCTTCCTCTCAAACATTTCTGCAGCCGACATTCCCATGCCTTAGTTACAGAAAGGATTTCTTGCTAGCTGTAGAGGTACATTTTAGTCACGATCTTACAATCTCGGAGAATAGGGTTTGTATAAGATGTTTGACTGAACTCAGGTTGGTGTTCTGAGCTGCCTACGTATCCAGTTCTCTGATAAACTGGAATCAAGTCAGACGTAATTCATCTTGAGTGATTGAGTTGAAAATGGAGAAAATGTGAGCCTCCTCTTAAGAATGGAGAAGACGCCTCCTTTTATAAGCGTAGATCCCCCCGCTGTCTTGATGATTGCTTTTACTCCTTCCGTTACGAAGTAACGATTTGTCATTAATAATGTTGTTGACTAGCTTGCAGCGGTTACGTTTCTTAGGTCGTTTGGACGACCTAAGGCCTGCTTGTAGTCTGGACAGGTGGTCTGCCACGAGTGGTTGAGAGTGGAAGGTACTGACATAGCCTCCTTTCTTTATATCACTGTTTGTAGAATATTGGTGTAAAAAAAGATAATAAAAGATACCGCGTGTCTTACTTGGTTGAAAATGGAGATTGCTGCGAATTGAATATTCTGTGTTTGTAGGCTGGATGTTGTTTGTTGCTTAGAGCTTTGTTGGGAGTTGATGTGGTAGGTCTTACGTCGCAGTGCGCAGATCGTAGCTCGTAGTGCGTAGATCGTAGTTCATAAATTGGATTTGACTGATAATTAGCATTTGAGTGGTAATTACAGTTGAATCAAGCTTAACCCTATCAGAGGCCTTAAGTTGATTTGAGGTCCTTTTGGGAGTACCGTGGATTGGATTTGACTGATAATTAGCCTTTGAGTGGTAATTACAGTTAAATCAAGCTTAAGCCTGGCATTGGTGTTAAGTTGATTTGTACGTCTTTTGGGGGCGTCACTATGGTTGTTTCCCGTTGAACGTCTTTGATTGCGATCTGACATCGTAATACGTGATTCGAACTTGATCCTTAGCAGGGCGTCAAGCTGATTGGTTGATAGCTAGCCTTTTGGGGGCGCTGTTGTTGTCGTAGATGCCATTTGAGTTGGCTGATTAGTAAGCCTTTTGGGGGCGTTACTATGATTGTAGATGCCAACTTGGTTGGCTGATAGTAAGCCTGATCTGAGGATGAGCTGATCTGAGGACGACCTGACTTGAGGATGAGCTGATCTAAAGATGACTTGATCTGAGGATGACTTGCTCGACCTGACTTGAGAATGACTTGATCTGAGGACGATCTAACCTGAGGATGTCCTGAGCTAAGGACGACTTGATCTGAAGATGAGCTGATCTGAGGACAACCTGACTTGAGGATGAGCTGATCTGAAGATGACCTAATCTGAGGATGACCTGACTTGATGATGCGCTGATCTGATAGATGACCTGGCTGAGTGATGCAGGAGGATCTGAGTCAGATAAGGCTGAGTTGTCAGATTGCATATTGATGGTACTAAAGTATCATGAGTTGGCGGATCAACGCAAAAATGGCAAGTAATCGTGATCTTTAGCTAATTGGAGTAAGTTTGGATGCGTTTTGGTATTTTGGCCATAACTTTGGCTACAGTTGTCAGAATCACGTGCGACCCCAATTCGGAAAGATCTCGGCAACGCGCACGCTGTCAAAGCTCGGTGGTGGTCATTTTCGAGGTCAAAATCCACTGTTTTCTCTTCCAAATTCACATTTTTCTGTTTTTGTCCGACCTGAGCTGATGATGCGGTGATCTGATGGACGACCTGGCTGAGTGAGGACGACATGGCTGATGACAACCTGGCTGATGGACGACCTAGCGGAGGTGTTTGCATGAGATCTGGCTGAGGTTTTGATATAGCTCTGTGATGAGTTGTGCTGGTGTGCGCTTCTCCTCATTGATATAGGTCCATAGATTAGTATGCTCTGAAATTTCTGTTTGAGATTGGTTGAACCAACACCTTAGTTGACCTGTTAAGGAGCGACCTGAAAGCTAGATTCCTGGATCTGTATTGTCACCGATTCACCGTAAAGGAACGTGTGACATGGTGGTAGTTGCAGCCCTCGGGTTGGTACTGGATCGACTGCAAGTGATCTGTAAGTATGAAGTATATCTTGCAACATAGAAGTGTGCACAGATTATCCGAACTAATCCAAAGATTAAAAATTAGTATAAATGAAGGATAGTTGAATGTAGACTTATCTCTTAGAACGCTGACTTTTCGCTTGCTCCATTGATAGTTGAATGGAAGAATGCTGACTGTTCTTCCATGGTGGTTTTACCAAGTTTCGTGGGCTTGAGAAAATGGTGTGAATGCTTTTTCTCAAGAAAACGAATCGGCAGACGACACTAATGTAGCGGTACATTTTAGTCACGACCTTACAATCTCGGAGAATAGGGTTTGTATAAGATGTTTGACTGAACTTAGGTCGGTTTTCTGAACTGCCTACGTATCCAGTTCTCTGATGAGCTGGAATCAAGTCAGACGTAGTTCATCTTGAGTGATTGAGTTGGCGATGGAGATCCCCTCTTGAGAATGGAGAAGACGCCTACTTTTATAGGCATAGATCCCCCTTTTGCGCTGTCTTGATGATTACTTTTACTCTTTCCGTTACGAAGTAATGATCTGTCATTAATGATGCTGTTGACTAGCTTGCAGCGGTTACGTTTCCTAGGTCGTTTGGATGACCTGACCTTAGGTCGTATGCACGACCTACTTGTAGTCTTGACACGTGGTCTGCCACGAGTGGTTGAGTGGAGGGTACTGACACTAGCCAAGAAACCTCCTTTTGCAATTAGTATCAAATACTCAAGTATCTTCTAAAACAAGAAAACATAATGAAAAAACAAGAAACGCAATCCTAACAGGATACTGAATAACTGCAAAGTGCAAATATCTTTTAAATACTACTAATGAAAATATAAAAGAAAGTAACTTAGCGTTAGATCAAGTGCCCCAAGTACCATGCAGCATCATATACATAATTCTCAAACATAATTAACGCATCAATCTTGTATCATTTTCTCAAACAGTTAGGATGACCTTAACCATATATTTTTAAAGCTTTTCATTCCGATTCAGATAAATGGAAAAGAAACTGGTCAATACTGGAAAGTTACAGAAAATATTGAAATATCTGGAGTGATGATATGTGCTAGTAAAATTGGTGATCGTTTTTACAATCTGATGCACATCTTTAAAAGCAACTACTTTGAGATTATTGTGCATTTCAATCCTTTCAAACTATTGCTTTAGTGTGTCATGAGTATTAAACAACAATGATTCAAAAAGGGTAAAAACATTTAATCAATGCAAAAGAACTGAATCTGTGTGCACAATACAAATTCAGCTAAAGATGCAAAGAAGTTCTACCAGAATAGAGCAGGGGCCTGGACAAGGTCTCGACCATGCAATCTTGAGAATGCTTCACATGCCCAAGGAATATGACCATCAGCCAGCACTCTGTCATACAATTACCAATAAAAGAAGAATAAAGGAAAAAGAAAAGCATCCTGCTTCTCCCAAAATGAACAAAAACAATAAAACAGTAGGAATCAGTGCATCTTTTTCATAGATTGCAATACTATACTAATGGCGTGCTAGGTTACATCAGGAAAATTTCTACGGATAAAGCACAATGTGATACATAGTTTACAAGAGATATGAGCTGTTTGATTTTTCACTTTCCATTGAGAATGCTCGCATGAAATTTCTCAGATGTGAATTGTCTCATGAAAATTCTTGAAAGGTGAAAAGAGTATTATAAGCATAAAGTCCACTCTAATGGTTTGTCAAACTTGTTGCAAACTCATCAATGTTGTTCTTTTGTGAGTGTTGTGACTTGAGGGCGAAGCTTAAAGACTTCAACCTCAAAAGACGACATCTCAAGAACCATGAACAACCAAGGACACATCTATCCAGGTAACACTTCAAAGATTTAAACTACAAAATACCATTTTCTCTCTCGATGTCTTTTAGGAAAATCACGGTGTGAAAAAATTGTATGCATGTTATTGATTATTTTCTCTTTTACATTATGGTACTCGAAAAAATTGTTGAAGTGTCGAATATGCTATTTAAAAAATTATCTGCGATCTGATGGTTAAGGTCTAACCACGAGCAGCAGGTGACGTGACTCCAAAAAGGCTTTGAGCCCCAACCAGCAATTCTGGAGGATGCATTTAAAAAGCACACAAAGCGTAGTAGAATTTTCAATCCGGAAGAATGCACCACAAATTGAATCAGTTAATTGTGCAATTATAAATTAGCTTATAAGATTTAACTCAATCAGTAACAATAATCGCTCTAATCTTCCCCTCTTTTTTATCAGTAACATTCACTTTGTATTAATAATATAATGGTGTTTACAAAATCATCCGCTCAACGCGGCCTCACACAAGCACCCCAAGATCCCCAAATTACAAAGACCTACTCATCTCACAATCCCTTCGCATTTACATCATTGAATGATGGATTAGCACAAGCCTTATTTAATAGAACATCCTTGACTTCCACTACCACCTTATGCATTTCTCTTTCTTTATACTCAAAGATTCCCAAATTTCTCTGTTTCTTTAGTGTCCACACAATCACATTAGGAATATGGTTTGCTAACCATTTGGCTTCGTTGGAAAGTGGAACCGATATGATATTCTCCCCAAAGGCCCTTAATATATGATGGTGGCACATTTCATTCAACCCCATTTACACCACTCCATATTTTCCACAATAAGAGTTTTTTTGTTAGAAGCTCTTAAGTGAGGTTTTCCCGCTGAACTATCATATCCCAAAAAGAAATGGACTCTCTCTAGTACCAAGAAGAAAAGTTAGCAAAAGTATCCCATCCACTAGAAATTCCTCTATAGAAATTCTAGGTTTCTTTACCACCCATTTACTTTGTCCTTCTCCATACTTATCCACCACCACCTTCCTCCACAAATGTTTCTCCTCTGCCCCATATCTTCAAAGCCGCTTTCCTAAGGAAGCAACATTCATGAGTAACACATGCTTACAACCCAAACCACTCTTTAGGAAGACAAAGTCTATCCCATCTTACAATAATCGCTCTAATCTCCCTAGTGCCAAATTCTAGAATGTAAGTGTTAAAATATATTTTCGTATTATGAAAGATCTTATGTTGTATGTATTATTGGTTTAAGGAAAGATCTTACATTGTATCCCACATATTCTATAAATGTGTGTAGGGTATAATTTACTTCCTATTTTGTAGATTGGGTATCTTGACACCCAAGGATGTAGTATCAACAAATTGATGTTTAGTAGAGAGATGACATAACTCTCTACCACCTTCCATCCTAGTTAAGAACTTAAGATTATTATTCCATTGTCTACTTCATCACCATTTCTTACTGGTTTACTTATCATTGTGTCTTAACTCTCCTCACATCGCCATTAACATGGTATCAGAGCGGGTTATTGTGTTTGGCCCAAAAAAGAGCATGTTGTTTACTCCACGTAACCAAAGTATGTTTGTCCACGTGTTAAGCTCAAAGTAATGTCACACATGAGGGGACGTGTTGAGATGTTTAGTCCCACATGGGATATGTTAAGCCACGCATAAATATATATAAATCTTGGAGCCTCTCCACTTATCACCAATTGGTTTTAAGTTGGATGTTCATCTTTAACATGGTATCAGAGCTTCAGGTTTAAATCTCAGTTTAATAGTATGCTAGGAGAGGTACCAACAAAAAAAAATGTCTATCAAAAAAATATATGTTTCATAATTTGGAGTTTCAGTTTACTCCCAATTTTTTTTTTTTACTAATCGGGTGTCCCGACCAGCGTACGCGCCACCCCAACTAATCCCAGGCCCTAGTTGGAAATTCAACCAGGTACTGCCTCGCCAGTGGCCTTGTGGGGAATCGAATTAGTGACCATTGGGGAGCAAACCCAAGGCCGGACCAGTTGTGCTACCAAGGAATACCCAACCAAGGTATATTTTCAATTAGTAGTACATTGAATTATAGATCGTGGATCTACAAACCAGTCTTGCAAAATCAGAGATTGAATCCCTCCAGTCAGATTCACGCAGCCTCATCAAATCATTGTTTTTTTTTTTTTTTGACAAATTTTCCAAACTCATCCAAAATTTCTAGAAGAATTTCATAAATTCCAGAAAAATATGGGGATCAAATAAGTCTTCTGGACCAGGTGCTAAATCAGCACGGTTCTTTGTGTATTGTTTGAATGGTATAAGAACAAAAAGTTTCCATAAAAAAATAATAGTCAATTCTAAGTGCTATTCGTATTCAGGTATTTGTTGTGATACTGTTCTTTAGGTTTTGCTACTCTTCAAAAGTTTTGGTATAACGTATATGTTGTCATAGTGTTTTTTTTGTATTCAAGAGTTCTAGTATTTTTTTGTTGGGAACCAACATTTCTATTATTAGTATCAACAAAAGAGTTATCCTTTTTGTACTTATGAGTATGGTTTTTGGTTTCTCATGGTTATGGCATTTTGGTCTTAGTGCAGTCTTTTTTTGTCGTCTGGCTTATGGTATATGAGTATTCAAATATTGTGAATTTTTTTTGGTATTCACGTTGTATTTGGGTTTCCTAGAGATGTCGTGGAACCAACTAAAAGTGTCTGACATTACTCTAGTATCTCATGAGTATCGTGGAGTTTTCTTTATCGTTTGGTACTTTGTCAGTATTGCGTCCCCAATAAGGTGAAGAAGTACACATTTTTGCTCAATATAGTTATCGGGGAATATGTCCATTTTTTCAGTATCCAGCTTCCGTTGCTAGTATGAAATCTCGCAAGAATAGGACTCGGTTGTCATCTTTTTATTCTTTGGACCTAAACATTGTTGGGTCCCGTGTTTGACAAGACAAAATTGTTTAGTTGACGGATGTTTGATTAATTTCTATCACGTTGCAAGTATTTTGTAGTCTTTGGATCCAGTCTTTGGAATACAAGTTTGCAACTTGATGATATTCTCTATTATGTTTGCAAGTATTACTAAGTATTTGTGTGGTGAGAAGAAGTGAATCAGTATTGAGTTGGCCTCAACTTAACTCACCGTATCCTCCTTATTACTACTCACTGTTTCTTTAGCATTGGCCAAGTTGAAATTTGCATATTCCAACTTGAACTTGAAGGGGAAAATATGAAGATATATATGGAGTACAACATATATATGAGCATGAAACAATGTCATCATGTCTCCAGTTTCAATATTGATTCAACAGGGTGTTTTCTCATCAAGTTTCAGGCATTTTTCAGTTAGTTAGGTAGCAGTTGCCTAACTGCAGCAGCCAAGTAGCGCACATCAAATTCACAGATATAGTTTACACTAGGTATTGTGTCAGTCGTAGCAGTAATGGAATGAGCAGCAGCCGAGAAGCATGCCATCAAACTGTTGTTATAGTTACAGTTTGCATTACAAATCAGTATTCAAGTTTAGGTCATGCCGAAACCGGCAGTTTCAGTTTTTAGGTTCCAGTCAAGCCATAAAGGAAAGTATTCATGAGTCGGCTGTTGAGTTCGTCATCCAAAGATATTCTATGCAAAATGGAAAGTAGTATTGTTATATTAAGTATGTAATCCAAGTTGTAATACATAGAGTTTGTATATTTACAGCTTGAGGAGAGTATTAGGAAAGATCTTATGTTGTATGTATTATTGGTTTAAGGAAATATCTTACATTGTGATGTAGATTAAACTGGTGGAAGCTTCAGTTTATTACAATCTATTCTTGAATTAAACAAACAAAAGACAACTCTTTTATTGAATCTCACAAATCATAAATATCAACTTTGAAGAACCCTAATTACAAGCCCATTATTTATACTAATCCTACAAACAGTAAACCAATAATGGCACAACATGTGTCAACAACCAACTAAGAGAAAGGAAAAAAGGCCACATAAAGCAACCCGTGGGCTTTAACTCGAACCATAGGCGCCCGCCCGTAATTTGTAGAGAAAAGATGGGCGCACGCCCATAACTTGACAGCAACGAACTAATGTTCTGCATCCCATTGTATCCCACATATTCTATAAATGTGGGTAGGGTATTATTTACTTCCTATTTTGTAGATTGGGTATCTAGACACCCAAGGATGTAGTATCTACAAATAGATGTATAGTAGAAAGATGACATAACTCTCTACCACCTTTTTCCATCCTAGTTAAGATTATTATTCCATTGTCTACTTCATCCCCATTTCTTACTAGTTTACTTATCATTGTGTCCTGGGCAGTTAAATCGCTACTCGGCGGAGGTGCGAGTAGCGAGTAGGTCTACTAGGTCTACGGGTCGGGATTAATCGGGATTTTTTAAACCGCTACTTCTCGTCGCTACTCGGTGGAGGAGCGAGTAGCGAGTAGGTCTACTCGGTCGGGGATTAATCGGGATTACTCGAGATGTCTTAATTTTTATGTTTATATGTAGCATGTACATTGACGCTGGGCAATGTGGCATACAACATGGTACAAAATTTTTGCTATCAATATGCTATAGAAATGTTGACATTGTCCATAGTTATTTGACCACTAAAGTTTCAGTCAATATCATTGTTTTTTCAATCTTTTCTTTTCTTTAACTTGTCATAGTTACAAATGCAAAACATGGGTCGCACATTTATTTTTATTTTTTTTATATTAAGTTGTCATCAAGTATTCAAGTGGGTTCTCAAAAATCATAATACACCACATAGTGTTCAGTCAAAATACACCACATAGTGTTCACTAAACATATTTTGTGAAGATTATCGAGGAAAAAAAAATCGACGTTTTGCATTTGTAAAGAGAGTGGAGAGGAGAAGAGAGTGGAGAGTGGGCGAGTGGCATACTAGAGAGGAGAAGAGAAGGAAAAAAAAAAACGGTAGAGAAGAAGAGACTGGAGAGAGTGAGAGACAGAGAGAAAAAGAAAAAAAGAAAGTGGAGAAAGTGGAGAAAAAGAAAAAAAATGTACCTGGAATTGGAGCTTGTTTTCGCGGCTGGAGAAAAGTCCTAACTTGATTTTGCGGTTAGAAAAAAGAAAAATCTCGGTTTTCTTTTATATACCGATTTATGGTGAGTAACTCGCCCGATTCCAATTCGTCATAAATCGGCAACTCGGCCGATTACTCGGTGATTTTTGGACCCCGATCACTTATGGGGAGTAATTGGTTGGTCGGGTCAGCTAGGTACCGAGTAGCGATTCCTCACTGAGTACTCGCTGAGTACTCGCCGATTTAATAGCACAGATTGTGTCTTAACTCTCCTAGCATTACCATTAACAGTAAGCTATATTTTTTATCATATACATACAGCTTTTTGAAGCTTTTACACGAGATAAAATATAAACACTTACACTTCAACAAGTAGGCATACCAAAAACCTAAAACAACCCAAGCTGGAAGATAAAACAGAATTTGACGAAATAAGAATATAAAGACTTGGGTTGCACTCACATCAGTTGAAACAAAGAACCCCAGCCCATACACAAACCTCAGTTACAATTTATTGGATCTAGTAAACTTCAATCCATTTTGCAACATGCGGAACTTGGTTTTAGTAAAAGTGACAAGGAGCACAAACTGGCATATGGGCCAAACACAGAAAGAGCAATAATATGCTCTGACACCACCAAAAACCAATTTATAGATTAATCTGGTAGGCTTTCAAGACCCCACATGGGACTATACCAAACATCTCAACAAGCTCCCTCACATGTGGCGTTACTTGAGCCTAAAAAGTACTCTTAACATTATTGAATTATGTGGGGCAAACAGATTGTTTTGGCCACACAATAACCTGCTCTCATAACATTTCAAACTTTTGAGCACCAAACTCAAACCAATAGGCAATTAGTGGGAGCGACCCCAGTAACAAATGTAACTATCAAGAGGCTTTCAAATTTCGATGTGAAATTAATAATCTCAACACGCACCCCCTAGGGAGTGCCTGGTGATGCAGAGCACAAACAGGATCTTAGAGCCAAATACTGAAATAGCTTGATCTACTACCATCTTAAATTTTGGAGCATCCAACTTAAAACCATTTACCAACAGGTGGGGCAGCCTTGGAAACTTATATATTCATTTGCTAGGCTGTTAATGTCCCACGTGTGACTAATCTAAACCTCTCAACTTAAATTAACTGACATTTCATTTTCATTCAACAATGATGTGAACATCAAATAGATGGTCTGAGATTACCTTTGTTTCCTCACAAAAGAGTTCCAAAGATGCATAATCTGCTTTTCATCTTTGGTCACATCAACAAAGTCATCAAGCATCTGCAAATCAAATGGCAAGTTAGACTAATACAAGCTTTTTAAAGCGCAGATTTATGAGTTAAGGGTGGATTTTTTGTTCATATGCCACATCACGGACCTCAAATGATAATCAGCCACATTTGGACGGGTCTAACCTTGCCAAAAGTTGTGTTAAGGATTTATCTATCGATTCACAAATTTTCACTGCTGCAACACTCTTTTGAGTTTTGACAAGTCTAAACATATTTGAATCGGCTGATTTTTTGTGAGGATGATTTGGAGGTGACATCATGACTTTACAAGTTCCAACTTATGGCAGAATTAACCATCCAACTGAAACACTATAAAGAATTATGAAAAACCGTCAAACAGTTCTCGAAAGCAATTATAGCTGTCTAACTCTGACATCCCTTTTTGAAAATATACAGAAACACCCGTCAGACGTGCATATCAGCATCTAACTCTGAATATTAGTGTTTTGACCTTCTCGAAGGAGTTGTCCCAAAGAGATTGTAGCCAAGTAAAATATTCAGGAGAAGTACTCTGTTTGTTCTATTGATTTAAACCATGACCATTCATGTGTGTCTAGTCAATTTAATCTCTACAATGTAATTCATAACATGACCCCTCATTCATCTGCCTTGATCAAATTACACAGAGGTTAATGTATATATGTCATTAGATTCATAGTGAACTTAAGAAAAAGATAGATCATCGTGTTTAAAGAAAACAGATGCCACTTTGTAGCTAGATGGGAGGATATTACGTACAGAAGCTCTTGACTAGGGGTGTACGCGGCTTCCTATTCAGTTGTTTTGTTACTTGGTGTTGCTTTGTACTTGTAGGTCATATTGACCTACTTTCTTTGATTTAATACAAATTTATCTTTTACCAATCAAAATTAAATAAAGGGTTAGTTATAAAAAAATATTAGATGATTCATGTTTCTTCATCTGGAAAAAAAATCATCTTTTGATTTAATACAAATTTAAGTCTAACTAACCCTTTTACAAATTAAAATATTGACACAAGATGCAGACCTGCGTTAGTAACATTACTTCGAATAGAGAAAATAAAAGAATAGTTTGCATGGAATCACAAACATACCCTCCGGTCTTCAAAATCTGCAACATCATCATCAACTTCATCTTCACTGTCACGATCTGAGAATACTTGTTCCAATGCCATCGGCTGTTAAGCATAAAAAATGTTCATCTTAAAAAGTATGAAATTAGATATGAGATTATTGTATTTAAGTCACAACTCTCAACTTTATATCAGAGAAACATCTTTTAATAAGTACAAATTATAAAAATCTTTGCAAGAGCTTAAGCTTTAGTGTTCTGCAGAACATGTTCAATACACAACAGTCAAATGGCTAACATTTGAACAATCATTCAGCATGTTAAGATGTTTAGTATAGTCCGACATGGGACATCCAAATCCTTGCTTATTACTACATATAATTTCTGGGGCATTCCACTCATTGCCAATTGGATTTCAGATGGGTGCTCCAAAGTTTAAGACAGTATAAGAGCTGGCAGAACGAGCCAAGAACCAATTCATTTAGTCTGAGGTCATAGGGTGCCCCTACGAATGAATATCTGTATTTTGCCCAAAGCACCCGTTTACTCGACGTGACCCAACAATGTTAATCCATGTCTTAGGCCCAAGTAATGTCATACAGGAGGGGATGTCTACATTTAGTAATGTCGCACGTGGGACACCTAAAGCCTTGCTTATCAGTATATAAGTTCCTAGGGCCGCTCCACTCATTGCTAATTTGCACCAAAGTTTTAAGTGAGCTCACGCTCATTAAATATGATCCTTAATAATAGAACAAACAATGACATCTTCAAAATACCAACAGAAATGCAGATGAGAAAATAATAGGATTAATATCAACACAGAAATGATGATGAAATGAGATAAATTGCATGACAAAGGTGTCTTACAGACTCGAACCTTTGCTTAGTGCAAGCCTATACACTCAGTAGTGAACAGAGGATATAGAAGCAGCTATGGCCACAACATTATTACAAAGAAATTATGCTGGCTTTATCACTCCTTGTCAGCTTTCTCTAAATATATGAATATCAATACTATGATGGATCAGGCTATGCAGGAATGCACAGATGATCATAAATTCATAATAACACTACACTTTTGCTAAAGTCGATACCTAATCATCTCAGTTTATAATGGTTGGGATACTATAAGCATAAATGTAACTGTTGTTATAAATATGCAAAACTACGACCTAGAAATGCCTACACGATCTCAATACTCGAACAAAAGCCTGCCAGTAATAATGACCTCATTCACAAGTTTATTAAAGAAACCACCGCATGAATTATGTGATGATAATCATGATATACTAAATACATTTATTAGACCACCAACAAGAATATATACAAAAATAACACCAACTCGAACATCCTTACATAAACTAGAGATGACTAGATGAGGACAAAAGGCTTTCTCATTATATTACCTTCAAACTAAAGAAATTTCTCAGGCAGCTTAAAGTCAAAGTGATTGTTCAAGGTGAATCCTTCAGAGTATCTAATTACTTTTAACCATGCTTCAAAAAGAGGACAACGTTCACATCAAACTATCTAAGCTTTCATTGAAAGCTTTTCCACTGACTACCTGTACACTAATTTTATTAACATGTAAAGAAATCATGACTACTTTGGCTCTGTGTTGTTATCAATTTTACCATCTAGGACCACTGTACAAATACCTTCCCCACTCTTGTTGTCTCGTTGATCCTGAAATACGACTAGGAGGTAAAGATCGACCGGCACTTGAGAAACCCAGGACTTGCTGCTCATGAACAAACAGGCTCTCATTCAGTTTCTAATACCCCATTGCTCAAATCCTACGCATAACCTTTTCAAGCAACTCACTCTCACCCCTCTCCGTCCTGTCTCTGAACTCAAGTGTGACCTTCGAAAACCTGGATGTTATATCATTTAGGACTAAACGTCTAAACTCAACACGCAATGTTTCCCCTGGTGTTAGGCATACAATCCAGGACAACCTCCAGGTATGAGAGCCCCTTGGCTCAGATTTCACTCTGACGACCTTGCGTTAATCTGTCTATTGTTATTGTCCCAACTTAAGACCGCTGTTAGAGGTGTATTGCTCTAAAATGGTCTCAGAGCCAATTAGAAATTGATCATCATTTAAAATACCTAGGAATAGGAAACCTAAGTTACTTTGTAACTAAACTCCTGACGCCACACCAGCTGGTGGCGTGGTTTATAATGTTTCTAAGAACTGGCCTGAAGGCATGAGCTCCGGTGCGGGATCACAGTTACGGAACCCTACCCAGTGGCTACATGTTGGAAATTTTGGACTAAGCATAACAATCTAGTGATTCTAGTCCCACCATTTGTATAAGTTTCACATATAGTGTGTGACAGAGCCTCCAGACACATCCAGCGACAATAACAACTTCAACGAAGGATCAAAATGCAACTACAGCAAGAAAATCAGAAGCTACAACAGACAATACCTATAACATATGCTATTATAGTCACAAAAAACTAACTTGCTTAAACAGGAAGCACCAAAGTTCTGGATAAGTAAAGAAGAAGTACCTGAGCCCTATGAGAGTGAAAGAACTGTCGCTTCTGCAGGAGTATACGACTGAAAGATGTAGACATGGGTCAGTTATATGGGAAGTGGATATAAGAAAGCCATACAAGTATTTTCATTGTAAGTACACACAAAGATGTTGATGCTCGCAACATTTAATATCATTTTTGTAAAATGTTCACGACTTACGTTCAATATGTATAGGACTATAGGGGGTTGGTTTGAGACAATTAGGTAATTTTTTGTGGTCAACTTATCTGCAGTTTCTAGTAAACTTATTCAGTCGATTGACTTCTGATGATTTCCTACAGGCCATGTATCACGCCTAGGTAACAAGAACAACAATACCAAGCAACAGAAACTTGTAAACAAAAATAATATACACTAATTTTAGCTGATTAGTTCCAGCCATACAAAAAAAAAGTGTGTTTTTGAATATATGTACACAAGTACTCTTCAACTTTGAGCATCCAACTCAAAACCAACGGATAATGAGCGTAGTGGCCCCAGGAACTTATATACTGTTATGCAAGGGATTATATACTGTCATGTAAACTCCCAATGTAAGATTATACAGTAAATCTCAAAAAATACGTATATATCTATATACATGTATCTCAATGTATGAGTGCTCTTGCTTTGTGCGCAAAATTTGCTTATTGATGAAATTCAATTTTACTGATTAAATGGAATAGACATGACTAAGAGAACAGCAGGAAGTATCTCACATGAATAGAAGATGTTGGTCTTTCAGCAAAATGCTAAAGTCTAAACACATTTGGACCCACACAATATAGTACAATATCACACCACTATCAACTTCCACTGAAAAACTGTGGAACTTCAGCCTTCTAACAAAAACTTTTAAGGATTCCAGCATAAAAGTAACACTCAGACAGCAGAAAGATTTGTTGGAAGTTTCCACTGACACTCTTTCTTATTTTTCACACGAAATCATGCCGTCAACAGTTCAACAATTATTGTATGGAAGAGGCATTATGCCAGTCCTTCAACTTTTATCAATGTGTGCTTTTTTAAAAGCAATTCATTTAGCACATTAAAGTGCAGTCATAAACCTGCTTTTCTAGACAAGTTCTGGACAGTGATGGAGTAATGTCTGAAAAGTAAAGAACCCGTTCAGGTAGAGACCTTTGTTAATTGTTACACTGCTAACATCTAATATCAGGAAACTAGTGTACCACAAATGGAATCGAAAGATCATCTGCTTCAATGGCCAATGCAGAAAGTTATTTCACTAGTTCAAACATCCAAGTTTAATCCCAGCTACAAGTCCTATCATTAACAACCATTTTTCTTATTCACAACGTAAGAAGTCCATACCGTACAAGAGTATCAGAAATTATTTTTAAAAAGCATATATAACATATATTCCTAATATTCCTAACCATATAAAAATAAAATCTTGAAGGGGTGCATTTGTCTGGCATCAGAAGGCCATCACATAATGGAATAATAAGACCTTTAAGATGCATATTGAACTAAAAACTAAGAAACTCTCTCTAACACTCAGTAAAGCGAAAATGACAGTCTTATAGACTGAAAAAACATAAGAGTTGGTCCTACAATTAAAGAATCTACACATTTGCTCTAGAATCCAGATCCGAGGCAGAAAACTTTAACAAAAATACCCATCAGCATACAAAAATATTCAACACTAGAAAACTGCAACTTGAATGCATGTAAAAATATTCAAAAGAAAAATAAGATTCTCAAACATACTTTCTAGGGTCGGATCGCTCTGCAGATAATTTTCTAGTTTTTGCAAATTGTAGCATGGCAGGGGGGCCAAGATTGCTTCCAGATGCTAGTGGTAAACATTCAGGGTCTGCGGAAGACTGGGCCGTAGCAGTTGAAACACCCGTGAAGTTGGGGCTGGATGGAACACGTTCCACGCACTCCGCAAGGGAAGCATCTGTAGCTCCATTGCTTTCTGCAGTGTGGCTACCATTCCACATATCATTTTCACCAAGGAAACCCTGTGGAGTCTTATCCCTTTCCTTACTGGAGTGAGCATCTGTAACTTGTGATTAAACTTTGGATTACTCAGAAAGATACAAGAAATTTGAAGTGTGGGGAGGAAGAGGCAAAGATTAATAGAATTACACTCCCATATAATATTCATTACCAACCATTGTCATATATTTGAAGAGGGGATTGGTTTGAAGGCTCGACATCCATCGGTGATGCTGTAGGCATAGAAAACGATCTTGTACTAGCTTCCTTTTCTAGAAGACCATTGAGCAATGCGTTCCTCACAGGTTCAGGTGAGCTTAATTTCTGGACACTTGTATGCACACTCTTTGCATTTTGAGATGGACTCTTTGATGTGATACGGTTTCGTGGCTTTGAACTACGAACAAAAATATAAAAATTAAAAAGACCGACTAATAAAAAATTGAAAATTAAACTAAAACTAAAAATTAACAAATCTTTGAGTCCACATTTTCCTTGAATATGTACACAATGAGGCCGTAAGAGGATGTGGCTCTATGAGGGATCTATATGCAACACTTTTTATACAATGGTCTATATCTCACTCTACAAATTCATTTAAGACTTGATTTTTTGTGGATCTTACCTTCTCACCATAGAGAATATCTCTACAAAAAATGGGCTCGTTTAGAAATTTTTAAATATGCCTAAAGAGGGTTGCAAAATTTCAAATCCTGACCGTTAAAAAAATCACATGTTCAAATCTACTTTTGAAAGGGATAGAGATTTCAAAATGAACTAAAATTTTGAGGATATGATGTATATATTGATAAGATCATACCCACAAAGTATTAGCTCTTAGATCAACTTAAAAAAGGGTGTTGTATAAAAAGTGTTGTATATGTATATGGGGAGGGATCCATATACCATGGTTTATACCACACCCCTTTACAAGATGAGTTAAAAGTTAATATTTTGTGGATATGATGTATACATTGATAAGATCATACCCATAAAGTATTAGCTCTTAGATCAACTTAAAAAAGGGTGTTGTATAAAAAGTGTTGTATATGTATATGGGGAGGGATCCATATACCATGGTTTATACCACGCCCCTTTACACAAGATGAGTTAAAAGCTAATATTTTGTAGATATGATCTACTAACTATGGATAGATACTCCACAAAAATTCAGCTCGTTTGGAAACCTCTAACCTATTTAAATATTGTTGACAACTTTGAATTTATTTTAACGGCCCAGATTTTTCGATTTTGCAATCATCCTTTGACATTTTTAAACACCATCAAATGAGCTGAAATTTTGTGGAGGTGATATTCATGGTTTGTTAGATATATCCACAAAAAATTAGGTTATAGTTCGTCTTGTGGGTGAAGTTGTGGGGCATGGTATAAACCATGGTATATTGATCCCTCCCCTATATATATATTAAAATTTTGACATTCGTAATCATTAAGTTTTAAAAACACTTATATTTAAGCAATTATGATTGGAAATGCCACCAGGATCTAGAAATTACCACAAAAAGAATGTTTCTAGCTTTGGATCGACACCATCAGCTACTATCTGAACAAGCAAAAAAAAGTGACAATAAATAAATAGTATATGCAAACTGGATAGCTCGTGAAATGAAAATTTACAGGTAGCATTGTTGCAAGGAAAAATAACGATATGGATTATCCAATTCCAATTCAAATGATAATTAAGGATGGTAGATTCTGCAAGGTAACATCTAAGACTTATACATCGCATGACAAAATAGTGGAAATAGAGTTCTGACCTCCGATCTCCATATATCATTTTTCACAGAAACGTTAACTGCCTGATACTCCTCGGTCACCTACAAAATTATCATTCAAAAAGTAGTTACCATTGTCCGCAATAGCATAACGATCATTATATTGATGAAGATTCCTGAAGTTTACCAACCCAAAACTCAAAGTTGAATAGGTCATGCGATGCACACAAGTGGTACCTAAGGCCCTACAGATCACCACAAAATCAAGCACAGCTAAATATCAGCTCTGTTGCTGCAAGTGAGTTGAAGACATGTACGGGGAAAACAGAAAAAAACCTTAAAGCTTCCACACTTCGCCAAGCAAAACGGACACGAGAAGTCTTCGGTGACTGCATGAAAAGATTATAATATGGTTTAGTAGCCTAATTCCCAAGCAAAGAAGGGCTTGATCAATAACATATAAGTATTATAATTGACTACCGCAGTTCCATTAGGTAAAAATTGGAGCACAAACCATCTCCAGTTATACATTTTTATCCAATCTCTCTCCAATTCAACGACTCCCTTGTTTGACCCGTTGGCTGCCAATCTTTTTTCCATGAGAAAGTTAAGATAGCGTAAAATCACGAGCTGTATTTGTAAATTTTTTTTTGCTGCTATTCCATATTATTGAAATCATATTTCTCTGATGTCTAATAGCTGTATAATGACGTATATGGTTTATAGTGTCATTATATATACCTCACAATGAGGAATATATTGAGGGAAAACTTCAAACGCTGCATGATGAGATTAATATAATGGGAAAAACTTCATACACTCATAGTATTTGCTGTTGCCTATTGGAATAATAAAATACCATGTCAGTTTGTTGACTTAACCACTCTAAATGACTTAATTATGTTGAGAATTAAGTATATCTTAAAAAACATGTAACCAAATGAAGGTTGAGTTTCAATTAATTCCTACAAATCCTATTGAACCGCCATGTTGTATGCCTACTTTGCGCTTGTTGAACCTAATTAAGAGCTTTCTAAAGATTAATTGGAATTATTGGAGTTGATCGTAGGAAGCGATGGAACATATTGGGTCGAAATCATAGAGTTTAAAACTGATCCTGCTGTATCTGACCCTAGGGATCAACATAAGCTCATGTGACCACCCCCGCCACTTGTATAACATACTCAAAGAAAATGGAAAGGCATATTAGCTAGCTGTAATGTGATGTGATCTAGGGTTCTACACCCTTAGTTTGAATTCCAATTGGTTTCTGTATGGTTAGGGGTTATCAGAATAACGTTTAGTTCGTTTTTGGGATTATTTAGCATATGGTTATTTTAAGGTTTTCTTTAATATCAAATTTAGAGACTCAAGTTGTGTCGAGGTTAGAAGTTGTTTTCCTATTTAAGGAGTTGTAGGGCCTTTGGCCAAGTTTAGTTATTGGATTAAATTAAATATTGATTTTTTTGAGAATTCATTGGATTCGTTCTTTACAATTGTGGTTGCATCACAAGGACAGAAAGATAGAATACCACCAACAAAACAATTAAGAATAACAGTAAGTACCCCAAAATAGTATCTCAATCAGACATAAATTATGTTCCGGCACCGTATAATGGGTTCCCTACTGCCTACATTGACATGGGTTTGCTCACTCGGTGCTTAAAAATCCCAAAATGTCATTCTCTTCTTGCTTAAAAAGGTTTCCACTCCTCACTTTCCCAATCACCTATAATAACTGTCGAAGGTAGAAAAACTACATGGCACTTATCCAAGCAAAATGTGACACGTCAATCAAAACTAATATGAAGAACATCCTACATAGGCGGCCTAGTCCAATTGCTATTGAAGGAGGTTAGACCTCTGCTCCATGCCTCTGCTGAAAATCAGATATTGATAAAGAAAAAGGTCATTAACCCTCCCTTCTTACCCTAAATTGTTTGATCACCTGTGCCGTCTATTTGTATTTCAGAAAAGTAGGGGACCATCAGAAATATGGTATGAAATTGTCCAAACAACTTCAAACAGGAAGGGGCAAAATTATTTTTCCTAGCTATTATTAACATACAGGGGATACCAAATTTTACAGACACACTTGACAGAGGAGGAACACGCAGTATTAAATACATAATCCATACCCTTGTCCTTAATCTATTTTTCGACTGAGAATGAACATACATGGAACGTTGCAATGAGTTGCATAGTTATCAAGACCATAATATGTATAACACAAGCTTGCACCAGACCAAAACAATACCCAGAAATGAACTAAATGTATTATCACATTAAGCAAAAACATGTAAAGTAAGATTTTCAATAGAAAACAGAATACATGAAGAACAGGTATACCTTCAGTCTTTTGTAGTGTGTTGTTGTAGTATTTATAGTTGAAAACAACATTGCCTGTTCTCATCCTGGTTAGTACAATAGGCACTATTAGTAATTGGAAAAAACTGTCCCAAAATAAACCAAAATCAAGAAACACATCACATATCTGTCCATTTTCTTATTTTGCTTTTTCCTTTCGTACGGAGATTTAATTTAAATAAGCACAAGCGAGATTTGCATGTGCAGGATAAGATGAAGAATTTGAAACATAGACTCATTTTATTTATGAAATAAACAAAAGCATAAAGAAAAGAAACACAGTAAGAAAAATACTCCGTGATAATTGCAAGCTGCCCTAAACAAGGGAGTGGTCAAAATATCTTCAGCACTACAACTCTCTACCCAGTATTTTCCCGTCGACAGCACAACAAGAAATACTGCATCCACATATTTTACCCAGTGGAAAGAAGTCAAAATATAAAGAAATTCCAACAACCATTTCCTTAATTTGAACTAAACTTCCACACACACACACACACACACACAAAGCTTCAACAAGAGAAACGCAGAAAAGAAAATGTAACAACCCTGCTACGACGACCACGTGTCGATATTGTCCCCACTTACGTCACCGAAAAAGCCCATCCATGGGTGTGGGGTTTTAACTCACAAGGTCTCGACTTCAGTAAGTGGTAGCGGATCCAATATAACCAGGATTTAACACGGCTCCCTATCCGATGTGGGACTAAACCCAATCCAGGATATCATAAACCCACCACCTTTAGGAAGAAGCCAACCTGCCTCAAATAGTAATTGTACAAACCATACTACCACGACCACATGTCGATATTGTCCCCACTTACGTCACCCAAAAGCCCATCCATGGGTGTGGGGTTTTAACTCGTAAAGCCTATACATTAGACATAAGTAAATAGTAATCAATCCAATATAAACAGGCTTCCTATCCGATGTGGGACTACGCAATCCAGGGTTTCACATAAAACAAGGCCTACAGATTGACATCATAGCCATCCTAGGTTTCCAGCAGGATGAAACTATCCTCACTGGGAAAAGGCCTACACAACAAGGGTTTCTCGAACATTACTTCTTTACACACGTAGTGTAAGTTAAGAGTCAAACACAATACAAAAGTCGCAATGGCAACTACATTACGATACGGATGGTCAACCGCTATTTGCAGCATTTAACCTTTAACATCTACACTTGAAAAAAAATCATGTCATTAAGGCATATGTCACAACCTTTTCTAATTTGTTTTCATATTCGCTGTTAAGATGTCATCATCATGAAACTTCATCTTTACAATGTATTTCTTAAAGTCGACAAGAAGTTCAAGTACACACAACTAATTAAATTCCTGGAGTTAATACCAATAAAACCAGAACATGAACAAGAAAAAAATAAAAAGAATATCTAACTCTCAAACAACCTAAATATAATTAGATAAAGAAAGGTGAAACAAATGAAAACAAGTTTACCTCATGATGTGAGGTAATGAGGAATTATGAACACTATTGTTTGTGTGTGAATTGTAAGGAGAATTATCTTTTAGCCCAGCCTCTTGCGCAAATATGTTAACTCGCAATTGCTGTTATGAACTCACAGCACCAGAAGAACAAAGTCATAAACAAAGAAAACTAACACAACATCACATTAGTATACTGCAAAAATCAAATAACACGACCAAAACAACAAGAAACAAAGGCCTTAAGATACCATGGTTACAGGATTATCTGGGGTCCTGATTGTTATACATCGTTCCTTTTCCCATCTACATGACTGCAGGAGAGCAACATGATATCGAATAAAATCAATATTCACAAACTCAATAATCTATTAAGCCAAAACCTTAAGCTAATAAGATGGAAACAAAATAAATCTCCTTGTTCATCGGGGGGGGGGGGAATCTCCATTTTACCAAGTAACAATAAACAAAGCCAATAATTATATTATTATTACTATCATTATTACTAACTAGCATATATTATCATTATAATTACTTTTTTTTTTTTTTTTTTTTTGTATATCGGTAAACGTCAAATTTCATTGATGTTGCAAATGTTACACATATAAAAGGAATAGGTTCCGTTGCAAGAAACTACTAGACGTCGATGGAAAAAGAAAAAAAAAAAAGAGGCAAACCGCAAGCCTAACCCAACTACAAACCTTTATCAATTTACAAGTGCTTCCAACTACAAATATAGTCTTGATAAGTCACCCACTTGAAGCAATTATTAGCAAATGCCCAACAGTATAGCTCCTCTTGACACCCTCCACTATCATGTGAATTTCCTTTTCTAGTTGCTTGAACACCCTTGCATTTCTCTCCTTCCACAAGGTCCATACTATTGCTCTTAGTAAATGCTCTGTCATCTATAATGCCTTGCAAGAAAGCGGTAGTCGTATCAAGCTCTTATTTAGTGCTTCTGTAACATTGATAGACATTCTCCCAAGGTTTTTTGAATGAGGGGAAAACCTCCCAAATACTCTTTGATAAAGTACACGTGAGAAGAATATAATCCACACTTTCTCCCTCCTTTTCACATAAAGACCAAGTGTTGTGTATATCCATACCTCTTCTATTCAAGTTGCAAGTTGTCGATGGTCTTAACTCAAGTT
This sequence comes from Coptis chinensis, assembly GCF_015680905.1. Classification (NCBI taxonomy): domain Eukaryota; kingdom Viridiplantae; phylum Streptophyta; class Magnoliopsida; order Ranunculales; family Ranunculaceae; genus Coptis; species Coptis chinensis. The sequence goes on from NC_141459.1 coordinate 37,906,110, forward strand.
GTATTATTGCTTTCATTATTATTATTGATTTAGTAATAATAGTAATAATCATTAATATAGATTGATCACGCTCATTGAATTCTTCTTTTCTAAGTATCATCCTATCAATTCCATGACCATTTTCTTGGCTCTCAGATACTAAACAATTCTTGAACTATGATTCTAACTCTCAGGTCTTACAAGCTCACACATGTCAATGCATCATTCTTTTAAAACCAAATAACAATAACCATAACCAGACAATCAAGTCTGAAAGCTCTCCTGCTCGCCTCAAACTAGTCCATGATCTCTCATCAAAAACACTTCTAGAGCCTTCGATGTCTGTGCCACAGGTACATAGAAACTACTCTTCTTGGTCTCTTACCTGTGCCTCTTAGCTTTGTCTTTGTTTCCTACTCGAGCTTCAAAACCTACTTGTCTTTCCTGTGGTACTATATTTGCTTTGTTCGTTTCTTGTCCTCTGTTGTCCAAGGAAATAATTAAAGGGCTTGGCTTTCATCTCTCATCATCACTAGTGGCTCTCCCCCCAGCATGAATTGTTTCTTCACATCCCTTCGTTGAGGAACAAGCTCTCATCATATTTGATACGAAAGCAGGATAGCACATCAAAGCAGGTAAACATAGTCGTTAGCCAGGGGAGGAACAGAAATCTCTATTATACCCAAATAACAATAACCATAACCAATTAACAATAACGATAACGATAACGATAATTATATTATTATTACTACTATGATTATTACAATTTACAATTATATATATGTTATCATTATTGTTACTATGCAGTTAATACAGATAATAACAATAACAATAATAATAATACTACAGAAAACAATAATAAAAATAATAATCATAGTACAGAGTGATCACCCTCCTCATTGCATTCTTCTTTTCTAAGTATCGTCCTATAAATTCCATGACCCTTTTCATTGCTCTTGATACTAAGCAATTCTTAAACATGTTTCTCGAAACTCTCATCACTTATAGGCTTCAGTGCTTCACACATGCCAATGGATCATTCTTTTACAACCAAATAGAAGTCATACTCGGCTCTATCATCATTACATCTACTAAACATTCGTCGCCAAGAAAGTTCTTCAAACAACTGAACAACTAACTCAATGGTATTAGGAAACTGTTAACACTATTAAGATTTTTTCAACTTTTACAGAAACTAAGCCATTCAAACATTTCCTCCCTTGGTTGTACTTTTTGCTTTTTTTATCTTGTATGACTCTTCCTTCTTTGTTCTTTTCATATTAATACAATTGATTTATTTCTGTATGAGCATATATCTTTCCCGTGCTCTCTACACTTGGATCCTTTCTTTTCTTCCAAAAACTGCAAGGAATATCAAATTTGTTTTTAATCAACTCGCATGCACTCGTATACAACTTCTTTAAGACAAACCTTCAGTCTGGACCAAGGTATCAAGCTGCACACACATACCAAAAAAAAAAAAAAAGGAACAAGAACGAGAACTAGCCTTAAACGTTTCAATTTACATTCAGCACCACGCCTAACTATCGAAGACCTTGACTACAAAGGTCTTAAAGAACAATCACTAACTTCCTACGAGACCGTATCATTGTCTGTATGGGTTTACACTATATTTGAAATACCATTACGTCTTTATGCTGCAACCATTATTACACTCTAATGGGTGGTTTAGGGGATTACATCTTGTACAACTAATATCATTCTAACGATCATCCGATTTCCATGAGCTTTGATGCTAAACAATAAACTGCAATGTTTTTTTAATGAGATTTCCATGCTATATATGAGCTACATTTTCATGCATTTCCCTTGAACAATAATGTGAATATTAAATTGAAAAGCTGAGAAATAATTGCCCAATGATTAGAGAAAAGAACCACCCAACATAAGATTCGGATTACTTGCTTACCTCTAGAAAACAAGAGCGCATATCAACAGTAGACATCAGCTCAGCTCCATGTTCAGAGCTCAGGCTTGCACACTTGTTCCACGAAAGATAGAGAGATTCGAATGGAATTTTACCCCATAGGCAGTATCCTCCAACTTTTGCTGACATGTAAAACCAGATCAGGGCCAAACAGTTCCATGACTTCCTTTGGTACACAATCATAACGCAACAGGAATTGACATGACACGTACCACTGAATGGATCTCGTTTAAAAGGGACAAGTTCATCAATGGAATACTTGTCCAACAAAACGAAGAAAAGATATAATGTTTATTGAGATTTATAGTCCCTAATCGAGAGTCTAACTGTCTAAAGCCTCACATAAGAATAGATAAACCATGGGTCTGCTTCACTCATTGCCAACTATTATTTAGTTGGAAGCCCAAATTTAGTATGGTATCAGAGCGGCGTATTACTCCAATCAAGAAGTGGTTGTTAGGCATGCTCAACCCCAAGGTGTTGTTGTGCAACAACTCTGCAATATACTGCAGGATACTGTTTTAACTATTTGCCCAGCTCTCAACCTTGCAGTTCAATTCAGTTTGAACTAAAATGTGGGTGATTCCCTTAAGAGGGTCAGTGAGTGCCCAACATTTGGTGAGGAATATCCAGTTCCATGAACTTTTCATTGTTCCATCAACAACTTCATGTCCATTTTTTATTTTCTTTCCTATATGCTACATTACTTATAAATAGTTTCTTAAAACACATCTGAATCATATCTCAATTCAATAACTACTGAAAAAATAGAACTAGACAAACACATACTAGAAAATGACATAACTAGTACGTGAATATATTGTCTTGGAGAAATGATCTGTTTTTTCTTCTGAAAAGAATCAAATCCTTCAAAAGTACTTGTATGTTCAATTACAACCAAATTCCCAACCTTCAAAGATGGATTTCCCCAATTGACTGCAGTATTTCAAATTCATAATTATGGCTTAAATGACATTATACCTGGAGAAGATGGAGTATCCACGTGGCCATTAAGTAGATTTCCTCCAAAAAAAGAGTTTCTTTTGTCCCCTTGGGAAAAAAAAAAGGGGAGATGCAGTCAAAGATAGATCACTTGAAGAACATTTAACTTAACAAACAACAGTTGAGTGTCAGGAATCATTATTTACCACAGCTAACCAATAAGATGAATAATTTCCCGCTTTTGGACTGATCTAGCAACGTCTTCATCTCAGGGAGAATGAAATCTGCTTTGCTACAACCCCTCCTCTCAAATTCACTAGAACACAACATGCGTTCCCGGGTACGCCAACGATAAACTGTAGAGTTCTGTTGTATCCCAAATCAGAGGAGATGCAATAGAAACTTAATTACATAGCGATTTAGTTAACGGCACAGGATGAAGAGGAATCAGAAGTGAATAACAAAACCACTAAAATAGCAACATAGTACAACTTCTTCAAGTTCCATCAACATAAATTCAAGATGAGTGTGGCTGAGTTTTTGGCTTCATTTACGTAGGGAATCTTTGCACTACAAAAGACCCTTACCTTTATTATTACTCTTCCATATTACAAACCAGAGTTATATCTCTTTGTTTGAAAATATACATATTTTTTCTATGTTACATGGACACGCCATATTTTACAAATAATCCGTGTCGGATACGTATCCACGTGTCCGTCGGACATATATTGTATGTAATATACCTCAATTTTCGATATTTCACCATGTCAGAGAAGTTGTATTAGTGTTGGATATGGACAACGTAACCGTGTCAATCAATGATGCACGGATACTCCTAAAATGCTATTGCACCGGTATCGGTCAGGTATGATACCGATATGGCTACTAGATACTTCTAGGATACTTCTAGGGTACTGGAATCCCTGAAATAGACCTGATCTGATAGTCCTACTCCATTGAAATGTAAATTGTTCTTGAGGCTTCAAACTGTATTGCCTTTGACATGTGCTATAATAGTTTTCCACGTGTTCCTGACTAACTTTACTCAAAGAACTACTAACATAATTTTCAGAATACACATATATTTTAAAATATTCATATTCATTAGTCGTACCCATAGGCCTACCTATAGGCCATACCCGTATCCTAATATTTCAAAAAAGTCGTATCATACCCCGTACCGGTGTCGCCGTATCCGTATCCCTACCCGTATCCGTGCATCATAGGTGTCAATGTAACATATATTTTTTTTTATAAAAAGATACTCAGTTTGTGTCTTAGTGCCTTACCGCTCCAGCACCAAGCTCAGAAACCGGTGTCACCAACAGAACATATAACGGCAATATGCTCTGCAGTTGCACCCCTTTATTCATAGACCAGGAGAGAGATATGCTCATTTTTATCCTACATAGACAACCGTTGACAATATAGTCAGCGCTTTAAGATTTAAAAGACTAAAAGAAAGACGCTAGATAAATAGGACAATTGGAAAATTAATAATATTTGTAAGCTGATGTTTGTGCACATATAATACCTCTTTTTGTTTTTCTCCTCAAATCTGTACTTCAAACATCTCTGAAGAAACAATGGCTACATAAAAAAAAAAATGTTAACACAGTTTAGAAACATATATACATTATTCATAGTATACAACACTTTAAAAAAAAAATAACTTGCCACGTGGATTCAAAAATCTTACATTGTGTGTAGCACGACGCTCAAGAATATTATATAGCTCAACCGGTTTACAATACACTGACAGACTTTCCTCAGCCGCAATCGCTTCTTGTTCCGACAGACCGGTCCGAGAATCTTGGCGACACATTCTAGATTGGCTGCAAAATTATTATTATAATATTTAAAATCATTCATGCACGTGACAAAAAACTAACAATGAATCAGTTATAATAATTGTATGTAGTTTAGACTCACGCGATTTTACAGGGCGACAGAGGTAAGCCTGGCATGATCAAATTTATGCACAAGCTGAAAACGTGATGAGAATTTAGAAGAGGAAACTAATGTAGAATCAAAGAAGAAATGGAGAGGAAATTTTGTTGTTACCTATTTGCCCTGAGAGATTTTTTGAAAACCCAATCTGCTCCGCTGACAGAGAACGAAGGAATTGTCCGAAAGAAGGTATGGACTTTTTTTTAGACTTGTTTTAGAAGTGTGGGACTACTAGAAGGATATATGTGGAATTTTATCTCTGATGATTATTTTCGGTGTTCGGTGGAGACAGGTGTACAAAAGTGGTTGGAAAATTTCAGAAAAATATTGCTAGCTCAGAAGACGAGATTTTGTTGTTGATATTTTGGATATCGTTACTTCTTTACCGGTTGTTGGGAACGATATTTTACAATCATGTATGGAGAAATCTGAAAGTGGATTATCCTAAAATTTACAAAAATCAACTTTCATATAATTCGGGAACCTCTAACCCAATTAAAATTTGTCGGACAAGTTTCATTTTTTTTATTTGTAATGACCCAGATTATTCAATTTTGTAATCATCTTTTAAAATTGTTAAACACTATCAAATGAGCTGAAATTTTGTAAAAGTCATTTTTATAGTTTGTTGGAGATATCTACAAAATATTAGGCTCTAGTTCCTCTTGTAGGTGAAGTTGTGGGGTATAATACAAACCATGATATGGAACTATGGTACACATTGATCCCTCCAGTGGGCCACTTTTTATACGTGTTACCAAGCCTGCAGAATAAACCCAAACCGATTGAAATGTTTCTAAAACCATTATTTTCAATTTGGACTTTTTAAAGGTAAACCCCATTTTTTGGTATGTATATATATATATAATATATATATATTATATAATATATATATATATATATATATATATATATATATATATATCGGATACACTTTTTTATACAACGTTTTATACAATACCCCCCACCGGACCCTTCAAGATGTTTTAAGGACTAATTTTTTGTGGATAAGATGTTCTCACCATGGATATGACCTCCATAAAAAATCGGATCCTTTGAACATTTCTAAGTTTGCCAAAAATAGGTTACAAAATCTATATTTCTGGACCGTTGATAAAAATTCATAGGTTGAGTGCAATTTTTCTCATGGTTAGGAGTTTTCAAATGAGTTGAATTTTTGTGGAGATGATCTCCATGGTGTGAAGATCATATCTACAAATAATCAAGGCTTAATTCATATTTTCAAGGGGTATTGTATAAAACGTTGTATAAAAAGTGTTGTAAACGGAACCTACCCCTATATATATATATATATATATACACGGGCTGCCTACATCGACATACATAAATGACATACGGAATTGACATACCTAATCCTACCTACCTACACAATGAACTAAAAGCTAATTTTTTGGGGATGTGATATTTACAACATGGAGATCATCTCTAAAGAAAATCAGCTCCTTTGAACATGTCTAACCCTACCAAAAATTGAGTTCAAGTTTGAAATTTATCTAACGGTCCATACTTTTAATACTCTTTTGACAAGACTAGACACATCCAATTGAGGTGATTTTTTGTAGAGATACTATCCATAGTAGAGAGATCATCTCTACCAAAAATTAGCCCCTAGTGCAATGTGCAAATCTGCTTTTGGATTGCGTATGTCAATTATGTATGTCAACGTAGCCAGCCATATATATATAAGGACCTCAAAGAAAAATAGAGATCAAATAAAACACCTGATTAATGCAGAAGTGATCAGTCAGCAGCAAGAACACTTAATATTAATTGAACTTTTATTTATATTATGAAATTATATTACAGGGGGGAGAAAAGAAGACACTCTTATCACTCAAAATAAAGAGAAAATTGAAAGCTAAAATGAAAGTTGTCCCTCAACAAGGGTGAGGTATCATTTTTATACTAGTCGGATCTCTAAAATGAGATAGAGATGGACACCTAAGATTTTGAAGAAGTTCTCTATTCTTCTCAGATGTCATACCTTCTGGTCTAATAAAATGATGGACAATGGACAAACATAGGGTATAAACAACATCTGATGTAGATACTACCTGATTGGCTTCTGAATTAAACTCTAACTTGGTAGAGTTAACGATCTCATATCTTTGCTCATTAGTGAGAACATTATCCCACCACCCTTTTAGAATACCAACAAAACCATGGACTATGAACTTACAGACATCTGCATATGTATTACCATGAGCTTTGCAAACACTCGCATACATGAGCATCTCCTGTAAAATATGATAAATACGATACTCTGATTTAGCATCAATATTCAAAGTGTAAATTGTAACGCCCGTATTTGTAATTTGTATTTATTTATTTATTTATTAATTTATTTATTTATTTAAAATTTGTTGGATTGGATTTGGGATATGTGGGCCTGATTTCTAGGCCCGAGTCTGTGTTAGGCTTAGATTTCAAAACCCAGGTATATATTCATATTTTTTTCCAGAGAATAGGGTTTTTAGAAAAAAATAAAATAAAATGGAGGCAGAGATAAGGAAACTCGATTGCTAGAGAGTGGAGCGCAATGATTCGGATTAGGAGGGATTCGTAGAGCTTTTAATTCATATGAGTAGTTATAGTTTTTTTTTGTTTTCATCGAAGCTACGGGAAGAAAAAAAAAAAGAAACTATATATGTTTTTGATATGTTTTTCTTCCGTTCATTTTTTGTACTGTTTTTCTATATTGTTTTCCTCTCATTTGTTAAATGGTTAACTCGTTAAACGTTAGGTATTGTTTTTCTTAATTACTAAAACTTTGGAAGTAGGATTCATTAGAACTGTTGGACTGCTCGAACAACGTAGGTCGTTAATGGCGGTGCGAGCTCATGAATCGTACTGTTTTCTTTAACTTATTTTTGTTGTTGTTTTGTTGGGTTGTTGTTGATTGAATTGTGGTTGAGGAAGGGGGATCGAGTCGTTGGTTTATGGGGCTGTTGAAAGCTTTGAATAGCTGTTAATAGCGGACAAGATGTCGATACAATTTTGAGGAAGGGTTGTTGATCAAGGAATTGAGGTTTTTTATTTATTAAAGTATTAGGGGTTTTCGCAGGGAGTCAAACCGAGGGTATGAGGAAGTGAGTAGTGGCTGATCCGGTGGTGGCTGGTGGCATAGGGGAGCTGCTGGCACTGGTGAAGGTGAGAGGAATCGAGTTTTGTAGGTATCGGAAGTTGGGGTTTTTCACGAGGGTCAAAATCGCTGGGTTCAAAAGGGGGAAGGAGGAGAGTTGGTGGCCGGAATTCGAGCTGGAGGTGGAGGAGAAATGCTGGTGAGGTAGGGGAGACGATACTGTTGGTGTGGTTGGGCTTGGGGCTTGGGCCTTAGATTGTTTAGTTGTTGGGCCGAAATCTTAGTTTGTTTCTTTGGCCCAGCTCTTTTTCTTTTGTTTTGGGCCAAACTAATTAGTGTGTTGGGCCAGTTTCAGATTAAGCTTTGGGCCATTTTCAGTTTAGTCTTTGGGCCAATTTCTTTTATTTCTTTGGGCCGAACCAATTAAAGTTTTGGGTCAGTTTAAGTTTCATTTTTTAGTTGGCTTGGGCCAAAATCAATTAGCTTTCTTTGGGCCAGTTTCAAGTTTGATTTGGGGTCAGTCCATATAACTTAATATATATCCAAATTGGGTCTTTAAATATTTGGACTTTTGGGTTTTGGTTTTGGGCTTTGATCCTGGACTTTTGACTGTTTAATTGTGCTACATTTTATGTTGTAAATTGTATAAACAAACCAAATGCTAAAATGCTATGGAAGCTTGTATAAATTTGTTTGTCATTATCTAATTAAGATTGACGTGAGTAGTGTGTAAAACATATAAATATTGGCACGTAACAAGAGGGGAATTCTTATAAGACTTAGATATATACGTTTTTATGAGTATTAAACCACATACGGACTTAGATTCATGAACTTTAGTTTTGGGCTTTTGACGGTTGATCAGTTTGATTTGACTTGTGATTTGGACTCGAATAATTATGCATGATATTTGGACTTGAGTTGTTCTTTCTTTTTAAAGTCGTTTCATTTTGACATTGGTAGAATGGACATATAATTTGATTATTTATTTACTATTTATATTGTGCACAAATGGAAATAATGTGTACCTTTGATGGGGAATTGAGTCCACATATATATATTGAATGAATACGTTACATGATTGATTACTATTATAAGTGGCTACTTAAATGAATTGTAGTATTTATGAAGGCTTGAGATATTCCATATGGTGTAGTGCAAGATATGATTGGCACTTGAAATAATAAGTTTTGAGATTTGATATAGAGATGCTTGGATATCGTGCAATGAATAGTATTGGCACGTGATAATGTGAATTTTTATTATAACGAGAAACGTTGAGCTTCAATACAATTAAGTATACTGGCATGAGATAGAACAAGAATTATTATTGAGATTTTCTAAATATGGTGGCTTAGTGCAATAATTTATTTGGCACGAGATAAAGTGAAATGGTTATGAGATACTAATGTATGACATCTGAATAAATTACGTAATGAAAATCCTAGAACCTAGCTACCACAACTCATGTGATTTGGCCCTTGTGATGTGTGTATGTGATATGATTGACCATTCTGGCATTTCAGTGAATCTGAATGGCCATTCTAGCGTAGCCAAATAGTGGCTTGATTATTCCGTTCGCAAAATTAGAACGAGACGCGCGATATTTTATGCCAAATAGTGGCAGTACTCACATAATGGCTTTCGTGTGAGGGTTACCTGGTATGCAATATCCCACTTGGGGTAGCTACGCACGGAGTGGTTCATTATGTGAGGGGAGGCATGTGGATGTACATGTTCGGCGTTGGGAAGCGATTGTGATAGCTAGGGAAACTAGGTAAAACATAGAGATGACGTGATTCTTGAGACACTTGAAGAAACTATAAACAATAATTGTGACGATATATCGGAGCGTACGTTAAATCGATAATAAATTATTTATGGTGGTTGTGAAATTGGTCTTTGAGATGGTTCTTGTTGGTTCAAATGAGATGTTGGAGATTAGGTATATGATATGCTTGTTCTATTGTAACTTAGGTTTCATTCACAAGGTTTTGCAGAAGGGTTGGTTGAATTGATTAGTTATGCAGGTGTGACCTACTCTGTGATTTGGCCTATACCAGTGTAAGTAAAGAGTAAGTTTGTGTTTATTATTTGATTATTAGATATAGTACGGTTTGAAGCTAAGGCGCCTCGGTGGAGAAACTAAATGTATTACTATTAATGAATTGGAAGTTAAGGCGCCTCAGTGGAGGAACTACCTGCCTTAATTAGTGTAAATAAGAATGTTGTATTATTCATTGGATGTTAAGGCGCCTCGGTGGAGGAACTAACTGCCTTATTTATTGGGCATATATATGTATTAGTATAATTTGTATTTTAGGGCTACTCACACCAGCATTGTTTATAATGCTGACCCGATTTGCATGTTTGCTTATCGGGTGTGTTCATTAAATGAACATAGTTGATAAGTCTTGACATGATTAGTGTTGAAGAAAGTTGGTTGCTGCTTGTGGTTTGCATTAGCGTCACATTCAGGATATGTTTTGTTTTCCCTTAAGGTGTAATAGATTTTAGTTAAGACAAATGTTGTTTTGTATTTTCAGTTGTAATTATAATTAAAGAGTTGTTGAAAGGAGATTTGTAATTTAATCATATTTGTGAGTTCTTGGGAAATAAAGAGGACTTTTGTTTATCTTAAAATTTAATTGGTTTTTAATTATCCGCATATTAAATAGATGATGGGTTTTTGGAAGTGGAGAGTGCATCACACCTCGAAAATCGAAGAGTCGGGAACAAATATTGTTTTTCCGAATTCTGTCGAAATTCGGGGTGTAACAGTTTGGTATCAGAGCATTTGGTTAGCTTAGACTTAGTTGAGTCTAAGTGGTTCTCTGATCGTGGTTTATGGGTAGTATTTAGGAAGTATTATTTTCAAAACTATTTCCACTAGTCATTTTATTTTTACAAAGAAAAAAAAAGATATACATAAATAAAACGAGTCAATATTTTTCTTGATTTGTTTGTATGTGTAATGTGTATATTTATATTGGTTACTTTTGTGGAGTGCAAATGAAATGTTTTTATTTTCCTTATAATATGAGGAGTAGTTATATTTGTTGCTTGTTAATTATTAAACGGTTTTGATCAAAATGATGTGTGCTGATATAATGTTGTTTTAGTGTTGGTGTTCATTTTCACATGGATTATAGATTAAGTGCGATAATATGTCTCTGAACTTTGTATTTGAGTGTTAGGTTATTATTCAAGAAACAGTGAGATATTTTAATCTATATGGAATGAGTTGCATTAATTGATGATTTTATGACGTACTAAGTAAGGAACTAATTGCCTCTGTGTTGGAAGAACTATCTCGCCTCACTCGTACACTTTAATGGATGAATAATGTTTTAAAGTGTAAGAGATTAATTTGTAGATGTGATTAGTTAGAAATAGAATATATATAGAATATATATATATATATATATATATATATATATATATATATATATATATATATATATATATATATATATATATATATATATATATATGTATTTTTTTTATTATATACTTGCGTATATATATATACGTGTTCCTTTTGAAATGTGTATACTTGCGTATACACGTTTTATTATATTATTGTATATAGATGAACCGTGTGTATATGATGATAATAATGTTTCACCAACAAAACATGCATGTGTAGGTTGTTTTTCTAATGTCGTGTTATTAATGATTAATTAAAATAGTCATGATAATTGGTAGTCATAAACCATAATTGGATTAATTGTTCTTAATTAATATATTGAATTTTGTTCATGCCGATATAATTTGTTGTTGGTGATATATTAGAAGTGGGTTTATATTATCCTATAAATTTTAAAATTCATATTATACGGTAGCAAGTCTTATTTTAATTGTCATTGTATATGGAGATTAATTTTTGAATTTTTTCACCGTTTAAAATAATTAGTAATAATAATAATAGCAATGGACGTCGAGTATTTCTTCTTAATTATTTTGTTTCAGTCTATATGATTTTGATAGATGAATATGATTTTTTTTTTTTTATTACGTGTTATATTTAATCCAGTTGCATTCCTGAATTAGGATTCGATGGTTGTTTTTATATTCATGATTTATATAGTTTTAAATGATTTATTTTTATTTGCTAAAATGAGAGTGATATATTTGATTGTTTATCTTTCTCTCATGTTGATGAATTATAGTTGCATGGAGTTGAGTTAGAGTTCCTTAATATTTTGTTTGATGATGCAAATAAATAACATTTGTAGATACAATAAAATAATGAAATAAAAGGATTTCTGAGAGCATGACTAAAGTAAATATAAAGTTTTATTGTTTGAGGTTGTTACTATCCGGTGACATTTCAATAGATTTCACATGCAAAATAATTAGTGTAATTCACACTACAAGAGATTGAGTTTTTTGCAGCGCACCTTTTTGCAACACCAGAAAATTGTTGATACAGGTCACCTATTGCAACGCCTTTTGGGGCTGCTAAAAGTTTGTCGTGGCTATCAAGTTTAGAGTACATTGATTTATCTGTTGCGACGCCTCTTGCGTGACAAATGGTTTTAATTATAATTTTTAAGGAAAAGAAAATGCAATTATTTTATAGGGGCTTTATCATTTACCAAGTTGTTGTCACGGCTAAAGTTAAATTTATTATTTGTGACACATCATTCATTCCAACAAGTTTTTATGAATGCAAATTCTCTATTTGGTATTAGTTTTCTTACAACCACGGTGGTGTTGCTAATGAGTTTTTATGGGCAGATTTTTTTTATTTGTTGGCGCTCAACCTAAAAACTGGTAAATGGAAAAACCTGAAAACAAATTTTCCTTTGTACGCAAAAAAAAAAAAAAAGGGCTTTCTTTTCTCGGGTCTTTGTTTTTTTTCAACCGCCGCTCCCATACCCACCTGCAATGCAACGACGAGTCTAAACCCTCCTCATGTCCATCGGCATCTAACACACGCACACACACACTCTCTCTCTCTCTTGATAACCCATTTCTTACTTTGATTTTTTTTTATAGGTTCATACTTCGATTTTGGGTTTCAGGAAAATAAATTTTTTACTTTTGGTTACTCCTACACAACCGGCCAAGCTTTGATTTTTCAGGTTGGTTCTCTTTATTGGGCTTAATTTATTTTGAATCTCTTTGGGTTTTTTGAGGTTGACCTGCTTAATTAATTTTACAGGTTGATTAGAAGATGAGATTACAACGAGAGAAAAAAGTTTGAATCTTCAATTTTTTAGGTTGGGTATTCTTGCTTTAGTATGCCTTTACATTTTAGTTTGTTTCAATTGTTTACAGTAATTTGGTTTCTCAAAATTAAAGTTTTGGTTTCGGTGTTCAGCTTAAACTTTTGGTTTGTCTCCCCTCATGTTGGTTCTCATGGGGGATTAATTTAATTAATTGACTTTTCTTTATTCTATATTGTTCGGCCCATCTAATTCTTATGTAGTTTTGTCTATGACCCTGACTTAGCTATATTTCAATTGCACTTAATTACTCATATGGATAGAAATGATGCTAGTAAGCCAAATTCACTTTTCAATTTGGGAATGTTAGCAAATATTTCTTAATTGTGTGTTTGGCCGATAGTTCTCATAAAATATTCATATTATTGTAGAAAATTAGTGAGCTGTACTCTTGTAATCGGCAAAAGTTCCCAATGAACAATTATGGTGGTCGTGAACTATCCAATGGGGTAGGATGGAAGCTTGGATGATGCTATTCAATGCCAGTTTTTCATGATACGTAGTTTGTCAGGGTGGTAGCAAATTGGTTATGTATAGCATCTGTTTGCTAAGTCCTAAATTGAATTTCTAATCCTTGCTTGTCTATTCTTTATGAAATTGCTAAGAGTTTAAATTCATCGCTAAGCAGTAAGATGGTCTATTGATTATTTCAATGTATCATACCATGCCATGTTAGAAGCTACATATCACTTTATGTTTTACTCTTCATTTATGTGTATGGAGTTGTTCTCTAAGTTGTGAATCTAGAGTTCAAAAATAATATCACCTCATAGACTTGGGATTGTAATTCACACTCTGACCGGTGTTCAAATTGGGACATCAGGTTGATTAACTATTACATTCTGCTCTAGCTATAGTTCTATTACAGATGATCTATACTATTTGGTTAATTAAGAGTGTCTTGTAGAATGGTCTAAAATGTTGGTTGCAAAGAAATATTAGTTCACCTGGAGGACTCAATGTGTACAATCCGATGCAGGTTGAGATACCACTTTTCGCAACGAGTTTAAATACCCCTCTAGCTTTCGTATCATCCGGACAAATAAATCACGCATATATATATTTGATTCGGTAATTTCCTATTTATTGCACTAAACTTCAATACTTCATTATTTGTGTCTTTGTTATTGATTCAAGGCAAGTGAATGCAACTCTTTCAGACTGAGGTTTTTTTATTATTGAAACTAAATTGGATTTACAAACTATGATTTCAAGATTTCATAACATAATATATTTGTATATGTATGCATGTTTTTTCCCATTTTGAACACATAGATATGACCATCTTAGCTGTCAGTGTTGGTGAACAAGATGCATTTAAAAAAAAATGTATTTATTTTTTATTTTTTCTGCTATAAAGATAACTTTGCTTTCTTGTTGGCTAAATATATACATGCTTTTCATTCTTTAGGATGGAAAGGAAGTCAGGGTTAGCTCAATCCAGTAGGTTAGAATGGTTATATTTTCTTAGTGAATATCATAATAGTTTGGACTAGAAAGTGGAATCCCTGATAACAAATTTGTTTTGCATCTTTAATTTAGGTTGCTTTAATATGTTTCTTATTGTTTACTGTAATTCTTTTAAGCATTCATTTGATTTCATATTTTATAATCTTTCAGTCTTAATTAAATTGGCCTAGCTATAATTGTTGGATTTGGGTATTTAGTATCCTCTTAGTTTGGTTCAATCTCTGTTTATTGCCATGATTTGCTCGTTGTAAGTTCGTTAGAAGTTTAAGAGTACTTGTTATAGTTGGGTACGTCTGTAGTTCTTATGTTTTAATAAATTGTTCTAGTGGCTAACCTTTTCATTGAAGGCTTCAAGTTCCAACTATTTTATGGTTGTAGGGATTTACTTGGAATAGGGAGGGACTTGTTTTGAGAAGTTGAGAGATTTTTCATATTGTCCGGTTTGATCTTTCTTTGTCGTGGATTTTCTCTTCCTATGATATGACCTTGGATTCACATGTTATGGTGCACTTTTGTCTTGATTTCTCATGATACTTATAAATTTCTAAGTTGGTTTTTGTTTGGTATTTTTGTGGCATCGATGATGCAATTGAGCACATGTGCAAACCAATTGTGACGGGTTGTTGTAGTTGTGTTGCCGCATCCTAGGTCTATAGGTTTGAGTGTTTGTCGCACTTGTTGAAAATATTTTTTCATTGCATACTATAGTACCTTTTAGCTTTACTGTTTTTAATTACTTTCTTATGCCTCCCTTTCTTTTCCTTTTTTTTAGGTACCAGATTGATCGATCAGATCCCATATGATTAACGAAGAATACTAGCTTGGATGGATGGTGTTAAAATTTGAAGAAAATGCACATTTGTTGATTTTGCTAAGTTCTAGTTTTTAAGAAATTTGCCTGAATAAGTTGATAGTTGTGGAAATTTTGTAAGATGGTGTATTGGCAAAGACCCATGTGGTTGTGTGAAATACTTTTGTAGTGGATGATCTTAGTTAATTAAATTAGTATATTTTGTTATAATCATTGTGAATTGATATGGGGTTGTATTTACGTAAGTTGCATTTGGCACAATTTTCAAATAAAAAAGAATCAAAATCGTGCAAAAAACATGGAGACATCAAATGCGGCAACGCTCTAGCTGCGACTAATGACTTAAACCTTTCGCAACAAACACAGCATAGCTAAAGGGTTTCTATTTGCAACGCCTTAGAGCGTAGCTAAATGCACACCTTTTGCCATGCTTGATATGTTGTTACAAATTATCTATTGCAACACCAGTCGTTGCTAAAAAGTTGAAATATTTTTAAAATCATTTAAATTTGAAAAATAGAAGCAGCAACGAGGACAAAGTAGTAGCAATGACTAATGGCGTTGCAAAAGTTATTAATCTTTTGCAACACCCTATTTTGCATAACAATTTAGCTTTTATGACCCACTTTTTAGCAGCGCCTTTGCAACGCCCTGTTTGGCATTGCATTTGGTCTATTGCAACGCTTTTCAAGACTTTTACAATGGTATATGGCGTTGCAGATGCGCCCTTCTGTTGTAATGTCATCCGTTCTCTATAACTTTTGCCGACTTATTAATTTTATTCTTGTATGATTAAAATGTGTTACTTTGTCGAAGTTTTCTTACACTTATAGATCCATGGGTTATCATAGTGAGTAGTCATGAAACAAATTACAAATTATATTTATTTTGTTGTTTCAATTTTCTTATGAAATACGTAGCATGTCCGTTGCTTAGATCGTCATCCATGATAATAAGAGAAACTTTATTTGTTTGTTTAGTAAGAAAAAAAAAAATAGTTTACTAGTAAAAGAAAATAAATTTTGATATATGCATGAGAAGAAATTGATATAAAAATTGGATAAGAGTGTTTTAATGCGTTATTGATTCATATTATTGTTTGTATTTTTAATTAGATGTTTCCCTTTCGAATTGACTCATATTATACGGGAGTACACTTAATTAAAATGTTTGAGATTTTTTGTAGTTTCAATGACATGAGTGATTTTTGTTTTAAGTGTATTAGGGCACTGATTTTTCTTTGGTGCATGATAATGAAAGACTCCCTAATGTTTTATGCAGGGATGAATTTACCCCATATTATTGATTAGTTTAAGTAGAATATTATTTTTCGTAGAGGTTGCTACGTGTCAAGAAACTGCATGCTAATGAGAAATGATATATTTATCTGGTGTTTAAGCGACAGTAATAATTTGTTTTAATATAGACAGTTAAACTGTAATAGATTTTGTAATGGCATGAGGACATATATTCTGGAATTATTTAAAAATAATTAATATCAGCGTTATCTTGCTTAAGTTTAATCTACGTACATTCTTGTGTACAACTAACGTTATTTGTTCGTATAGCTTTACTTCCGAATCTCGGGATGAGATTCTTTTGAGATGTGTATAACTGTAACGCCCGTATTTGTAATTTGTATTTATTTATTAATTAATTAATTATTTTTTTTATTTAAAATTTGTTGGATTGGATTTGGGATATGTGGGCCTGATTTCTGGGCTCGAGTTTGTGTTGGGATTAGATTTCAAAACCCAGGTATATATTCATATTTTTTTTCCAGAGAATAAGGATTTTAGAAAAAAATAAAATAAAATGGAGGCGGAGATAAAGAAACTCGATTGCTAGAGAGTGGAGCGCAACGATTCGGACTAGGAGGGATTCGTGGAGCTTTTAATTAATGTGAGTAGTTATAGTTTTTTTTGTTTTCATCGAAGCTACGGGAAGAAAAAAAAAAGAAAGCTATATGTTTTTGATATGTTTTTCTTCTGTTCATTTTTTGTACTATTTTTCTATGTTGTTTTCCTCTCATCTGTTAAATGGTTAGCTCGTTAAACGTCAGGTATTGTTTTCTTAATTACTAAAACTTTGGAAGTAGGATTCGTTGGAACTGTTGGACTGCTCAAACTCCATAGGTCGTTAATGGCGGCGCGAGCTCAGGAATCGTACTGTTTTCTTTAACTTATTTTTGTTGGGTTGTTGTTGATTGAATTGTGGTTGGGGAAGGGGGATCGAGTCGTTGGTTTATGGGGCTGTTGAAAGCTTTGAATAGCTGTTAATGGCGGACGAGATGTCGATACACTTTTGAGGAAGGGTTGTTGATCAAGGAATTGAGGTTTTTGATTTATTAAAGTATTAGGGGTTTTTGCAGGGAGTCAAACTGGGGTTATGAGGAAGTGAGTAGTGGTTGATCTGGTGGTGGCTGGTGGCGTAGGGGAGCTGTTGGTGCTGGTGAGGGTGAGAGGAATCGAGTTTTGTAGGTATTGAAAGTTGGGGTTTTTCACGAGGGTCAAAACCGCTGGGTTGAAAAAGGGGAAGGAGGAGAGTTGGTGGCCAGAATTCGAGCTGGAGGTGGAGGAGAAGCGCTGGTGAGGTGGGGGAGACGATACTGTTGGTGCGGTTGGGCTTGGGGCTTGGGCCTTAGATTGTTTAGTTGTTGGTCCGAAATCTTAGTTTGTTTCTTTGGCCCAGCTCTTTTTCTTTTGTTTTGGGCCAAACTAATTAGTGTGTTGGGCCAGTTTTAGATTAAGCTTTGGGCCATTTTCAGTTTAGTCTTTGGGCCAATTTCTTTTATTTCTTTGGGCCGAACCAATTAAAGTTTTGGGCCAGTTTAAGTTTCATTTTTTAGTTGGCTTGGGCCGAAATCAATTAGCTTTCTTTGGGCCAGTTTCAAGTTTGTTTTGGGGCCGGTCCATATAACTTAATATGGATCCAAATGTGGTCTTTAAATATTTGGACTTTTGGGTTTTGGTTTTGGGCTTTGATCGTGGACTTTTGACTGTTTAATTGTGCTACGTTTTATGTTGTAAATTGTATGGACAAATCAAATGCTAAAATGCTATGGAAGCTTGTATAAATTTGTTTGTCATTATCTAATTAAGATTGACGTGAGTAGTGTGTAAAACATATAAATATTGGCACGTAACAAGAGGGGAATTCTTATAAGACTTAGATATATACGTTTTTATGAGTATTAAACCACATACGGACTTAGATTCATGAACTTTAGTTTTGGGCTTTTGACGGTTGATCAGTTTGATTTGACTTGTGATTTGGACTCGAATAATTATGCATGATATTTGGACTTGAGTTGTTCTTTCTTTTTAAAGGCGTTTCATTTTGACATTGGTAGAATGGACATATAATTTGATTATTTATTTACTATTTATATTGTGCACAAATGGAAATAATGTGTACCTTTGATGGGGAATTGAGTCCACATATATATATTGAATGAATACGTTACATGATTGATTACTATTATAAGTGGCTACTTAAATGAATTGTAGTATTTATGAAGGCTTGAGATATTCCATATGGTGTAGTGCAAGATATGATTGGCACTTGAAATAATAAGTTTTGAGATTTGATATAGAGATGCTTGGATATCGTGCAATGAATAGTATTGGCACGTGATAATGTGAATTTTTATTATAACGAGAAACGTTGAGCTTCAATACAATTAAGTATACTGGCATGAGATAGAACAAGAATTATTATTGAGATTTTCCAAATATGGTGGCTAGGTGCAATAATTTATTTGGCACGAGATAGAGTGAAATTGTTATGAGATACTAATGTATGACATCTGAATAAATTACGTAACGAAAATCTTAGAACCTAGCTACCACAACTCATGTGATTTGGCCCTTGTGATGGGCTTATGTGATATGATTGGCCCTTCTGGCATTTCCGTGATTCTAAATGGCCCTTTTGGTGTAGCCCAATAGTGGCTTGATTATTCCATTCGCAAAATTAGAACGAGACGCGCGATATTTTATGCCGAATAGTGGCAGTACTCACATAATGGCTTTCGTGTGAGAGTTACCTGATATGCGATATCCCGCTTAGGGTAGCTACGCATGAAGTGGTTCATTATGTGAGGGGAGACATGTGGATGTATATGTTCGGCGTTGGGAAGTAATTGTGGTAGCCATAGAGACGACGTGATTCTAAAGACACTTGAAGAAACTATAAACAATAATTGTGACGATATATCGAAGCATACGTTAAATTGATGATAAATGATTTATGGTGGTTATGAAATTGGTCTTTGAGATGGTTCTTGTTGGTTCAAATGAGATGTTTGGAATTAGGTATATGATATGCTTGTTCTATTGTAACTTAAGTTGCATTCACAAGGTTTTGCAGAAGGGTGGGTTGAATTGATTAGTTATGCAGGTGTGACCCACTCTGTGATTTGGCCTATACCAGTGTAAGTAAAGAGTAAGTTTATGTTTATTATTTGATTATTAGATATAGTTAATATAGTACGGTTTAAAGCTAAGGCGCCTCAGTGGAGGAACTAAATACTACCTGCCTTAATTAGTGTAAATAAGAATGTTGTATTATTCGTTGGATGTTAAAGCGCTTCGGTGGAGGGACTAACTGCCTTATTTATTGGGTATATATATGTATTAGTATGATTTGTATTTTAGGGCTACTCACATCAGCATTGTTTATAATGCTGACCCGATTTGCATGTTTCCTTATCGGGTGTGTTCATTAAATGAACATAGTTGATAATTCTTGACAGGATTAGTGTTGAAGAAGGTTGGTTGCTGCTTGTGGTTTGCATTAGCGTCGCATTCAGGATATGTTTTGTTTTCCCTTAAGGTGTAATAGATTTTAGTTGAGACAAATGTTGTTTTGTATTTTCAATTGTAATTATAATTAAAGAGTTGTTGAAAGGAGATTTGTAATTTAATCATATTTGTGAGTTCTTGGGAAATGAAGAGGACTTTTGTTTATCTTAAATTTTTATTGGTTTTTAATTATCCGCGTATTAAATAGATGATGACTTTTTGGAAGTGGAGAGTGCATCACACCTCGAAAATCAAAGAGTCGGGAACAAATATTGTTTTTCCGAATTCTGTCGAAATTCAGGGTGTGATATAAATAGTTTTAGCCTGATAAGACACTTGGTCATTAAAATAAGCTTCTTCATAAAGAATATCTTGTGGAGTAGGTTGAGGATAATAATTCCTACTATGGCCTACATGGCCCATCTTATGAGTATTCTTATCATAAGTTATTTTGTTAATATTAGGAGAAACAAAATTTGCTTCAATATCCAAAATATCATTTGGCTTTATATCATCTTTAGAATTAGATTCTTGATATAGAATATTAAGGTTCAATTTACTTAATTGACCATATAATTTTTCAATAAAATCATTTTTGGTCGAAGATTGGTCCAAATTAAAATTTGGAATATCCAAAGGAGGTTGAATAGATGGTCTAATATGACCAGAAGAAATATGTTGTTTTAAAGAAATATTATTTATTGGTTCTTTATCCTTATTTTTATTAGAATCTATCATTGGGATATGCTTAAGGATATTTTTTGCATTATTCTCAATTCTAATTAATTGAGCTCCAATAGTTTGTAAACATAAATTGGTATAATTATTTTGTTTACAAATTTTATTAATATGATCTGTATGAACAGATCTATTAATATCATCCTGTGGTTTGATATAAGCCACAGTTTCAAGACTATCTTTTAGCTTTAAAGGTGTCGTTGGAGGATGAACATCTGTCATCTTCTTTTCATCAGAAGTAGTCCACTTCTTTTGATGAAATTCTAAAACACCAATATAATTGTCTACAGGAGTAAATGTACATTTTTCAATAGTACTATCCGTTTTGACTTCATGAATTACTGGTTGAGAAATAATCTTTTCCTGTACATGATTATGACTTACCTCTTTACTAGGTAATTTAATATCTGTAGACACCCCATTTTTGCACCTCAGGCATAATTCATTCACGATTTTGCTTTGAATTAAATTTGATCATATAAGGTGATTTGCTTTCTAGAGTTTTTATTTCTACATCAAACTTCTTTCTTTTCATATTCTTTTAGTGTTTTTAGACTCTCCTCATCATGTTCTAGCTATGGCTGAAGTTTCGTTGCTTTCTGAGTTTTGAGCTAAAAATGACCAAAATGCCCCTGTAACATTTTGGAGCCCAAATCTCGTTTTTTCCGCTCTTTCTTTGAATGAGATTATTTCATATTTGAATTCCCCTTGAAAAATCATTCGAAATGAGTACAAGCTTGCCTAGATTCCTTTTGGATTTCAGAAACCCTAATCTTACCCTATTCCGTTCTAGCCCGTTGTGTGCGCTGTTCAGTGCAATATATTATTGGAGTAAGATTTCGACCCAAGGGTATTTTTAACAGTTCATGGACCTTTATAATAGATTCATGAACAACTTTTGTGAAGAAGAGTTTGCCTAATTTTGACCCGGTCAAAGAGAATTTGTAGCATTGAAAATATGGTCAAAATAGGCCTTTTTGTGGATTTTGGACACGTGCTCGTGGGCTGTGGATCCAGCTCGTGTCAAACCTTTTCATTAGGGTTTCTAGACCATTCTCAAGCCTCCAAAAACCTAGAGAACCTTCCTTATTTGTTTGATTTGATCCCAAAAATCAAGAATATTCTAGAGAATATGCCATTTTGGAGTCATGTTTGGAAACCCTGGATTATGGGCTCATTGAGGACGTGTTAGAGTTTGATTTTTTTGCCCTAATCCATCTAAAAGATCCAAAAACCAAGGGCCAAGATCGCACCCCTTATCCCACCTCTTGAATTAAAGGCCAGATTTAGGAGGTGCAACCAAAAAGATATCAAGCCATTGGATTTTTCTTAATTAATACTCAGCCATTGGATCAAACTCATTACCATATTTGAAATCCATCCCAAAAATCTATAAATATGGGTCTCATTCACCCACAAAAAGACATCTGGAGCTAGTATTTCGGAGTTAATAATCTGGAACTAGTTATTCATAGCTAATAGCCTAGTAGTCTTCTTTTCTTGAGTGTTATTCTTTTTTCTTTTCTAGTTCATCATTTTAGGGTATAATTTCTTTAGTTTAATTTTGAGTTGAAGGTAAAATTTCGACGTTGAGATTTTTCTAATGAAGTTCTTCGTGTTCTTCGTCTTGAGTCTCTTTTTCTCTTAGTTCAATCCTGAGTAGAAGATCCACTTCACCAAAAGTTGTTTATTCTCCCAAATCACCTGTTTCAATCCAAAAATCAAAGTTGTCAATTCAAAATCAAATTCATCATCATCATTCATAAACAATCAATTAAGATCTACAATCAGTCAATCAATCTACAATCAAGTATGAGGCAACATTCCAAACAAGGTGACATCTTTCTTTTCTCTTTTGTTTCATTTAGCATTGCATATTAGATTATTTTTTTTTAGTTTTATATAGCATATAGTTATTAGTCTTTAAATAATTAAGTAAAGATCATCCAACTTGGTAGGTTAATTTTCAAGCTTTCTCCATTCTCCTATCTCAAAACTTTACACCTCAATAGAAGTAAGGCTGGTTTTTATCAGGCGAGTGTGGGTGCCTAACACCTTTCCACATCGTACCTTGACTCCCGAACCCAATAATCATCTAGTTTCGAGGGCTAGTCCTTCACATAGGTTTTACTTAACTTTTCCTTAATAAAGTTAGTGGCGACTCTAAAATCAATTGCATAGACCTAGGTACACATTTTTATGCATACAAGTTTTTTGGCGACTCTGCTGGGGACCACCCTAGAGAGTCAGACTTACGTTTTCTTTTGAGGTGTTTCAGTTAAGATAGGAAAGAAGAAGGCTTATCCGAAAGCCAGTTGGAATAGAAAACTAGGGTTAAGATTATCTCGTGCAACCGTTAACTAGCTTATTGAAATGGAGAATCTACCAGCTAATTCTCCTCAAGGGTCTCTTCCACTAGCATCTCTGCCAATGGTTAGTTCCCCTTTTATCTCTCATGATGAACAATCACTATCTAGTAACGAACAATCTCCCCATAGAGGTAGTCAAAATCTGATATCACTTCCAGCTAGATTAGAAGAACTAATGAGTCAAGCAATGGAGCGAATGTTTCAAGAAATGCTACCAAAATTCATGAACAGGGGCAAGGACAATTGTCTTAAGGGCAATCCACTCTGCTACCACTACCAAGGTTTGATCTTAACTTACCTACTCCACAAACCCAACTACCTACTAGGAATGTTATACATCAATCCACCCAACTACAACTTCCTATACCAACTCAGACTCCAAGCCAACCCATCTTTTATATCGACCCTACCTACATGGCTCAACCCACCATTCACCATTCATACTACAACCTAAACCAATATACATCCACACCCATGTTCACCCCAAATTTATCCCAACCTATGAGCTCTACACCATTCATGTTCCCTCCTCCATACATCACACAGACACCACAACCTACCACTTATATGAACACCCAAAATCAAATTCCTATCATCCAAGATCAATACCAAGGCCCAGTGGCAGACAGATTGAAAAAGCTTGAGGAGGCATTATCTAAGATTAAAGCCGATGAGTTCGATTTGGATAGTCTTTGTCCATATCCACAAATTAGGGTTCTACATGGTTTCAAATTCCCTAAGATGGAGAGATATGATGGAACTGGGTGTCCTAAAGCCCATGTGAAAATGTACGCTAGCTACTTGTAGCCTATGGGGATCGGGCCAGAACTATTGGTCCAATTATTCCAGAGGAGTTTAAAGGGTGGGGCACTGACTTGGTGGATGAACACAGATGCTCAGAAGATGAGAACATGGGATGAACTTGCAACAACTTTTGTGACCCATTTTTCATACAATACAGACATCCAGATGGGTCGAAGAAAATTGGAGGCACTCAAGCAAGGTCTAACTGAGACATTCATCGAATATATAACTAGGTGGAGGACCAAGGCAGCTCATATTCTAGATAGGTCATCAGAGACAAAACAGATTCGAATGGTGGTAAAATGTTTGAACTCAGAATATGCAAATCGTTTGAGTCTCAGCTATCATCCATCTTTTCAGGCTTTGGTTTTGGTAGGGACTCAAATTGAAGATGCTTTAGCTTGTGGAACTATGACCTCAATTGTATCTTCAGGTTCAAACGATGCTCAGAAGAAGAAGCCACCTTCAGTTACTGTCAATAAGCTGAAGGACACACATGCCATTGCCACACAAGTACAGTCTCAGCCACACGCATAGATCCAGGCAGAGGTGATAACTCATCTTTTTTCCAATCAAGTCATTTTCCCTCCAAGACAGCAAGATAGGGGTTTTCCCAAGCAACAGACGCAGTTCACAGAATTGGGCTTCCCATTACAAGTTGTTATGAGGGCTTTAATCCAACATGGCTTGATTACGTTAATGCAATCGAGGCCTCCTCCAAATCCAGTGCCATTCTGGTATGACGCTTCGAAACATTGTGACTTCCATCAGGCTCCAGGTCACACGATGGAGAGGTGCATGCTCCTTAAACATCTTATCTAAAACTTAATTGATGAGGGTAAGATAGATGCGTCTAGTCTCGACACTCCCAATATATCGACAAATCCATTACCATTTCATAATGGAAGAGTTAATCCTTTGGAAGCTGTCAAGAAGGATCCGACATCATTCATCATACCGATCAGACAGACGTCCAATGTTAGCACCACAAGGCAAGTTAATCTTCAAGATGCAATTAGAAGATGCATGGAGCAAACAAAGCCTAGAGGTATCCAATTAAATGAGGTGGTGGCACCATTTCTACGTACTCCACAGATTTAAAAGCCATTCAAGTTGACTAGAGAGTATCTGGAATCCTTCATGATGCAAAGGCCCATTACGAAATGGGTAGACCCTTTGAATACATCTCAATCCACGACATCACAAGTTGGGTCAGAACCTCAAGGACCCGAGATTATCTAGAATCCAACTCAGCAATAGGTAATCCCGACTCCTATCACAATCCCCAAGGTCCAGTTTGTGCCAGCTAAGAGTCATAATATCGAGGAGGTTCTAGAGAAGAAGTTAATTGAGCCCGAGAAAAGTAAAGATGACTCAGCAATCTCACTACATCAGTTGAAGTAATTAGAACGTAGTTTGGCAGAGGAATGTGTTGAGACTCACAGTTTGACAAGAGGAGGAAGGATATACAAGCCACCATACTTACAGAAGGATCAGGTTTTGGCCCAACAGCCTGACCCGCCCACGGCTACTAAACCAGAGAAGCAGGATGGTAATGAAGTAATCCAACAATTGCAGAAAACCAAGTCCAACATTTCCATATGGGATTTACTCATGGCATCACCCCAACATAGGCAAGCAGTTTTTCAAGCCTTGAACCAAGCTCATGTTCCAGCTTCTATCCAGCCGAACAATTTGGCACGTACAGCCGCTTCCTTCAGGAAGACAAACTCCATAATATTTTCTGATGATGATCTGACCGCAGATGGAATAACCCACATGAAAGCGTTGACTATTACGGTGCATTGCAACAACCATAAGGTGCCATTTGTACTGATTGACAACGGATCCGGTTTGAATATCTACCCAGTCAATTCTGCGAAAGCCATTGAAATCATGCTGAAAGACTTTACTTTCACTAAAGATACAGCCAGAGCAGTTTATGGGTTTGATAATCAGAGAAGAGAAGTCCTTGGCGAGTTCACAACTGACATCCAAATAGGTCCAGTCACGTTCAAAGTCACATTCTTGTCTATGGACATCAAGGCTAATTACAATTTCCTTTTGGGCAGACCATGGCTACACCAGGCCGGCACAATTCCATCTACACTTCACAGAAAGCTCAAGTTTTTATGGCAAGGGAAAATTATATGCATCATTGGTGATTTAGATAATCTGGACTCTTCAGAGGAGCATAAGGTAATACCAATGATTGAAGGAAAGTGTAACTACACTGAGGAACCATTAGGGATTGTGGAGTTTAGAGCACCTGATAAGGAGAAGCTCCCTACTCCGTTTTGCAATGGAAATCCCAAGATGGCTCAGTTGTTCCGTGAACATAACTATTTTCCAGGACTTGGATTGGGAAAAAGCCAAAACGACATCTTAGAACCGCTGCAGATTCCTAGTCAAGATGATTGAAAAGGGCTAGGCTATATTGAGGAGGTTGTGGAAGGACTATCAGAATTGTTTATTGATTCTAGTGCCACGGTGAATTGTCTCAGATTGGCTCTACCTAATCTAGGGGTAGAGATTGAGGCTATTATTGATTCCAACATATTTTGGGGCGAAGACGATGACCTAGATCCAAACTCAGAAATTATTGTTTCAGAGCCAGATATTAATTCCTATTCAGGATATCACCAACTTAGGTTGGATCATGAGGCTAGACAGTTTAGTTGGATAAATAAGGTTGGATCGACATCCTCCTCGTCAGGTATGGACTATACTCTATTTTTTACTTTGGCCAATTCCCCCGGGTTAGATACTGACCCAGGAGACTAGACTGTCACACCTTATCATGTGTAGTTGGACCCTCAGACCATACTTGAGTAGGATGATCTGTTGAATACGGAATCTATGATAGACCAAGTTCCCGTGGATGTTGAGAACATGCCACGACTTTCTGACTCTCAGATGCAATATGAGATTTGGGAAAGGTTTCTAGATACTTTAGAGTCTGATGAGGATCCGTTCCTTGACGGACACTATGATGATTGGGGAACCCAAATATGCATGACCGATTTGGTCCCTAGCCAACATAGTCCTCTTTTTGAGCCTACGGATGAGTCTGATATGGCAAAAAATAAAAAAACCCGTGAGACTTTCTGTTTCAACCCATGTATATAATCATATTTCAAAAATCCAAAAAATTCCAAATATTTCAAAAATCCAAAAAAAATTCATTTATTTCAAAAATCCAAAAAAATCAAAAAAGTTTTAAAACTCCTGCAGATATGATTTACACATTTGCCTTAGGGCAAGATAATTAGATGACTTATGCAGGTTATGACCCGCTTTCCCCCGATGATGAAGAAGAAATGGACAATGAAGTTGCTGAGTCCAGTCTTCCTCATGAACATTATGAAGACATATCGACGCCAGTAATTGAGGAAATAGAGACAATTAATCTTAGCACAACAGAAGAACCACGCGATGTGATGATTAGTACAACTCTAACCCTTTCTGAGCGCAGAAACCTGATCAAATTGCTAAAGGAATACAAGGATGTGTTTGCTTGGTCCTATGAGGATATGCCGAGATTGGACACCAATATAGTAGTTCACAAGTTGCCACTATCTCCAGAAAAGGAACCGGTTAAGCAGAAACTGAGGAGGCTTAGACCGGAATGGATGCTGAAGATCAGAGAGGAAGTAATCAAGCAATACAATGTTGGTTTTCTGATGGTAACTAACTATCCTACTTGGTTGGCTAACATCATCCCAGTCATTAAGAAAGATGGTCGAGTAAGAATGTGCGTTGATTACAGAGATCTTAATAAGGCAAGCCCGAAGGATGACTTCCCATTGCCTAGTATTGATATTCTAGTCGATAACACTGCTGGTCATGAACTACTATAATTTATGGACGGATTCTCTGGATATAACCAAATCAAGATGGTGGAAGAGGACAGAGAGAAGACCTCGTTTCCATGGGGGACCTTTTGCTACAAAGTTATGCCATTTGGTTTGAAGAATGCGGGAGCTACGTATCAAAGGGCCATGACTGCTTTAATCCATGACATGATACATGTGGAAGTAGAAGTGTATATGGATGATATGATTGTTAAGTCATGGAGTCGGGACGATCACTATATGAATCTAAAGAAGTTGTTTGAACGGCTTTGTAAGTTCAAGTTACGGTTAAATCCTCAGAAGTATGTCTTTGGAGCCACGTCCGGAAAGTTGCTTGGTTTCATGGTTAGCAAAAGGGGCATTGAAGTTGCTCAGGCTAAGGTCAAAGCCATTATGGGAATGCCCACACCCGCTTCGGAGAAGGAAGTCAGAGGATTCTTAGGGCGACTTCAGTATATCAGCAGATTCATTGCACAGCTCACGCCCATCTGTGAGCCTATCTTCAAGTTGTTAAGGAAAGATCAACCTAAGGAATGGGACGAGGAGTGTTAACGGGCCTTCGACAAGATTAAATAATATTTGTTGAAGCTGCTGGTACTTGTTCCCCCTACCCCTGGCAAAACCATTGTTACTTTACATCTCTGTCACAGAAACTTCTATGGGAGCAGTGCTTGGACAACATGACGGGACAGGTAGAGTTGAAATTTAGCTATTTATTATTTGAGCAAGTGTCTTCACAAGTCTGAAAAAACTACACTCCTATTGAGAAGACATGTCCGCACTAGTCCGGGCAACACAACGCGTCTTAGACACTACATGCTTGCATATTCGGTGTTGTTATTATCAAGGATAGATCCGCTTCAAGTACGATGGATGGAGAAGCTTTATGATCACCGGGCGAACCTCATGTTGGCGGTTGCTTTTGGCAGAGTTCGAGATTACTTATGTCACACGAAATCTATCAAGGAAAGGCATTGGCAGATCACCTAGCAAAGACACCCTTTGCCGATTATCACCGCTCAGACCGAAGTTCCCAGATGAGTATATTCTTCCAGTCGAGCCAGACACGGAGTTGGTAGAATCACAGTGGACTCTATATTTTGATGGTGCTATGAATCAATCTAGAAATGGAGTAGGGGCAGTTCTTATTTCCCCCGAAAGAGTACGCACGCCTGTTTCTATCAGACTCGAGTTTGAGTGCACCAATAATATGGTAGAGTATGAGGCTTGTATTGCTGGACTCCGAGCTACACTACAACTCCAGATAAAGGAGATTGATGTTTTTGGAGACTCCTTGCTAATTATCAGCCAAATCACTGAAGAATGGAAAGTTAAGCATGCCAACCTCCTTCCTTATCACAAGTGCTTGAGAGAACTGGTTAGCGAGTTCGACCGTATTACTTTCACTCACCTTCGGCAGAAAGGCAATAGCTTTGCCAATGCTTTGGCTACTTTAGCCTCTATGCTCAAGATTTCGAAAGGTGAAACGTTTAGGCCAATCGAGATTGTATCACAAAGTGAGCCAGCTTATTGCTTCGCTATTGATATAGTGGCTAAGTCCTCTGATGGAGAGCCATGGTACCACGACATTCGCGAGTATCTTCAGCATCAACGACTCCCTAATGGTCTGACTAAAAGAGAACGATGATCACTTCGGCTTTTAGCTTGCCAGTTTATCATATGTGGGGATGTTCTATACAAGAGGTCGTACGATGGGATATTTTACTCAGATGCTTGAATGAGAATGAAGCTCGGACAGTTATGACTGAAATACATGAAGAAATTTGTGGCCCTCACATGAGTGGGCACATGTTAGCTAAGAAGATAATGAGACTAGGATACTATTGGACAACTATGAAGACAGACTGTTGCAGGTACGTTAGAAAGTGTCATAAGTGTCAGATTCACGGGAATTTGATACGCGCACCGCTTGCCAAGTTAAACCCATTTTCTGTGCCTTGGCCCTTCTCTGTTTGGGGGCTTGATGTCATTGGCAAGTTAAATCCTTCAGCATCCAACGGACACGACATTGTCCTTGTTACCATTGATTACTTCACTAAATGGGTCGAAGCTATATCTTTGAATAGTGTTACGACATTGAATGTGGCGAAGTTCTTGCGCACCAACATTATTTTCCGATATGGGGTACCACATGAGGTTATCACTGATAATGGTACATGCTTCAAGGGGAAGGAGTTTAATGCTATACTGCAGCAGTTTAAAATTCGACGACATCTGTCTTCACCCTACAGACCTCAGACTAATGGGGCAGTTGAAGCGACAAACAAGACACTTGTCAGGATTGTAGAGAAGATGACTGAGACATACAAAGACTAGCACGAGAAGTAACCATATGCACTATGGGCTTATCGAACTTCGGTTCATACAGCCACAAGGTCTACTCCCTATGCACTAGTCTATGGAATGGAGGCCATTTTGCTAGCAGAAGTAGAAATGCCTACTCTACGCATTTTGCAGGAGGATGCCAGTTCAGAAGAGGAATGGATCCAAGCCAGAGTGGAATCTTTGAACCTAATCATAGAAAAACGACTTAAGGCTATAGCTCATGCACGAGCTTATCAGCAGAGAATCGCCCGAGCATTTAATAAGAAAGTTCGTTCGAAAGATTTGAAGGAAGGGTATTTGGTTCTGAAAGAAATTAGGCCTAAACATTTGCCAGACCCACGAGGGAAGTTCAGACCTAATTGGGAGGGCCCCTTCATTATTAAGAAGATTCTACCTGGGAAAGTTGTGATCCTCATTGATCTTGATGGTGAGGAGTTCTCAAATCCTACCAATGCTGACCAGTTAAAGAGGTACTTTTCGTGACCCAACCTTGTTTATTTTAAGACAAAGAGTATAATGGAAATTTTAGAGAGATGATATGACAGGCCATTTTTACCCGATATATTAGCCTAACAAGCCCACCTAATGTCGTATGTTTCCTCTAGAAGCCATTTTGAGCCTTAGCCTATTCTTTCATCCCCACAATTTGACCTATGTCCTTTAGAAAACAAGATTTACCTTAAGCCTACCCATAGATACCCCAATCCCATTTTATAGAATTTGTCATGATTAGGAAAATCATCTTCATCATCAATTATTGATCGTTAAGTATCTACTATGGTCCCAATCTACAATATACTATCATTATATGGTGTTACCCCCAAGATAAGTTGCAAAAAAAAAAAAAAAAAAATCCATGCAAGGAGCAGAAAAAAAATCCATGCAAGGGGCAGAACAAATCAATTCAAGGGGCAGTTCATATGAAGTTTAGGATGTTGTATCATTTATTTTTTCGTGACAAGTTCTACCCTAACCTTCCTCTCTTAACCCACTACCCAAGCCTACATTACAGTCCCATGAAAGTCCACTCTTGATCTTTAGATCCACTATGTCTCCTAGTTGAGAAATGTTCAAGGTAAAAAGGGTTGGCATTGGAGGATACACCGATACAGTATGTGTTCCATTCAGAGGTTATCGAGGCTAGAAGGAATGTTTTCAGAAGTGTCTCTAAGAAGTTGTCATATGCTTACTTTATGATCATTTTGAGTGGTGGAAGGGATTTATGTTTGGTTTTCAGCATATAATGGAGGTCATGCAATCAGATAGGGAAAAGGGTGGTGTCTACTTACTACTTCTTGATGACCTGATGTATCGTGGTTAGCCCAGTGTAGTCAAGGCATTAAAGCGCACCTAAGGCGCAATACCCTCTCTGTGCCTTAGGCGTAAGGCGCGAGGTGTGGCACGCGCCTGATTGAAGTGAGGCGCGTAGTAATAATAATAAAAATATATCAAATAAAATATAAAATAAATAATAAATATGACATAAATTATCATTGATTTGCTTAGCTAAACTTTAAAATTAATTTTATGTGATTGTAAACATGAAACCATTGTAGTCATTTAAAAGGAAAATCTTAAGCAATAAGTAAAGAGCAAAATAAAATTCGTATCACTCAATACAATCTAGCTCAACTTCAATAAACTAAAATAATGAATCAATCGAATTGAGCCAAATGAGTTTTTCATGAAATATAACACGTGATTCAAATTTTAGAATCCTGTAAAACTTCATTTAATTCATCTTTGAGTTTTCTCTCAATCCATACAACTTAACAAAAACTAGTCAAAATTAAGTTTAGAGTGTACTCCAAAATGAAACTTACTAAATTTGTAAAATTTCTTGTACAATACAACAATTGGATTGAGTGTAAATGTGTCACGATTAGCAAAAATTGTAAAAAAAAAAAATGAAAAAACTGTAAAAGTTAATAAGGTGCACGCCTTGTGTGCCTTGCGCCTCAACTAAAAGCGCACAAAAGCGTGAAAAGGGCACGCCTCATATTAGTATCTACGCCTGGGCTAAGGCGAGGCACAAAAAAATGCCTCTCCGCGCCTTGCACCTTAGGCGCGCGCTTCCTTGCGCCTTGACTACACTAGTTAGCACCTTCTCTCTTCTTGGACGTCGGCTAAGGTACGCCTCTCTATCTTCATTCGTCTGTTTATATAGAGTTTGTGTGCTTGATCAATTGGAAAGTACATGGGTCGGTGGTTTTGTTTACAAAAAGGGAACTGTGTACAAAAAAAAAAAATTTGGTTTATTTTGAGAAAAGGACAAAATAGTTTGACTGTTCAAAGATTCCTTCCTTTTAAACGAAAAACTGTTTTGAAAAACTGATTCAGTGCAAGCACAAACAAAATGAAAGTTCAGTACCCCTTACCTGTTTGTGAAAAAACTCACCGGGGAGAGAAAAAAGATCCACTGGGGATAGGAGATTCTAAAAAAGATGGACAAAGACACAGACAAACACTGCTGGGGAAGATAAGAGATGTGCTGGAGATGAAAGATGGATATTGGGGATGATGATATTCAAGTTCAATCAATCAATCAATCAATTACATTCAAGTACTCGGATTGGAAAAGACTGTCACTATGAGTTTAGGCTGATCCATCCGTGAGGCTGTCAGTTTGCTCCAAGTTTGCCCGGTTGGTTGAGTCTGATTCGGTTTTCACCAGTTTGACTGTTGACCAAGTGAAAAAATTCCAAAAAAAAAAAAAAAAAAAAAAAAAATAAAAGAAAAAAAAAAAACTTTTCAAAAATAAAAAAAATGAATATTAGTACCATGGGGTTCTTACCCTCCCGTATGAGAAACTATTCATCAAGTTTTCGTTTTCTACCGTACTATTGGCAACCTTTTGATTATTAATATCATTTCGGTAATCAAATTGTGCATCATTAAAATTGTTCGTGAGAATAATGTCAGTTTTACTGACAGCCTCACGGATGGATCAGCCTGAACTCATAGTGGCAGTCTTTTCCAATTCGAGTACTTGAATGTAATTGATTGATTGATTGATTGAACTTGAATATCATCATCCCCGGTATCCATCTTTCATCTCCAGCACATCTCTTATCTTCCCCAGCAGTGTTTGTTTGTGTCTTCATCCATCTTCTTTAGAATCTCCTATCCCCAGTGGATCTTCTTTCTCTCCCCGGTGAGTTTTTCCTTCCGTCAGTGTTTGATTATCACCATTATATGAGAATCTTTAATCTAAGTCAAAATCATGAATGAATTGATCTATCCAGTTGATTTCACTAGTTTTCTAAAATGAATTTGAAAAATATCAGATTTCAAAAAAATTATCCTTATCCATCACCATTTTTTGGCCTGAGTGTCATTATCCTAGTACACACTGATGTAATGTAAGACGTAAAATACACGCATTAGAAGGTGTGATACTTTGGTTGAGTATTGAAAAAGTGTAAGACGTAAAACACACATTTGTAAGGTATGATACCATCCTATCTTGAGTAACAACCATTTTCAACTGTGATTTCACAAACAACATGAAAAAAAATTGAGGATTTCAAATATTCAGGGAAATACCCTCTTTCAAAAATATTTTTCAAATGAATTTTCAAAAATTGCATGAGATCTTTTGGCTGGATATTGCCAAAAATGGTGTGTCTCCATGGCTTTGCCGTTCCGTTGTAAGCAACCTCCGCTAAAGAGGGGCAACTGTAGACACCCCATTTTGCATCCTAGGCATAATTCATTCACAATTTTGCCTTGAATTAAATTTGATCATATAAGGTGATTTGCTTTCTAGAGTCTTCATTTCTACATAAAACTTCTTTCTTTTCATCTTCTTTTTGTGTCTTTAGACTCTCCTCATCATGTTCTAGCTATGGCTGAAGTTTCGTTGCTTTATGAGTTTTGAGCTGAAAATGACCAAAATGCCCCTGTAACCCCTTGGAGCCCAAATCTCATTTTTTCCACTTTTTCTTTGGATGAGATTATTTAATATTTGAATTCCCCTTAAAAAATCCTACGAAATGAGTACAAGCTTGCCTAGATTCCTTTTAGATTTCAGAAACCCTAATCTTACCCTATTTCGTTCCAGCTCGTTGTGTGCGTTGTTCAGTGCAATATATTATTGGAGTAAGATTTCGACCCAAGGGTATTTTTAACAGTTCATGGACTTTTCTAATGGATTCATGAACAACTTTTGTGAAGAAGAGTTTGCCTAATTTTGACCCGGTCAAAGGGAATTTGCAGTATTGAAAATATGGTCAAAATATGCCTTTTTGTGGATTTTGGACCCATGCTCGTGGGCTGTGGATCCATCTCGTGTCAAACCTTTTCATTAGGGTTTCTAGACCAATCTCAAGCCTCCAAAAACCTAGAGAAATTTCCTTATTTGTTTGATTTGATCCCAAAAATCAAGAATATTCTAGAGAATATGCCATTTTGGAGTCATGTTTGGAAACCCTGGATTATGGGCTCATTGAGGACATGTTAGGGTTTGATTTTTTGCCCTAATCCATCTAAAAGATCCAAAAACCAAAGGCCAAGATCACACCCCTTATCCTACTTCTTGAATTAAGGGCCAGATTTAGGAGGTACAACCAAAAAGATATCAAGCCATTGGATTTTTCTTAATCAATACTCAGCCATTGGATCAAACTCAATACCATATTTGAAATCCATCCCAAAAAGCTATAAATATGGGTCTCATTCACCCACAAAAAGACATCTGGCGCTAGTGTTTCGGAGTTAATAATTTGGAACTAGTTATTCAGAGCTAATAGCCTAGTAGTCTTCTTTTCTTGAGTGTTTTTCTCTTTTCTTTTCTAGTTCATCATTTTAGGGTATAATTTCTTTAGTTTAATCTTGAGTTGAAGGTAAAATTTCGACTTTGAGGTTTTTCTAGTGAAGTTCTTGCACTAACACCTCAACACCCATGGCACAGTCATCAAATGATGATCTGAGTTCAATTAAGAACACAGAATTAATAGACGATGATCTCGACACACAGGACAAGATGAATAAATGGACGATTCCTAATATGGATCCCAAGACCATATATAGATATGGTAGATGGATTGAAAAATTGACCAGTAAAATTGCTGTAAAGACTAAGGAACAAACTATTAGTTTACATTCCATGAGTAATAATTTGCATCTTCTAAGTCCTCGTGATTTATATCCTTATGTGAAAAATTATAAATTTATTCATGTAGGATTAATATAGGTTGCTTTTAGACCTTTGACCCTTTTGGGAATGAATACTTGTATTCAAGCAACTCTTAGAGATGCTAGGTGTCTCGACTATTTAATTACCATCCCTTATAGGAGCAGTAGAGACTAGTCTTTGTCATGGACCAGTCTATTTTAATGTCTATCATAATTTAAGTTTATCTTTATCGGATAGAAATCTTTATGATTCTTTATGATTACAAATTTAGGCTAACGGTTATAACTTTCTACTTGGATATGAGGTGATTTGAATTACCTACAGAATTCACTATAAAGTGTTACAAACTTTAACTTATAATGCAAGGAATAAATCTATACTAGGTAAAACTGTGTTAATTGTATATATATATACAGCCTGGCTCCTAAAAGGACCTTAAATAAGTACCAAATCTAAAACATCCCATAACTTTACCTACAAAATGATTTAAAACCTAATCGTTTGTGCATATGATCTACTAACCATAAAGAACATCTCTACAAAAATTCAACTTGTTTTATATCCTCTAACTTAGATAAAAATTATTATCCACTTTTGAAAAAATATCTAATGGTCCAGAAATGTTGAGTTTTTGCAATCATTTTTTGCCAATGTTAAAAATTGTCAAACAAGTTGAATTTTTGTAGAGATGATCTTTATGGTTAGTAGATCATATCTACAAAAAATTAGGTTTTAAATAATTTTGTAGGTGGAGTTGTGGGTTGTTTTAGATTTGGTACGTAGTTTGGTACTTATTTAAGGTCATATAGGTATGCCACAACCTGTTTTGTGGTAGGCACCCCAATTCTCTCTCCCGCTCTCTCTAATATAAATCATGCAATCACTTCCAACACCAATTTACAAAAGAAATCATCTCTAATACTAAATGTGAGGGACTAATATACACAACCAATGTATATCATACTGGTGTCCAGCACGAACTAACACCATAAAGAGAACACTCCCCCCTCATAACAACTCGCTTCATAGCGAACCAAACTGTCTCTCCATCACAAACTGACACCATCAGAAGACACCTCCCCCGACGAACTCCTGACAAATCGTTTCACAGGGAACCAACTAACTCACTTCACCTAACGACCTCATACACTCACCCTACGACCTCACTCCAAAGTGACTCGAGTCGAATGGACGACCTTGTCCTGAAGCGACCTCCATAGTGCTCGCTCACCCCGTTCCATAATGGCTAGTAACGTACACTTTCACTAATGCATTCAAGGCCGCAGCTTTAGTCGCTCACCTCATCAATCGCCATAACTCGCCATCATGACCTAAGACCAGGATCTGACTCAACGCTAAAGAAGAGGAAAGACCGCCAAGGTTTTCTATATAAAGGGGACAGGAACTACATCTGACCTGATTCAAGTCTCCCCCCCAGAGAGAGAAAGCTTGATACGTAGGCAGTTCGTCCACACGAACTCTGTCAAATCCAATCAATCAACCCTTTCTCCCCTAAATTGCCTACGTCTGTAAGGTTAAACGAATCCGACCTAACCTTTAAATTGGCACCGTCTGTGGGTCGATTTCCTAGAGAAAACAACACGATCAACTCGTTATTCTCAAGCCCAAAAAGCATGGAAATCCTCATGGATTCAGTCAAGCAACTTGTCTCTGTCTTGAGTACAATGCAACAAGCAATATCAAATTTAGAAGAAGACAACCGAAACCTGAGGAGAACTTCACTCCTAACCGGACGCCTTGCATCTGGCATCAACGCCCTCAACACCAATGAACATATCGACGAACCACTCTAGCTAGAAGATTACTCAGAAGACCAAACAAGCGCAACCACAAGGAATACGTCATACGTTCTAGTTCCATACGAACCAGAGAATCATCGCATCCATGACAACAGGTATAACATGAGGAAAGCAATACCTAAGCCTGAAGCAACTTTAAACCACCAGAAGAAAAGAAAACAACGAGGGAGAAGACAGTTCTCCTCGCCATCCAAACCAATGGAAGAAATCCTTGAGGAAATCAAATGCACTCCATTTTTTCAACCCCCCCCCTGATATCGGACAAGCTCCCCAAGATACCAGGCAATCGCTTCTGCCATTATCACCAACTCTGCAACCACCACATCAATGAATGTCAGCACTTGAAACGCCACATTCAAGACCTTCTCGATAAAGATTACCTATATGAGTACCTAGCGAATCTAGAAATCGAACTAGTTACCCCCCATGTCACAACTCAATCTGCGAAACTCTCCAGATCGTTAAGCCACATTTTCAACAGCATTAGAAACACTCCATTTTTCAACCGGACATCAAACCAATACCAAACGTTACTGGTTGGTCGTTCTGTCAATCCCACCAAGTTCATTCCCATCACACCAACAAGTGTAAGTGCTTGAGAAATTACATACAATACCTGATCAACAAAGGACTCTTGAAGGAATTTGTTGACAACGAACTACAACAATCTAGCAGAGGTCCCGAACAAAGGGACTACGTCCATCAGTACGCCAACAGTGGCAAACCACAAAAACAAAAGAAAGGTCGAACTACTGGGACTTTTACTCAAACACACGTCCCAACAATCAAGACCATATCAGAACATGACTCCCCCCATTCCGCACTCCCAATTCGCAAATGGATCCACCCATATCGTCTAGATTAACAGACCTACAGCTAGGTCGCTTACCACAATGACGATGTATGGCAGCGCACATCAGCCAATCCAGCACGGTACATACAGTTCGCAAAGAACCGTCATCATCTGAGCAAAGGAGTATCTATGCTTTCACAAAGGTTAATTCAACATGTTGTCTTTATTTTGTCAATGTCTTACCTCTCTGTTCATCAATAAAGTTATCCCTCTTTCATGGGACATGTTTTTCTTCGTACTTGCAATTAAGTGTAGAAAAATACCTAGTTCACAATGTCAAACTAGTTCACTTCCACACACATGTTAGAACGACTAACGAACTGTGATAACCACAAAGTCACACTTCGACTCCCCCATAACAAGGGAGACGAATATTACACTAGGACGATGCACCCAAGAAACTTCGTCCATACGAAAAACATAGTGACCAACTCAAAACTCACCCTTACTCAAGAGAGACATCTGATAAGAGCCCAAAACTATAGTTTTAACCCTGTAACAGTCATACTTTTAGACCAATTATGTGAGTAATAATTAAGAGTTAATACTAATTACGTGTTTTTATGCGTTTCAGGCTTCAAAGTCAATTATGTGCAGAAATGTGCCACTTTGATGAGATAAAAGAGCAATGGTTGGTTGCTAAGGAGTTCTGTGATTAAAGGCCAAGATTCAAGAAGACAAAGCCTTTCTAAAGCCCGGTCAAAGCTGAAAAGTCAAAATCAACGCGGGCAGAAACATCACACAAAGTCATCAGAACTTCCGAAGGACGTATCTTTGGACTCAGACCTCTGAATTGGGTCTACCTTATGTCAAAACGACCGGCTCGGAAAGAGATTTCAATGGTCCAAGCCTTGGCCCAATCAGAGGAGAAAAAGTGGACGAAAATTCTGTCGAAGCCAACTGCAGCTGAAGAGGCCTTTTTGGACTGAAAGAATTGGGTTTTGGGCCTGATTCTCTGGCCCAAAACATGGCTCCAAGCCTATGCACGATTTTTGGATCTGAAACATATAAAAATAAAAGCTTAGCTCTTTATTAATGGTAGCTAGTTAGACCTAAAACTATAGATAATTCTAGATCTAGTTTTCATTAAATAAAATTAAGTTTAGTTCATTTCAATTCTTGTTTTAGATTAATCTTTAGAATCATTGTTCTTCATTAGTTTGATAAATAAAATAGCTAGGTTGTCAATTTCGATTTTGTCATTTCAATTTATAGATCTAATTTTAATTCTTGTTGAGTATCATTTCTGAGTTGTTAAATTAGATTGAAGTATTGTTAGTTAAATTAGCCAAGTTAGAATTTTGGTATGATGTTTAGTTATAATTCAATGAGAAATAATGATTTGATGAATCAAGGCTAAAACCTCCTTTAGAGGGGTTGATGAAGCCTTGATGAAAACTTAGTTGTATAGTGTAGAGTCGTTGTAGAGTCTATTCCATTCTAGAAGGTCGTGTTTCGCCATGAGAATGGGTGGACGACCTCATATGCTAGTTACAATTGGTAGAAATGCCATGCTAATTAGGGATTAGAACGAGCAATTCTTAACATAAGAACGTAAGAATTAGATTACAACAGTCTATGCTAGGTGATTAAGTTGGATTCGAGGTGGATTCACTTTCCCTCTAATTTTTTATCTAGATTCACATTTCCGTATTCCGTAGCATTCCATTATTCGTAACTTGTCAATTGAATCCACCCCGTAGTATAGAATTCCCCTCGTAAATCTCTCACTAGACTTAAGACCGATTAGTTAACTATGAAATCATTCCATGCTAAAGAACTAGGAGTAGAACGAATTTGTTACTCCACTCTATTTCGACAGAATTGAGAGTAGAAAACTTGATAAATTAGGCTCGTAATAAGTTTTAGTTTATTTACGTTTTGAGTTTTATCGTTCATTTCGTAGGTAAACTATCATTTTTATGTTTATCAAATGGTGCCGCTGCCATCTTAGTTACCTTTAACATTGTTTTCATAGTATAATTAGTCATTTTTAAGTCCCATTAAACCCACCCACCTTTGTTTGATTCATACTGTGGTTGTCCATTTCAGCATTGAAAAGTTCTTCGAAAAATTACACGGAGCGCACCTACACCCAAACGCTGAACCCCGAAATGACGACTGCGCTTCAAACCGAAGCGACCGGCTCTCAAACATCTGAAACTTGAAGTTACACGGAGCGACTCTAGCGCTTCAAAGTGGCGACCCGCCTCTAAGCTGAATTTTGTCGGATTTCCACAGGTTTGTTTCGAACTTCGATTTTTTAAGTTTTTCAGTGTTCTAACTTGTTATATACACTGAACACGCCAAAACAAGACGCTATTCATAAGCCGAAGCAAGGACGCTTGTCAGGTATTCCTTTCTTCCATACCTCGTGATCTCCGGTTAGAGGTTTATACTAATATATCAAGATTGTTTGGAGTGTTGTCGTGTTCAGACTTAGACTTGCATGAGATTAAGGTCTGGTCGGAGAAAAACACCAAACGTAATTAACCATCAACGTCAACAAACAAGCCTATCGAGTATACCAATCACTACGCCTCTAGCTATTATCCCACCCACCATACCTGACATAATGGCTGAAGAAAGAGAGACTCCTCTCTCCGACTTTTACAAAGCCTTGAGCGATAGCCCTAAATCTTGCATCGTTCTAGCGGACCGGTAGGGGGATTTTTCGAATCCCCTAAACATATTTAATTTGTTACCCGTTTTTCATGGTTTAGACCATGAAAACCTTATCGGCATTACGCGTAGGATTGAACAAGTCCTTACAACATTTCATTATCCTACGGTTGGTGCGGAACAAATTAAACCGAGGGTATTTCCTTCACCTTAGCCGATACTGGCGTCTTGGTTAAGGTTAACTCGCCCAAAATTAATTCTGGACTCGTGGGCTAAACTTATTCAGCTGTTTATGGAACATTTTTACCCACCCCTAAAGATGGATGAGATGCTTTCTAAGATTCATTTCTTTCGACAAAATCCTCATGAATCATTTTCAGAGGCTTGGAATCGTTTCACCGATCTCCTTATAGAATGTCCACATCATAACCTAGCGAAAGACACATTAGTTCGTGCCTTTTTCAAAGGACTTCTACACCACCATAAAGAAGTCTTTGACATAATGAATGGGGGTAGTTTCCTAAGTAAAGGAGCCTCAGAGGCTTACAAATTTTAGAAGATCAAACTAAGCGCCAATAATAATTGGGGTAGTGATGATATCCCCGCTCGCTAGTTCTTCTTCAACGATTAAGGCGCCCGGTATGTTTGAGATGAAACCCGATCCGGAACTTAAAAATTTAATCAATTCTTTAACAAAAAGGTAGAGGCTATTTCTGTTCAACAAAAGCCTATCCCCGTCATGAATGTCAACTCCAACCCATGTAATTTCTGTTTGAGTCCTGAGCACCCTGACTCCTATTGTCCTCTCGCCTATGAACAACAACAATTAGAGCAAGATAATGTTTGCTCCATTAATAGCTATCCTATTCCTAATGCCCCATGGAGACAACATCCCAACTTTAGTTGGCGAAACAATCAACAAGTTACACCTCCAGGGTATAATAACCAAAATGTTAGGCAAGCAAACAACTATAACCAAGCTCCACCTAGACAATGACAAGGTGATAAGAGCCCAAAACTGTAGTTTTAACCCTGTAATAGGCATACTTTTAGACCAATTATGTGAGTAATAATTAAGAGTTAACACCGACACGTTTTTATGCATTTCGTGTTTCAAAGTCCATTATGTGCAGAAATGTGCTACTTTAGCGAGATAAAGGAGCTAAGGTCGGTTACTAAGGAGTTCCGTGATTAAAGGCCAAGATTCAAGAAGACAAAGCCTTTCTAAAGCCCGGTCAAAAGCTGAAAAGTCGACGCGGGCTAAAACAAAGACACAAGTTAAGCGAAACTTCAAGGGCCGTATCTTTGGACTCAGACCTCGGAATGGGGCCTACCTTATGTCAAAACGACCGGCTCGGGAAGAGCTTTCCAATGGTCTAAGCTTTGATCCAATCAGAGGAGCAAAAGTGGACGAAAGGTCTGTTGAAGCCAACTGCAGCTGAAGAGGCCTTTTTGGACTGAAAGAATTGGGTTTTGGGCCTGATTCTCTGGCCCAAAACATGGCTCCAAGCCCATGCACGATTTTTGGATATGGAGATATAAAAACAAAAGCTTAGCTCTTTGTTAATGGTAGCTAGTTAGACCTAAAACCATATAGATAATTCTAGATCTAGTTTTCAGTAGATTAATTAAGTTTTAGTTCCATTTTCAATTCTTGTTTTAGATTAAGTCTTTTAATTATTGTTCTTGATTGATTAGATAAATAAAATAGTTATTTTGTCAATTTCGATTTTTGTCATCTCAATTTATAGATCTAGTTTTAATTCTTGTTGATTATCATTTCGTAGTTTAAGTAGATTGAAACATTGTTAGTTAATTTAGTCAAGTTAGAATTTTAATATGATGAGTAGTTATAATTCAATGGGAAATGATGGTTTGATGACTCAAGGCTAAAACCTCCATTAGAGGGGTTGATGAAGCTTTGATGAAAACTTAGCGGTATAGTGTAGAAACATTGTAGAATCTATTTCACTCTAGAAGGTCGTGATTCGCCTTGAGAATGGGTGGACGATCTCACATGCTAGTTAGTATTTGGTAGAAATGCCATGAACACTAGGGATTAGAACTCGAAATTCTTGCCGTAAGAACGTAAGAATCGAGATACAAGAATCTATGCTAGGTTATTAAGTTGGATTCGAGGTGGATTCAATTCCCCTCTAATCCTTTATCTAGATTAAAAAACAATTATATTTCCATAGCATTCGTAGTTTAAATTCACCATAATCAATTTCATATTGTATCGTAGTATAACACCCTTCGTAAATCTGTCATTAGACTTAAGACCGACAAATTAGACTATAAAACTAGAGAACTAGGAGTGGAACGAACTTGTTACTTCACTTTATTTCGATAGAATTGAGAGTAGAAACTTTGATAAATATAGGCTTATAACCTAGTTTAGTTTACTTACGTTTTGAGTTCATCGTTCATTTCGTAGGTAAACTATTCATTTTATGTTTTATCAAATGACACCGCTGCCATCTTAGTTGCACTTTAGCATTGTTTTCATAGTAGAATAAGTCATTTTTAAGTCCCATTAAACCCACCCACCCTTGTTTGATTCATACTGTGGTTATCCATTTCGTTGAAAAATTCGACAAAAAATTACACCGAAGCGCGATCGCTTATAAGGAGCGCACTCGCGCCTCT
This sequence comes from Coptis chinensis, assembly GCF_015680905.1. Taxonomy (NCBI): domain Eukaryota; kingdom Viridiplantae; phylum Streptophyta; class Magnoliopsida; order Ranunculales; family Ranunculaceae; genus Coptis; species Coptis chinensis. The sequence continues at coordinate 37,949,547 of NC_141459.1, forward strand.
ATAGCTGAACACGAGCGACCCGCCCCCATCTTGAGCGCGACCCGCCCTAAAACACTGGAATTTCAAGTTACACGGAGCGCGACCACTTCTATGCGAAGCATAACTAAGCCAAATTTTCCGGATTTCTACAGTTTGTTTCAACTTCGATTTTTAAGTTCTCGTTTCTAACTTGTTATTTACATCAACACACGTAAACAAGACGCTATTCATAAAAGCGAAGCAAGGACGCTATCGTATTATTCCTTTCTTCTATACCTCGTGATCTCCGTTAGAGGTTTATACTAAAATATCAAGATTGTTTGGAGTGTTGTCGTGTTTAGACTTAGACTTGCATGAGATTAAGGTCTGGTCGGAGAAAAACCCCGAACGTAATTAACCGTCAGCATCAACAAACAAATCTATCGAGTATACCAATCACTACACCTCTAGCTACTATTCCACCAACTACACCTGACATAATGGCTGAAGAAAGAGAGACTCCTCTCTCCGACTTCTACAAAGCTTTGAGTGATAGCCTTAAATCTTGCATCGTTCTAGCAGACCCAGTGGGGGATTTTCGAATTCCCCCAAACATATTTAATTTGTTACCCGTTTTCCATGGTTTAGACCATGAAAAACCTTACCAACACATGCGTAGGATTGAACAAGTCCTTACAACATTCCATCATCCTACGGTTCGAACGGAACAAATTAAACTGAGGGTATTTCCCTTCACCTTAGCCGATAAGGCAAATCTTTGGTTAACTGCCCAAACTTAACTCTGTGGACTCGTGGGCTAAACTTGTTCAGCTATTTATGGAACATTTTTACCCACCCCTAAAGACGGATGAGATGCTTTCCAAGATTCATTTTTTCCGACAAAATCCTCATGAATCATTTTCGGAGGCTTGGAATCGTTTCACCGATCTGCTTATAGAGTGTCCACACCATAACCTAGCAAAAGACACATTAGTACGTGCCTTTTTCAAAGGACTTCAACATCACCATAAAGAAGTCCTTGACATAATGAATGGGGGTAGTTTCCTAAGTAAAGGAGCCTCGGAGGCTTACAAATTTTTAGAAGATCAAACTAAACGTAATAACAATTGGGGGTAGTGATGATATCCCCCGCGCGGTTAGTTCTTCTTCAACAGTTAAGGCCGCCGGTATGTTTGAGATGAAACCCGATCTAGAACTAAAAATTTAATCGAATCTCTAACTAAAAAGGTTAAGGCTATTTCGGTGCAACAAAAGCCTATCCCCGTCATGAATGTTAACTCCAACCCATGTAATGTCTGTTTGAGTCATGAGCACCCTGAATCCTATTGTCCTCTCGCCTATGAACAACAACAATTAGAGCAAAACAATGTTTGCTCCATTAATAGCTATCCTATTCCTAATGCCCCATGGAGACAACATCCCAACTTTAGTTGGCAAAACAACCAACAAGTTTCACCTCCAAGGGTTAATAACCAAAATGTTAGGCAAGCGAACAACTATAATCAAGCTCCACCTAGGCAAGGACAGGGACAAAGTCAGGGAAATTATAATAATTAGAACAACCAAGCGCAACCACGACAAGGATTAGCACAAGGTCAGGGTAATTATAATAGTTATAATACCAATAGAGGTATCGTTCCGGTTAACAATAGTAACTATCACAACCCACCCATAAATAATCAACGCGTGAGATAGTTCCAAATGCACCACTGCGACTACTACACAATCACATCCGGATTGTATAGACGCCTTTATACAGGTTACCCAACAACTTTTCCAATCAATGACTCAATCAAACCAACAGATCTTACAATCCATAAATCAGGGCATACAACAGTTAGCCCAAGAGAAAGCCCAACTAAAAGGCGTGTTTCCAGGACAAGCTATACCAAACCCTAAAACAGCAAACACAGCCTTTGAGGTAAACGGAAATACTAGCACGGAAACTACAATCGTAGGTGATCTAAATGCCATCACCACCCTCCGTTCTGGAAGAGTGGTTGATAACAAAGTAACCATGCCTATAGTTACCCCATCAAGATTCTCCACCCGGATATCGAACTAGATATCGAAATAGAAACCCGAAGAGCCTACCAATCGTAGAGGTACCCGGTTAAACCACAACCTAAGAAACAGAAAGCCAAGGTTACACATCAAGTCGAGCCATACGCTAAATATAGAGCGAAACCACCGTTCCTTAAAAAATTAGCCATGATAACCAGGGATACCCACTTTGAGGAGATTAGGAACGTTTTCAAAAATCTAACGATAAACCTTCATTTTCTCGAAGCTATTAAAAAGCTACCTAATCACGCTAAGTTTCACTACTAGGCGTAAGACCAACATACCTAAAGACGCCTTTCTAACTGAATAATTCCCAACTTTATCTGAAAATAATGGAATTGTTAAATACAAGGACCCTGGTCGTCCTACTGTAAAATGCATCTTAGAAGATTCCCACACGACGACCAATTAGTATTAGACACGGGGCGTGTTAACTTACTCCCATATTATTTGTATAAACAAATAGGTCTCACGAAAATGCAACCTACAAAAAAACGCGTTGCAATTAGCGGACGAGCCAATTAAGTATCTTAAGGGTGTAGTGGAAAACGTGCTTGTTAAGGTTCGTGGATTTCTACTATCCCCGCTGATTTTGTTATCCTCGATACGTAAGTCGCTAACGACTCTGTACCAATCATCTTAGGGCCTTCTTAGCAACCGCCAACGACTTATAAATTGCCGCGATGGTAAGATGTCCTTATCTTTTGGCCATCTTACAGTTGAGGTAAATGTTTTTAAAATGATGAAACAATTACCAGATTCGTCTATAGATGAGGAGGTTAGCATGATCGAGAGCTTAGCTCAAGATTATTTTAACAACACGTTTCCCTAAAACAATATGTACAAATTCCTTTCTTTTGGAACTTCAGATTTTGTAAATGACTCCTACTTAGAGGAAGTCAACACCATCCTTGAGTCCACACCAATTGTAGATCCTTCGGTTGCTCCACATATTGAGTATGAAGACTTGCTACCTAAACAAGTATTCATTATGCAAAATGAAGACCCCGACGAAACATCTATTAATTTTCCTTCCACCCCAGTGCTTAAACCTCTTCCCCCAGAATTAAAATATATTCAACTTGATCCGGATGGTAGTCATCCAGTAATTATATCTTCTCTGTTATCTAAGAATGAAGAGACACGTTTAATCCGGGTGATTAGGGAACATCGGTCTGCAATTGGTTGGTCCCTAGCCGACATTAAGGGAATTGACCCTAATGTTTGCACTCATCGTATCCATTTGGAGGATAAGAAGACTCGCGAACCTCGTCGCTTGAACCCTGCCATGAAAGAGGTGGTTAGGGAAGAAGTCTTACGCTTACTCGATGCGGGTATCATATACCCAATCTCTGATAGCGAATGGGTAAGCCCCATTCATGTAGTTCCTAAGAAATCGGGAGTTACCATGGTTCGTAACGGAAAGGGTGACTATGTTGTCACACAAGGTCTTATGAAATGGAGGATCTGTATTGATTACAGACGATTAAATGCTATGACACGAAAGGATCACTTTCCTTTACCTCTTATAGATCAAATGCTCGAACGCCTAGCTGGTCATGCTTTTTATTATTTTCTGGATGGCTACTCAGGCTATTTTCAGATTATTATTGATATTGATGACCAAGAAAAGACTACCTTCACATGTCCCTTTGGAACATATGCCTATAAACGAATGCCTTTTGGCCTTTGTAATGCTCCTGGTACCTTCCAGCGGTGTATGCTTCATATATTTAGTGACATGGTAGAGCGCTTTATGGAAGTTTTCATGGATGATTTTTCTATCTATGGAGACTCCTTCACGCATCGCTTGTCTAACCCTTCTAAGGTTTTGACACGGTGTGAAGAAAAGAGCCTCGCTTTAAACCGGGAAAAGTGTCATTTCATGGTGAAAAGGGCATAGTACTAGGTCACATCAAGATCTAGCGATGGCATCGAAGTAGATAAAGCCAAACTAGATAAGATAGCGACCCTACCTAAACGACGGACTGTCCGTGATATTAGAGCCTTTCTAGGCCATGCAAGTTTTTATAGGCGGTTTATTAAAGACTTCTCGAAAATAGCTAGGCCCTTAACTAATCTGCTTTTGAAAGATGCAATCTTTGATTTTAATTTTAACTGTACGCAGGCTTTTGAAACTTTAAAAGCCGCCCTAACCTCTGCACCAATTATACAGCCTCCCGATTGGTCTAAACCTTTCGAACTCATGTGTGATGCTAGTGACTATGCAGTTGGTGCAGTCTTGGGACAAAAACTAGATAATAAGTCCACTGTCATTTATTATGCTAGTAAAACCTTAAACGATGCTCAACGGAATTATTCAACTATCGAAAAAGAATTCTTAGCTGTCATTTATGCTTTAGATAAGTTTCGTCCTTATTTGGTTGGTTCTAAAACTTTAGTTTACATGGACCATGCACCGCTAAAGTACCTTCTTGCAAAGAAGGATGCTAAGCGAGATTAATCCGATGGATCCTTCTCCGCAAGAGTTCACATTAGAAATAAAGGACAAAAAGAGGGTCGAAAACGAAGTTGCCGACCACTTATCTAGACTCACAAACGACGATCAAAGTGATTACGAGTCCATACCTGACTCTTTTCCGATGAGCATCTATATGCGATTTTTTCAAAGACCATGGTATCTTCGACATTGTAAATTATTTAGCGGCCGATGTTATGCCTTATAATTGGTCAAGAAATGAACGTAAGAAGTTCTTGGCCGAGTTAAGTTATACCTTTGGGATGAGCCATACCTTTTAAGTATTGTGCGGATCGATTATTCGTCGTTGTATTCCCGGTGGGAATATAATGAAGTCCTATCATTCTGCCATGACAAAGAGTGTGGTGGCCATTTTAGTGGGATGAAAACAGCCGCTAAAGTTCTTCAATGTGGATTTTATTGGCCTACCCTTTTTAAGGATGCCCAAGTGCATTGCAAGACGTGTATTCGCTTGCCAAAAACTTGGGCTTAATCACGAAACGTAATATGATGCCATTAAATCCAATCTTGATAGTAGAAATTTTTGACGTTTGGGGCATTGATTTCATGGGTCCTTTCCCTGTTTCCCACGGTTTCATTTATATTCTAGTTGCCGTGGACTACGTGTCTAAATGGATAGAGGCCCTAGCTTGCCGTAGCAATGACCATAAGACCGTTGTATTTTTTATTAAAGAGTATATTTTCTGTCGGTTTGGCATTCCTAAAGCCATCATTAGTGATGGTAGAACACATTTTGCAAATTGAGTTGTTGCATCCCTAGTGAAAAAGTATGGAGTTACACACAAAGTAGCAACTCCTTATCATCCACAAACTAGCGGACAAGTAGAAGTTTCTAATAGGGAAATCAAAAAGATTTTAGAAACAACTACAAACCCTGATAGGAAAGATTGGTCGAAGCGTCTATCGGTTGCCTTATGGGCATATAGAACTGCTTTCAAAACTCCTATAGGTATGTCTCCCTTTAGACTTGTATTTGGGAAACCATGTCATTTGCCCGAATTAGAGCACCGTGCTCGTGGGCTATAAAAGCCTTAACTTCAATATTGATGAGGCGGGTGTCAAACGCAAGTTGCAATTGAATGAGCTTGAAGAAATCCGTGGCGATTCTTACGATCTCGCGAAGGATTATAAAGCTAACATGAAACGCGTGTTCATGATAAGCAAATCTTGCGCAAAAGAGTTTGTGGTCGGTCAAAAGGTCTTGCTTTACAACTCCCCGCCTCACATATTTTCCTGTGGAAACTAAAACCCGTTGGTCCGGTCCTTTTCTCGTTCTCAAGTCACCCCTTACGGGGCAATCACCTTGGTAAATCCCAATGAACAACATTACCTTTCAAGTTAATGGTCAACGGTTAAAACATTTTCACGAACTTCTGTCCCCTGATGTAGAGGAAGTCCTTTTACAGGACCCTGTCTATGAGGATTGACCTTTGTCATTGGTGTACTTCCTTTCACTTCCATATAGTGGTAAGTGCACCATTTAGGTAACCGGGCCCTCCCTATGGAGTGTGTGGCTGTAAGTACCGGATCCTAAGTCCACAGTTAACATAATTCATGTTTTCCACTTTTGCATGTTTTCTCGGTTTTTGAGTCATGTTCCCCTATAGGGTGAATTATGTATTTATTGTTTTTCGTTTTTCTTATAATAAACTAATAATAATAAAAAAAAAATAATAATAAATTCTTAATCATAGAAATAGCAATCCAACAAGTCTTGGGAATCGACTTTTAAACCACTACAAGTAGAACAAATTTTGTGTTTAAAAATTTGTTTGGGGGTGGGCAATCGGTCTTTCCATCTGGATTGCTCGAACTTTCCATTTGTGTTCCTTAGACCCATTACTTGTAGTTCAGTTGGGTTGACATAATCTAAACTTTTATTTCCTTTGTTCGCATAACTTACGTCACACACGCACTTCGAGGCGTTTTTCCACCTTCTTATACGTCACCCATGGCTGAAATTGAGTGTTTTATGGATCATTGGATTGGAAATTCTCTACTGATCATTTCCATAACTCATTCACCAAAATCGGGCCAGTAACGAAGCGGCAAAATCAATTTGAAATTGCGTGGAAACTCGGAAAATTTCGGAATTCAAGTTGGGCTTGGGCCCAAACCGGACGCACGTCTGTGCATCTCCTTCCTTCCCAAAACGCACTCTTCTTTCCTTTTCAACCCGCCGGTTACTAAGGTTTAAAACAAACCTTAAACACCAAAATAAAAAAAAAAAAAAAAAAGAGAGAGAAAAGAAAACCTAACTACACCAACGCCAAGAAATTCAAATTCAACTAAATCTTCTCCAAACCATTACCACCACCAACCTAACTCCGAAAAACAGCCACCAATTCAAGTAACCACCGCCACCACCGTTGTTTTTAGTAGTTTTTCTTCAAACTCGCCTCCCCCACAGTCTACAAAACCATTAGTTGTCTCAGAAACTTCAATGGCGCTATGACGAAGAATTTTGCCGGAGCACGCGTTTGCTTCCAACAGCTTCGCGCCATTTTACGACGCGGAGATGATTAGGAGGCATTGAACGGATTTGTGGTACTTTCGGTGAGGAGTTCTATCACTATGATTTGGTAGAACAGTTTTATAAGAAGCGAGAATTGGAGGGGATAGGATTTTCATAAAGGTAGCGAAACGAGGAGGGAAGTAACGACGGTTGTTGGTCGAATCGTTAGGAATTACGCTTGAAAGCAACCTCGTAATCACAATTCGTGAATCCCAAGATACCGGAGTTCCCGCTTTGATAAAGGATACCGCCGTGGAGGGTGAATACAATCCGACATCTCATTCCGCCACCAACTCCTCGAATCAATCAACCGGCAGTAGCTCGGTGGATTGGTAGGAACGCCCCTGAAAAGACAAAGTCGGTGATATCGGCATGCAATGTCTGCACGTTCTCTGGATTTTGCAAACAAATAAGTATAATTTCTGCATCCTCGATTTAATGTTTAATGTGATTCGAGGAGTGGGGAAGAGCTTGGCGCCTCTTCCCGTATTGATCACTAAGATCATGCTCTCCTTTAGAGCTGTTGCAAGATCTGCTCCTATTAAGATCAAATTGCATTCTAATGCAAGTATCTATACGGATTACATCCAAGAGACTTGGCCGTTGTCTGAAGAAAACATGGTTGAGTCGGAGGATGAAAGGGAGGATATGACATGTCTGGATGACGATGCATTAGAGAAATGTAGTTCTAATTTAGAACGCATGCAAGTGTTGCGAACTGCCTTGCGTTGCGTCTATGGTATTTGTGAAGATATCCGAGATAGGACAGATTGTAGTTCGAAAGAAGCAAACGAACCTTCAGACGAGATTTGAAATGCTCGAAGGGGTTCAGGACGATATCTTGTCTAACATGGAGACTATCCACCAGCATCAACAAGCCCAGTATGCAGTAATCAGGACTGAGATGGAAGCACAGCGCTTGTTCCGAATAGAGATGCTACGACACATGCCACCCGTGGAGGACTCTGTTTCAGCCGACACTATACCAAAACAGGATATCCTTAACAGTGCAGGACCGTTACTAAAAATATTTGTAACACTTTTTATCCGTAACTGTTTGGGCGTTATTAATGTGTTAATTTATTTACTTACAGTTTTTAACCGTTACAAAATTATTTATAGTAACAGTTAGTTAGCGTAACTGAAATTAATTACTAACGGTTTTTCAGAATCAAATGTGTTAATTATTTCCAACAATAGTAACAGTTTTTTGAAGTTAGTAACAGTTTTTTTGTGTAGAATATGCGTTACTAATTGAAGCATTTACTAATGGTTTTTGCACCCATTGCTAACGTTTCTGCTTCCACGTAAATGTTACTCAATGAAGAGATTAGTAACGGTATGTTGCCGTTACAAAAAATTTTGTATTTAAAAAAAATAATTTTTACCCTGCCACCTATTTACCACCTTTGCCTGCATAACATGTCTCCCTTTTGTTTTTTAAAGAATTCCACAAAAGCCCAATAAAAAGAAAACCTCACAAGTACATCTCATCAAATACTAATTTTTATTATTACAAATCACAACCAAAAAGTCATACATAATGAGTATGCGAATTCTGAAATTTGTTGCACCAAAACGAAATAAACATTTCTTCAAAATCAATTGATAGTAAAACTTATCCTCGTCTCCTTCGACTATCTAGGCCTTGACACTTCATGAATCTTGTATCCTAAGAATAACATAAAAGTAAAATACGTAAGATAGGCAAAATAAAAAAAAAAAAAAAAAACATTCAATCCTGAATTGAGTCAATATAATGCTAATTAATTTCAATTACCTCAAAAAATTTCCAACCAAGTGCCTAAAGTTAAAGTAGCCACCGCGATTGTATGCATTCTCCTCATATATTGCCTACACGTGGCTGCACCCAGGAGAAAAGTCGAAGATAATGGGACGCCATGTGATTTAATCAAACTTAACTAAGTAAGCAATTATAAGATTCGTAATAAAGTTAGTAAACTGTATACATCGATCCTTATTTGATTCTAAAATATTATCAAGAAACTCTTGGAAAATTGTCGTAAACTATTAAAATCGTTACCTACCTGTACATATATATTCTATTATTTGACTATAAGCTTTGTTTGTTCAACGATAAATGAGATATGATAACTAAATGAATAATATTGCTATTACAATTAAATTGCTTTAATAACAAAGATGGCAAGTATGAGGACATGCACGAGTTAACAAAGATATATCGTGAGCAAATTGGTAATGAAATCAAACAAAGGTCTCTAGTATGACATAAATATAGACATTTGGCACAGTTTCATTATAATATTAAGCTTTTAATCAAATGCAATACTAACTACAATATTCTAGATATGTCCAGGCACCTAAGAAGGGAAAAGTGTATACCTGGTACTGAGGCATAGAACCCAATTTGGTAACTATTGTCTAATCGGTGATGCTTCGACAAATAAGCAGCCTGGCCCATATATGCTAACATAAGTGTTGGGTACAGCAAGAAAGTGAAGGTAATCTGTAGTTGGACAGAGAGTAAGCATTTGCCAAAATTACAACATAAAACAATAGAAGTGTAATTGTTGGTGGAAAGACCTGAATTACAGTGTAGGAAAAGTAATGGTAACACAATCTATATACCAGTGAAACAAGAAGAGCACAATATATACTAGTGAAACAAGAAGAGCATATGTGACAATCGTCTTCACTAACATGCTAAAAGATGCACTTGCAAATCCAATATGGACAAATGTTAAGAAACTGGCAGACCAAGATAAATATCTCATCATGCAAATGCAAACTAATTCTAGACAATAGACCCTCGAAGTGTCACTAAAAGTTCATTCCCTTAGAGATCTTGTGAAGCTAACAACGAAATATTACCCCATGTTGTATAAGAAGCAATCCCCATTTGTAGCTAGCCAAATGTAGCTTTTATGCATGCGACAGGCTGCAGAGACACCAACAAGAGACTTTCCTGCCTGCAAAATGCAAAAGAATAACCTATAAATCATAACCATATTCGACCGGAGGATTATCCTTGCATACTGCCAACCCAGACAAAACCTTCTACTTGAAAAGTGATTCACCACAAAGTATCTCATTAATTAAACTAAAGCAAAAACAAGATGAACAGGAAAAACAGACAAATCTGAAAGTCATACAAACTTTAGAAAGAAAGGGTCTTAATGTGTCTCTTCACTCTCACCATAATAAAATTTACTCTCACGAAAGAATACCCAAAAATATAAGACAAAGCCCAACCAGTGCCAAACATTTTACTCAAGCTCTTTCCCTGGTACGGTCGTGGTTGCGCTTGAGGCTTAAGCTCTTAAAATATGTTTGCAATGGCCTGTGTGTGGCCTGCAGTGGCCTGTGTTTGGCTTGCAGTGGCCACTTGATGCTCCGGGACCTTAGGCATGATAATGATTTAATACCAACAGCAATGACAATAAATTCTTCAGTTCAAGTCTAGAGATTCTATCCCTGAAACATGGAGTAAGAACTAAGAAGTCCCTTAAACCATTTATACACAAAAGAGATAAGGGCATGAATATACAAATGAAACTACAAAACCATAGCCAAAAAACTGAACAGAAAAAAAATTCAGACTTCTGCACCATAGACTTTAGTAGCGTAACAGCTTAAGTTCCAAAAACATAGCAGCTATCGCTATTCCTAAAGTGCAAAGAGAGACAACAACAATTTCATCTACTCACAATTGGATCTCTATACAACCTATCTAAACTTAACACTCACAAATACAAGTTCTCTCAGGCACTCTAATTACTTGTTACCTCCACAGTCCACGCTTTTCAATAATAGTTCCAAATCACCATAATGAACAAGGAGGTAACTCATTGTAACTAGATTAAAAATTCAGAAAAATAATAATTACTTGAGATTTACAATATTAGATTTAAAAACTTGATACACAAAATAAATTGCAAAACTAAGCACCAAAAACATGAAAATTTTAAACTTGTCGCAATTCAAAGCTAAAATTGCGTCCAATCAAGAGCTTATTACTAATATATATGGAATGTACGTGGTTCTTAAAGCAAGAAGTACTTACAGCAGACCTAGAGTTTAGTGGAAAAGAAATACACCAGACCTAGTATTCATATTATTAGTTGGAAGCACATACCGTCTGATCACCAGAATTTCATAATCAAAAAATAAAATTAGGATAATTATAAAATAATCGAGTGAAGACTGAAGAAGAATATATAAGCGAGGAACAATCCACAAACCAGGAAACTAAAATCACGAACTCCAACACCCACATATAAAACAGGCGACATATGAAAATCAAAATCAAAATTTTCCATTGAAGAATACAAGATATCAAAATAAAAATCATACCTTTGGCTATAAATGAAGCAACTATAGCACCGAAACTAATTTTATATGTGGATTAAACACCTATCAGTGTGAAAAAAAGCTAAAGAGTAGAAATTAGATGGTAATAATTATGAAACCATAGAAGAATAAGGCGAAGGAAGGAAAAACTACCGGATGGAGGCGGCGCGGCAGTGGCAGAATTGTTGATTAGGTTGTGCGAGAGAGAGGCGATGGAAAAATAAGAAGAGATGAAAAATATAATTTTGGTTTTAAGTTTTAGAGAGGAGAAGAAAAGAGAAGAGCACGGCCTTTTCATTTTTTCCCTCTCGCTCAAAATTCTTATTTTGGTTTTTACTTTTTTTATTTCTATTAACCTTTAATTATAGTCCCTTACGGTTCTTAGTCAAAACAAAAATTTTAAAATAAGTTACAAATTAATTCTCAAATCCGAAAAAATTAAAGTAACACTTTAGTTGCAATTTTAACGTCCAAAAAACGTTAGGAATGTAGTTACACCTCAAAAACATTAGAAACAAAAAAAAGTGTGCGTTACTAATATCCTCTTTTGGTGTAGTGCGAGTCCGACAGGCATGAGCGTCGTCGCCAAAGGACAGATGGTTCAAGCCATTCTCCATGCAAGGACCAATCTCCATCTCAGGGTCCATCTTCATCACATAACTAGGTGTTCACCATCAGTTGTGTTCGCTGTTATTTCATGGTTTTGATTGTTTTATTAGTTGGATTTTAATTAAGTAGTTAAATTTAAATATTAATGTGTTTGTTTTATGTTGTTTGGATTTAAATTTTATTTTTAATATAATTGGTTAATTTCGAGTACTGCTTGTTTTTATCATTAATCCCACCTTCCCGACTTGTTTGGGGGTGATAATATTTATACCGAGCATAATTCGTTATATGATCATCTGCGGTAAAGTTGTCTTGGAGGAAAGGTTGAGAATTTGGCCGATATCGGCATATATATGATTTGTGTGGTGGTAGCATGAAATCTAGGAGAGTTTAGAAGTTACTATTCTAAATCCAATATAAAAGATACCAGGATTTTTAGAAAATCAAGAAGATGGGTTGTTTCCGTTTTCGGGTTTGGAATTTTTCTATTTTCGGAAATTGCCTTAAAATAATTTGGGAACTTGCCGATTCGTTTTGGAAGCTCAGAACTTATTTAAACTCCCTTCATTCTACACTAACAAACCACACTACACCCCACCATCATCCCGCACCTTTCACTCCAAGCTTTTCCTTCTTTTTCCTCTAAACTCCCGTTTCAAAGACTTACGAAGCGCCTGCTGCGCCTGCATACAATTTCACTCGGTTTAGTCGAGGCGACCAGCCCCATCCTCCTGACACACACTGGCCCAAACACTGTAATTTTAAAAACCCCTAAGCGCGACCAGCGCCCTGCCATCTGTGAACACGGAAGTTCCAATTTTTTGTGGGTCTTTCCGGGATTTTTGAACTGCTCAAGGAGTCGCTGAGATGACATCTCCTATAGTCATACCGAACAGTCTTTTCGAAGACGTATTGGGAACCGAGACCTATGGACATTGGTTCCGGCCACGATCCTCGCAGTTAGGATGGCGCCATCTACCGGTAAGTGATGACGATTCATATTCACCAAAAGCTTATCGCTTATTTCTACGACCACGCGTTAAATTCTATTGTAATCGGGATGGAGAACAAGAATTCTCTCAATCAGAGTCGATGACACGACACATAATTTCAATAAACATGTGGTCGCTTTAGTTTCGTGGATTACCAATACCGATCCTGCTCACACATGGGCATATATGACCCGATAATGCATATCTTTATGATTATACATATTTCCATGAGTATTATGGGGGGGAGGGGTATTTCGAGTAATGGACCGAGGGCGATATAAACATTGCCCTCGGTAGCCTTTCCCTAAACGTAGGCACCACCATGTTATTGATCCCGATGAATATTTTGGGGAATGGCGGTTCATTTTCGCAAAACATGATCGGCTGGTGACATTTTCCTCGCTTTAGGCGAGGGACATTGCCCGATATGACATTCCCCGAAGTTTTAGTCGCTAGTCTTAAGAGAGCCCAAACCATGAGGCGTAAGTATCTTCTTATGTCCGTGTTGGTAAAAGCCGCGATCATGCGTAGTTGTTTACCTGTATTCGTGCACAATTCACAGATTGGAAAAGGGTTGAAGTCATGAGACCCACCATCAGGGTGGTTCGCTCATTCGCGAATAATGACTTGGCCAGGATGGCAAAATTTCATTTGGTGCGCCCGCACATCCCATCGGACATAATAACACTTAACAAAGTTAGCGGTAGTAGATGATAAATGGCGGAAAGCTTGGCAAGTTATAATGGACCGGCGGGATCTTGAAGGAACCTCATCTCTTTGATGAGGAGGAGGATGCTTAAAAGCGGAGATAAGGTAAGTTTTAGTTTTGTTATTGTCTGCTTATGTCCTAAGCAAATTTAATTGCTTAACCCCATAATGGGTGGAACTCTTATAGAGTTGCGTCGAGTATTTTTTATTTCCTATATTAGTATGTTCTAACCTTGTTTTGCGATGTCCCGAATTTCACGCCGTTTCCATGGTATTTTTCTACCCTCTTTATTTAAATGCTTTGAGGACAAAGCATGTTTCTTGTTTTAGGGCATAGAAACACGTGTAATTAAGGCATATGTTAGGATATAGAAATGTATAATATGCATTTGTTTTCAAGTTAAAAATTTTCAAAACATAAATAAATAAGTTTATGCTATACACTTAGGAATATTGGTATTGTGTTCTTTCTCTATGCTCTTAACAATCTAGAAGTCTCAATGAAGCTTTTGCATCGGAATAATTGTTAGAAACTTAGGTTAATATGTAGGTAATAATCTTTGCATCTATCTATAAATATATTACATGAGTATCTATGATTGTTAGCAATGAAGTTTAAAGCTATGCTAGAGTACTTATTCTACAAATCCTGTGAGAATATAGCCTAAAGCCTTATATGAGCGAAAACATTTGAGAAATGACACAAGGGAGAAGTAAAATCCGGATAGAGAAATCACACGCCCACTTGCTTGATCACTATGCCATATCCTAAGCGAGAATTTAGGCCCTCTTTGGATCGATATAGCCAGAAATTCAAACCTATGAATTATTTTCCGCTAGTCGCCTAAGCCCCTCGAGCCTTTCTTTAGCCTTTCATAACCCACAAATCCTTTACCCTGTTACAAAAAACAAAAAAAAAAAAAAAAAAATAAAATAAAATCAACCTACCCAATCTAGAATAAGTCCGAGAATAGAATGAGGAAGAAAGAAGAAGAGAAAAAAAAGTGTAAAAACAAAAGTTAGTTAATTGCTTCCGAAAATAAAAGAAAGAAGTTTCCATCCAAAGAAAAGAAAAATAAAAATAGAAATAAAATAAAAACTCCTAAAAAAATAGAATAAAAGGAGTTAAAAGCCAAAGAAAAAAAAAAAAAAAAAAAATGCTAAGGATGGAAACAAAGTGTAGAAGCAAAAAAAAGTAAATAACAAGGTTTTCTCTAAGTTACATAATATGAAGACTCTACTATCTCGGACTTGTCCTTTTGAATATCCATTTCTTTTCTTCTTAAACCATCTCCTAATCCCCAACACCTAATAAAGACCTCTAGCTCAATTAGGAATAGGTTAGTGTGATAGTAAGTGGCGATGTGTTTGATCGACTCCGGCTTCCTTGTTGTCATTGAGATTGTAAGGTAAAAGTGTGCCCACCGCATTAATGAGTAAATAAACTTGAGCTAAAAAAAATCGAGTGGTTTTCGCCTTGACATTTATGTGAGGACCTACATAAGGACGCTCTTCCGAGTTTTCAGAAACGAACCTGCTAGGCATTTCATAGTATTACTCATAGTATTTATATTTGTATCATAAATGATTGATTATTATGCATACATTAGCTTAGGTTTTTGACTTGGTTATTCTTATTCATTTGCTAGTGAGATATATAGATAGTTGGGACATAAATGAGGAAACAATAGTTTTATTTCTTAGTCGTTGTAGTATAGTTGAAGTTTGTGAGTACCTTCACTGGAAAACTCTCACGAGGTTATAACTCGTCCACTAGGGAATTCCTAGTGGTTTAAGCGCCTTGTCAGCATATAGTCAATGCAATCGCATTTCAAATAAACGAGTAGTTAGAACTCCATTTTTGGTCACTTATTCTAATTTCTCATCTTTGCTTGAGGACAAGCAAAATGCTGTTTGGGGGTGGTTGGATAAGAGCCCAAAACTGTAGTTTTAACCCTGTAACAGGCATACTTTTAGACCAATTATGTGAGTAATAATTAAGAGTTAACACTGATTACGTGTTTCTATGCATTTCAGGTTTCAAAGTTTATTATGTGCAGAAATGTGCCACTTTAGCGAGATAAAGGAGCTAAGGTCGGTTACTAAGGAGTTCCGTGATTAAAGGCCAAGATTCAAGAAGACAAAGCCTTTCTAAAGCCCGGTCAAAAGCTGAAAAGTCGACGCGGGCTAAAACAGCACACAAGTCAGCAGAACTTCTGAAGGCCGTATCTTTGGACTCAGACCTCGGAATGGGGCCTACCTTATGTCAAAACGACCGGCTCGGGAAGAGCTTTCCAATGGTCTAAGCTTTGATCCAATCAGAGGAGCAAAAGTGGACGAAAGGTCTGTTGAAGCCAACTGCAGCTGAAGAGGCCTTTTTGGACTGAAAGAATTGGGTTTTGGGCCTGATTCTCTGGCCCAAAACATGGCTCCAAGCCCATGCACGATTTTTGGATCTGGTGATATGAAAACAAAAGCTTAGATCTTTGTTAATGGTAGCTAGTTAGACCTAAAACCATATAGATAATTCTAGATCTAGTTTTCAGTAGATTAATTAAGTTTTAGTTCCATTTTCAATTCTTGTTTTAGATTAAGTCTTTGAATCATTGTTCTTGATTGATTAGATAAATAAAATAGTTATTTTGTCAATTTCGATTTTTGTCATCTCAATTTATAGATCTAGTTTTAATTCTTGTTGATTATCATTTCGTAGTTTAAGTAGATTGAAACATTGTTAGTTAATTTAGTCAAGTTAGAATTTTAATATGATGAGTAGTTATAATTCAATGGGAAATGATGGTTTGATGACTCAAGGCTAAAACCTCCATTAGAGGGGTTGATGAAGCTTTGATGAAAACTTAGTGGTATAGTGTAGAAACATTGTAGAATCTATTCCACTCTAGAAGGTCGTGATTCGCCATGAGAATGGGTGGACGATCTCACATGCTAGTTAGTATTTGGTAGAAATGCCATGAACACTAGGGATTAGAACTCAAAATTCTTGCCGTAAGAACGTAAGAATCGAGATACAAGAATCTATGCTAGGTTATTAAGTTGGATTTGAGGTGGATTCAATTCCCCTCTAATCCTTTATCTAGATTAAAAAACAATCATATTTCCATAGCATTCGTAGTTTAAATTCAACATAATCAATTTCATATTGTATCGTAGTATAACACCCTTCGTAAATCTGTCATTAGACTTAAGACCGACAAATTAGACTATAAAACATTCCATGCTAGAGAACTAGGAGTGGAACGAACTTGTTACTTCACTTTATTTCGATAGAATTGAGAGTAGAAACTTTGATAAATATAGGCTCATAACCTAGTTTAGTTTACTTACGTTTTGAGTTCATCGTTCATTTCGTAGGTAAACTATTCATTTTATGTTTTATCACAAGGTCAGGGGAATTATAATAATTATAACAACCAAGCGCAACCACGGCAAAGTCAAGCACAAGGTCAGGGTAATTATAATAGTTATAATACCAATAGAGGTATCGTTTCGATTAACAATAATAACTATCACACCCCGCCCATAAATAATCAACGTGAGATAGTTCCAGTCGCACCACCTGTGACTACTACACCTACACAACCGGATCGTTTCGACACCTTTATACAGGTTACCCAACAACTTTTCCAATCAATGACTCAATCGAACCAACAGATCTTACAATCCATAAATCAGGGAATACAACAGTTAGCCCAAGAGAAAGCCGAACCAAAAGGCGTGTTTCCAGGACAAGCGATACCAAACCCTAAAATAGCAAACACAGCCTTTGAGGTAAACGGTAATACTAGTACGGAAACTACAATCGTAGGTGACCTAAATGCCATCACCACTCTCCGCTCTGGAAGAGTGGTTGATAACAAAGTAACTATGCCTATAGTTACCCCATCAGGACTCCCTACACCGGATATCGAACTAGATACCAAAATAGAAACCAAGAGCCTACCACCGTAGAGGGTACCCGTTAAACCACAAACTAAGAAACGAAAGCCAAGGTTACACATCAAGTCGAGCCATACGCTAAATATAGAGCTTAAACTACCGCTCCCTCGTAAATTAGCCATGCTCACCGTGAATACAAACTTTGAGGAGATTAGGAACGCGTTTTCAAAAATCTAACGATAAACCTTCCTTTTCTCGAAGCTATTAAAAAGCTACCTAACCACGTTAAGTTTCTTAAGGAGTTGTGCACTACTAGGCGTAAGACTAACATACCTAAAGACGCCTTTCTAACTGAACAGTTCCCAACTTTATCCAAAAATAATGGAATTGTTAAGTACAAGGACCCCGGGTCGCCCCATCAGAAAATGCACCTTAGGAGAATCCCACACGACGACCGCTTTATTAGACTTGGGGGGCGAGTGTTAACTTACTCCTGTTTTATTTGTATAAACAAATAGGTCTACAAGAAATGTAACCTACAAAAATGACGTTGCAGTTAGCAGACAGGTCTATAAAGTATCCTAAGGGTGTAGTGGAAAACGTGCTTGTTAAGGTTCAGGATTTTTACTATCCTGCAGATTTTGTTATCCTCGATACAGAAGTCGCTAATGACTCTGTACCGATCATCTTAGGGCGCCCCTTCTTGGCAACTGCCAATGCGCTTATAATTGCCGCGATGGTAAGATGTCCTTATCTTTTGGCCATCTTTCTGTTGAGGTAAATGTTTTTAAAATGATGAAACAGCTACTTAATCGTCTATAGATGGGGAGGTTAGCATGATTGAGAGCTTAGCTCAAGATTATTTTAATAACACGTTTCCCGAAAACCATATGTATAAATTCCTTTCTTTTGGAACTTCATATTTTGTAAATGACTCCTACTTAGAGGAAGTCAACACCATCCTTGAGTCCACTCCAATTGTAGACCCTTCGGTTGCTCCATATACTGAGTATGAAGACTTGCTACTTAAGCAAGTATTCATTACGCAAGATGAGGACCCTGACGAAACATCTATTGACTTTCGTTCCACCCCGGTGCTTAAACCTCTTCCCCCGGAGTTAAAATATATTCAACTTGATCCGGATGGTAGTCATCCGGTAATTATATCTTCTCTGTTATCTAAGGATGAAGAGACACGTTTAATCAGGGTGATTAGGGAACATCGGTCTGCGATTGGTTGGTCCCTAGCCGACATTAAGGGAATTGACCCTAATGTTTGCACTCATCGCATCCATTTGGAGGATAACGCGAAGACTTCTCGCGAACCTTAGCGTCGTTTGAACCCTGCCATGAAAGAGGTGGTTAGGGAAGAAGTCTTACGATTACTCGATGTGGGTATCATATATCCAATCTCTGATAGCGAATGAGTAAGCCCCATTCATGTAGTTCCTCAGAAATTGGGAGTTACCATGGTACGTAACAGAAAGGGTGACTATGTTGTCACACAAGGTCCTATGAAATGGAGAATTTGTATATGATAATAATAATAATAATAATAAATAATAATAAAAAAAATTTCTAAAATCATAGAAATAGCAATCCAACAAGTCTTGGGAATCTGACTTTAAACGACCCACATTTAAAACAAATTTTGTGTTTAAAAATTTGTTTGGGGGTGGGCAGTTGATCTTTCCATCCGGATTGTTCGAACTTTCCATTGTGTTGCTTAGGCCCGTTAGTCGTAGTTCATTCGGGTTGACGTTATCTATAACGTAGATTCCCTTCGTTCGCATAACTTACATCACTCACGCACTTCGAGGCATTTTCCATCTTCTTATACGTCACCCATGGTTGGAATTTAGTGTTTTACAGATCATTGGATTGGAAATTCTCTGCTGATCATTTCCATAACTCATTCGCCAAAATAGGACCAGTAACGAAGCCACAAATTGAATTTGAAATTGCGCGAAATATCGAAAAAGTTCAGAATTCGAATTGGGCTTGGGCCCAAACCGCACGCACATCTGTGCGTCTCTTTCCTTCCCAAAAATGCACAGTTTGTTTCCTTTTCCAATCCCGCCGGTTACCAAATTTTAAAACAAAACTTAAACACCAAAATAAAAAAAAAACAAAAACACACCTATCTACACCACGCCCATTGTAAC
The DNA here is from genome assembly GCF_015680905.1 of Coptis chinensis. Lineage (NCBI taxonomy): Eukaryota > Viridiplantae > Streptophyta > Magnoliopsida > Ranunculales > Ranunculaceae > Coptis > Coptis chinensis. The sequence goes on from NC_141459.1 coordinate 37,969,308, forward strand.
CAACAGCCCGAGTCCTCTCAAACAAAATTTCCACACCACCGAAAATAGCCACCAATTCAAGCTCCCAACCTGCCACCGTACCCACCATCGCCACCACCAGTGTTTTAGGTTGTTTTACATCAAACTCGCCTCCTCCACCGTCTACAAAACCATTGGTTGTTTCAAAAACTTCAATGGCGCTACGACGAAGAATTTTGTCGGAACAGGCATTTAGGCCCGACCATTTCGTGCCATTCTATGCAGCGGAGATGATTAGGAGGGATTGGAATGGACTCTGGTACTCGACTGAGGAGTTCTACCACTTTGATTTGGTAGAACAGTTTTATAAGAAGCGAGAATTGGAAGGGGATAGGATTTTCATTAAGGTAGCAGGAACGAGGAGGGAAGTAACGAGACAGTTGTTGGCTGAGCTATTAGGAATTACGCTTGAAAGCAACCTAGAAACGACCATTCAAGAATCCCAATATACTGGAGTTCCTGCTTTGATGAAAGATACTGTCGTGGAGGGTGAATACAATACGAGTTCTCATTGCGTTAAGCCAGGGCAACCACGAGAACCAATCAACCGGGGCAGAGCTTCGGTGGATTGGTAGGAACGCCCCTCGGGGAAAGAAAAAAAGTCGGCGACATCGGTCCGCAATGTCCCGCGCGTCTCTCGGATTTTGCAAAACGAATAAGTATAATTTCTGCATCCTCGATTTAATTTTTAAGGTGATTAGAGGAGGGGAAAGAGCATTAAGCCTCTTCCCGTATTGATCACTAAGATCATGCTCTCATTTAGAGTTGTCACAAAATCTGCCCCTATTATGATCAAGTTGCATTCAAATGCAACTATTTATGCTGAGTGCATCCAAAAGACTTGGCAGTTGTCGGAAGATGATGTGGTTGAGTCGGGGGATGAAAGGGAGGATATGACATGTCTGGATGACGATGCATTAGATAGTTGTAGTTCTAATTTAGAACGCATGCAAGTACTACAAACTGGCTTGCGTTGCGTTTATGGTATTTGTGAAGATATCCGAGATAGACAGATTGTACTTCGAAATAAACAAACGAACCTTCAAACGAGAGTTGAAATGCTCGAAAGGGGTTAGGAAGATATCTTGTCTAATATGGAGACTATGCACCAGCACCAAGAGGACCACTATATAGTACTAAAAGCTGAGATGGAAGCACAGTGCTTGCTTCAAATAGAGATGCTACGTCGCATGCCAACCTTGGAGGATTCCGCCTCGGACAAGTCCGGAGGGCATGGCGTCGTCTCCGGCGACGATGGCTCAAGCCATTCTTCATCCCAGGACCAATCTCCATCTCAGGGTATGTCTTCATCACGCGGCTAGGTGTTTCAAAGAATGTTGTGTTCTGATATTACTTTGTCGTTATTTATTTTATGGTTTTGTTAGTTGGATTTTATTTCAGTAGTTAAATTTAAATATTAATTTGGTTGTTTTAGATTGGTTGGATTTAATATTATTTTAATAAAATTGGTTACTTTCGAATTGTGCGTGTTTTATCATTAATTCCACCTTCCCGAATTGTTTGGGGGTGGTAATATTTATACCGAGCATAATTCGTTATATGATCATCTTCTGTAAAGTTGTCTTGGAGTAGAGGTTGAGAATCTGGCTGATATCGGCATATCTATGAATATGTGTGGTGGTAGCATGAAACCTAGGAGAGTTTAGAAGTTACTATCTAAATCCAGTATAAAAGATACCAGGGTTGTTAGAAAATCAAGAATATGGTTTGTTTCCATTTTCGGGTTTGGAATTTTTCTATTTCCGGAAATTGCCTTAAACAATTTGGCAACTTGCCGATTCGTTTTGGAAGCTCAGAACCTATTTAAACTACCTTCATACTACACTCACAAACCACACTACACCCCACCATCATCCCTCACCTTTGACTCCAAGCATTTCCTTCTTTTTCCTCTTAAACTTCTACTTCACGAAACGGCTGCGCCTCGATGAAGCGCCGCTTCTATACACCTGTCGAAAAGTTTACTTTCGGAGCCTGGCGCTGCCCTCGACCTCTGTAAACAAAGAAATTTCCAATTTTCTGAGGGTTTTTCCAGGATTTTCGGAGCTGTTCCAGAGAGTAGTTTTGAGATGACATCTCCTACAGTCATTCCCGAACGATGCTCAAGAGTTGATGGGAACCGATACCTATGGAGCATCATTCATGGCCGGATCGCGGCAGATTAGGATGACGCCATCTACCGTAAGTGATGACGATTCATATTCAAAGATGACTTCTTCGCTTATTTCTACGACCACGTTAGCTTCTATTGTAATCAGGATGGAGAACAAGAATTCTCCGTCGTAGTCGATGACACAACATTAGAATTCAATAAATATGTGGTAGCTTCAGTTTCGGGATTACCAATACCTGATCCTGTTCACATATGGGGATATATGATCGATAATGCATACCTTTATGATTATACATATTTCCATGAGTATTATGGGGGAGGGGTATTTCGAGTAATGGACCAGGGGCGATATAGCATTGCCCTCGGTAGCTTGTCCCTAAACATAGGCACCACCATGTTATTCATCCTGATGAATATTTTGGGGGAATGGCAGTTCACTTCTGCAAATAGTACTGCTGGTGACATTTTCCTCGCTTTAGCTGAGGGACGTCGCCGATATGACATTCCCCGAGTTTTAGTCGCTAGTCTTAAGAGAGCCCAAAGCATGAGGCATAAGTATCTTCTTATGCCTGTTTTGGTAAGCCGTATCATGCGTAGTTGTTTACCTGTATTCTGTGCCAAATTCACAGATTGGAAAAGGGTTGAAGTCATGAGACCCACCAATTGGGTGGTTCGCTCATTGCGAATAATGACTTGGCCGGGATGGCAGGTGCAGCCTCATTTGGTTAGCCCGTACATCCCATCAGACATAATAACACTTAAAAGGTTAGCATTAGTAGATGATAAATGGCGGCAAGCTTGGCAAGTTATTTATAATGGCCTGGTAGGATGCGAAGGAACCTCATCTCTTTGATGAGGAGGAGGATGCTTAAGCGGGAGATAAGATAAGTTTTTAGTTTTGTTATTGTCTGCTTATGTCCCAAGCAATTTAATTCTGTTAACCCCATAACGGGTGGAACTCTTATAGAGTTGCGTCAGTTTTCCTTCCTATATTAGTATGTTCTACCCTTGTTTTGCAGATATTCCATAATTTCACACGTTTCTATGGTATTTTTCTACACTCTTTATTTAAATGCTTTGAGGACAAAGCATGCTTCTTGTTTGGGGGGGGGCATAGAAACACGTGTAATTAAGGCATCTGTTAGGATATAGATATGTATAATATGTATTGGTTTTCAAGTTAAAAATTTCAAAAATATAAATAAATAAGTTTATGCTATACACTTAGGAATATTGGTATTGTTTTCTTTCTCTATGCTCTTAACAATCTAGAAGTCTCAATGAGCTTTTGCATCGTATAATTGTTAAAAACTTAGGTTAATATGTAGGTAATAATCTTTGCATCTATCTATAAATATATTACATGAGTATCTATGATTGTTAGCAGTAAGTTTTTGAAATCTAGGCTAGAGTACTTATTCTACAAATCCTGTGAGAATATAGCCTAAAGTCTTATATGAGCGAAACATTTGAGAAATGACACAAGGGAGAAGTAAAATCCAGATAGAGAAATCACACGTCCACTTACTTGATCACTATGCCATATCCTATGCGAGAATTTAGGCCCTCTTTGGATCGATATATCTAGAAATTCAAACCTATGAATTATTTTCCGCTAGTCGCCCCTCTGAGCCTTTCTTTAGCCTTCCATAAACCACAATTCCTTTACCCCGTTACAAAAACAAAACAAAATAAAAAAATTCAACTTACCCAATCTAGAATAAGTCTGAGAATAGAATGAGTGAAGAAAGAAGAAGAGAAAAACCTGTGTAAACAAAAATTAGTTAGTTGCTTCAGAAAAGAAAAGAAAAAGAAAAATAGAAATAAATAAAAACTCCAAAAATAGAATAAAAGGGAGTCAAAAGCCAAAAAAAAGAAAAAGAAAAATATGGCTAAGGATGGAAGAAAAGTATAAAAGCAAAAGAAAATAACAAGGTTTTCTCTAAGTTACATAATATGAAGACTCTATTATCTCAGACTTGTCCTTTTGAATATCCATTTCCTTCCTTCTTAAACCATCTTCTAATCCCCGCAACACCTAATAAAGACCTTTAGCTCAATTAGGAATAGGTTAGTGTGATAGTAAGTGGAAGATGTGTTTGATCGACTCCGGCTTCCTTATTTGTCATTGAGATTGTAAGGTAAAGTGTGCCCACCGCATTTACCGGAGAGTAATAAAACTTGAGCGGAAAAATCAGAGTGGTTTTTGTCTTGATATTTATGTGAGGACCTACTTAAGGACGCTATTCCGAGTTTTCAGAAACGAACCTGCTAGGCATTTCATAGTATTACTCATAGTATATATATTTGTATCATGGATGATTGATTATTATGCATATATTAGTTTAGGTTTTTGACTTGGTTATTCTTATTCATTTGCTAGTGAGATGTATAGATAGTTGAGACATGAATGAGGAAACAATAGTTTTATTTCTTAGTCGTTGTAATATAGATGAAGTTTGTGAGTACCTTCACTGGAAAACTCTCACGAGGCTATAACTCGTCCACTAGGGAATTCCTAGTGGTTTAAGGCCTTGTTGCATATGGTCAATGCAATCGCACTCAGCGAAACGAGAGTAGTTAAAACTCCATTTTTGGTCACTTATTCTAATTTCTCATATTTGCTTGAGGACAAGCAAAATGCTGTTTGGGGGTGGTTTAATAAGAGCCCAAAACAGTAGTTTTAACCCTGTAACAGTCATACTTTTAGACCAATTATGTGAGTAATAATTAAGAGTTAATACTGATTATGTGTTTTTATGCGTTTCAAGCTTCAAAGTCAATTATGTGCATAAATGTGCCACTTTGATGAGATAATGGAGCAATGGTTGGTTGCTAAGGAGTTCTGTGATTAAAGGCCAAGATTCAAGAAGACAAAGCCTTTCTAAAGCCCGGTCAAAGCTGAAAAGTCAAAGTCAACGCGGGCAGAAACAGCACAAAAGTCAGCAGAACTTTCGAAGGCCGTATCTTTGGACTCAGACCTCAGAATTGGGTCTACCTTATGTCAAAACGACCGGATCGGAAAGAGCTTCCCAATGGTTCAAGCCTTGGCCCAATCAGAGGAGCAAAAGTGGACGAAAAGTCTGTCGAAGCCAACTGCAGCTGAAGAGGCCTTTTTGGACTGAAAGAATTGGGTTTTGGGCCTGATTCTCTGGCCCAAAACATGGCTCCAAGCCCATGCACGATTTTTGGATCTGAAACATATAAAAACAAAAGCTTAGCTCTTTATTAATGGTAGCTAGTTAGACCTAAAACTATAGATAATTCTAGATCTAGTTTTCATTAAATAAAATTAAGTTTAGTTCATTTCAATTCTTGTTTTAGATTAATCTTTAGTATCATTGTTCTTCATTAGTTTGATAAATAAAATAGCTAGGTTGTCAATTTTGATTTTGTTATTTCAATTTATAGATCTAATTTTAATTCTTGTTGAGTATCATTTTTGAGTTGTTAAATTAGATTGAAGTATTGTTAGTTAAATTATCCAAGTTAGAATTTTGGTATGATGTTTAGTTATAATTCAATGAGAAATAATGGTTTGATGAATCAAGGCTAAAACCTCCTTTAGAGGGGTTGATGAAGCCTTGATGAAAACTTAGTTGTATAGTGTAGAGTCGTTGTAGAGTCTATTCCATTCTAGAAGGTCGTGTTTAAGCCATGAGAATGGGTGGGCGACCTCACATGCTAGTTATAATTGGCGAAATGCCATGCTAATTAGGGATTAGAGCGAGCAATTCTTACAAGAAGAACGTAAGAATTGGATTACAACGATCTATGCTAGGTGATTAAGTTGGATTCAAGGTGGATTCACTTCCCTCTAATTCTTTATCTAGATTCACATTTCAAGATTCCGTAGCATTCCGTTATTAAGTAACTTGTCAATTGAATCCACCCGTGTAGTATAGAATTCCCCTCGTAAATCTCTCACTAGACTTAAGACCGATTAGTTAACTACGAAATCATTTCATGCTAAAGAACTAGGAGTGGAATGAATTTGTTACTCCACTCTATTTCGATAGAATTGAGAGTAGAAAACTTGATAAATTAGGCTCGTAATAAGTTTTAGTTTACTTACGTTTTGAGTTTTATCGTTCATTTCGTAGGTAAACTATCATTTTTATGTTTATCAACATCACCAAACCACATAGGACGAAGCGTACTGATCAACCAGCAGTACGTTCCAATACGTTCTGGCCACAAACAGCCCCTGATCTCACATACTTAGAGCAGATCAATACCAGTCATATGACCACACCAAGATTAACTCACAATCATAGTCGCACAGCGCAAACCATACACTGGCGGCTTCGCCAATAAACAAATGCACTAATAGAAGCACCTCACTAATCCGGACGTATCTTCTACCATTAGTCTATATTAACAACCACGTGCAAGGTCGCATTTCTTTTTGAGGCCAACTAAAATGCCATGCTGACGACTTACAGAATATCTAATCAAATTCAACAGTCATCACATCAACTATGGAATGTCCACTCAGTCTAATGAAGCACCAAACCCATCATGTACTCACCTCAGGAGCTCACTCCAAAGTGACTCCATCCGGGTAAATAGTCTCTCCAGTTGGGGACCTATATTTCTAGGACCAGTTCAGGATCGAGCTATCATGATATCATACCAATAGACAACCTCGTCCAAGAGCAACTCAACATGTAATGGCCTCATGAGCTCACTCTAAAGTGACTCCAGCCGGGTAAATAGTCTCGCTAGTTGGGGACCTATATTTCTAGGACCAGTTCAAGATTGAGCTATCATGGTATCATACCAATGGAGAGCGGAAGCTAGGAGCAACTCAACATGAACTCGCCTCACGAGCTCACTCCAAAGTGATTCAAGCCGGGTAGACGACCTCGTCCAGGAGCAGCTAAACAGGTACTCGCCTCACTAGCTCACTCCAAAGTGACTCCAGTCGGGTCAATAGTCTCGCCAACTGGGGACCTATACTTCTAGGACCAGTTCAGGATTAAGCTATCATGGTATCATACCAATGGACGACCTCGTCCAGGAGCAAATCAACATGAACTCGCCTCATGAGCTCACTCCAAAGTGACTCAAGCCGGGTAGATGACCTAGTCCAGGAGCAGCTAAACAGGTACTCGCCTCATGAGCTCACTCAAAAGTGACTCCAACCGGGTAAATAGTCTCGCCAGCTGGGGACCTATATTTCTAGGACCAGTTCAGGATCGAGCTATCATGGTATCATACCAATGGACGACCTCGTCCAGGAGCAACTCAACATGTACTCGCCTCACGAGCTCACTCCAAAGTGACTCCAGCCGGGTAGACGACCTTGTCTAGGAGCAACTTAATGGAATGGCAATTCAGTCTATTGAAGCGTCACCAAACCTAAAGATCGCTGACTCATACACAGGACGATCTAAAGCTAGGTGCATTCCAGCACAAAACTACAAGCTACGAAACTATACTTCTAAGATCATAGCTCCCACAGCAACATCAATAGAGTTTTACTACGCTAAAAACAAAGGAACATTCTAGCAAAAGAGATCATTAAAGCTACTCAAAAGAATTGCCCGAGCTACCTCAGGAAACTAGTTCACAAATATTCATAGTATCAAAAGAACTGCCCGAGTCACCTTAGGAAACCAGTTCGCAAAGGCACGATTGCACCAGGCAACGACCTGATCAAACCAGTCCAAAAAGTAAACAACCAACCGTCATTCCAACATAACAGGAAAATTTTAGCATTACATTACCCAGACTAAGAGGACATGCCCCCAACATCCATAACTCTATCAACATAGTCGGATAAGAAAGCATGACTATCTCCGAAAAGCGCAGTCGGAACATCCTCCGTTAGATCGACACCACTTGCACCTCCAGGTACGAGTTTATCTCTAGCTCCAGAAGCATCATGCACACATTGCAACTTCAAGTCTTCGTACTTTTCCTTCAATTCTAAAAAGTCCTTAGGAAGTATATAATTACCATTTTCCACCTCACTAAACAAAGTCTCATAATGATTCTTAGTCAACTTTGCTGCCGACTTGCATCTATTTGCAAAATCTTCAACTTTTACCAACTTAGCTCGCTCCATCTCGAGTTGATGTACCAGATTGTTATTTTCTGAAGCCAATCTGACCTTCTCCCCAGCTAAATTGTCAGATTTCTTCTTCAAAACATCATAGTCATCCTTCTCCAGCTTCAGAACAGAACGAACATTCACCAGCTCCTCATTAGCTTTCTCCAGCTCCGCATAAGCCACATCCAGATTCCTTTTATAGGTATCACTAACCAAAGCTAATCATTTCAGATGTTGGTAACCATCAAGCAGCTACAAAACAAATCAAAGTCCTCATGACAGAAAAAATCAAAACACCACAAAGACGACACAAAATAGAGTACTTACATAATGATAAGCACCTAAAAATGTAGTTTAAACCCCTTAATAGTACTCTACTTAGGCCAATTATGTTTATAATAACTAAGAGTTAGTACTGTTTACGTGTTTTTGTGCATTTCAAAACTTAAAGTTGATTAGGTGACTAAAAGCACCACTTTTGCATGGAAAATGAGTGTCACAGCCAGAATTTCTAAACAATTACAAAGTGAATATTTGAAATATAAATATCTCAAACATCACTCGGTTCAATTGTCTAAAAAAACCCAGGCTATGACGGGGTGGATACAACACATGTCAAAACCTAAAACCCACATCATAAAAGAAACAACTTGAAAACAATAATCTCCAAAATTTCTCAACCATCACTTTATTAAAAGACTATATTCCGTTAAAAAAAATCATCAATATAAAACTCTAAGAATAATAGGTCTTCAACATCGTATTCTCATGTCATGATGGATATGAAACTACGTTATTACATGTTTTCAAAAAGATCAGACCTAATAAAATTAAACTCCCGGACTGCTCCAGAAACAAAACCAAATCAAACGCCGCGGTTCCACTGCCTTCCACCTATGTTCCCAAGAACACACCCACGTTACCAAAACAAAGCAAACATGGGTCAGCAAAAATGGAATTTGCTGGTATGAGTAGACTAACCACATATAAACATTTCCAGTCTTTACTTATCAAACTATCACTTTAAATATATCTTAACTTAATCATTCTCAGCTTGGAAGATAGGTAGTTCCGTCATTTCAACCGGCATAGTTTCTTCCCAAGCAAGACTTCCATTTTATTAACTCATTATAATAACTTGTTTTAATAACTAAGTCATTGAATTAAAACTTACCGATATCCACTGCTGTATAAGGGTAGGACCGCATCCCTGCACAAAAGGTTATTAAGTCCTACCCTCCTGCAAAAGAAAGTTAGAACTTCTACATAACATATGTAGATATCCTATAGGTATTCGAAAGTAAGCACAAACACACTCACAAAATCAAATCAATTTCTCTTCTCAATTAATCAATTTCTTTTCTTATACACCCACCATTTAGTACCTATGTACCTTAGGTCATTCCCGCCACATTCAAGGAATATCCAACCCAACATTCCCGTACACTCAAGGAATACAACTAACCCGCAAGGCGAATACCTTAGTTCCTCTCTAGGGCAATCTAAACAGTCTAGTCATTCATGGTAGATTCAATGAATACCTGGGTCATTCATGGCACATTCAATGAATACCCAATTATAACGCTAACGGGCCATTTATGACACATTCAATAAATGCCCACCTATCACATGACATCTTCAGTCATAAGTCTCATTTCCAAAACTTGATGCATGGAGAGATCTAAAAGGTTGCGGTAAATTGTTTACACATTATTGGATTTTATTGCATATATTATCTCCGAGAATGAAGGAGTATCTTGTTTCATGTATTTTTGGTTACGAGTTATTAATATACCGATGTCTAAGTGTCATAACGTCGTATATCATAAAAGCTGAAATATCACATAGTAGTTAATAAACGTACACCCGTATATAGAAGGGTTTTAGCCTAAAGACAAACATGCTAATAGCCCTAGACCTATCCTAATAGACTGAATCATAATCCGAGTTAAAAGTCAACTCTGGTCAACAGTCAAAGGGTTGATTGGTCAACAACAGTCAACTGGTCAAGGGTCAATCTAACCAAAAACCCAAAGACTAAGGCCCAAAGGGTTTAATCTTTCCCGGGCCCAATCTAAAATAATCTTAATCCCACAAAAATTAGAAACCGGCCCAACAAACAAACTAATGTTTAGGCCCAAGCCCAACCAAAATAGAATTAGAATTGGTGAGACTGGGAGCACCGGATCCAAATCTCGGTCATCCTCTCCACCACCAACTCACATTTTCCAGCCACCTCTCCTCCCTCCTCATCATATCGGTTTTGCTCCTGAGGAAAAACCATACAACTTTAACAAAAGGTAAACTAAAACCCTTAACTCCATCCACTCCCTCTAAACTAGATATGGGAATTTCGACCTCCATTAAAGCTTGTTCAAAGCTTCAACCACACACTCTCCAGCACCCAAACAACCATCAACAACCCATAAACCACCAACAATTCACAATCAAAACAAAAAAAGAGTTCAAACTAAAACAATTTCGACAATTTCCTTCTTTTGGCTTGACGACGCCATTACTGACTTCTACAAGCTTCGCCAGCGCCTTCCCCTCACTCTACAACACTCACACACCCCCTGCAATCAAACCTCATTCAAGTATACCACAACAAAACAACAAGATTATCAAGGTTCAATCCAAAAATACTATATAGGGTGATTTCTGTAAGCTTGCCCACCATTAACAGCCTCGTCTGAGCTCTAACAGATTAAATTTCCTAGTTTCACTAATCAATTTATAACAGTTCACTTTAAAATCTCAGAGTTCAATAGGGTTTAACAAATCACTTCAGAGTTAACAAACACTTCACTTTCAGAGTTTCACGGTTTAATTTCAAATCTTAGAATTTCAACCGAGCAATATCCTAGCATTTAACAAGTTTTAACGATACAACAACAGTACCAAGGATAATAACAGAAGGGCAGTAAAATGCGCGGAAACTATAGATAGAAAAATTATTTCTTTATACATGTCAAACTCTAGATTTAGTGAAATAGAAAAAAACTACTCACCCATGATTAGCTTCGACCGTCAGCTAGCTATTCGTAGATTTTCAGAAAAGCTTCTCTTTTCTGTAAAACTCTTTGTTTTTTACCAACCCTATTTTGTTTATTTTCTGTTTAAAAAAAACCCCAGAAATAGGGAAGAAGGTTTATCCCATAAACCCACGTCTCCTATTTCCACTAACACTTATCCTATTTTATTTTATCTATTATCCATTATTATTATTATTAGAAAAAATAAAAGAATAAAACACGGGGTGTTATAATGAGTCAAGATGATTGTGAGAAAGTTCTATGTTTAGAGCCCAAGAATCATGGAGAAAATCCTTTTTCATGACCAGTCAAAGCTAGGAAGTCAAAGTCAATCCGGGTAGAAAAAGGATAGAAAAGTTAACAGAACTTCAACAGGCTGTATCTTTGGACTCGGGCCTCAGAATTGGGCCTACTTTATGTCAAAACGACCAGCTCGAAATCAGTTTCCAATGGACTCGGCCTTGCCCCAATCAGATTTGTAAAAGTGGACGAAAAGGGAACAGAAGTAATTTTCAGCAGTTATGGCCTCTTTAGATTTAACCTAATAGACTTTGGGCTCACATAAGAGGCCCAATGTCCCCCTTTTTGGCCCATGCATGAAAATATAGCCCTAACTCTCTCCTATATAAAGAGGGTTAAGGCTAACCTTAACACTCATCTTCTAGCAAACCCTTAGTTTAATTAGGTTTACTTTTCTTTTAGTTTATAATTAGGTTTAACAATTGTAGCCACCATTAGAACCAATTCAAATAAAAGCTTGTTTCATTCTCCATTCAATTTCTATAATATTATGTCTTTATTTTACTGTTTTGATATTGTTTATCCAATGAATCACGGCTAAACCTCCATTAGAGGAGGTTTATGAAGCCATGTGAGGATGAGTAGCTAGTAGTTTGTATTGTGTTGCATAAAAGAACGTCAAGTTCTTCATTATGAGTAACTAGAGATAGAGCTCATAACGGAGAATTAGAATATAGAGCCACCACCAAAGAGATTTGTAGTAGAGCTACACTCTCATGCTAGTGGAACCTTGATCCGAGAGGACTTGGTCTGCACTAGGGATTAACAAAGCGATTCGATACTAACTAATAGTTAATCGAATCGCGTGGCGGATTAAACCCCTTCTAATAACTTTATTCATTCTCTAAATTCACTGTTTTCACCTCATCTCTACTGTTTTTACTTTCATTAGTGAAACATACTTCTAATTTAAACTCGCATCCAAGTAGTGTACAACTAGAGTTTGGCGAACACGACTACTCTCCTCTTTATCACATGATTTTGATGAGTTTTATCTATTGTTTTCCTCATATATCTACTGTTCCTCTCTTCTTATTAATGTTTTCATAAGATAAGAAAATTTAATTCTTATCAATGGCGCCGGTTGCCATCTAGTTCGTTTGCATTATGTGTATTTAGTTTAGAAAACACTGTTTTCACTATTCACAAAACAAACTAAAACATGAACACTGTTTGTAATTTTTTCGAATTTTTCTGCTATTGTTCCAGAGCATACGAGTTGCTCAGCCAACTCCCTACCCTCCCGTGAGCATACAATTTTTTTTGCTATTGTTCACTCACGAGCGCGCGCGCACCTTATATTTGCCTTCACTGAGCGCGACCCGCCTTCAACATATTAAGCATGACCCGCGCCCAAATGATCTTGATGCTAAGCGCGCACATGCCCTAGGTTAAATACAGTAACTCAATTATTTAATATTATTTCCAAAATTATCTTAAGAGTACAGTACAATACTCATATGCTAAAAATTACAAAATTTTAAAAATTATTTTTCTTCATTCTAAACAGTGTCTAGAAAACTAACATAATTTGGGGTTCTCTAATTAAGGAACGTGCACCCACGGACAACTTCTCTCAAATTCCTAAATGACCTGGCCGTTGGTTTGATAGAAAAATACCAAAAAAATTAATTAATTAATCATAGTTAAATTAGTAAACCCACCCACTACCAAGCCCGTTTCACAAGCTTAACATCCAAGCCCATAGTAAAAAGCCTTTTCCTAATTCTTAAAAATTTAAAAACTAATAAGGTTAATCTTTTTACAAGACTTCACAATCCACACCGTGTACTAGGACCATTACTCATATAATTGTTCAAGTAACATAGACGTGTTTCAAGGCTGTTGAAGTCGCTATTTATACACGTAGCAAGAACGCTCCAGGTAACACCTCTGTACATCCTCGAAATTACTGTCAGAGGATTACATTTCCAGTAATAGATATTTTTGCATGCTCGTTAGGAATTGCATATTAGACTTAAAACTTCCATGAGATTAAGATCTGGTATGCATAAACCTGCCATATTAGTTTATCGTAGACACAGAAATAATCGCCTATCTAGATATTCACCAATCACTACACACACACCACCTACACCCACCAACACTACATTTGTAGCAATGGGTGAAAAAAATAGCAGAGAGACCTCTCTATGAATTCTATAAGGCTTTAAATGATGGACCTGAGTCCTGCATAATTCTTGCAGATACTACGGGAGATTTTAGAATCCCCTCCAATATATTTAATCTGCTACTTATTTTCCATGGCTTAGACCATGAGAAGCTTTATCAACACTTATGTAGGATACAACAAGTTCTTACTACATTTCATCATCCTAACGTAAGACCTGAACAAATAAAGCATAGGGTGTTTCCTTTCAACCTAGCTGACAAAGCGGCTGCTTAGCTAACAACACAAAAGGCGAACTCTGTCGATACATGGGAAAAACTAGTAGAATTATTTATGAAACAATTTTACCTACCATAGAAGACTGATGAGATGCTACAAAATATTCATTTCTTTCTTTAAAAGCATCAAGAATCCTTTTCTTAGGCTTGGAATTGTTTCGCTGATCTTCTAGTAGAATGCCCACATTATAATCTGGGTAAATACACACTAGTTCGTGCCTTCTTCAAAGGCCTATCCCAACATCATAAAGAGACTTTAGATATCATGAATGGAGGTAATTTCCTAGGAAAAGGAGCCACATATGCTTATAACTTTCTAGATAATCAATCTACAAAAAGTAACAATTGGGGAGATAACGATTACTCCCGCTCCATTCCTTCTTCTACAGCTAAGGCAGCCAGTATGTTTGAGATTAAACAAGATCCTGAACTTAAAACTTTAATAGAATCCCTCACTCGTAACGTAGATGCCCTTTCTGTTAAAAAACAAGAAGAGAAACCAACTCCCGTCATGAATATAAACTCTCTTTTCTGTAATTTCTGTTATAGCCTTGATCATTCCAATCATTATTGTTCTCTTGCTTATGAACAACCACAATCATAGCCAGAAGATGTATGTGTTTTTAATTATATACCTAATGCACCTTGAAAACAAAATTCTAATTTTAGTTGGTATAATAATCACCAACAAGCAGCACCTCTAGGTTTTAATAATTAAAATGTTAGGTCCACCAACAACTATATTCAATATCAATCAAGGCAAGGACAAGGGCAAGGTAATAATAATAATAATAATAATAGAAGTTTAGTCCCAGTTAATAACAATTATCAAAATCCACCAATTAATAATCAACATGAGATAGTTCTTGTTATACAACCCGTGGCAACTCAACCTTCCCAAACTGATAGATTCGATGTATACATGCAAGCTCAACAACAGATATTACTAGCAATCTAACAATCCATCCAACAGTTAGCCCAAGAAAAACCACAACAAAAAGGCGTGCTTCCAGGTCACCCTGTACCTAATCCAAAATTAACAAACACAGCCTTCAAATTAAATGGTAGTTATAGTAATAACAATATAATACAAGGAGAACTAAAGGCCGTAACTACTCTCCATTCAGGGAAAGTGGTTAACAACAAAGTCATAATGCGTGTGGATTCCCCACAACAAAATAAAGAAAACTTACTAGATACCATAGTTGAAACTAAAGATCCTACCAAGGTAGATGTACTAGTTAAACCTCAACCTAAGGGAAAACCAAAAACAGTTAAAGAAAAGGGCAATACTCCTATTGATCCTTACGCTAAATATAGAGAAAAACCACCGTTTCTCCAGAGACTAGCTATGCAAAAGAGGGACGATAATTTTGACGAGATTAGGGAAGTTTTTAAAAATTTAACTATAAACCTACATTTCCTCAAAGCTATAAAATGTCTTCCAACACACGCTAAGTTTCTTAAAGATTTGTACACCACAAAGAGGAAAACAAACATACCTAAAGAAGCCTTCTTAACAGAACAATTTCCCTATTTATCTGAGCACAATAGAATCATAAAGTACAAAGATTTGAACTTACATGTGATGCTAGTGATTATGCTATTGGTGCTGTGCTAGGACAAAAGTTAGATAATAATTATACTATAATTTTTTTACGCTAGTAAAACCTTAAATGATGCTCAATGTAATTACACTACTACTAAAGAGGAATTTCTAACTGTTATCTATGCCTTAGATAAGTTCCGTCCTTACTTAGTTGGTTCCACGACCATCGTCTATACAGACCAATGCTGCATTTAGGTACCTTCTCGCGAAGAAGGATGCTTAGCAGAGATTGATCTGTTGGATTCTTCTCCTAACTAAATTTACCCTAGAAATTAAGGATAAAAAAAGAGCTGAAAATGTAGTTGCAGATCACTTATCTAGGTTAACTAATGATGATGACAGTGATTTCGAATCGATATCTAACTATTTTCTGGATGAGCATCTTTATTCAATTTTTTCTGCACCTTGGTATGTAGACATTGTTAAATTTTTTGTGTCTGAGATCATTCCTGATATACGGACCAGGAATGAACGCAAGAGATATTTGGCCAAAGTTAAGTTTTACTACTGGGATGAACCTTACCTTTTAAAATATTGTGCGGATCAGATAATTCGTCGTTGCATTCCATAGTGGGAGCACAATGAAGTATTATCCTTCTGCCATGAATAATTATGTGGGGGTCATTTTAGTAGAAAGAAAACTGCCGCCAAAGTTATTCAATGCGGTTTTTATTGGCCGACCCTGTTTCAAGATGCCCATGCACACTACAAAACGTGTATTAGATGTCAACAACTTGGGCATATTACTCAACATAATATGATGCCCTTAAATTCGATTCTTATAGTGAAGATTTTTTATGTCTGGGGTATAGATTTTATGGGTCTGTTTCCTATTTCGCATGGCTTCATTTATATTATTTTAGCTGTAGACTACGTTTCTAAATGGATTGAAGCCATGACTTGTTGTAATAATGATCATAAAATTGTAGTATTGTTTATGAAGGAGTATATCTTCTCATGTTTCGACGTATCTAAGGCCATCAATAGCGATGGAGGAAAACATTTTTGTAATAGAGCTATTGAAGCTTTAGTCAAGAAATATGGAGTTACCCATAAGGTGGCGACTCCGTATCATCCTCAAACTAGTGGTCAAGTAAAGGTGTCCAATAGAGAAATTAAAAAGATTTTAGAAATGACAGTTAATCTTGATAGGAAAGACTGGTCTAGACGCCTAACAGATACTTTATGGGTATATAGAACAGCTTTTAAAACACCTATTGGTATGTCCCCTTATCGTTTAGTTTTTGGTAAACCTTATCACTTGCCTGCTGAGTTGGAATACCGTGCCCTATGGGCTATTAAAAGTCTTAATTTCAACATTAACGCCACTGGTGTCAAGCGCAAGTTACAATTAAATGAGCTTGAAGAAATCCCTAGCGATTCTTACGATTTAGCGAAGGATTATAAAGCTAACATGAAACGTATTTATGATAAACATATTTTGCATAAAGAGTTTGACCTTGGTCAAAAAGTTTTGCTATATAACTCACGTTTGCATATTTTTCCTCGAAAATTAAAAACACGTTGGTCAGGATCTTTTTTGGTTATTGATGTCACTCATCAAGGGGTAATTACTTTGGTAAATCCTAAAGATAACAGTACCTTTCAAGTAAATGGCCAACGATTAAAACATTTCTATGAATTACGTTCGCCCACTGTAGAAGAAACCCTTCTACAAGACCTTGTTTATGAGGAATGACCTCTATACTTGGTGTACTTCCTATCCATATTCCATATTTTGGGAGTACTCCATTAAGGTAACCGGACCCTCATTTCGGAGTGTGTGGTTGCAAGTGCCGGATCCTTAGTCCACATTCTTGTAATTCATGTATTCCTTTCTTGCATTTTTTCTCGGTTCTTTTGAGTAGTGTTTCTCTATAGAGTGATTTACATTTTTACTTGCTTTATTCTTGTATTTTTCAAAAATCCTTTTCATAAAAATTAGAAAATATAAAACCCATAAATATTAGATAGATTAGTCTAAGGTATCTAACTTTAAAATACCTTCTTTTTCACAACAAATTTTTTTCATCCTATTCTAAAATTTTGTTTGGGGGTGGGTAATTGAAGCTTTAGCTAGTGGTGAGTATACTTCAAAAAGTTTGTTTAAGAGTGAGGTTCATCTAAAATTGTTTAGAGTTTGAGTGAGGGAGATGTGAAGAAGAAAGGTAGACACTTGTATGGATTAGAATGGTTCTAAGCTAATGAAAACATTGAAAGCATTTGTTGTTGTATTGAAATGGCTTGAAACCATGGAAGTAAAGATTGATTAAAACTTGAAACAAGAACAAGTAAACAAGATTTAAGATTGAAAACAAGAACAAGTAAATCACAATTTTGATTAAAATAAGAACAAGTAAATAACAAGTGATAGAAAGGAAATAAAACAACAAGAAATTAAAAACATGAATTGAAAAACTAGACAAGAAATTAAACAAACTAAATGGTTTGGATCCTAAGACAAAGGATGGTTTCTCTCTCCCTTGCTTTTAGCTTATATACCCCTACTTTTGCCTTTTACAAATTTGCCCTTCTCCATTAGAAATTAGAAACCTCACACTTCACTTTTGCTTTTGCTTTTTGGTTTCTTCTTGACCAAGGTAGGTTTAGGGAGAAAGTCATCATATTTTGAGATAAGGGCCTCCATCTCTGGTCTTCTGATTTGAGGGCTTTGACTTTTAACTTTGACCGTTGACTTTGACTTTTTTAGCATTTTTCTATAGCAGCTACTGGTCTTCATAGTAAGTGTGATTAAGGCTCTTTTTGGTGCTAAGACGCAACTTTTATGATAAGTGGTCTGAAATACTCCTTAACCTGAAAAAGGCAATAAAAACTATGAGTTATCTTTTCGTTAAGCGTAAGAGAGACTATAACGTAGCAATATACGGATAATAAAATACACATTTGGGAGCTGATCACCACCCCCAAATAGCATCTTGTTTGTCCTCAAGCAAGGATGAGAGAAAAAAACTAAGATCACAAATGAGTGATTTATTATCAGTTATACTAATCTCATTTCGCAGAGTGTGATTGCATTGACCATATACAACAAGGCCTTAAACCACTAGGAATTCCCTCATGGACGAGCTTTAAGCCCTATGAGAGTTTTCCAGTGAAGGTACTCACAAACTTCTTTTATTTAGTACAATGGGTCTTGTTTTCTTATTTATTCTCAGATGTTCATACATCTCATTAGCGGTGAATAAGCACAAGCTCATTTGAACTTAGATTAACATATACACAATAATTTAATCATCTAAAGATAAATGCATAAAACATGAGCAATGAAATGCAAAAGTAGAGTTGTTTCTGAGGCTTTTGGAGAGCTTCCTTAAGGTGGGTTCGCACAGGGGTGTGTTGCAATCACAACTCTTTGATAGCTTCACTCAAGGTTCATTCTCTCAAGTGCAGTGGGCATTTATATTCCTCGCATACTTAAATGACGTCCAAAGAAACCAGGGTCGATTGATCACGCTTGCCACTTACTATCACACCATCCTATTCCTAATCGAGCTAGATATCTTTTATTAGGAGTTACGGGGCTAGGGTGATGGTTTAGAAAGAAAAAGTAAGGGAAAACAAAATTTGATAAGTCGAGAAACTGGGTCTTCAAGATACTTTTAACCAGAGAAGAACCTCGTTTGGTTCTTTTGCTTCCGAATTGTATACATTCTTTTATCCCTTTGGCTTTATGACTCCATATAATTTTGAATTTTGGGAGTTCTAACTTTGTTTTTATTTATGATATCGTCTCCTTTTGATTTTGAACTTTTGAAAGATTCGATTTTTTTTGACTCCTTTGATTTTTTGGAGTTTTGTTTTTTGATGGGTCTTTCTTTTCTTTTCTTTTTCTTTTTAAAGCAAATAACTGTTCTGGTTTTGTACAAGGTCTTCTCTTCTCTTTTTCTGATATCCATCCAGTTCTCAACTCATCAACTGGGTAAACATTTGATTGTGTGTTGTAACGGGTTAGGAATTTTTGGTGAAGAATAAAAATGCTTTTAGAAAGGGTGAAGGCTCAAGAGGGGTAACTAGAGGAAAACTATATTTTTGGGATTTTAACGTTTATTTGGCTACATCGATCCAAAAAGGGCCTAAATTCTCTCATAGGATATGACGTGGTGATCAAGCAAATGGACGTGTGGTCTTTCTATCCGAACATCCTTTGTGTTATTAGTCAATAATCATTCAGATGAGGCTTTTGGCTAGATTCTCACAGGATATGGAACTTAATTGTTCTAAGGGTGTTTTGCATTTTGGTCCAACTATTAATAGCGAATTTAGGGTTTGGTCCACAATTAATCCTTTATCGCACTTTGGTCCCAAATTGACAGAGGTATGTCTATACTTTCTTAATACCCAAATTACCCTAACACGTGTACTGCAAGTGAAACTAATCAACGGCCATCAGTTAACTGGTATTTTGCAGTTTGATCATAGTGATAATAGTGATATTAATCGTTTATTACATTTTGGCATTGTCAATCCATCTAAACTTTCATAATACCATATTTACCATTAAAATCATTAGCCATCATTTAATCATTTGATTTTAATCAATGACTCGTCTTACACCATGTGTATCTCAACTAACCGAGTCCCAAACTTACATTTTATATTCTTCATATCTTACCACCACAACCACCATCACTTTCTCTTCCACCACTTAATTATCACCTCATTCATCACCATTCCAAAATTATCGTCGTCTAGCTTTCTCAACTTTATACAAATATTAAAATCATTTATCCTATTGAACTTAAAACACTATAGGACTACAAAAATTAATTTTGAATTTAAAAAAAAAAAGATTGGGTATTTGAAATTTCAACTTAAACTCCCTAATAAATGAGACAAAAATCTTAACAGCCCTTATCTTAACCCGAAATCCAAAAAAAATTGAGTATCAAAGATTAGCTACAAACTTAAATGTTCAAAGATTGCCGACAAACTTGAAAATATGATCGTAAAGTGAAAATGTAAGAAATGGATTTTTGATTGGTAGTTGATTGTGTTAATGGCGGCCATTGCTTTTAGATAGTGGTGGTGGTGGCGATTCAGATTGTTATGGATAGTGAAGGTGGTAGTGGAGCGGTGATCAAGAAAAAAAATATTAATTGTCTAAAACCGTTGGATTGAATGAATGAGATGATGTCATGTGTAGTTTTTAGTAATTGGTTCCACTTTTAATAACAATATTTGCAGTTTGGTCCTCAAATAAGTCACGCGTACGACATGTGCAGGGTATTATGGGCCTTTTAGAAAATATATGGATGGAATAGACGTGGGTTGTTCGGTTAACTCACAGTCAACACACTTTAATGACAATTTTGGACCAAAGTGCAATAAACGATTAATTATAGACCAAACCCTAAATTTGCTATTAATAGTAGGACCAAAATGCAAAACACCCTTGTTCTAACCTTGGCTTCGGAAACTCACTGCTATATACAAACAAATGTTGATGCATGCGATTCAAGAAAAGATGTAGAAACTATTGTACGTATATTAGTCTAAGTACGAAGAACAAGTCCTTACTCTATTGCTATAATGAGACTTCTAAACTTTTTAATCATCATGGAAAAAGGAAACAAGATTTTTTAATACTAAACGGGAAAATATTATTGGACTTTTTCGAAATTTTTTTAGAAAGGAAGAAATATACTATTATATATAATATATAGAAAATGAATAGTTTTTGCAAAATGTTACTATACCACCCCCAAATAGAACTATGCTTTGTCCTCAAAGTATGAAGATATAAGGAAAGAGATTACCATAGGAACATGAGCAAAAACGGCGATACACCTGTATTCTATTCTTCATGATGAAAATACGCCACCCCCAAACAAGTTTGAGGCGTGGGTTGTTTGATATAGAACGAGAAATACATATTTTATTATACTAGGGATATTTATTCTACTATAAATTTTTTTTGGGTTTTTGTATTTTTGAAAACATATATGAAATGCAGAAAATCTAACATGCATGCATGATTATTGATACATTAAAAAGTTAGAAATATAAAATATGTAAATAACTATCTATACAGACACATATGGAATGTGTGTGTGTGTGTGTGTTTTAGAGTAAATATTTTTCTAAAGGTTTTGACAAGAAGATAAAATCATACGTTTGTCTAGTATCATTTTGGTTACTATAGGACGTAAGATTTTCATTTTTATATTCTCAGGTTTTGAAAACTATGTAGAGATGTTATAAAAGGACTCGTACTCAAAAGCAGTGATTGAAAACAAACTGTAACAGGTATCTCAGGTAACTTTCGTGTCGGCTCTTTATTGAACCCAATCCTGTCAGACTATGGCTTCAGTTATGTGTGTTGGGGGGTTTGCTGTGCAAGACATAATGGAAGGGTTTAGCGTATTGGACACTAGTGGGTGGTGGAACTAGGTCTCTTTGGTGGATTTTGGTAGTTCTGGTTAAAATGGGATGAGAACCAATGCTCTATTCTGATTGTTGTAGGTACCTTGTCCTTGTCTGAATGTATTTGATGGTTGACGTGATGATATATTGGTGAGCAAGGGACAATTGGTATTTATATGGTGTAAGCTGAGACAGAAAGTGCATGGTGCTATGGTCGACCCTTAGTAACACATATTTGATCATCAAACCGCCCTTAGAAGAATGGAGATTGCGTACTTCTAAGGGTTGGTCTATGTGGAATCCATTGCCTGTTTTGTTTTGTTTTTTTGTTTTTTTGTTTTTTTTTGAAAAATCACATAACTATTGATGTATCGAGAACCTTGCATAATGAGAACGGAGAAAAACAACTATTTTGACAAAAAAATGTAAAATAAAGAAAATGGTTAGTTATACTTACCCCCCATTAATAGTTGCAATTAGTGTTACCCCCCCATTTTCAAAAATATTAGTGATACCCTGATTGCAAGATCTAACGGCTACAAGATGAATTTATTTTTTCAGATGAAGAAATCTGACCGTTGGATCTTACAAATGGGGGGCGGGGTATCACTAATATTTTTGAAAATCAAAGGGGGTGGGGTGGTAACACTAATTGCAACTAGTAATAGGGGGGGGGGGTAAGTCTAACTAACCCTAAAGAAAAAGAAAATTGTATATTCGCTCCATAGGAATACATTTACTCAAACGACGAGTAAAAAATATTTTACAAAGAAAATACAAGATATACATAGACTAAGGTTTCGACACTTACAACCACACACTCCAAGTGGAGTGGTCCAGTTACCTTAAGGATGCACTCCTACGGAATGCATCGAGGAAACATAACATGAATATTTTATAGTCAGATATTCAAGACTATATGTGGGGTCGTTTTAAGTCAAATTCCCCAAGACTATGCATATGAGATGGATGATATGTTGTTAACTATATACTAATAATCTAAACAGTTGAGGATCTTTATAGAAAAACATATGAAAGCATACACCCCCAAATAGAATAAAATGATCTATTTGGAGTGTAAGATGTAGAATGATAAGAGAATGTTTGTGTAATCCATCATGGAACTTAAGCAATAACCCGTCATGTTTGAATTGTCCAAAAGAATGAGAGGTTGGTAGTATCTATCCTTCATGAGGTTCAAATGATGGGAAATATGACATACTAGGCTTCTCAACTACTGAAATGATGGACTCTTGTGTTTGTGTATTGGGCAAAGTCTCTGATAAGAGCCCAAAACTATAGTTTTAACCGATTAACAATATTACTTTTTGACCAATTATGTGATTAATAAGTAAGAGTTAGTACTGTTATCGTGTTCTTATGTATTTCAGGCATTGGAGTTGAATATGTGAAGAAATGCACCCTTTTTGCGAGATAATGGAGCAAGGGTTGGTTGTTAAGAAGTTCATTGATTAAAGGCCAAGATCCAAGGAGAAAAAGCCCATTTAAAGCCCAGTCAAAGCTAAAAAATCAAAGTTAACGCGGGCAGACATAGCGCACAAAAGTCAGTAGAACTTTCGGAAGCCGTATCTTTGGACTCAAACCTCAAAATTGGGCCTACCTTATGTCAAAACGACCGACTCGGAACGTTCTTTCTAATGGTCTAAGCCTTGACCCAATCAGAGGAGAAGAAGTGGACGAAAAGGCTGTTGAAGTCAAAGCTAGCTGAAAACCCCTCTATGGACAGAAGAAATTGGGTTTTGGGCTCGAATTTTTGGCCCAAAACATGGCTCCTCAGCCCATGCACGAAAAAGTGGATCTTGTCTCCTCCATTTGAAGATACAAGACTTAGCTTTTAAGCATCTAGTTTTTTTTTACTTAGGATTATCCAAGAACTTGATTTTTAGATCTAGTTTTTACTTCGTAGAATTAGTTTTCCATTCCAATAGATTAGTTAGAACAAAGAATGAATATTATTTAGAATCATATTTAGTTTTATAATAAATTATTGGTTTTTCATTTCAATTTAGTTTATTGATTCAGTCCTTATTTAGTTTTAGTTGTCTTAAATTAATAATTAGGTTGTCTTAATTTAATAATTAGTTAATCATCATCTTAGTTCTAGATTAGGTTTAAATCTTGTTTTAATTCATTTGGAATCATTATTATTATTGTTCAATTAGATTTATGAGTTTAATCATTTATTCAATAATGGGTTGTTATATGTGTTCTTGTGTTAGAAATGATAGTGTAATGATTCAAGGATGAAACCTCCATTAAAGGGGTTTGAGAAAGCCTTGATTAAACTTGATTTCGATTAGCGTAGAATAGATCGTAATATTCTATTCCATTCTAGAAAGTAATTAGTTCACCATGAGAATGAATTTGATTGCTTCACATGCTAGTTGTTAGTTGGTAGAGATTACCATGAACAATTATGGATTAGAAAGACCTAATTATTATGTGAAAGCATTGCAATTCGGATTACGACAATTCTTCGTTAGTAAATTAAGTCGAGTTAAGGTGGAATCAAATTCCCCTAATTCTTTATCTAGATTCGAACCTTAGCATTTTAATTGCCATCTTATTATTTAGAACATCTCGATTACGTTATTTTCCATCGTTACTCTCATCGACTTTGATAGAACTGATAATCTTAGTTAACGTGAATTCTAAAGAACTAGGAGTGAAACGAACTTTATATTCCAACTATATTGCAATAACATCAAGAGTAGAAAACTTTGATAATATAAGCACGAAAATAGTTTTAGTTTTACTTACGTTTGAGTTTCATCGCTTATTCGTAGGTAAAACTATCGTTTTTACTTTCATTAGTCTTTTTACTGGGAAGATTTAGAAAATTATGAATGATCTCAAAGGTAATTGGCTTATGTGCAAATTTGAGGTTTCTTCGAAATGGTTTCGTGGTGGTATTGTCCTCAGACATTTGTGGATTTTTGATGAAAGGAGGTTGGATTTCAAGAGGTGTTAAATTGGGATAGTGATGATGGTTAGGTGGTGGTTCTTCACATGATCTCGAGGACTCGGAGAATTCTTCATCTAGTTTTGGCGTTTCCACAAGATTGTGGCTCATATCTGTAATAGTAATGATGTCACAAATTTGTTCCATCGATATAAGTCTTTAATGGCCAAACTAAATTGAAATCCACTTTCCACGTAGATTTTACCCCCTCTTTTCCAAGCACTTCATTTTCTTTGTCTTCTCTGCCTAGATCTTCATAAATTTTCTCAATGCCATTTTTCAAGTTTGTTCAGTTAATTTCTAGCATAGGCTCTTGGGTTTCTTATGCCGGAGTTTTCTCAATTATGGGTGATGATGTATTAAGGCATATGAGAGAAATTGTGATTTCAGGCAAATAGTCATCGTCATAAGATCTTGAATTCACACGATAGTCAGGTGGATGGTGATGGAATTTTAATTGGTCATTAATATCAAGATAGGCTTTGGCATTAGGCTTTGTTATAGTAACACATTGTTTCTCTTGTTGGTTAGGTTCTGGACTGGTGGGAAGAATATTAGTATCAGATGTGACATGTTTTAAATCGGATTGGAGAAAACATAAGGTAGTTGCTATTTGCTGAGTTAGTATTGTTTGCTTGGCCATTTCATGGTAGAGTTGGTTTGTGATAGATGGCGGAGTGGGATATGAATTTGATATGGATGGTGATGTGAATGGTAATGGACTTTGAGTGAAACTGTACTCGAAGTTTGTAATCGTAAGGATTTCCCATAGTAGACTCAAATTTGATATATGATGGACAATAAGATAACCAGTGATAAGGACTACCGCAAAAAGAACAAGGTTCTGGGGTTGCATTGTAATTCCATGATGGTTGTGATGCATATTGATAAGACATGAATGCTCAATCAATGATGATGCACAAGCGGTAGAAATTTATTTTTTTAGATTTTTGAAAATATTTGCTTTTGGTCTATATTTTACTATTCCCTTTTCAGAGGAACAATTGGGTGCGAGACTAGGATGCCTCAACTACACGTCTCAGAAGAGTAGGCAGTTACTTCACCAAGTAGTGTGCTACCAAGAATCTCACTCATGATGAATCTGGGGGAGGGGCATCTCAGAAGAGTAGGCAGTTACTTCACCAAGTGGTGTGCTACCAAGAATCTGACTCATGATGAATCTGGGGGAAGGGAGTGAGGAAGGTAGTTGGTCCACCAGAATCTGGTAACTGATTACTCTAAATCCTCGTGGCTATATTTTTGCCATTTTCTAGAGGAGCGTGACTACTTTGGGCTATAGTTGATTGATTTTAATTGATTTTTTTGGTCTAGGGCTTTCAAGAATCAAGCAACGTCCAATTTACCTACATTGGGTAATGACTTCCCAATGGTTGTTATGTGGCTTGGGTTCAGCCTTATGCATGAATGTAAATTGCAGTGCGGAAATTAAATTTTAAACAATCACGTAAGCGTGCTTGAACACACAAGTATCCTCTTACTTGGGCTTTGAGGAGG
Source organism: Coptis chinensis (assembly GCF_015680905.1). Lineage (NCBI taxonomy): Eukaryota > Viridiplantae > Streptophyta > Magnoliopsida > Ranunculales > Ranunculaceae > Coptis > Coptis chinensis. Next base: position 37,995,753 of record NC_141459.1, read on the forward strand.
TTTAGAATTTATCTCTCAAGCCGTGCTTACATGCTACTTGAGGAGAAGGCGACGTCAGTTGGTGCGTGATCTGAGAATCAGGACCAACCTTTCGAGTTTTACCCTGTTAAGTTACAATAAAGGCCCACTTAAAAAGCTCACAAGTTGGTTTTTTTGACAATTTATACAACTTTGCTTTCAAGGGCCCAAACTTAAAACTAAACTAATATTATACTAATCTAATTAACTAGTTTTAGAAGAATAACCTAGATCAACTAGAGTCAAATGGACTTAGAGTGTTGATTACAAAGTTGATCCATAGTGTGTGAGCTATGATCCACAACTTCCTTCACACACTTGAACTTCTCAAGGGAATTAAATCTCTAATCCCTTGCTACATATATAACTTAAACCAAGTTTAACTCATGTTCATCATAAGAAATCAATCATAAACCAATTTTTCCTAATTTTTTTCGTTTTTCTTTTTATCACTAACTATTACAATCAAGTTCTACTGACTTCTCCTACTCTATTACAAAATTTGGGCTCGGAGTACGACTATTCCTCACAAATCAACTGGGCTGCAGAAAAACTAGACACCCTTCTCTGGAGGTGAGCTCGCGGTCGCCCTCTACCAAGCCTGCGGTCGCTGAAGCTTTAGATTGTGGTGATCATACTTCAAAAAGTTATTTTAAGAGTGAGGCTCATCCTAAATTGTTTAAAGTTTGAGTGAGGGAGATGTGAAGAAGAAAGGTAGACTCTTGTAGGATTATAATAGTTCTAAGCTAATGAAAATTTGAAAGTTTTGATTGTTGTATTGAAATGACTTGAAAACATGAAAGAGAAGATTGATTAAAACATTGAAATAAAAGTAAGAAAACAAGATTGAAGATTGAAACAAAGAACAAGTAAACAAGATTAATTGAAATAAGAACAAAAAAATAACAAGTTGATTGAAATAAAATAAAATAACAAGAAATTAAAAACATGAATTGAAAAACAAGACAACAAATTAAACAAACCAAATGGTTTGGATCCTAAGATAATGGATGAGTTCTCTCTCCTTTGCTTTTTCATTATATACCCCTACTTTTACCATTTACAGATTTGCCCTCATCCCTTCTAGACTAGACACCTCACCCCTTTCACTTTTGCTTTATGGGTGCCTTCTTGACCAAGGTAGGTTTAGGGATAAGTCTTCATAATTGGAAATAAGGGCCTCCATCTTTAGTCTTCTGATTTGGGTCCTTTGACTGTTGACTGTTGGTCGGTTGATTTTGACTTTTTCAGCACTTTTCCACAATAGCTACTGGTCTTCATAATAAGCATGATTAAGGCTCCTTTTGGTGATAAGACGCAGCTTTTATGATAAGTGGTCTAAAATACTCTTTGACCTGAAAAAGACAGTAAAAGCTATGAGTTGTATTTTCATTAAACATAAGAGGGACTGTAATATGGCAATATACGGGTAATAAAACTCACATTTGGGAGCTGATCACCACCCCCAAATAGCATCTTGCATGTCCTCAAGTAAGGATGAGAGAAAAAAAACTAATATCACAAATGAGTGATTTATTATCAGTTATACTAATCTCGTTTCGCAGTGTGCGATTGCATTGACCATATGCAATAAGGCCTTAAACCACTAGGAATTCCCTAGTGGACGAGGTTTAAGCCTCGTGAGAGTTTTCCAGTGAAGGTACTCACAAACTTCTTCTATTTAGTAAAAAAGGTCTTGTTTCCTTATTTATTCTCAGAAGTTCATACATCTCATTAGCGGTGAATAAGGACAAGCTCCTTTGAACTCAGAATAACATATGTACAGTAATTTAAGCATATAAAGATAATTGTACAAAACATGAGCAATGAAATGCAAAAGCAGAGTTGTTTCTGATGCTTTTGGAGAGCTTCCTTAAGTTAGGGTTCTCACAGGGGTGTGTTGCAATCACAACTCTCTGATAGATTCACTCAAGGTTTGTTCTCTCAAGTGCAGTGGGCACTTATATTCCTTACATACTCAAATGACTTCCAAAGAAACTGGGGTCGATTGATCATGCTTGCCACTTACTATCACACCATCTTATTCCTAATCGAGCTAGAGGTCTTTTATTAGGAGTTATGGGGCTAGGGTGATGGTTTAGAAAGAAAAAGGAAGGGAAAAACAGAATTTGATGAGTCAAGAAACTGGGTTTTCAAGATACTTGTAACCAAAGAAGAACCTCATTTTGTTATTTTCCTTCCTAATTGCGATACATTCTTTTTGCCCTTTAGCTTTGTGACTCCATATTATTTTGAATTTTGGGAGTTCTAACTTTCCTTTTGATTATTTTTGTTTTTGATATCATCTCCTTTTGATTTTTGAACTTTTGGGGAGATTTGATTTTTGACTCCTTTGAATTATTTGGAGTTTTGGTTTTGGATGGGTCTTTCTTTTCTTTTCTTTTTGAAGAAAATAACTATTTTGTTTTTGTACAAGGTCTTTTATTCTCTTTTTCTGATAACCATCCAGTTCTTAACTCATTAGCTGGGTAAGATTTTTATTGTGTGTTGTAACGGGTTAAGAATTTTTGGTGAAGAATAAAAAGGCTTTTAGAAAGGGAGGCTCAAGAGGGGTAACTAGAGGAAAACTATTTTTTTGGGGTTTTAACATTTATTTGGCTATATCGATAAAAAAATGGCCTAAATTCCCTCATAGGATATCGTATGGTGATTAAGCAAGTGGATGTGTGGTGTTTCTATCCGGACATCATTTGTGTCATCACTCAATAATCATTCAGATGAGGCTTTTGCCTAGATTCTCACAGGATATGGAACTTAATTGTTCTAACCTTGGTTTCGGAAACTCACTGCTATATACAAATAAATGCTGATGCATGCCATTCATGAAAAGATGTAGAAACTACTGTACGTATATTAGTTTAAGTACGAAAAACAAGTCCTTACTCTATTGCTATAATGAAACTTCTAAACTTTTTACTCATCATAGAAAAAGGAAACAAGACTTTTTCATACTAAATGGAAAAATATTTGTTTTCTTTTTCGAATTTTTTTTTAGAAGGGAATAAATTAATATACTACTTTATAGAAAATGCATAGTTTTTGCAAAATGTTACTATACCACCCCCAAATAGAAATATACTTTGTCCTCAAAATATGAAGAGATAAGGAAAGAGATTACCATAGAAACATGAGCAAAAACGGCGATACACCTGTATTATGTTCTTCATGATGAAAATACACCACCCCCAAACAAGTTTGGGGCGTGGATTGTTTGATATAGAACGAGTAATACATGGTTTATTATACTAGGGATATTTATTCTATTATAAAAATCTTTTTGGGTTTTTGTATTTTTGAAAACATATGTAATGCAAAAAATCTAACATGCATGTATGAATATTATTACACTAACATAAAAAGTACTATCTATACATACGCATATGAAATGTGTGTGTGTGTGTGTGTGTGTGTTTTTTTTTTTTTTTTTTTTTTTTTTTTTTTTTTTTTCAGTTAGGAATAATTGTTTTTCTCAATCTAAAGGTATCTCTAACCATATAGAGGTTTTGATAAGAATATAAAATTATATGTTGACCCGGTATCATTTTGGTTACTATGGGGCGTATAATTTTCATTTTTATATTCTCAGGTTTTGAAAACTATATAAATATGTTATAAAGAGACTCGTACTCAAAAGTCATGATTCATAATGCTAGTTTTTGAAAACAAACTATAACTGGTGATCTCAAGCAACTTTCGTATAAGCTTTTATTGAACCCAATCCAGTCAGATTGTGGCTTCAGTTATGTGTGTGTTGGTGGATTTACTGCACAAGATGTAATGGGAAGGTTTATCTAATTGGACACTAGTGGATGGTGGAACTAGGTCTCTTTGGTGGATTTTGGTAGTTCTGGCTAAAATGGCAAGGAACCAATGCTCTATTATGATAGTTGTAGGTACATTGTCCTTGTCTGAATGTATTTGATGGTTGACGAACCCTGGAGGTGGTTGGGGTTGTGGCTTTAGGTGTTGCCTCCATGGTATATTTGGTATATTGAAAGCACAGACTTCTTGATGGTATGTTGGTGTGGGTTAAGCTGAGACAGAAAGTGCATGGTGATATGGGCGATCCTTAGTAACACATAATCCTCAAACCGCCCTTAGAAGAATGGAGATTACTTACTTCTAAGGGTTGTTCTATATGGAATCCATTGCCAATTTTGTTTTTTGGAAAAATCACATGACTATTGATGTATCGAGAACCTTCTATTATGAGAATGGAGAAAAATAACTATTTTGAAAAAGAAGTGTAAAATAAAGAAATGAAAATTGTATACTCGCTCCATAGGATCACACTTGCTCAAACAACAAGTGAAAAGTGTTTTATAAAGAATATGCGAGATATACGTGGACTAAGGTTCCGACACTTACAACCACACACTCTAAGTGGTGTGGTTCGGTTACCTTAAGGATGGAGTGCATCGAGAAAACACGATGCATCTTTTATAGTCAAGACTATATGTGGGGTCGTTTTAAATCAGATTCCCCAAAACTATATGCATATGATGGATGATATGTTATTAGCTATATACTAATAATCTAAACAGTTGCAGATATTTATAGAAAAACAAGCAAAAGCATACACCCCCAAATAGAATTAAATGATGCACTTGGAGTGTAAGATGCAAAATGATAAGAGAATGTTTGCGTAACCCATCATGGAATTTATGCAATAACCCGTCATAGTTGAATTGTCTAAAAGAGTGAGAGGTTAGTAGTAGATGTCCTTCATAAGGCTCAATTGATGTGGAATAGGACATACTAGGTTTCTCGACTACTGAATTGATGGACTCTTGAGTTTGTATCTTGGGTAGAGTCTCTTCACTAGGAAGGTTTAAAATATTATGAATGATCTCAAAGGCAATTGGTTGAAGTGTGAATTTGAGTTTTCTTTGAAATGATTTCGTGGTGCTGTCCTCAGAAATTGGTGGATTTTTTATGAATAGAGGATGGATTTTAAGAGGTGTTGAATTGGGATGGTGATGGTTGGGTGGTGGTTTTTCACCTGATCTCGAGGATTCTGAGAATACTTCATCTAGTTTTGGCGTTTCCACAAGATTGTGGTTCATATATGCCATAATAAGGATGTCACAAATTTATTCCATTGATAAGTCTTGAACGACCAAACTAAATTGAAATCTACTTTCCACCATATATTTAATTCCCCCTTTTCCAAGCACTTTATTTTCTTTGTCCTCTTTGCCTAGATCTTCATAAATTTTCTCAATGCCATTTTCCAAATTTGTCGAGTCCAATACATGCTCTTGAGATTCTTCTGCCGGAGTTTTCTCATTTATAGGTGATGATGCGTTAAGGCATGTGAGGGAAACTGTGACTTTAGGCAAATAGTCATCATCATAAGATTTGGAATTCTCATGATAGTCAGATGGATGATGATGGGATTTTAATTGGTCATTAATATCAGGATGGGGTTTAGCAATGGGCGTTGTTATAGTAACACCTTGTTTCTCTTCTTGGTTAGGTTCTGGACTGGGTGGAAGGATATTAGTCTCAGATGTGGACTCTTTTGAATTGGATTGGAGAAAACATAAGGTAGTTGCTATTTGCTAAGTTAGTATTATTTGCTTGGCCATTTCCTGGTAGAGTTGGTCTGTGATGGATGGTGTAGTGGGATATGAGTTTGATATGGATGGTGATGTGAATGGTAATGGGCTTTGGGTGAAACCGTACTCTGACTGACCATATGGATACATGAATGGTGGTTGACTATTCGTAGTGGAACTCCATGAATTGTTGGCATGACTGGAAAACTCTTGAGTGTATGGGGTACTAGGGAAGTTTGAAAATTGAGGTTCGTAATCATAAGGATTTCCCATAGTAGACTCGAATTCGGTATATGATGGATAATAGGATAACTAGTGATAAGGACTACCACGAAAAGAATAAGGTTATGGGTTTGCATTGTAATTCCATGACGGTTGCGATGCATATTGATAAGACATGAATGCTCTATCAATGATGATGCACAAACAATAGAAATTCATTTTTTTAGATTTTTGAAAATATTTGCTTTGATCTATAATTTACTATGCCCTGTTCAAGGGAACAATTGGGCACGAGACTAGGATGGCTCTACTACACGTCTCAGAAGAGTAGGCAGTTACTTCACCAAGTGGTGTGCTACCAAGAATCTCACACACGATAAATCTGGGGGAGGGGAGTGAGGAAGGTAGTTGGTCTACCGGAATCTGGTAACTGATTACTCTAAATCCTCGTGACTATATTTTTGCCCTTTTCTAGGAGCGTGACTACTTGGGCTCTAGTTGATTGATTTTAATTAATTTTTTTGGTCTAGGGCTTTCAAGAATCAAGCAACATCCAATTTACCTACATTGGGTAATGACTTCCCAATGGTTGTTATAGCTCGGGTTCAGCATTATGTGCAAATGTAAATTGCAGTGCCGAAAGTAAATTTCAAATAATCACGTAAGCATGCTTGAACAGACAAGTATCCTCTTACTTGGGCTTCGAGGAGGTTTAAAAGTTACCTCTCAAGACGTGCTTACACGCTGCTTGAGGAGAAGACGACGTCGGTCGGTGCTTGATATGAGAATTAGGCCCAACCTTTCAAGCTTTACCCTATTATAAGTAACATATAAAGGCCCACTTAAAAAGCCCACAATCTGGGTTTTTGACAATTTATACAACTATGCCTTCAAGGGCTCAAACTTAAAACTAAACTAAGATTATACTAATCTAATTAACTAGTTTTAGATTAATCTCCTAGATTAACTATAGTCAATTGGACTTAGAGTATTGATTACTAAGTTGATTCAAAGTGTGTGAGCTATGATCCACAACTTGCCTCACACACTTGAACTTTCCAAGGCAATTAAAACTCTAATCCCTTGGTAAGTATTAAACTTAAACCATGTTTAACTCAAGTTCAACATAAGAAATCAATAAAAAACCAAGTTTTTTTTTTTTTTTTTTTTTTTTTTTTTTTTTTCACTAACTATTACAAACAAGTTCCACTATTTTCGCCTACTCTATTACAAAATTCGGGATCGGAGTACAACTATGTGTCACAAATGAACTGGATCTCGAAAAAATCTCACACACTTCTGTGGAGGTGACCTAGCAGTTGCACTTGCGCCGCCCGCTGGCGCCGGTGGATGGCGGTCATCTTTCGCCGTTGGATCGGCTCCCCTCCACCTTTGTTGTCTCGCAACCTGTTTTGCAAAAAAGTATCTCAGTACAAAGAAACAATAAAATTAAAATGACAAAAAAATATATATATAGAAATGGAGAGGTGAGAATGATGCTCCCTTCTTGGATTCTCAACCAATCATTCTCACTCCTTCAATCCCCGGTAGTGGCGCCATTTTAAGTTTTAGATTATCGTGAGCATACTTCAAAAAGTTATTTTAAGAGTGAGGTTCATCCTAAATTGTTTAGATTTGAGTGAGGGAGATGTGAAGAAGAAAGGTAGGCTCTTGTAGGATTAGAATGGTTCTAAGCTAATGAAAACTTGAAAGCTTTGATTTTTGTATTGAAATGACTTGCAAAACATGAAAGGGAAGATTGATTAAAACATTGAAATAAAAGCAAGAAAACAAGATTGAAGATTGAAACAAAGAACAAGTAAATAAGATTGATTGAAATAAGAACAAGAAAATAACAAGTTGATTGAAATAAAATAAAACAAGAAATTAAAAACATGAATTGAAAAACAAGACAAGAAATTAAACAAACCAAATGGTTTGGATCCTAAGACAATGGATGAGTTCTCTCTCATTTGCTTTTTGATTATATACCCCTACTTTTGCCATTTACAGATTTGCCCTCATCCATTCTAAACTAGATACCTCACCCCTTTCACTTTTGCTTTATGGGTGTCTTCTTAACCAAGGTAGGTTTAGGGATAAGTCTTCATAATTTGAAATAAAGGCCTCCATCTTTAATCTTCTTATTGACTTTGACTGGTTGACTTTAACTTTTTCAGCAGTTTTCCACAACAACTATTGGTCTTCATAAGAAATGTAATTAAGGCTCCTTTTGGTGCTAAGATGTAGCTTTTATGATAAGTGGTCTAAAATACTCCTTAACTTGAAAAAGACAGTAAAAACTATGAGTTGTCTTTTCGTTAAGCGTAAGAGGGACTGTAATGCGGCAATATACGGGTAATAAAATGCACATTTGGGGTGATCCGATCGCCCATCGCGGTCGCTTTGCGGTCTTTGGTGACTTTCCGTCGGTTTTTGTCTGTGTCTTCAACTCCTCTCCAGCCTTCTTGTCCTGTAACCTAATTTGTAAAAAAGTAGATCAGTACTAAGAAACAACAAAATAAAATGACAAAAAATTGAAAAAAAAAAATAGAAATGGAGAGATGAGAATGATGCTCCCTTCTTAGATTCTCAACCAATCACTCTCACTCATTCAATCCATGACGGTAGCGCCATTTGAAGCTTTAGCTAGTGGTGAGTATACTTCAAAAAGTATTTTTAACAGTGAGGTTCATCCTAAATTATTTAGAGTTTGAGTGAGGGAGATGTGAAGAAGAAAGGTTGACTCTTGTATGGATTAGAATGGTTCTAAGCTAATGAAAACATTGAAAGCATTTGTTGTTTTATTGAAATGACTTGAAAACATGGAAGTAAAGATTGATTAAAGCTTGAAACAAGAACATGTAAACAAGATTGAAGATTGAAAACAAGATTGATGAGCTCTATCTCTAGTTACTCATAATGAAGAACTTAAAGTTTTTATTTGCAAAACAATAAATCCTAAAGATTAATCATCCTCACAAGGCTACATAAACCTCCTCTAATGAAGGTTTAGCCTAGTTTCATAGGAATCATTACATAAAGGCAATAATAAGAATACATAATGTAAGAAGAATTGAATTGAAAATTTAAAGAACTAAACTTTTTATTGATATGTTCTAATGGAGCCTACAATGCTAACCCTAATAAAAGTGAAACTAATTAAAACTTAACTAAACTAATTATTAACTAAGGAGGGGAAGAAGTAAAAATGTTTAGCCTTAACCCTCTTTATATAGGAGAGGGTTAGGGTTATATTTTCGTGCATGGGCCAAAAAGGGGGACTTTGGGCCTTTAAAGTGAGCCCAAAGTCCATTAGGTCAAGTCTAAAAGGGCTAATCCTATAGAAAATTACTTTAATGCCATTTTAGTCTATTTTTACAACTTTGATTGGGGCAACACCAGGTCCATTGGAAAGCTGATTCCGAGCCGGTCGTTTTCACATAAAGTAGGCCTAATTCCGAGGCCCAAGTCCAAAGATATGACCTTTTCTCCATGACTCTTGGACTTTAAATGTAGAAATTTCTTGGCAATCATCTTGACTCGTTTTCCATGCAAAAGTGGCGCTTTTAGTCACCTAATCAACTTCAAGTCCTGAAATGTACAAAAACACGTAAACAATACTAACTATTATTTATTATAAACATAATTGGCCTAAGTACAGTATTATTAAGGGAAAACTACACTTTGGATGCGTATCACACCACCTCCAAACAACATTTTGCTTGTCCTCAAGCAAAGATGAAAAATAAAAGCAGATAAGTGGCCAAAAATGTGGTCCTAACTAATCTCGTTTTACGGAGTGCGATTGCATTGATTGACCATATGCAATAAGGCCTTAAACCACTAGGAATTCCCTAGTAGACGAGTTATATCCTCCTGAGAGTTTTCCAGAGAAGGTACTCACTGATAGGGTTATATACTAAAAGCATTACTTTTGTATTAACTCTAATTCTTTATATTTTGAATGAGAATCATATGGGCAAATATTATGCATATTATATATGTTATTAGTTATATGCATGTGTCTAATACTTTATGTTGTAGATGATATGGTGTGTGGTGACACACAGAAGATCATATCATCAGTACCTTATAAAGTATAAGTAAACGTTCACAACCTAAATGAATTTGGACAAACCATTGGTACGGTTGTAGTATAATATGGTATTAGTCTATCTTGACTATATGATTACACCAGTACACTTTGTGTATATTGAACAGGACCAAGTGAGGTTGTTTATCCTTATACTGACTATATAAGAGAACAAACACCTCTGTTATTATGGATGCTTGTCCTCCTAATCCGGATATAATAACGGGCACTTACATGCATTGTACATTGCTTTAAATTATTAATGAGTGAGATTCATTTGTGAATCAACAAACTTGATGGATTGGGTAATGACATTGTATGTAAGGTGTGCTGTTGATTATAGAAGGAATACGTGACCCGCAAGAAGTCGGGTTGATGATGTCCCCTTGAGGAGCTCATAAGGATTGTCATGTAAACCCTGCAAGTGGATTTAATCCGACATGACAATGAGGTTGAGTAGTACTACTCAAGGATATAAGAAGTTGATTAATGTAATTGTCAGTAACTTGACTTAATCAACGAGCATTCGATATCTTAAACACAGGGAGATCAACAAACATATAATATGGAGCCCATAAACGTAACACATAATTTGGGATTAGGGCGGTAGTGCAATAATGGTCTTTAGTGGAATAAACCATTTGCTGACGGACTTGGGCCGTGTGTTCTGGGCGAACATGGGAAACCCAAGCCCGTCAGGAGGCCTAACCCTAATTTCTCCTCATGGTATCTATTGTAGCCTATAAATAGAAATCTTTTTCTCTGGCTGTTTTTTACCAAGTTTTTGCTCAAGAAAAGTAAATCTAAAATCGGTTCCAAATTTTGTGAGTGAGAGAGGCCAAGAGAGAAAGAAGAGGGTGGTAGATCGTTGCCCACACAACGTCCATTCCATTGATAGGAATACAACAGAAGATCAAGAGGTTGATTCGGATTCATAGATCTTGGATTCTCAGAGTTATCTTAGTCGATCTAAATGTATGATTTCTATCCAAAACCATGAGAACCCCTTATTTCGCTGCCCGTGGGTTTTCGCGGTTCGTAAACATTCTGTGTAACCATAACGGTTCCTACACTCACAAACTTCATTTATACTACAAAACGACTGAGAGATAAAAAATAAAATTTCCTAATTAATCTCAGATATCTATACATTTATATATCAATATAATAAAAACAATGATTTTGAAACCTAAGCTAATACACGCGTAAAAATCAAATCATCTAAAATATAAATATACATACATGCTATGAACTATGTTATAAAATGCAATGGCAGGTCCGTTTTTGAAACTTTTGGAATAGCGTCCTTAAGTATGTCCTCACAATTTGTCAAGACAAAAATACTCTGATTTTTCCACTCAAGTTAGCTCACTCCAGTGTGCAGTGGGCATACGTTTATCACAATCTCAATGACGTCCAAAGGAGCCAAGGATGATCAATCACATCTACCACTTACTATCACACCAAATTAATCCTAATTGAGCTAGAGGTCTTTATTAGGTGATACGGGGTTGAGCTGATGGTTTAAGAAGAAATGAAATGGATATTCAAATAAACAAGTCTGAGATCATAGGGTTTTCAATTACATGTAACTAGAGAAAACCGTGTTCTTACTTTGCTTCTACACTTACTTAGTTTCCATCCTTAGCCTTTTTATTTTGGCTTTTTGACTCATTTTATTCTATTTTTGGAGTTTTTATTTTCTTTCTATTTCTATTTCTATTTTTATTTTTATTTTGTTTTATTTTATTTTCTTTGGATGAAAACTTCTTTTCTTTTTCTTTTCTGAAGCAACTAACTAATTTTTTGTTTTCCATAGGTCTTTCTTTTTATCGGTATCGATCCAAAAAGGGCCTAAATTCTTACTTAAGATACGGTATGGTGATCAAGCAAGTGGATGTGTGATTTCTCTACTCAGATTATATGTCTCCTTTGTGTCATCACTCAGATACTCACTCATATGAGGCTTTTAGGCTAGAATCTCATAGGATATGTAAAATTAAGTTGTCTAACCTAGGTCTCAGAAAAATACTGCCAAATAAACTCATACATGGTCATGCAAGATGTTAATAAACATATGCAATGACTATTACGTACGTATTAACCTAAGTTTCTAAGAACTACACTTAATTCTATTCCTACTTGAGATTTCTAGACTAATATCATCATGGAAAAGGAAATAATACCATTATCCTAAGTGCATAGTATACACTATTTTTATGTTTTTTCTACTTTTTAAACGACAAATAATAAGTAATATACAACTTAATATGTGCTTAAACATTTACAGCGTATTTCTATACCACCCCCAAACAGAATTATGATTTGTCCCCAAAGTATGGAATGAAAATAAAGGATAGAGAGTACTATAGAAACGTGTTTGTAAATGGTAGCACCTGAAAAAGACAGTTAAATGATACAAATATAAAGAATTAAAGTGTAGACGCAACTTCTATATGAGTTCCATCCATTATGGATATAAAAGGAAATAAAATTCGCTTGGGACATAAGTGGACTCTAACAGAAAATTATAAATATTACCATATATAGTTGTTCCTAATCATGCATTGTCCTCCATTTGCTCCTCACTTGTGAAATGAGGCTCCTTTAAGTATTGCATATCTATGACTACTTTCCAAGCCTTCATCCTGTTTTCATCTACCCTTGCCAACCTATTTAGTGAAATTTGGTTGGACGGGGTGCATGGGGCTACTAGGTGAGGTTGTAGGCGCCAGCCATGCCAAACCATAGCACGTAAAGAACGAACTATAGCATTGGTCGTGCGCATTGTATCAACCTTGACCCAATCCGTGAAATGTGTACAGAATTCAGAGAAAAAGAATAGCATAATACGAGTGACTGTGACTAGTATAAGAAGGTACTGATGCCTTACAGTCTGTGCTCTTGCAAGACCATCCACTATGGTTTTGGATATATCATAATACCAATGCCCTTCGGCTAAAGCGAAGAAGGCGTTGCATGCGCGGGAATCTGCAGATTTAAAGTGCCAATCTCCTAGGACATTAAGCTGAAGGAAAAGCATAGCAAGGCCCGTATTGAGGGCCATGCTTCCTAAGGATATGTTACATTGGCCTTGGTGTTCTATTTGAAATATACCAGCACCATAGGTCTCGTGGAAATTTACCCAATCAAAATTGTTGTCATTATCAACTATATAATCAATATGGGTGTGTTGGGTAGCGGTTGGAATTCCTGATGAAAAAGCTATTAAGTACTCAGTTAATTCAAAGGGTTCGGTAATTTAACATGATTCTTAGGGCTTGTTCTCCATGGGAGCGGTCAAAGAAGGTAACATGCTTATAAAAATATTTAGTAAGTGCAGGAGAATAAGTTTGATCGTGTCTTACCAGTAGGATCTCCCATTCGTGCTCTAATATCATATCATCAAAGTATGCACCGTACTTATCATTGAGATAAAGATCCTCAAAAGACTGTTTCGGTATAATTTTTGGAGTAGACATAACAAACAAGTAATGAATTGAAGTATGGGAAAATAGAAATTTGAACCTAGAAATCCGAGCCTAGAAGCTTGCGGTGAGGGCGCACGCGCTCAGAATAACCCTTGGATGGGCGTGGTGCGTGATCAATAATGCTGATACCAATTTAATATGAGCGCGGTGCGCGCTAAGTTTGGTCTTGTATGAGGAGCGTGCGCGCCTTGAGATGCAGCGATGTGTTTAGGGGTTTCAGTTATGAAACTACATGCTTAGAGATTAATTTTATAATGTTTGGTTGCTAAGTCTAAGGCCGGATTGTTGCTAAAATAAAATATGTGAAAAAAAAAACATATTTTCAGAATAGTTTCCTACACAAGAATTCCATTTCAGTTTTTGGAATTTCTATATATGATTAGCCTCCGAAATTTCCTGAAATTTGGATATTTCATGAAATTTAAGGTTCCTAATTACATTATGGATCTCAATTGTATGAAACAAGGCCCATGGGTTGCTTATAATGGGTTTCTCTACTAGATTAGCTTATGAAATTCCGTGAAACTTTAAAATTCCTCGAAATATCAGGTACCTAATTACATTGTGGTCCCAATTAATTAAACAAAGCCCAACGGTTGTTTATATTTTGGCCCAAAACTTATATAAATGTGATTTAAGGCATGCAATTTAATACGTTCACATATATTAAAATATACCACCCACAAACAATTTGAGAGGGGGGGGGGGGGGTTCATGATATCAATCAATTAAATTACCTAAAACATGCTTAATATCAACAGAAAAACTATATGGTAAAATAAAAATATGTGATTAATCATGTATTAAATTTGTCAATACGTGCATAGATAAATAATCGCATAAACAAATAAATACTAACTACTTAACAAAAACTGAAATTAACCAATAATTAAACTAAAATTACTGAAACAAATACGAAATTTAAATAATTATTATAAAACAAAAATAAATAGCTTATGAAATTCCGTGAAACTTTGAAATTCCTCAAAATATCAGATACCTAATTACATTGTGGTCCCAATTAATTAAACAAAGCCCAACGGTTGTTTATATTTTGGCCCAAAACTTATATAAATGTGATTTAAGGCATGCAATTTAATACATTCACATATATTAAAATATACCACCCCCAAACAATTTGAGAGGGGGGGGGGGGGGTTCATGATATTGATCAATTAAATTACCTAAAATGTGTTTAATATCAACAGAAAAACTATATGGTAAAATAAAAATATGTGATTAATCATGTATTAAAATTTTCAATACGTGCATAGATAAATAATCGCATAAACAAATAAATACTAACTACTTAACAAAAATTGAAATTAACCAATAATTAAACTAAAATTACTGAAACAAATACGGAATTTAAATAATTATTACAAAACAAAAATAAATTCTAATCAAATTCATCACAACAATTTAAAAATAAAGAAGCTATCCATGGGAAAAAGATGGTCTAGAACCATCAGCAGGACAACGACGATGACGACGCTCACATCAAGAGTCAGAAGAAAAAGGTGAACCTCCTAGCTAGGGCAAACGTTTGAAGACCTCGGCCTGAAAAGCTGCCTACGCCTCTTCCATATTCTCTATAGTGCTAAACATGTCAGCGTGGTTGTCGGCTATATGGTTCAAATGTTATGCTCTAAGCTGCGTTGATCACGTTGAATGGAACCCTGACGCTTATGTATAGTCTCACAGAGCGCATAAAGGGTTCGCTGATAATCGTAAAGCGTACGCATCCCGCTATGGAGTAGTGAAAAATGTGCAAAATCAGAAGAAGCACAGTCCATAGCGTTCTCAGCAAAACAAACTCGATATTCATCTTCATCCTCATCCTGATCTCTCCCATCAGCTCTCTCTTCAGGCAATGTCGAATTCCTTTGGACACACTCACTATACGCCTTTGCGTTTGAATGAATCTTAAGATGAGTCCTAGGTGACTTAGGCACGCAACCCCAATATAACATAATCTTAGTAATTAAAACAGGGAGGGGTGTAGTAGTAAGGCCTACAGCCATAAGCTCATCACGCATAAAATCAATGTGGCAAAAACCATACCTCCTGTTATGCAAAACCTAAAGAACATGTAAGAAAGACAAGCTGATGTCACTCGGCTTTGAAGTGCTACATACATTCTTGCCTAGCCACTGCGTCACAGCCAGTTGGTTTATCCTAAGCGATTGCTGCCTGGCACAGTGAGAACGATCATTTTATTGACCTTTAAATAACGTCTCTAGCATCAACTGATGCACTCCATCAAATTGGGATCGCTTTAAGGTCAGGGTGTCCTGTTTCGCTGGTATCCCAGTGATGGTAGCGAGCAAATCATGAGTCACATCCCGGTGAACTCCGTCCAAATCCACAAACAGTCTCCTTAAAGGAAGCATCCTCTTATTTTGATAAAATTTCAATACCAAATCCTCATGGTAGTACTCCTCAGTAGAGTACCACATTCTATCCCACCCTCTAGCACGCATCTCTATACCATAGAATGGCTGGAATATCTCCGCATTAAATGCGAATTCCGGTAAGATTTTTACTAGTCGGGCCATTTTATGGATGAAATTTGAATACGGGTAGGGGTTTAAGTAGTGGATGATGGTGGGAAGGTGCTGTAAAAATTTGAAGAAGGTTTGTTTCGATGGAGGCGCGGTGCGTGCTTGGATTCAGTATTGAGTAGGCTTAATGCGCGTTGTGATCGATTTAGGTTAGGTTTAATTTTGTTTGTGAAGATAAAGTGAATGGGCGAGTGTTGGATCTTAAATGGGATGGCGGTGGGGTGTAAATATCTTGGGTTGGGTGGAAAAATGAATTTTGGCCCAAGCCCATGCCCAAATCTTTTCAATAATATTGATCCTGTCCTGCTACCTCGTAAACTTAAAACTAAAATTCTTGATTCATTTGCGGTCCGATTTTGGCGAATGAGTTATGAAAATCATCAGCATGAAATATGCTATCTAATGATCTAGGAAAAACTCAAATCTAACCGTGGGTGACATATGAAATGGTAGAAGAATGCCTCAAAATACATAAATGACATAAGTTATGAGGGTGAAGAGAAATCTAGAAAACTAGATTGTGTCACATGAATCTATACGATTTAAAGCAATATAAACAAAGATAGGAAGTTGGGAGAACAAGGTGGGGTGATTACCCACCCCCAAACAAAATTTTAGAATAGGATGAATTTTTTTTGTTGTGGTGAAAAAGAAGGTCCTTTAAAGTCAGATATCCTAAACTTTCTAATAAATTTATGAGTTTTATATTTTCTAATTTTTATGAAAAGGATTTTTGAAAAATACAAGAATAAAGCAAGTAAAAATGTAAATCACTCCATAGAGAAACACTACTCAAAATAAACGAGATAAAGTGCAAGAAAGGAATGCGTGAATTACATGAACGTGGACTAAGAATCCGGCACTTACAACCACACACTCCGAAAGGAGGGTCTGATTACCTTAATGGAGTACTCCCAAAATATAGAATATGGATAGGAAGTACACCAAGCATCGAGGTCAGTCCTCATAAACATGGTCTTGTAGAAGGGTTTCTTCTACAGTGGGTGAACGTAATTTGCAGAAATGTTTTAAGCGTTGGCCATTTACTTGAAAGGTATTGTTGTTATTGGGATTTACCAAAGTAAATACTTTTTGAGGAGTGACGTGACATCAGTAACCAGAAAAGTTCCAGACCAACGTGTTTTTAATTTACCAGGAAAAATATGCAAACGTGAGTTACATAGCAAAACTTTTTGACCAAGGTTAAACTCTTTATGCAAAATATGTTTATCAAGAATACGTTTCATGTTAGCTTTATAATCCTTCGCTAAATCGTAAGAATCAGTATGGATTTCTTCAAGCTCATTTAATTGTAATTTGCGCTTGACACCAACGGCGTTAATGTTGAAATTTAAACTTTTAATAGCCCACAGGGCACGGTATTCCAACTCAACAGGCAAGTGACAAGGTTTACCAAAAACTAAGCGGTAAGGGGACATACTAATAGGTGTTTTAAAAGCAGTTCTATATGCCCATAAAGCATCTATTAGGTGTCTAGACCAGTCTTTCCTATCAGGATTAACTGTCATTTCTAAAATCTTTTTAATTTCTTTATTAGACAACCCTACTTGACTACTAGTTTGTGGGTGATATGGAGTCGCCACCTTATGTGTAACTCCATATTTCTTGACTAAAGCTTCAATAATTCTATTATAAAAATGTTTTCCCCTATCTCTAATGATGGCCTTAGGTATGCCAAAACGTGAGAAGATATACTCCTTCATAAATAATACTATAATTTTATGATCATTATTACGACAAGACATGGCTTCAATCCATTTCGGAACGTAGTCTACAACTACAAGAATATAAATGAAACCATGTGAAATAGGAAACGGGCCCATAAAATCTATACCCCAGACATAAACAATCTCCACTATAAGAATGGGATTTAGGGGCATCATATTACATTGAGTAATACACCCAAGTTGTTGACATCTAATACACAGTTTACATTCTGCATGGGCATTTTGAAATAGGGTCGGCCAATAAAAACCGCACTGAAGAACTTTGGCGGCAGTTTTCTTTCCACTAAAATGACCCCCACATGATTGTTCATGGCAGAAGGATAAGACTTTATTGTGCTCCCACTGGGGAATACAACGTCGTATTATATTATCCGTACAATATTTAAAAAGGTAGGGCTCATCCCAGTAGTAAAACTTAACTTTTGCCAAAAATCTCATGCATTCATTCCTGATCTATATGTCAGGAATGATCTCAGACACTAAAAAATTAACAATGTCTGCATACCAAGGTGTAGAAAAAATTGAATAAAGATGCTCATCCAGAAAAGAGTTATATATCGATTCGGAATCACTGTCATCGTTCCTCATTAGCTAACCTAGATAAGTGATCTGCAACTTCATATTCAGTTCCTTTTTTATCCTTAATTTCTAAGGTAAATTTATTTAGGAGAAGAATCCAACGGATCAATCTCTGCTTAGCATCCTTCTTTGTGAGAAGGTACTAAGCGCGACATGGTCTGTATAGACGATGGTCGTGGAACCAACTAAGTAGGGACGAAACTTATCTAAGGCATAGACAATGGCTAGAAATTCCTTTTCAGTAGTAGTGTGATTACGTTGAGCATCATTTAAGGTTTTACTAGCAATAAAAATAACAGTAAACTTATTATCTAATTTTTGTCCTAGCACAACACCAACAACATAATCACTAGCATCACATATAAGTTCAAAAGGTTTTAACTAGTTTGGTGGTTGAATGATAGGTGCAGAGGTTAAAACGACTTTCAATGTTTCAAAAGCCTGTTTGCAGTTATGATTAAAATAAAAAATGACATCATTTAAAATCAATTGTGTTAAAGAATTACCTATTTTTGAAAAATCTTTTATGAAACGTCTGTAGAAACTTGCATGGCCTAGAAAGGCCCTAATCTCACGGACAGTCTGATAAAATGTAAAATGCTAGTTTTACCTACGAATAAGTGGTGAAACTCAAATGAATGTAAAACTAGAACTATTTTCGTGCATATATATCAAAGTTATCTACTCTCGTTATCAATGTAACATGTTTAGAGTAGAGAATTCGTTCCACTCCTAGTCATTTAGATGTGAAGTTTCCTAGTTCGTGTAAGCTAACAAAGTCGTGAGAGTAATGAAATTGAATTTAACTACGATGGTGAATTAACTAATCAAGATGTGATAAATGAAATGACGGCAATCCAATACTAAATTGACAATATGAGAATGAATTAGGGGAATTTGATTTCACCTTGATTCAACTTAATAAACTAATATAGAACACGTTGTAATCCTAATCTTTACGTTTTCACGTAAAGGTTGGGTATTTCTAATCCCTAATTATTCATGGTAATCTCTACCAACTAATAATTAGCATGTGAAGTAATCAAAACCATTCTCATGATGAACTAATTACTTTCTAGACTACACCAAAATGGCCATTTTGTGACAGGGCAAATTTTCCATGTGTAACACTTATATCCGTTACTAGCTTTCTAACGGATAGAAGCATTAGGCATTACGGTATCCGTTACTGTACATCTATTTTTTCTGTTTTTTTTTTAAATTTATTTTCTAAGGATTTCTTTATTTTCTAATTTTGGGTAACAATTGTATCTGTTAGAAAAGCCCGTAAGTGGAAATAAAATACACTTAAAAGAAATTAAATAAAGTCTAAAATTCGAAATGGTACATTTCTCTTCTCTCAAGCTCGTCTCCCTTCACTCTCCTGCTCTCAAGAAATGAAGTCTAGGGTTCCAAATCTAATTGTCAAAAGAGGAAGGCGGCCGGTTAAATTTGAAATTTCTCTCTTTCTTCTATCGTTTAGGGACGACGAATCAGACAAACCAGATCGAGGAGGATAGCTTGAAGGAGAAAGACGAATCAAGTATACCCCCCTTTTTAGTCTGATTTCTCTCTCCTCTAATTTGTTTGTGCACAAAATTCTAAATATTTTTCTTTTTAGGTTTTTCAATTTGGGGCAAGTAAGTTAAACACAGAACTGTTTCTAGTGTGCAACTCTCTTCCTGCGAATCTCAAAATAAAAAGAAAAAAGATGAAAGCTTTCGTTGATTTCTTCGTTGATGAGAAAGCTGTTCGTGTAGAAAACTTCTTCCTTGATTTCCTAAAAAAGTAAGTAACTTACCAAAACCCCCTTGTAGTGTTTGAGCGGAGGTAGGCTTTGATACCCTCATATGCCTGTATGTCTTTTAAACATAGTTTGTGCTCTACTACAGTCTGATTTGATACTATTGGTTTTAGAATGTAGAGAGTAAATGAAGATCGATATGTTGAAGTGGACTGTTGTTCCTTCCATCTGTCAAAACACTATGATAATACAGTAATTCTATGAAGGTTAATACCTTTTGGGTTGAAGAGGCAACTTAGAACAATATATGACATGCCCATAGTTTTCCACTCTTCCAAAGTAGTTGCTAAAAGAGGGGAAAAACTCAATTTATACTACCCCATGCGGATAATAGCGAGTAGAGATCCATTTAATATATAGCTCCACAAAGGAGGAGAGTAATTCCAATGGAAAAATGGAAAAGGCATAAAATGTAGTCCTTTGAACAAGCCAAGCAGTGATCCACTAATTACATGGAAATAAAGCTTGGGAACTTCCAATCTTTTCCGGCGTCCTCATCCGAGCCGAGTATTCGGTTGGAATCACCTATTTATGTAACTCATAGAGTACTTTTGTTACAAGATGAAGTTCAAAATTTTCATTTATTTATTAGGTATGTCAATCATTGAGTACTTTTGTCACAAGATTAAGTTCCAAAATTTCGTTATTTATTAGGTATGTCAATCTGCGAAATCTTGTTCCCGAACAGATTATTGGTTCAACGGCCATGCAGCCACTTTTTGACACCCCAGGCGAGGTACCTTGTTATACACCTTTGTATTACTCTAACAGGGATTTTCTCGTTCCATTATTGTTCCTACTGTTTTATTGTCTTGTCATTGTAATTTTCAATGGAAATTAGGACCAAATTTTGTCAGTAAGGGTTTTAAAAGGATTTCGGGAGTATTTTTTTGATGATATTAGAAACATAAAAAAGAGAAATGTAGAATCTACTGTATCAAGCCACAAATTTAGATTCTTGATACCTTCCTGTAAAAACAAAGTATATACCTTGGGAGACACTCGGAGAAAGGTCTTGCAATATAAGAGCCTTATATGCTACGTTGTTTTATTCTCAACCCACCCTTGAAAGTCCATTTTTTTTTCACTGTGAAAGTACTTGTTGGAATTTCTTTTCAAAATTTTGACATGCTTATCGTACATCTTGTTTAAAAGCTTTGGAAAAAATCATTAACGTGTCTTCTCTGCTTTTATTTGGCTTGTTCTCAAGATTTTTGAGCTCAAGAAACTTCTACCTACTTCAGCTGCTTATGACTTCAATATACACATAAGTGCTTTGTTTCCTTTCCACATTGCCTTATTTGTGAGGATGAAATGATCGTTGGACCACAAATTCTCTTACAAATGGTGGGATGCAATTTGGACGGGCTAGTCCACTTTTTTTCCTTCTGTGTAGCTTTGCCTGCAGTACTCGAACTCCACTCCATCAACTTTTTCCGAATTTCCCTCTTAGCCTTCTCTGCCAACATATGTCGAAGTTCAAATTGTAACAACTCCCTTGTCCTATTAGGAACTGAAGGAACACTAGCCTTGTCCCTATCAAGACTACCCCCGCTTGAAGCCTGCCGAATTAGGAATGCCGTTTCATTTCCTGTGGCCATTCTATCTGGTACATTTCCCCAAAATGACATCTTGCTTCCTCCTCAGTATGCTTCTTCTTTTATCGGGCCTCTCTCCTTTCGGATCAGATCTAGAACCTGCATTAAAGAATCCAGAGACAAATTACTAGCTGCCCCTCTTAGACCCACTTGTCTTCCTCCTCAACAACTTGTCTTCTTGCTAACCCTTGGGCCACCTCCCGCTCTCTCTTTACTTTCTCATAAGCTTCTTTGAACCACACTAGCTGCTTGGCAAAGATTAGACGGAGAAGCAAGCGGCGTTGCCGCTACCGATTTGTCTTCGAGAATGGACCCCATTGGTTTGTCCGATTAAATGAATCATGGCCGATGAACCCTATAGATGGCATGTTCTTATTTGAAGTATGCTGATTTGATTTTGCCGCTGGCTGAGAGGAAGGCCAAGGTGCGATGAACTAGAACCATTTGATGGTGGTGCTGCGGTTTCAAAAGCCAAAAAGGATTCATGGCAATTAGGGCATAGGAGGTTACAATTGAGATAGACACGGACATATTCATATACCGCATCTTGCATTGATTGCAAGAAGTCCAAAATGTATCTTGTCTTTGTCAAGAAGGAGCAGCAGTTGAAGGACCCCATGACTAGCGGTTTTCGAGCCCCGGACTTGGAGGATGCATTATTGTTGAAATTATGGAAACCATTTGTGCGGATGGAACCGATGGAGCCCCACCTATGAATGGCACTTTCTCGTAGTCTTGAAAACCTCCTTTGGTCGTACTCATTCCTCTTATTCTTATCGAGAGCACACCCATCACCTCCGAAATCATCTTAAAAGCTCCATCGCCCCTACCGACTTATTTTTATCGGGGTGAAGCATGAGAGCCAACTTCTTGTACTGCTTGCTTCCTTATTGAGTCGTCATCAGCCATCGGTTTACACCAAGGATCCCATACCAATCCAGTTCCCCAATTATTTTGTTCTCAGGGGCCGAGATACACATCAAATGTCGCTAGCATGTGGTGAAGACCCTCAAGTCCAGGATACAAATTTTAGGCTTTGAAAGCAAACTTTTTTGCACCTGCAATGTCCTTAGAAGCAAACTTTTTCTCAGCAATTTTCTTTGCCCTGGTAGCCTCATCTCTATTACACTCCATTCGCCCCCTACCTCTTTTTCTCTGCGTCTCCTAATTTCTTTTGCAGAAGTATAACCATAACAACACTCAAAAAGCTCTATTTGGTTGCATCAATCAAGATTCTTCCATACTTATGAGTACATACATTCCCTCTTCCAGTGCCTATTTGAATCAATGAGTCATCATGAGAGCACAAGCACCAGCAAAAATTTGTTTTCTTTTATTTTTTGAAAATTCCCAAACAGGAGCTTTGGGAAAAAAAATGAAAATGCCCCTTTTTGAAATTTTGTTTTCCCTAAAACCTAAAAAAATCAGAATTCTAAATCTCAGAGGTGAAAACACAATTTGGGTAGTCCACTTCTCCACCAGCAGTTGATGTAAGGGTGGGACGCAATTTGGACGGGCTTAAACTTGTCATAGTCTTGTACCTTGTTCTAATTGTCATAAAATCTTAAATCTTGCTATGATAAGTTTTCTTGGAGTGGGATTGGTATACTGAATATTGTAGCATTTGTTCTCATACTTTGTTATTAGGAACTGATTGAAGTTGACGATGGTTGGTCTTTTTTCAGTGCTTTTAATTTTGTTATGCAGGAGAAAGTCAAGTGTTTCGGAGCAGTTGTACTATCTTATCTGATGATGTTGGTTGGGGACTGCGTAGACTATCCTCAACTGTTACGGGTATGCTTCATGATTCGAGGAAGCTATGAGGTACATTTTCTCTTCGCAAAAGTTATGCTCAATTTATTCCCGACCAATTTACCATGTTAGTAGGTCTTTCTTTTTGTTATTTTAAAAGGATATTAAAGTTATTATTTTCTATTAGTGCTTCACTAGGTTATGTCAAACAAAGAGGAAGTGGATGTCATTAAGGGGATAAAAGTTTTTGAGTTGTAGGTAATCATATGGCTGAAGAAGCAATTTGTTTATGTGTACTTATGTTTTTTTTTTCTCACTTCTATTTAGTAATATTTCAAGTTGTTCATCTATTAAGGAACATGTTTATTATAAATTTAGTTTGTTCCTTATTCATGTCAACACAAGCATATAAGGTCCAACAGGGGATATATAAGTCCATATAAACTTATGAGTTATACACGAGGTATAGTTATTGATTTGTGCTTTTCTATCTCAGTATTCTATCTTGTGTTCATCTTGTAAGTTGTTAAAGCGCTTGAATGAATGAGAAACAATATTTTTGTTGTAGATTTGTTAAATACTTAACACTTTCTAGTTGTGTTATGATGCCTTAATTTTTCTTTTGCATCATGCCATTAATTGTTAAATTATGTTCAAAATTTAAGTTCATTGGAGAGAATGTTAAGGAAATATATGACAAAAATTTTAGGTTAGTTGAAGGGGAATATTCACCTCATAATAGTGAGGTCATGGTTGCTTGAAAAAGTACGCTAATCGAGATGGCATTGTACTTTTTTTTTCCCAGATTTTATGGAAGACATGGAGATTTGTGAGCTAAATTCCTCTAATTGACTATGGTATGTTTCTCAAGGTATATATCACTATCTTTTGTTTTATTTATGTAATAGTTAGATTATCACTTTTATTTTCTTAATAGTATCACGCACCAATTTCTGCTTAAACCTAGTACAACATTCATCATCTTTTAAGGTTGGTTTTATGTCTATATGTGATGTATTGTTATAAATGACAAATTATATGAGAGCCACTTTCTATTAAATGACAAGTTAGACTGCTTGTTAAGTGTTTTCTACTATTGTGCATATGTAGGTCTTGTGGAATCGGCTTCTAATGGAATTACATGCAACAATCGACATGAAATTCTGGTTTTGGGAAATGCAACAATCGACATGAAATTCTGGTTTTGGGAATCTCTGAGTTTTATTCAAGTATTGTACTACTTACCATTTGCTAGTTGTTTTTGGTATAATTTGGTATAACCTGTGGATGAATAGAATGTTTTGGTTAAATACATGAGTTTTGGATGAATAAAATACACAAGAAGTATTGTTTGAAGTTTATCGTTGAGGTTGTAGTATATATATTTGTTAAATTATTTGAATGGTAGAGTTGGTGTAATTTGTGGATGAATATAAGTGGTTTTATATTGTTATTACTTGGTTGATTTTTATTTATTTTTTATAAAAGTTGTCTGTTTCATAAGATTTGGTAGTGTACAGTGGATGCCAACCCAAAGTCACGTGGAGTACTAACTGTTTCTTGTAGGGGGTGCAAGTATCCCAAAAATTAAAACTGATTTTTTTTAAAAATATATCGACCATTAGTAACGGATATTTCCGTTACAAACAATAGTTAGTAAATAGCATCGTCCATTACTAACGGCTATATCCGTTAGAAATGACAAATTTAATTGGGCCACCAACAGTTGGCTATCTGTTACAAATAATTTTAGTAATGAATATAACCGTTACTAAAATTATTATCAGTAACGGTTATATCTGTTACTAAATTTGGCCTAAGTGAGAGTGACGCCCCAAAGCTAACGGATATAACCGTTAGTAAAAATATAAGTAATGGATATAACCGTTAGTAAACGCCTTTTTTGGTGTAGTAATAAAACATTACAACCAATTCTACTCTAATACAATCAAGTTTCATCAAGGCTTTCTCAAACCCCTCTAATGGAGGTTTAGCCTTGAGGCATTAAACTATCATTTATGGAATAAGAACAATAAAAACAAGACATTCTGGAAGAAATGATAATTACTTTATTAATATAATTGAACAATAGTAATATGATTTGAAATGAATTAAACTGAATTTAAAACTAAGATTATGAATAACTAATTATCAATTTAAAACAAACTAAATCTATAAATTAAGTATTGTATTAGAAACTAAACTTGAAATATAAACTAAGTATTGATTCTAAAAACTAAATTCTTGTTCTAACCACTAATTTCTTGATAACTAACAAGATAACTTAAGAGTTAAGCCTTAGTCTATTGATATAGAAGAGGCTAGATCCACAATTTCGTGCATGGGCTGAGGAGCCATGTTTTGGGCCGAAAAATTGAGCCCAAAATCTCATTACTTCAGTCCACAAAGGGGTTTTCAGTTGGAAATGACTTAAATAGTCTTTTCATCCACTTTTGCTCCTCTGATTGGGTCAAGGCTTGGACCATTAGAAAGCTCTTTTCAAGCCGGCCGCTTTGACATAAGGTAGGCCCAATTCTGCTGACTTTTGTGCACTATTTCTGCCCGCGTTGAATTTGACTTTTCAGCTTTGACCGGGCTTTAAAAAGGCTTTTTCTCCTTGGATCTTGGCCTTTAATCATAGAACTTCTTAGCAACCAACCTTTGTTTCTTTATCTCACAAAAGGGACGCATTTCTGCATATATTTGACTCCAATGCCTGAAATACATAAGAACACGATAACAGTACTAATAACTCTTACTTATTAATCACATAATTGGTCTAAAAGTAATATTGTTAAGGAGTTAAAACTATAGTTTTGGGCTCTTATTACAGTCTGTGTTATAGGCAGAGACGATATTTTATCAATTTTAGCTTTATCTACATCTATTCTATTTTTAGAAATAATTTGACCTAAAAGTATAGCTATAGAAGAAGGAATGGATAAGGCAGCCAGTATTTTTGAGATTAAACAAGATCTTGAACTTATAATGTTAATTGAATCCCTCACTCATAAGGTAGACGCCTTTTCTGTTAAAAAACAAGAGGAAGAAAAATAACTCCTGTCATGAATATAAACTCTCTTCGTTGTAATTTCTATTATAGTCTTGAACATTCAAATCATTATTGTCCGCTTGCTTATGAACAACCACAATCACAGCCAGAAGATGTCTGTGCTTTTAATTATATACCTAACGCACCTTGGAGACAAAATCCTAATTTTAGTTGGCGTAATAATCACGAACATAACACCTTCAGGTTTTAATAATCAAAACGTTAGGTCCACCAATAACTATAATTAATATCAACCCAGGCAAGGACAAGGGCAAGGTAATTATAATAATAATAATAGAAGTTTAGTCTCGGTAAATAACAACTATCAAAATCCACCCATCAATAATCAATGTGAGATAGTTCCTGTTACACAACCCGTGGCAACTCAACCTTCCCAAACTGGTAGATTCCCAACCTTCCCAAACCACAACAAAAAGGCGTGTTTCCAGGTCAACCTGTACCTAATCCAAAATCAAGAAACACAGCCTTTGAATTAATGGTAGTTCTAGTAATGAAAATATAATACAAGGAGAACAATGTGTGATTTGATTTAATGAAATTAATATATTTTGTTATGATCATTGCAATTTGATATGGGGTTGTTGTGTTTATCTACGTAAGTTGCATTAGGTACAATCTGCAAATAAAAAAGATTCAAAATCGTGCAAATAAAAAAGTATTATTTTGCCATGGCAAGCTTGAGTAGCTATAAACATCCTTTTTGCAACGCTCTAGATGCAGTTGATGACTTAAACCTTTTGCAACAAACAAAGTGTGGCTAAAAGGTTGCTATTTGCAATGCCTCAAAGTGTAGGTAAAGGTACACCTTTTGCCATGCTTGATGGTGTTGTTACAAGTTATCTTTTGCAACGCTAGGCATTGCTAAAAATTTGAAATATTTTCAATATCAATTAAATTTGAAAAATAGAAGTAGCAACGACCAATGGTGTTGCAAAAGATTGGGAGCTTTTGCAACGCCATACATTGCATCTCAATTTATCTTTTGTGACCCACTTTTTCGCAGCGCCTTTGTGACGCCCTGTTTGGCATTGCAATTGGTCTATTGCAATGCTTTTTAGGACTTTTAGCGATGGTATATGGTGCTACAGAAAACCCCTTCTGTGGTAGTGGCGGGAGTGATCGTTACCTCCCCAGTTGTTACTTTTCTTGGATTGATTATCTAGAAATTTATAAGCATCTGTGGCTCCTTTACCTAAGAGATTACATCTATTTATGATGTTTAATGATAAACACCCAAAAGTGTAGTTTAAACCCCTTAATAGTATTCTATTTAGACTAATTATGTTTATAATAAATAAGAGTTAGCAATGTTTATGTGTTTTTGTGTATTCCAGGTCTTGAAGCTGTTTATGTGCTTAAAGATATTATTTTGCATGGAAAGCGAGTCAAGATGATTGCTAAGGAAGTTCTATGTTTAAAGTCCAAGAATCATGAAGAAAAGTATTTTTCAAGCCCAGTCAAAGCTGGAAAGTCAAAGTCAATTCGGGTAGAAAAAGAACAGAAAAGTCAACAGAACTTCATATAGGCATATCTTTGGACTCGGGCCTTAGAATTGGGCCTACTTTATGTCAAACGGACCGACTTGGAATAAGCTTTCCAAAGGACCTAGCCTTGATCCAATCAGAGCTTTAAAAGTGGACAAAAAGGGCACTGAAATAATTTCCAACAGAATTAGCCCTTTTAGACTTAACCTAATAGACTTTGGGCTCACATTAGAAGCCCAAAGTCCCCTTTGCCCATCCATGAAAATGTAACCCTAACTGTCACACCCCAAATTTCGACAGAATTCGGAAAAACATTATTTGTTCCCGACTCATCGATTTCCGAGGTGTGACGTACTCTCCACTTCCAAAAAACCCATAAACAGTTTAAATATGCGGATAATTAAAAACCAATAAAAATTTTAACTTAAACAAGAGTCCTCTTCATTACAAAAATTAACAAATGAAAATGCAAATAAACTTATCTCAACTGAAAATCTATATCACCTCAAAGGAAAACAAAGCCTATTTTGAAATGCGATGCTAACGCAAACCATAAGCAGCAACCAATCTTCTTCAACACTAAACCTGTCAAGACTTATCAACTATGTTCATTTAATGAACACACCCGATAAGCAAACATGCAAATCGGGCCAGCATTATAAAAATGCTAGTGTGAGTAGCTCTAAAATACAACATATAATTATACATATATATACACAATCCATACAGCAGTTAGTTCCTCCATCGAGGCGCCTTAACTTTCAACGACTAATACAACATCCTTAAGTACAATAAATAAGGCAGGTAGTTCCTCCACTGAGGCGCCTTAACTTCCCACTAATCACACAACAAACTATACGCATAATAAATAAGGCATGTAGTTCCTCCATCGAGGCGCCTTAGGTTCTAACTAAACAAATAACCAACATATTACCATAATTATATTATTTAAGACTTTCTTTGTGTGTCCCTAAAATTCACGTTGTATCTATGTCTTACCTAGTTTCCCTGGCTACCGCAATCGCTTCCCAACGCCGAACATGTACATCCACATGCCTCCCCTTACATAATGAACCACTCCGTGCGTAACTACCCTGAGCGGGATGCCGCACACTAGGTAACCCTCATACGGAAGCCATTATGTAAGTACTGCCACTATTCGGCATAAAATATCGCGCGTCTCGTCCTATTTTGTGAACGGAATAATCAAGCCACTATTCGGCTACGCTAGAAGGGCCATTCAGATTCACTGAAATGCCAGAAGGGCCAATCACATTACTTACGCCCGAAGACCATTCAGATTCACTGAAACGCCAGAAGGGCCAATCACATTACTTACGCCCGAAGGCCATTCAGATTCACTGAAACGCCAGAAGGGCCAATCACATTACTTACGCCCAAAGGTCATTCAGATTCACTGAAATGCCAGAAGGGCCAATCATATCACATACGCCCACACAGGGCAAATCACATGAGTTGTGGTAGTCAGGTTCTAGGATTTTCGTTACGTAATTAATTCAGGTATCATACATTTATTTCTCCAAAACTATTGCCTTTAATATATATTCCCAACATATTATATAATGTCACAATATCAACGTCAAATCTTAATTAGATAATGACCACCAAATTTATACAAGCTTCCACAACATTTTAGCATTTGATTTGTCCATACAATTTACAACAGAAAATGCAGCACAATTAAACAGTCCACAGTCCACAATAAAAGCCCAATATATATATGCTTTACACACTACTCACGTCAAATCTTAATTAGATAATGATAATCAACGTTATATAATTTTCGACAATATTTTATTACTATATTTGTCCATATTCTTAAATATGAGAAAAACTGGAAAAAGTCAACATTCCACAGTCAAAGGTCAACAGTCAACGGTCAACGGTCAAATGTCAAAGTCAACGGTCAGAGTCAAAGTCAACATGTCATTGTCAAAGTCAAATTGTCATTTCCATGTTCAACAGGTTCAGAGTCATAGCCATGGTTCATAGCTAAGGGCAAAGGTGCATGGCTCAAGGGCTCATGACTAAGGAAATGGTTCGGACCCAACTGGCCAAGCCCAAATCTTAAAACCCGGCCCCAAAAGTCTACACTGGCCTAGTGAATCAACCTAACCCACTTTAAAACATATGGACCAAGCCCAAAACAAAAACAGAAAAACCGGTCTAAAGAAAGCTAATTGGGTTCGACCCAAGCTAACAGAAAATGAAACTTAAACTGGCCCAAAACCTTAATTGGTTCGGCCCACAAACCACTAAACTGAAACTGGCCCCATAACAAACTAAACTAATCTTGGGCCCAAAGACTAAACTGAAAATGGCCCAACACTTAATCAAAACTGGCCCAACATCCTAATGAAACTGGCCCAAGAAATCTAGTTAGTTTTTGGCCCAACCAACTTAATCTAAACTGGCCCAAAACAAAACCAAAATAGCCCAAAAACCAAAAACCGGCCCAAGGCCCAGCCGGTTATCTTCTCCAACAGCCACCACCAAAACCGGCCACCACAAGCCTCCTCCTCCTCCAACTTCATCACATCGGTTTTACTCATAAACAAAAACCCTATAACTTTAATTAAGGCATAAACCTCAATTCTTTAAATCCAACTTCACCAAAACTAGATCTGGAAATCCATCGACCTCCATTAATGGCTTGCTTCAAGCTTTAACAGTTGCCCCCTCACTCTACAACACTACCCCACTTCAACCCACTATCAATCACCCAACAAAACCAACCAAAACAGTTCGAATAGTTTACTGGAGGATGGGCATGCCGCCATTAACAACGGTTCCAGCTTTCTCCAAGCTCCAACAGCCCACCCAACTCTCCAAATCATCAATCAATCCTCATAGCCCATCCAGAACAACACTATAACCCACCAAAAACAAACAACAACAATTTAAAGCAGTACCAACTCGAGCTGGCGCCTCCATTACCGCCTGTCGACGTTTCAAGCTTCCAACAATACCCAAATATCAATCCCGACGTCCCACCCTTAATCAACCAATGAGATTTAATGTCTAACAGTTCCCAACAATTTAAAAACGCATAAAAACCAACCATCATTATCACAGTATTACAGATGAGAGGGTTCACACCTCTATTAAAGCTCCTCGAAACTTCGACAGTTCAAATAAAATAGCCACCCCAACAATATTATAGTTAGACAGTGTTTGACTAGAGTTTTAACAACTCGACAAACACTACATCGAATAAAAACAAGACAATGAGCAGTATAAAAAAAACAGAAACATTAGACAGTATACACCGATATACGAAAACTATAAATCCGGTGAAATAGCAAAATAGCTACTCACCTTTATCCCAAGCTCCACGAATCCTCCTAGTCTGAATCGTCGCGCTCCACCCTCCAGCAAACGAGTTTCTAGCTCTGCCTCTATTTTTATTATTTTATTCTCTATGAACCCTATTTTCCAGAACAATGTGATTATATACTTGGGTTTGAAATCCAAGCCCAACACAGACTCGGGTCGAGAAATCAGGCCCGCGTATCCCAAATCCAATCCAGCCGATTTTTAAATAAATAATTTAATTAATTAATAAATAATTACGTATTTTAAATACGGGCGTTACACTAACCCTCTCCTATATAAAGATGGTTAAGACTAAACTTATTCTCTCTCCTTCCTCCTTAGTTTCTAATTAGTTTAGTGTAGTTATAGTTTAGAATTAGGTTATAATAATTTAGTTTAATTGTAGCCTTCATTATTCCCCATCAATAAAAGCTTTAGTTTACTTTCAATTATTGTTCTTTATATTATATCTTTCTATTGTTATTTAGTTAGTATGATTCCAATGAAACAAGGCTAAACCTCTATTAGAGGAAGTTTATGAAGCCATGTGAGGATGATTGGTAATTATTAGTTGTCATTGTTTTGCAAAAGAGTTTCAAGTTTGATTCTCATGGTTGTTTAGAGATAAAAATTATAAGAGTTTAACTAGAGTTTAGAGCCAGCATCAAAGAGATTTGTGGTGGAGCTAAACTCTCATGCTAGTGAAGCCTTGATCCGAGAGGACTTGGTGTTCATTAGGGATCAATAGGCAATTCAATAATCAATCTAATGATTAATTGAATTGCATGGCGGATTGAATCTTCAATATTCCTTTTATCATCATTATATCTATTGTTTTAGTATAATTATTTACTGTTTTCATATCATTATTACTCTCTCATTAGTTCAATAGTTAGCTAGTCTAGATTTGTTAAAAGTACATGCAAGCAAGAGTGGAGAACACGATTACTCCTCTTTATTTTATGATGTTTAGAGAGTACTATTATATATTGATATGCATGATTTATTACTATTTTAAACACTGTTTTTACATCTATTAAATTTAGTTGTCATCTAATGTTTCCTTATGGTGTTGGGATAGGCCTTTGAAGAAGGCACGAACTAGTGTGTCTTTTCCCAGTTTACGATGTGGACATTCTACTAGAAGATCAGTGAAATGATTCCAAGCCTTAGAAAAGGATTCTTGAGGCTTTTGGCGAAATAAATGAATATTTTGTAGCATCTCATCAGTATTTTGTGGCGGGTAAAATTGTTCTATAAATAGTTTTACTAGTTTTTCCCATGTGTCGACAGAGTTCGACTTTTGTGCTGTTAGCCAAGCAGCTGCTTTGTCAGCTAGGGTGAAAGGAAACACCCTGAGCTTTATTTATTCAGGTCTTACGTTAGGATGATGAAATGTAGTAAAAACTTGTTGTATCCTACGTAAGTGTTGATATGGCTTCTCATGGTCTAATCCATGGAAAACAGGTAGCAGATTAAATATATTGGGGGGGGGGGGATTCTAAAATCTCCCGTAGTATCTGCAAGAATTATGCTGGGCTCAGGTCCATCGTTTAAAGCCTTATAGAAATCAGAGAGAGGTCTCTCTGCTATTTCTTCACCCATTGCTACAGATATAGTGTTGGTGGGTGTAGGTGATGTATATGTGGTGATTGGTGAATTTCTAAATAGGCAATTATTTCTGCGTCTACGATAAACAAATATAGCAGGTTTATGCTTACCAGATCTTAATCTCATACAAGTTTTAAATCTAATTGGAAAGTCTTAATGAGCATGCAAAAATAGCCTGATTATTACTAGAATTATAATCCTCTAACAGTAATTTGAGGATGTATAGAGGTGTTACCTGGAGCGTCCTTGCTACGCGTATAAATAGCGTATTCAACAACCTTGAAGCACGTCTATGTTACTTGAACAATTATATGAGTACTAGTCCTGGTACACGATGTGGATTGTGAAGTCCTATAAAAAGTTTAACCTTATTAGTTTTTAAATTTTTAAGAATTAGGAAAAGGCATTTTACTATAGGCTTCGTGTTGGGCTGGATGTCAGGCCTGTGAAAATAGGCTTTTGGTTGTGGATGGGCTTTCTAATTAATATTTAATTAATTAATTTTTTTGTATTTTCAATGAAACTAATTAGTCAGGTCACTTAGGAATTTGAGGGAGGTTGTCCGTGTAGGAATCGTTATTTCAGAATGACTATTTCTACAAACCGCGAGAACCACGCGTAGCGGAATTAATGGGTTCTCATGATTTGGATAGAGAACATACCTTTGAGATCCGATTTTGATAACTCTGAGAATCCAAGCTTTATCAAATCCGAAATTAACAATCAACCTCTTGATCTTCTGTTGTATTCCTTTAGAATAGATTAGACGTTGTGTGGACAACGATATACCAATCCCCTTTTTTCTCTCAAGATCAGAAACGAATTCAGATCTACTTTTCTTGCCTCTTTTTCAGAACCAGCTGAATAGAGAATTACGGCCAGAGAGAAGGAGTATTCTATTTATAGGCTACAACAGGGACCATGAGGAGAAATTAGGGTTGGGCCTCCTGACGGGCTTGGGCTTCCCATGTTCGCCCCGAACACATGGCCCAAGTCCATCAACAAATGGCTTATTCCACTAAAGGCCATTGTTGCACTACTGCCCTAATCCCAAATTACGTGTCAGCATTTATGGGCTCCATATTATATGCTCATTGATCTCCCCGTGTTTAAGATATCGAATGTCCGTTGATTAAGTCAAGTTACTGACAACTACATTAATCAACTTCTTATGTCCTTGAGTAGTACCACTCAACCTCATTGTCATGTCGGAATAAATCCACCTGCAGGGTTTACATGACAATCTTTTTGAGCTCCTTAAGGAGACATCATCAACCCGACTTTTTGCGTGACACGGATTCCTTCTATAATCAATAGCACACCTTACATAGAATGTCATTACCCAATCCATCGAGTTTGTTGATTCACAAATGAATCTCACTCATTGATGATTTAAAGCAATATACAATGCATGTAAGTGCCCGTTATTATATCCGGATTACGAGGACAAGCATCCATAATAACAGAGGTGTTTGTTCTCTTATATAGTCAGTATAAGGAGAAACAACCTCACTTGGTCCTGTTCAATATACACAAAGTGTACTAGTGTAATCATATAGTCAAGATAGACTAATACCAGATTATACTACAACTGTACTAATGGTTTCTCCAAATCCATTTAGGTTGTGAACGATTACTTATACTTTATAAGGTACTGATGATATGATCTTCTGTGTGTTCACACCATATTATCTACAACATAAAGTATTAGACACATGCATATAACTAATAACATATATAATATGCATAACATTTGCCCATATGATTCTCATTCAAAATATAAAGAATTAGAGTTAACACAAAAGTAATGCTTTTAGTATATAACTCTATCAGTCCATGGGTGCACGTTCTTTAATTAGATAACCCCAAATTCTTTCAGTTTGCTAGACACCGTTTTGAATGAAGAAAAATAATTTTTTAAAATTTAGTAATTTTTAGCATACGAGTACTGTACTGTACTCTTGAGAAAAGATTGTAATTAATATTAAAAAATTAATTTAATCTAATTAAACTAGGGCGCGTGCGCGCTTAGAATCCAATTATATTGGGCGCGGGTCGCACTCGATATGTGGAAGGCAGGTCACGCTCAGTGAAGGCAAATTTAGGGCATGCGTGCACTTGTGACTTAAAATGAAGGTTTCAAATTTTCAGGGTCAAGTCACAGGAGGGCAGGGAGTTGGTTGAGCAACTCGTATGCTCTCTTACAGTAGCAGAAAAATTAGAAAAAAGTACGAACAGTGTTTTAGTGTGTGTTTTGTGAATAGTGAAAACAATGTTTTTTAAACTGAATACGAATAATGTAAACGAACTAGATGGCAATTTGGTGCACAGTAGATATATGATGTCATGAACAGTAAATTATGGTGGAAAAACAGTAGATAAAACTCATCAAAATCATGTGATAAAGAAGAGACTAGTCGTGTTCGCCAAACTCTAATTCATACACTACTTGGATGCGAATCTAGATTACAAATATACTTCACTAATAAGAGTCAAAACAGTAGATATGATGTGAAAATAGAAGATTCAATTGATGAATAAAGGAATTAGAAGGGGTTTAATCTACCACGCGATTCGATTAACTATTAGTTAGTATCGAATCGCTTGTATTGATCCCTAGTGAAGACCAAGTCCTCTCGGATCGAGGTTTCACTAGCAAGAGAGTATAGCTCCACCACAAATCTCTTTGGTGGTGGCTCTATACTCTAGTTCTCCATTATGAGCTCTATCTTTAGTTACTCATAACGAAGAACTTGAAGATCTTATTTGCAAAAAAAAAAATCCTAAAGATTAATCATCCTCAAATGGCTTCATAAACATCCTCTAATGGAGGTTTAGCCTAGTATCATAGGGATCATTACATAAAGACAATAATAAGAAGACATAATGTAAGGAGAATTGAATTGAATATTTAAAGAACTAGGTTTTTTATTGATAGGTTCTAATGGATGCTACAATGCTAACCCAAATAAAAGTGAAACTAATTAAAACTAAATTAAACTAATTATTAACTAAGGAGGGGAAGGAGTAAAAGTGTTTAGCCTTAACCCTATTTATATAGGAGAGGGTTAGGGTTACATTTTCGTGCATGGGGGAAAAAAGGGGGACTTTAGGCTTCTAAAGTGAGCCCAAAGTCTATTAGGTAAAGTCTAAAAGGGCCAATCCTATCAGAAATTACTTCAGTACTCTTTTCATAAACCTTTACTACTCTGATTGGGGCAAGGCTAGGTCCATTGGAAAGATGATTCGGAGCCGGTCATCTTGACATAAAGTAGGCCCAATTCTGAGGTCGGAGTCCAAAGATACGACCTGTTGAAGTTCTATTGACTTTTCTATCCCTTTTCTACCCGGATTGACTTTTACTTTCCAGCTTTGACTGGGGTTGAAAAATTTTTTTCCATGAGTCTTGGGCTTTAAATGTAGAACTTCCTTGGCAACCATCTTGACTCGTTTTCTATGCAAAAGTGGTGCTTTTAGTTACCTAATCAACTTCAAGTCTTAAAATGCACAAAAACATGTAAGTAGTACTAACTCTTATTTATTATGAACATAATTGGCCTAAGTAGAGTACTATTAAGGGGTTTAAACTACACTTTTGGGTGCTTATCAAATATGAATTGAAAAAATAGACAAGAAATTAAACAAACCAAATGGTTTGGATCCTAAGACAATAGATGGTTTCTCTCTCCCTTGCTTTTAGCTTATATACCCTGACTTTTGCCTCTTACAAATTTGCCCTTTTCCATTACAAATTAGACACCTCCCACTTCACTTTTGCTTTTGTTTTTTGGTTTCTTCTTGACCAAAGTAGGTTTAGGGAGAAAGTCATCATATTTTGAGATAAGGGCCTCCATCTCTAGTCTTCTGATTTGAGGGATTTAACTTTTGACTTTGACTGTTGACTTTGACTTTTTCAGCACTTTTCTATAGCAGCTACTGGTCTTCATAATAATCGTGATTAAGGCTCTTTTTGGTGATAAAACACAACTTTTATGAAAAATGGTCTGAAATACCCCTTAACCTGAAATAGGCAATAAAAACTATGAGTTATCTTTTCGTTAAGCGTAAGAGAGACTGTAATGCAGCAATATACGGGTAATAAAATGCACATTTGGGAGGTGATCATTAATCACCCCACATTGTTCTTTAAACTTTCTATCTTTGTTTATGCTGCGTTTAGTCATATAGATTCGTGTGAGACAATCTAGTTTTCTAGATTTTCCATCGCCCTCATAACTTATGCCATTTACACATTTCGAGTCATTCTTCCACCATTTCATAAGTCACCCATGGTTAGATTTGAGGTTTTCCTAGATTATTAGATAACATTCTTCATGCTGATCATTTTCAAAGCTCATTCGCAAAAAATGGACCGTTAACGAATCGGTATTCTTAGTTTTAAGTTTACGAGGTAGCAGGATAGGATGGTTATTTTAAAAAAGATTTGGGCTTGGGCCAAAATTCATTTTTCCACCCAACCCATGATATTTACACCCCACTGACCATCTCTTTAACCTCGCACACCGGCCAATTTCTTCATTTTCTCCAAACGAAATACAACATGACCTAAATCAATCCCAGCGCGCACCGTGCCTATCAGAAACTAAATCTAAGTGTGACCCGCGCCCTCAACTAAATAGAGTTTCTCCAAATTTTTACAACACCTTCCCCTAATCATCCCCTATTTAAACCTTTACCCGTATTCAAAATCCAACCATAAAATGGCTCGACCAGTAAAAATTATACCGAAATTCGCATTTAATGCGGAGATATTCCAGCCATTCTACGGTATGGAGATGCATGCTAGAGGGTGGGATAGAATGTGGTACTGTACTAAGGAGTACTACCATGAGGATTTGGTGTTGAAGTTTTATCTAAATAAGAGGATACTTTCTTCAGGGAGAATGTTTGTGGATTTGGACGGAGTTCACATGGATGTGACTCATGATTTGCTCGCTACCATCACTGGGATACAAGCGAAACAGGTCACCCTGACCTTACAGAGATCCCAGTTTGATAGAGTGCATCAGTTAATGCTAGAGACACAACTTGAGGGTTGATACAATGAATGTTTTCACTATGCCAGGCACCAGTCGCTTCGGATTAACCAGCTGGCTGTGACACAGTGGCTAGTGAAGAACCTATGTAGCACTTCGAAGTCGAGTGACATCAGCTTGTCGTTCCTGCACGTTCTTTGGGTTCTGCAGAACAGAAGGTATGGTTTTTGCCTCATTGATTTTATACGTGAAGAGCTTATGGCTGTAGGCTTGAGCACTACACACCTACCTATTTTAGTTACTAAGATTATGCTATCTTGGCGTTGCGTGCCTGAGTCACCTAGGACTCATATTAAGCTTCACTCAAATGCAAAGTTGTATAATGACTGTGTCCAAAGGCATTGGACACTGCCTGAAGAGAGAGATGATGGTATGGATCAGGATGAGGGTGAAGATGAATATCCTGTTTGTTTCACTGGGAATGATATGGATCGTGCAACTTCTAATTTTACACGTTTTTCACTACTCCATAGCGGGATGCGTATGCTTTATGATCATTAGCGAAACCTAACTATGCTCTGTGAATCGATACAGAGGCGTCAGGGTTCCATTCAACGTGATCACCGTAGCCTAGAGCATAGCATTTGAACCATAGCCGACAACCACGCTGACATGCTTAATTCTATAGAGAATATGGAAGAGGCGCAGGTAGCTTTTTAGGCTGAAGTCTTGAGATGCCTGCCCCAGCCAGGAGGTTCACCTTCTTCTTCTAATTCTAGACATGAGCATCGTCTTCATTGTCCGTCTGATGGTTCAGGACCTTCTTCTTCCCAGGGATAGCTTATTTATATTTGATTTGTTGTGGTGAATTTGATTTTGAATTATTTCTGTTTTGTAATAACTATTTAATTTCCGTACTTGTTTTAATCTAAGTACTTTAGTTTAATTAATTGTTAATTTCATTTTTTAGTTAGTATTTATTTGTTTATGTGATTATTCATCTATGCATGTATTGTTAAATTTAATACATGATTAATCGCATATTTTTATTTTACCATATAGTTTATAAGTTGATATTCAGCATGTTTAGGTAATTTAATTGATCAATGTCATGAAGCCCCCCTCTCAAATTGTTTGGGGGTGGTATATTTTAATATATGTGAACGTATGAAATTGCATGCCTTAAATCACATTTATATAAGTTTTAGGCCAAAATATAAGAACCCTTGGGCCTTGTTTAATTTAATTAGGATCCACAATGTAATTAGGTACCTGATATTTCGAAGAATTTCAAAGTTTCACAGAATTTCAGAAGGTAATCTAATAGAGAAACCCATTATATGCAACCCATGGGCCTTGTTTTATTTAATTGGGATCCATAATGTAATTAGGAACCTTAAATTTCGTGAAATGTCAAAATTTCAGGGAATTTCGGAGGCTAATCATATATAGAAATTCCAAAAAACTGAAATTGAATTCATGTGTAGGAAACTATTCTAAAAATATGTTTTTTCACATCTTTTATTTTAGCAACAATCCGGTCTTAGTCTTAGCAACCAAACACTATAAAAATAATCTCTAAGCATGTAGTTTCATAACTGAAAACCCTAAACACATCGCTACATCTCAGGGCGCGCACGTGCCTCACACAAGACCAAACTTAGCACGCACCGCACCCAACCAAAGGTTATTCCAAGCACGCGCGTGCTCTTATCGCAAGCTTCCATGCTCGAATTTCCAGGTTCTTCTTCTAACACTTCCAGTACTTAAGTTCATTACTTGTTTGATGTCTTTTCCAAAAATTATACCAGAACAGTCTTTTTAGGAGCTTTATCTCAATGAGAAGTACAATGCATACTTTGATGATATGATATTAGAGCACGAATGGGAGACCCTACTGGTAAGACCTGATCAAATTTATTCTCTTGCACTTACTAAATATTTTTATGAGCAGGTTACATTCGTTGACCGCTCCCACGGAGAACAAGCCCTCAAAGTCATGTTAGATAACGAACCGTTTGAATTGACTAAGTACTTAATTGCTTTTTCATTAGGAATTCCAACCACTGCTTAACACACCCATTTTGATTATATAGCTACTAATGACAACAATTATGATTGGGTAAATTTCCACGAGACCTATGGTGCTGGGCATATTTAAAGTAGTACACCAAGGCCAACATAACGTATCCTTAGGAAGCATGGCTCTCAATACGGGCCTTGCTATGCTTTTCCTTAAGCTTAATGTCCTAGGAGATTGACACTTTAAATCTGCGGATTCCTGTGCATGCAACTCCTTCTTTACTTTAGCAGAAGGGCATTGGTATTATAATTGTAGTGGATGGTCTTGCAAGAGCACAGATTGTAAGGCATTAGTACCTTCTTATTCCAGTCATAGTCACTCGTATTATGCTATTATTTTTCCTTAAATTATGTACACGTTTCACTAATTTGGCCAAGGTTGATACAATGTGCACGACCAATACTATAGTCCATTATTTACATGCTATGGTTTGGCCTGGCTGGTGCCTACAACCTCACCTAGTAGCCCCATGCACCCCGCCCGACCAAATTGCACTATATAGGTTGGCTAGGGTAGATGAAAAAAGGATGAAGGCTTGGAAAGTTTTCATAGATATGCAAGACTTAAAGGAGCCTCATTTCACAAGTGAGGAGCAAACGGAGGAAAATGCATGATTAGAAACAACTATATATGGTAATTTTTAGTGTCCGCTTATGTCCCAAGTGATTTTAATTTATTGTTATCTCCATTATGGATGGAACTCATATAGGAGTTGCGTCAGCATTTTATTATTTATATTTGTATCGTTTAACTTTCTTTTATAGATGCTCCTATTTACAAGCACGTTTCTATGGTACTCTCGATACTTTGGGGACAAAGTATGATTCTGTTTGGGGGTGGTATAGAAACATGCTGTTAATATTTAGGCACATATTAGGTT
This sequence comes from Coptis chinensis, assembly GCF_015680905.1. Classification (NCBI taxonomy): domain Eukaryota; kingdom Viridiplantae; phylum Streptophyta; class Magnoliopsida; order Ranunculales; family Ranunculaceae; genus Coptis; species Coptis chinensis. The sequence goes on from NC_141459.1 coordinate 38,036,671, forward strand.
GTATATTACTTATTAATTGTCGTATAAAAATAGAAAAAGAATAAAAATAGTTTATAATATGCACTTAGGATAATGGTATTATTTCCTTGTCCATGATAATATTAGTTTAGAAATCTCAAGTAGCAATAGAATTAAGCGTAGTTCTTAGAAACTTAGATTAATACGTAGGTAATAGTCATTGTATCTTTTCATTAATATCTTGTATGAGCATGTATGAGTGTACTTGGCAGTATTTTTTTGAGACCTAGGTTATACTACTTAATTTTACATATCCTGTGAGATTCTAGCTTAAAAGCCTCATGTGAGTGAGTAATCTAAGTGTTGACATAAAGGAGACATATAATTTGAGTAGAGAAATCACACATGCACTTGCTTGATCACCATACCATATCTTAAGCAAGAATTTAGGCCCTCTTTATTTGGATCGATATAGCTAAAAATTCATACCTATAAGTAATTATCCGCTAGTTGCCCCTCTGAGCCTTTCAATTAGCCTTTTCGTAACCACAAATCCTTTACCCATCTTTTAAACCGATGAAAATAAAAATAAACCTACCCATCTTGAATGAGTCTGAGAATAGGATGAGTAAAGGGAATAAAGGGAAAGACTTGTGGAAAACCAAAATTAGTTAGTTGCTTCAGAAAAGGAAAAGAAAAGAAGTTTCCATCCGAAGAAAAGAAAATAAATAAAAAATAATAATAAAATAAATAAAAATAGAAATAAAAATAAAAACTCCAAAAAAAGAATAAAAGGAGTCAAAAAGCCAAAATAAAAAGGCTAAGGATGGAAATCAAGTATAGAAGCAAAGTAAGAACAAGATTTTCTCTAGTTACATGTAATTGAATACCTTATTATCTCAGACTTGTTTATTTGAATATCCATTCCGTTTCTTCTTAAACCATCACATCAGCCCCGTATAGCCTAATAAAGACATCTAGCTCAATTAAGATTAATTTGGTGTGATAGTAAGTGGTAGATGTGATTGATCGACCTCGGCTCCTTTGGACGTCATTAAGATTGTAAGGAAATGTGTGCCCACTACACACTGGAGTGAGCTAACTTGAGTGGAAAAATCATAGTATTTTTGTCTTGACAAATTGTGAGGACCTACTTAAGGACGCTATTTCAAAAGTTTCAGAAACGGACTTGCCATTGCATTTCATAACATAGTTCATAGCATGCATGCATATTTTTAGATGATTTGATTATTATGCGTGTATTAGCTTAGGTTTCAAAAACATTGTTCTTATTATATTGTTATAGAGATGTATAGATATCTAAGATTAATTAGGAAATTTTATTTTTTTATCTCTTAGTCGTTGTAGTATAAATAAAGTTTGTGAGTACCTTCTTTAGAAAACTCTCACGAGGCTATAACTCGTCCACTAGGAAATTTGTAGTGATTTAAGGCCTTATTGCATATGGTCAAAGCAATCGCACGCCGCGAAACGAGATTAGTTAGGACCACATTGTTTGCCACTTATTTGTTTTTATTTCTAATCTTTACTTGAGGACAAGAAAAATATTGTTTGGGGGTGGTGTGATAAACACCCAAAAGTGTAGTTTAAACCCTTTAATAGTACTCTACTTAGGCCAATTATGTTTAGAATAAATAAGAGTCAGTATTGTTTACGTGTTTTTGTGCATTTCAGGACTTAAAGTTGATTAGGTGACTAAAATCACCACTTTTGCATGGAAAACGAGTCAAGATGATTGCCAAGGAAGTTCTAAATTTAATGCCCAAGAATCATGGAGAAAAGCCCTTTTCAAGCCTAGTCAAAGCTGGGAAGTCAAAGTCAATCTGGGTAGAAAAAGGACAGAAAAGTCAACATAACTTTAATAGGCTGTATCTTTAGACTCGGGCCTCAGAATTGGGCATACTTTATGTCAAAACGACCGGCTCATAATCAGTTTCCAAAGAGAGTTGTAAAAGTGGATGAAAAGGGCACAGAAGTAATTTATTGCAGCTGTGGCCTATTTAGATTTAACCTAATGGATTTTATGCTCACATTAGAGGCCTAAAGTCCCCCCCTGTTTGGCCCAAGCACGAAAATGTCACCCTAACCCTCTCCTATATAAAGAGGGTTAAGGCTATATTTAACACTCCTCTTCTAGCAAACCCTTAGTTTAATTAGGTTTACTTTTCTTTTAGTTTATAATTAGGTTTAGCAATTGTAGCTATCATTATAACCAATTCAAATAAAAGCTTGTTTCATTCTCCATTCAATTTCTATAATATTATGTCTTTATTTTACTGTTTTGATATTGTTTATCCAATGAATCAAGGCTAAACCTCTATTAGAGGAGGTTTATGAAGCCATGTGAGGATGAGTAGCTAGTAGTTTGTATTGTGTTACATAAAAGAACGTCAAGTTCTTCATTATGAGTAACTAGAGATCGAGCTCATAATGGAGAACAAGAGTATAGAGCCACCGCCAAAGAGATTTGTGGTGGAGCTACACTCTCATACTAGTGGAACCTCGATCCGAGAGGACTTGGTCTTCACTTGGGATTAACAAAGCGATTCGATATTAACTAATAGTTAATTGAATCGCATGGCGGATTAAACCCCTTCTAATACTTTTATTCATTCGCTAAATTCACTGTTTTCACCTCATATCTACTGTTTTGACTCTCATTAGTGAAGCATACTTCTAATTTAAACTCGCATCCAAGTAGTGTACAACTAGAGTTTGGCAAACACGACTACTCTCCTCTTTATCACATGATTTTGATGAGTTTTATCTACTGTTTTCCTCATATATCTACTATTCCTCTCTCCTCATTAATGTTTTGATAAGATAAGAATATTTAATTATTATCACATAACATAGGTTAACATCCATGGATTTTAGATTATCCACCAGCTCCTTGCCTTCAGCAAACTCCTTCATGTCACCATCCATAACGATATTGTCTAACAAGCAGCTCGCCACTAATGGTGACTTGAAGCTACAATAAGATCACTTCACCAAATAGGTTTTTCCCATCTTAGGATGAACATACGACAGACTTCTATCAAGCTCAACACTTTTGCTCTGTGTTTGCATCCCCTTAACACAACCCTTCATAACACTTCTCTACTTCATAGTAGGAGAAGAAATAACAGTCGCACCACCGACTTCCTTATCAAAAACATCCAAGTCAAACTCACTAAGGTCAATAGTTTTAGAGAGAGATGGACCATCCATCGCCACCTTCCCATCACAAGTTCCTACAGTCCCCACATTATCAGTAACATCACCGACCTTCCTTTTCAAATTTGGTGGTTGAACTGCCACAGTCACCTCCTCCAGATCAAAGAAAGAGCCTTCTTGGCGAAGAATATGTTCCTGGTCATTTTCACCCACAGGACGCTTGCTAACAGAACGCAGCATCAAATTATTTGCAACATTCGAACTGCCCCCAAGGCTACTACCTAATCCTCATCCGAGCTGAAAGATACACACCTCTTAGTTTGTTCACAACAGCTTCAACCACCTCGTTCCTCATGACAAAGTCCGAATCACTCACAGGTGAAGGACGTTTTTTCTTACTCGTTCCTCCTTTATTGAATCATTTAATTCTCTTCAAAGAGAAAAAGCTTGACACCGCAGGAACTTTCCTCCTTTTCTCACCACCACTCAAACTCGCAAAGTCTTCAATCACCTTCTACTTAGTTCGCTTGGGAATAAAGACCTCTACAAAAACAAAAACAAAACAATTCATTGTCACTCAAAATCAGAACACATTAAGAGTAGCCTAACAAACAAAAACCTACCATCAGAGTTAGAAATCCTAGTCCTCAAAGAGTAACCAAGATCACAATAGTCTCCAACGACTAAAAATAGCTTCTTCTCCCACGATTTATCATACATAGCCTCCAAGACCATGGACCTCCTAGGCATGGTCATTAACCTATAATTTTTCGACCTCGACTTCTTCACAGAAAAGTGGTATAATATATCACCAACAGTAGTACAATACTCCCCCATCATGTTTAGCAAGTCAAAGACTTTAGACAACCTCCAACTATTACTCATGAACTGGCAAGGGGTTTTGTTACAAAAGTTCAGGAAATCTACAGTTAGTTTCGAGAAAGGCAACTGTAACCCAACCTCCAGCTGACCATAGCAAACTACTATTCCCTCACTCTTGGGAACATACTCACTACTAAAAACATCGTCACCTTTACCCAATTCACAAATATCCAAACCAAGTAGATCAATACCTGATAAGAGCCCAAAACTGTAGTTTTAACCCTGTAACAGACATACTTTTAGACCAATTATGTGAGTAATAATTAAGAGTTAACACTGATTACGTGTTTTTATGCCTTTCAGGCTTCAAAGTCCATTATGTGCAGAAATGTGCCACTTTAGCGAGATAAAAGAGCAAAGGTCAGTTACTAAGGAGTTCCGTGATTAAAGGCCAAGATTCAAGAAGACAAAGCCTTTCTAAAGCCCGGTCAAAAGCTGAAAAGTCGACGCGGGCAGAAACAGCACACAAAGTCAGCAGAACTTCCGAAGGCCATATCTTTGGACTCAGACCTCGGAATGGGGCCAACCTTATGTCAAAACGACCGTCTCGGAAAGAGCTTTCCAATGGTCTAAGCTGTGATCCAATCAGAGGAGCAGAAGTGGACGAAAAGTCTGTTGAAGCCAACTGCAGCTGAAGAGGTTTTTTTTGGACTGAAAGAATTGGGTTTTGGGCCTGATTCTCTGGCCCAAAACATGGCTCCAAGCCCATGCACGATTTTTGGATCTGAAAGTATAAAAACAAAAGCTTAGCTCTTTGTTAATGGTAGATAGGGTAGAGTAAAAAGTAGCCATTAAAGTAGCTTCTAGATCTAGTTTTTATTTAATTGTTTTTAATTAAGTTTAATTTCAAATCCAATTCTTGTTTTAGATTAAACTATTAGAATCATTACTCTTAATTAGTTTGATTAATAAAATAGCTAGTTGTTAAATTTCGATTCTTGTCATTTACATTTGTGTTAGATCTGATTCATTTATTACTTGTTATTCAATTCTTAGTTATTAATTAGATTTTAATTATTGTTTAATTTAGATTAGTAAATTTCAATTCTTTATATCATGTTTAGTTTAACTTTAATTGGAAATGATTGCATAGTGATTCTCGGCTAAACCTCCATTAGAGAGGGTTGAGAAGCCTTGATGAAAGCTTGATTCCGACTATCGTAGAATCGTCGTAATTTTCTTTCCACTCTAGAAACGATTAGTTCACCATGAGAATGGGTTTAATCGTTCACATGCTAGTTATGAATTGGTAGGAATGCCATGTGTAATTAGGGATTAGGAAGAACTAATTGTTCTCGAAGCGATTCAATTCGGATTCTGACGATTAAATCGTTAATAGGATTAAGTCGAGTTAAGGTGGAATCAATCCCCTCTAACTCCTTATCATCGAATCAACGTAGCATTCCCTTAGTTATTTTGATAACCCACTAGTTGCATCTTGTGGGTAGTTGCATCGTAGTCTAGTTGCCTTTTAAATAAATCTCTCATTAGACTTTAGAGTTATGAGTACTTATACGTAGAGAACAATAACATGCGGAAGGACTAGGGGTGGAACGAATCACTCTACTCCACTATATCTCATAGGATTGAGAGTAGAATCTTTGATAAACATAGACCCATAAGATTAGTTTTAGTTTTACTTGCGTTTAGAGTTCCATCGCTTTATTTTGTAGGTAAAACTATTCAAATTTAAATTTATCAAATGGCGCCGCTGCCATCTTAGTTTCACTTTCGCATTGTTTTCGTAGTGTTAGTACTTTTCTTAAAGTCCCATTTCACCCACCCACCCGTGTTTGATTCATACTGTGGTTATCCGATTCAACGTTGGAAAATTCCGGGAAAAATTACACTGAGCGCGACCGCGCCCTAGTAGAGCGCACCTGCGCCCTATAGCCTGGAACAAGAGCGCGACCCGCCCTAAAAACACTGTAATTTGAAAATTACCCGGGAGCGACCAGCTTCTATCTTGCGAGCGCCACGCCGCTGTTAATTTTTTCGATTTCGGCGGTTTTGATTCAACGTTGTTTTTCAATTTTTTCAGTGTTCTAACTTGTTATATACATCAACACGCCAGTAAACAAGACGCTATTCATAAGCGAAAGCAAGGATGCAATCGGTATTCCTTTCTTCCACACCTCGCATCTCCCTGTTAGAGGTTTATACTAGTATATCGAGAATTGTTTGGAGTGTTGATGTGTTTAGCTAAGTTTGGTTTTAGCCTTGTATGAGATTAAGGTCCGGCGAACAAAACACGAACGTAATTACACAACAACGCGTCAACAAACAAGTCTATCTAGTATACCACCCACTACACCTCTAGCTACTATTTCACACACATCACGACCTGATGCCCGACAAAGAAGAGACTCCTCTCTCGACTTCTACAAAGCCTTGAGCGATAGCCCCAAATCTTGCATCGTTCTAGCGGACCGATTAAGGATTTCGAATCCCCAAATATTTTAATTTGTTACCCGCTTTTCATGGATTAGACCATGAAAAACCTTATCGGCTTACATCGTAGGATTGAACAAGTCCTAACAACATTCCACCATCCTACGGTTGGTGCGGAACAAATTAAACTTCGAGGTATTCCCTTTCACCTTAGCCGATAAGGCGTCTTGGTTAACGCCCAAACACCTAATTACGTGGACTCGTGGGCTAAACTTGTTCAAATTATTTTACCCACCCCTAAAGGCGGATGAGATGCTTTCCAAGATTCATTTCTTTCGACAAAATCCTCATGAATCATTTTCAGAGGCTTGGAATCGTTTCACCGATCTCCTTATAGAGTGTCCACATCATAATTTAGCGAAAGACACGTTAGTTCGTGCCTTTTTCAAAGGACTTCTACACCACCATAAAGAAGTCCTAGACATAATGAATGGGGTAGTTTCTTAAGTAAAGGAGCCTCGAGGCATATAAATTTTTGGAAGATCGGACTAAAGCGTTATTAATAATTGGGGGTAGTGACGATTACTCCCGCTCCGCTAGTTCTTCTTCAACAGTTAAGGCTACCAAGTATGTTTGAGGTTAAATCAGATCCCGAGCTTAAAACTCCATTGAATCCCTCACAAAAAGGTAGAGGCCATTTACGTACAACAAAAGTCAATCCCGTCATGAATGTAAATTCAAATCCATGTAGTTTCTGTTTGGAGCCCCGAGCATCCCGACTCCCATCGTCCTATTGCCTATGAACAGGCTTGTTCCATTAATAGTGAACCCTAACGCCCCGAGACAAAATCCCAACTTCGGTTGGAGAAATAACCAAAACGTCACACCTCAAGGGTACAATAATCAATATGTTAGGCCCTACATACGGCTTTAACCAAGCCCTACTACGACAAGGGCGGTCGGGGTAATTTTAATAATTATAACAACCAAAGCGCCACCTCGACAAGGTCAAGCACAAAGTCAAGGTAATTATAATAATTATAATGCTAATAGAGGTATCGTTCCGGTAAATAATAACTATCAAAATCCACCCATAAATAATTCACGTGAAATAGTTCCAGTCACACCACCCGTGACTACTACACCCACACAACCGGATCGTCTTGACACCTTCATACAAGTGAGCCAAAAACTTTTCCAAACCATGGCTCAATCTAACCAACAGCTTCTACAATCCTTTAATAATTTAACCCAACAGTTGGCTCAAAATAAAGCCTAACCCAAAGGTGTGTTTCCAAGTCACGAAATACCTAATCCTTAAACAACAAATACAGCCTTTGAGGTAACTGATAATACTAGTAAGGAACATGAAAATGTAGGTGAGCTAAAGGCCATCACCACTCTCCGTTCTGGCAGAGTGGTTGATAACAAAGTAACTATGCCTATAGTTACCCCACCAGTAGCCCATACACCTGCTATATTACTAGATACCGAAATAGAAACTGAAGAGCCTACCACTGTAGAGGTACCAATTACAACAAAACCTAAGAAACAGGAAGCCATGGTTAAACATCCAGGTAATACCATTGCTAAATATAGACAGAAACCACCGTTTCCACAAAAATTAGCCATGTTAACTAGGGATACAAATTATGAGGAGATTAGGGATGTTTTCAAGAATCTAACTATAAACCTTCCCTTCCTCGAAGCTATAAAAAAGCTACCACACCATGCTAAGTTTCTTAAGGAATTGTGTACTACTAGGCGTAAGACTAATATACCAAAAGACGCCTTTTTAACAGAACAATTCCAAACTTTATCTGAACATAATGGAATTGTTAAGTACAAGGACCACGGTCGATCCATCTTGTCACAATGCACCTTAGGAGATTCTTATACGACGACCGCGTTATTAGACCTGGGGGCTAGTGTTAACTTACTCCCGTTTTATTTGTATAGACAAATAGGTCTAGATGAGATGCAACCCACTAAAATGACGTTGCAATTAGCTAATCGGTCTATTAAGTATCCTAAGGGTGTCGTCGAAAATGTTACGGTAAAAATTCAGATTTTTTACTATCCGGCTGATTTTGTCATCCTCGACCGCGTAAATCGTTGTCCGATCATCTTAGGGCGTCCCTTTTAAACAACTGCCAATGCGCTCATTAATTGCCGTAATGGTTCAATGTCCATGTCTTTTGGCCATCTTGTTTGTTGAAGTCAATGTTTTAAAACAAAGACCGCGCTTACCCAATTAGCTCATGGATGGAGAGGTTAGTATGATCGAGAGCTTTGCTCGAGATTATTTCAACAACACGTTCCCTGATAATCGTATGCCCAAATTTCTTTCCTTTGGAAGATCAGACTCCAACATTTCTATCCCTACACTAGTCGATACACATATTACGGATGAGGAGGAGAGAGGGGACTTTCTCAGAGATATAGAGGACTATCATAGTAACGAGGATATGACCAATCTAGATGAGCAATTCGATGAGTTTCTTAGAGCAGGTGATGATTCACCCTATCAAGAACTACTTTGCACAACAACCACCTCGACTCCCCTCCTTCCACCCTTTCAAAGGAATCTCGAGTTTGCATTCGATCCTTTTGTTTCTTGATTAACTCCATAATTTTTAAATCCACCTAGTAAACAAATACTTCAGAAGGACAACCCATTGGACACCTTCATTTTCAGACTTGAGACAGTCCCTACACACACAATGAATGAGTTTTGTGCTAAAACCACATCCTCATTGTTTACAGGCTGTCTTTCTACAACTTCTCCATATCCACCATATTCTCTATAACCATTCACTTTACCACACTTATTTACTAGAACACCCACTCATTCAAAAATGAAAAAGAAGGTGCACGCTAGGTTACGTAATAGGGTTATCCGACTTCGCTTTCATTTCACTAGGTTGCGTCATAGGAAATATTGGTGCTTGATTGTGTTTGGATATGTTTTCTGTAATATTTATTTATGGAATGATCCACAACTATTTCGGTTGTTGATATATGGTAAACTGCATGTTCATACATACGTTTAGATAAAGTCTCGAGTATCTGACTATAAATGACTCAACTTTTGTGTTTGGTGCATTTCCTTTCATTTCCATATATTGGTGAGTGCACCATTAAGGTAACCGGGCCCTCCCTATGGAGTGTGTGGCTGTAAGTACCGGATCCTAAGTCCACGTTTGACATAATTCATATTTTCCACTCTTGCATGTTTTCTCCGGATTTTTGAGTCATGTTTCTCTATGGGGTTCTTGTTATGTCTTTCTTGTTTCTTGTTTTAAATTTTTAAAATATAAATATAATATATATATATATATATATATATATATATATATATATTAAAGAATAAACATAGTAATATAGGAAGTCTCGGGAATCGACTTTAAAGACCATTTCTAAAAACAAATTTTCTAAGCTTTGTTGTAAAAAATTTGTTTGGGGGTTCAAGTGTTAGTGCTTCCGATCCTAGAATGTTTATGTCCCATTAGAGTTGTTTAGGCGTTTAATTGTATAACGATTCGGGTTGACATAATCCATGATTTTAGAGTCCAATTGTTAAGCATAACGCGTCGTCATGCACGCACTTCGGCGTTTTCCACTATCTTATATGTCATCCACGGTCAGAATAGAGTGTTTTATGGATCATTAGATTGGAAATTCTCTCCTGATCATTTCCATATCTCATTCACAAAAATCGGACCGGTAACGAAGCGGAAATTTTGATTTGAAGTTTGAAAATCGAAAAAAATCAAAATTTCGATTTGGGCTTGGGCCAACCCCCCAATCCGACAGCGACCCGCCCTTACCTTAGCCAACAGTCGTGATCTTCTTCTCCATCCGCCATTAACGCCCAAAAGCTCAAACAAACCTAAAAAAAAAAAAAAAAAAAAAGAAAACCTAAATTAACCCACGCCCACAATCAATACCCAACCCAAATCGACTCTAAAAGCTTCCCACCACAACCCCCACCGATTTACATCACCAAAAACCACCGAAAACTCCAAATTTTGGTGCTGCCGCGCCACCAATCCACCACCACCACTGTTGCTTCAGTCAGTCGATTTAAATCCCACCACCACATCCCATTTAAACCCCCACTACATTCCAAACTTCCAATGGCTCAACAACGCCGAATTTTTCCAGAGCAAGCTTTTACCGGCGACCACTTCGCGCCGTTCTACGGTGACGAAATGATCAGTCGAGACTGGAATAGCTTGTGGTACTCGACTGAAGCCTATTACCACGAGGACTTAGTCAGACGGTTCTACAATACGAGGGAGTTGGAAGGGACTAGGATTTTTGTTGTAGTGGTGAAGAGGAGGAAGGAAGTGGACGATGGGGTTGTTGGTGAGATTCTAGGCATCCCGCCTAGAATCCATCTGATGTCACCCCCGGGAGTCCCAACATAATGGGGTAGAGCCATTGATGAGCGAGGCAGGTTATTGGAGGGGACTACAATGCGAGATCGCGTTGTGTTCGACAAAACTTCCCTTAGGACCAACCAACCACCGGCCGCAGCGATGGATTGGTCGGAACATCTGGGGAAGGAGAAGGTCGGCGACATCGGCTGAATCGCCTATGGATACTCGGGGGAGCGTAATACGAGTTACGTATCTTGGAGTTTCGCTAGCATGATTAGGGGGAGTAGGGAAGTCTGTTGCCCCTCTCCCCCGTGTTGATAACCAAGATCATGTTGAAGTTGAGGCGGCGGCTTTCGAGGCGATCGATAGGGCGTACATCACCCTACACCGTAACCCGCGCATCTATAGGGAGTGTGTCAAACGGGTTTGGAGGTTGGCTAAGGATAGAGAAGAAGAAGAGGTCGGTGGAGAGGAGAATGCCGAGGAGGTCGGGGAAATCAGAATGCCTCGGGAGGATGAGGAGGATTTGGCGTGTTTTGATCGCGGATGCCTTGGAGAGGTCTTTGGTCAAATGCAGAAGCGCATGGCTGTGATTCATCGTGGCATCGTTAAACTCAACACTATCTGCGAAGACCTCCGGGACTCGACAGAACGATGCATCATAACCGAGCCGTTACCCGAGGGAGGGGGCGAGAGGTGGGAACAGATGAGGGCGAGCTAGAAGCTCGGTGCCGGTTAAAGGCGAGAGATGCTTACACGATTCCCACCTCCGCAGGCCTCTCCTTCCGAGGACACACCATCGAGCCCGCACGTCGTCGCCGAAGGAAGAATGGTCTTGGCCCCATCGAGCCCGGGGAGCGATCCCGACCGTGTGCCCTCCGCTACCAGTTCCGGAGTAGTTAGGGATAGCATCGTTTGATGTTTTTATGTTTATTTGTAGTTTCATTATTGTTATTTATTTTAATGTAAGTTTATTTCCGTAATTTGAATTTTGTAGTGAAATGTACTCCGAATGAAAATTTTAATATAATGGCGGTTATTTTTATTATGCGTGGTTGTCTCATATTGATCCCACCTTCCCAAATTGTTTGGGGGTGGTTTTATCTATTCGGCAGATGATTTTTAGATAACCCTCGTGTTAGAATTTATTGGAGTCAAGGTGAAAATATGGCGTTTAGGCATATCCGAGAAATAAGTATAAAGGTAGGATGAAATCTAGATTAAATAGGTAGATTCTATCATAAATTCAACCTAAAAGATACTAGGTTTGAATTAGAATCAAGATAATGAGTTGTTTCCGTTTTCGGGTTTGGAAATTTTAGAATTTCCGGAAACTGCCGTAAATACTTTTGGCAACTTCCCGATCCGTTTTAGCAACTTAAAACCTATATAAACTTCATACATTCTACACTCACAACTCACACTACACCTAAACTCCATCACTCACCTTTCACTCCCACGATTCTCACGTGTCGGCTCATTTTCCGAGTTTCAAGAACTCCGAAGACTTTCAGCCCCTACGAGAGGCGCACTCATGCTCAGTATATTTTTTCACATTTTTGTCGAGGCTTTCGGCCGAAAATTTGGCGGCCGCGACCAAAAACATCGAAATTTCAAATACTCGAGCCTTTTCGCTCGCGACTTCCCGACCCAAAATTTCCAGTTTTGCGGGTAGTATCCGGATCATTCGCAGCTATTGCAGAGCATAATTTTGAGATGACATGTCCAACACTGATACCGGAACAGTCTTTCGAAGATTTGTTCCAAAGCACTACTTATGGTGCTTGGTTTCGCGAGGCGATCACATACGTTGGCTGGGAGCCGCTTATGGTAAGACCGGATGCACTTTATTCTCCAACACTAGCATCTTATTTTTATGATAACTGCATTTTCTTTGAAAGACCAGATGGAGAACAAGTGTTCTCCATCAACATTGATAATGAACCAATGGAAATTACCAGGTTCTTGCTAGCATTTGTTCTTGGACTTGCTATGCCTGCTGAAATACAAGACCCATGGTGCTATTGGGTAGATAATATGTATGTCTACACTTATGAGTTTTGCATGAGTCGTATGGGCGGGCATTTTCCGTGATCGAGGACCAAGGGACTATAACGCCGCTTTTGGTAGCCTGTCCATGAACATAGGAACTATTATGTTTTGGATCAATCTTAACCATTTTAGGGGATGGCATTTTTCTTCTGTGAATGATGCCACTTGCAGCGTTTTCCTTGCTTTAGCCACGGGACGTATGTGTCATGACCTTCCCCGAACCTTGATGTCTAGTTTAGCTCGATCCCATAGCATGAGGCATAAGTTCTTTCTTATGCCTGTTCTAGTTTCTCGTATTATGCTATGTTTCTTTCCTGTTTTTGTACACGTTTCACGGATTGGATTATGGTCGACACTGTACGACCCACCAATAGTATTATTCGATCTTTCCGTTCAATGACTTGGCAAGGGTGGAGGATACAACCTCATCAGGTTGCACCCTACACCCCGTCAGACCAAGTGGCTCTTAATAGGTTAGCAATAATAGATGATAAATGGCGAGAAGCCTGACAAATTATCATGGCATGGCAGGACGCAAAGGAACCTCACTTCTTTATGGAAGAAGAGGATGAGGAAGATGATGAGTAATGCGAGAGATAAGGTAAGTTTTCATTCTAGTTAGTGTCTGCTTATGTCCCAAGCAATTTCATTCTTCTTAACCCCATAATGGGTAGAGCTCGTATAGAGTTGCGTCAGTTTTATTTCCTTTATTAGTACATTCTAACTTTGTTTTGCAGATGTTCCTGAATTTCACACATTTCAATGGTATTTTTCTTACCCTTTTTATTTACAATGCTTTGAGGACAAAGCATGCTTCTTGTTTGGGGGGGGGGGGGGGCATAGAAATATGTGTAATTAAGGCATCTGTTAGGATATAGATAGAGTTAATATGCATTTGTTTTCTAGTTAAAATTTTAAAAATTCAAAAATATAAATAAATAAGTTCATGCTATACACTTAGGAATAGTGGTATTGTTTTCCTTCTCTATGCTCTTAACAATCTTGAAGTCTCACGTAGCTTTTGCATTAGAATAATTGTTAGAAACTTAGGTTAATATGTAGGTAATAATCTTTGCATCTATCTATAAATATATTACATGAGTATCTATGATTGTTAGCGATGTAAGTTTAAAAATCTAGGCTAGAGTACTTATTCTACAAATCCTGTGAGAATATAGCCTAAAAAGCCTATATGAAATAAACATTTGAGAAATGACACAAGGGAGAAGTAAAATCCGGATAGAGAAATCACACGTCCACTTGCTTGATCACTATGCCATATCCTAAAAGCGAGAATTTAGGCCCTTTTGGATCGATATAGCCAAAAATTCAAACCTATGAATTATTTTCCGCTAGTAAGCCCCTCGAGCCTTTCTTTAGCCTTTCATAAACCACAATCAATTTACCCCTGTTACAAAACAAAAACAAAATAAAAAATAAATCAACCTACCCAATTTAGAATAAGTCCGAGAATAGAATGAGGAAGAAAAGAAGAAGAAAAAACTTGTGTAAACAAAAGTTAGTTAATTGCTTGAAAAATAAAGAAAAGAAGTTTCCATCCAAGGAAAAGAAAAAAAAATAGAAATAAATAAAAACTCCAAAAATAGAATAAAAGGGAGTCAAAAGCCAAAGAAAAGAAAAAGAAAAATATGGCTAGGGATGGAAACAAAGTATAGAAGCAAAAGAAAATAACAAGGTTTTCTCTAAGTTACATAATATGAAAACTCTATTATCTCAGACTTGTCCTTTTTGAATATCTATTTCCTTCCTTCTTAAGCCATCTCCTAATCCCTGCAACACCTAATAAAGACCTCTAGCTCAATTAGGAATAGGTTAGTGTGATAGTAAGTGGCAGATGTGTTTGATCGACTCCGGCTTCCTTGTTGTCATTGAGATTGTAAGGTAAAGTGTGCATCTCGCTTAGACTAGAGTAGCGAAACTTGAGTGGAAAAATCTGAGTGTTGTATCTTGACTATTATTGTGAGAACCTACTTAAGGGCGCTTATTCGAAGTTTTAGAAATGAACCCTCGCTAGGCATTTCATAGTATTACTCATTGTATATATGTTTATTATAGATGATTGATTATTATGCATATATTAGCTTAGGTTTCGACTTGATTACTCTATATGCATTGCTAATGAGAGGTATAGATAATGTAGAGCATGAATAAGGAAACAATAGTTTTATTTCTTAGTCGTTGTAGTATAGATGAAGTTTGTGAGTACCTTCACTGGAAAACTCTCACGAGGCTATAACTCGTCCACTAGGGAATTCCTAGTGGTTTAAGGCCTTGTTGCATATGGTCAATGCAATCGCACTCAGCGAAACGAGAGTAGTTAGAACTCCATTTTTGGTCACTTATTCTAATTTCTCATCTTTGCTTGAGGACAAGCAAAATGCTGTTTGGGGGTGGTTTGATAAGAGCCCAAAACTGTAGTTTTAACCCTGTAACAGACATACTTTTAGACCAATTATGCCGAGTAATAATTAAGAGTTAACACTGATTACGTGTTTTTATGCATTTCAGGCTTCAAAGTCCATTATGTGCAGAAATGTGCCAATTTAGCGAGATAAAGGAGCAAAGGTCGGTTACTAAGGAGTTCCGTGATTAAAGGCCAAGATTCAAGAAGACAAAGCCTTTCTAAAGCCCGGTCAAAAGCTGAAAAGTCGAGTCGGCGTAAACAAGACACAATGTCGTGAGAACTTCCAAAGGCCATATCTTTGGACTCAGACCTCGGAATGGAGCCTCCTTATGTCAAAACGACCGGCTCAGAAAGAGCTTTCCAATGGTCTAAGCCCTGATCTAATCAGAGGAGCAGAAGTGGACGAAAAGTCTGTTGAAGACAACTGCAGCTGAAGAGGTTTTTTTTGGAATGAAAGAATTGGGTTTTGGGCCTGATTCTCTGGCCCAAAACATGGCTCCAAGCCCATGCACGCTTTTTGGATCTGAAAGTATAAAAACAAAAGCTTAGCTCTTTGTTAATGGTAGATAGTTAATGGTAGATAGGGTAGAGTAAAAAGTAGCCATTAAAGTAGCTTCTAGATCTAGTTTTTATTTAATTGTTTTTAATTAAGTTTAATTTCAAATCCAATTCTTGTTTTAGATTAAACTATTAGAATCATTACTCTTAATTAGTTTGATTAATAAAATAGCTAGTTGTTAAATTTTGATTCTTGTCATTTACATTTGTGTTAGATCTGATTCATTTATTACTTGTTATTCAATTCTTAGTTATTAATTAGATTTTAATTATTGTTTAATTTAGATTAGTAAATTTCAATTCTTTATATCATGTTTAGTTTAACTTTAATCGGAAATGATTGCGTAATGATTCTCGGCTAAACCTCCATTAGAGAGGGTTGAGAAGCCTTGATGAAAGCTTGATTCCGACTATCGTAGAATCGTCGTAATTTCCTTTCCACTCTATAAACGATTAGTTCACCATGAGAATGGGTTTAATCGTTCACATGCTAGTTATGAATTGGTAGGAATGCCATGTGTAATTAGGGATTAGGAAGAACCAATTGTTCTCACGGCAGATTCAATTCGGATTCTGACGATTAAATGGTTAATAGGATTAAGTCGAGTTAAGGTGGAATCAATCCCCTCTAACTCCTTATCATCGAATCAACGTAGCATTCCCTTAGTTATTTTGATAACCGACTAGTTGCATCTTGTGGGTAGTTGCATCGTAGTCTAGTTGCCTTTTCGTAAATCTCTTATTAGACTTTAGAGTTAAGAGTACTTATACGTAGAGAACAATAACATGCGGAAGGACTAGGAGTGGAACGAATCACTCTACTCCACTATATCTCATAGGATTGAGAGTAGAATCTTTGATAAACATAGACCCATAAGATTAGTTTTAGTTTTACTTGCGTTTAAAGTTCCATCGCTTTATTTCGTAGGTAAAGCTATTCAAATTTAAAATTATCAATACCGAACCGATTCTTCAGATCGTTACCAGATTGTTTTTTCATATCGACAAGATTATCTACTATTTTCTCACCTACAGCCCTACGACAGTTTCCAAAAAAGTTGCATAGCTGTCAAAAAATAAAAAAACCCTAGTTTCTCTCCAAAAGAATCACCACGTCGAGCGTCACCTAAACTCGACATCACCCAAGATCCAAACTACCAATGACACAGCGAAAGCAAAGAGCATAAACAAGACACAAACAGTTCAAAAAGAAAAGTCACCTTCAGATGACCTCCTCACTAAGAACACCGTGGATAACACAACCTTTCAAGCTTCAAGTTTTATGCCTAGCTATCAAGGAAAAACAAACCCCAAGACAAGTATGTACTATGACAAGTCCCACGTCATACGTACCTCGTTATGACCAAAACCTTGTCAACACGTTTCTTTCATGTTTAAGGTTTTGCACAAAAACCAAGAACTGACCCAGACGACAGAAGAAACCTGTTTATCCAGCTCATCCAGCTCATCCACCTCACAAAGTCCTCCGTACCACCAGTCATTACCTTATATGCTTCCCACATGTGAACCTACTCTCTCATCAGATCACCCCAATGAACAAGGATGATCTAATGAGAGGGGGCTGTGTGAGGGACTAATATACACAACTAATGTATATTATACACGTGTCCAACACAACTCATCAAGAGAACACTCCCCCCTCATAACAACTCCCTTTATAGTGAACTAAACTGTCTCTCCATCACGAACTGACACCATCAGAAGACACCTCACCCCACGAACTCATGAAAAATTGCTTCACAGCTGATAAATCTAAAATAAAGCTTTTACTCCTACTTATGCTAATTAAACTAGGCAGAAGTAAAAACTACTTAATCTTTTGTTATCAAAGTTCTACTCTCGATTATCATATAATAAAGCTGGTGTCAGAATTCGTTCCACTCTTAATTGCTTAGAACATAACTAATTTTATTTGTGATTAACAATTCAACAACTTGAGAGTAATTATTCTAAATATAACTAATATGGCAATAACTATGATTGAATATATTCTAAATTGAACTATGACAATTAAATAATAAAATGTGAATATGAGAAAGAATTAGGTGGATTTGAAATCCACTTTCATTAATCCCTAACATGCTAGTATGGAGTTTGTTGTAACCCTAATATTTATGTTTTCACACAAGGTTCAACATAAAAGTTAGGTATTTTTATCCCTAATTATTCATGGCATCTCTAACCAACTAATAATTAGCATGAGAGGAAGTTGAAACCCATTCTCATGGTGAATGAACTACCCTCTAGAATTGAAACTCTTAAACACAACTATTCTATACTAACACATCAAGTCTTCATCACAGCTTCAATCAAACCCCTCTAATAGATGTTTAGTATTGGATCATTAGACTATCATTGAATAAAAAAAAAAAAAAAAAAAAAAGACATAATTAAATAATACTTGAATTGAAAATGGCTTGAATTGTATTAATGGTGTCTAGGCTAATAAAACATAAACTAGGTTAAACTAAAGAGAAGAGATAGGAGTTCTAATATTAAACCCTAATTAAACTAAACTAAGTGGGAGAGAGAGAGCTAAATTATTCTAACTAATGGGAGGTGAGTTTAAAATTTTACCTTAGTCCTCTTTATATATGAGAGGGCTAGGTTTACAATTTCGTGCATGGGCATTGGAGTTATATTTTGGGCCATTAAATCAAACCCAAAACCTAATTATTTAAGTCCAGAAAGGGTTTCTCTGCTAGAAATTACTGCAACAGCCTTTTAGTTCATTTTTACTCCTTTTATGAGACCAAAGTTTAGACCATTAGAAAGCTCTTTCCGAGCCGGTCATTTTGACATATAGTAGGCCCAATTCCGAGGTCTATGTCCAAAGATATGACCTGCAGGAGTTCTATTGACTTTTATGCTCTATTTCTGCGCGCATTGACTTTGACTTTTCAGCTTTGACTTGACTTTAAAAAGGCTTTTTATCCTTTAAATTTGGGCTTTAACCATAGAACTTCTTAGCAACCAACCTTTGCTCCTTTCTCTTGTAAAAAATATATATTTCTTCACATAGTTGACTCCAAGACCTGAAATACACAAAAGTATGTAAACAATACGAACTCTTATTTATTATAAACTTAATTGGTCTAAATGTAATATTATTAAGAGGTTAAAACTATAGTTTTGGGATCTTATCAAACCACTTCCAAGAAGCATTTTGCTTGTCCTTAAGAAAAGATGAGAAATTAAAATAAGTGACCAAAAATAGAGTTTTAACTAATCTCGTTTCGCCGAGTGCGATTGCATTGACCATATGCAATAAGGCCTTAAACCACTTGGACTTTCCTAGTGGACGAGTTATAGCATCGTGAGAGTTTTACAGAGAAGATACTCACAAACTTCATTTATACTACAACGACTAAGAAATAAAATTAATGTTTTCTTATTTATTCTCAGATATCTATACATCTCACTAGCAATGAATACAGAATAATCAATTGGAAACCTAAGCTAATACGTGTATAATAATCAATCATTTATGGAAAAACATATATATATATATATATATATATATATATATATATATATATATATATATATATATATATATATATATATAATGAACTATGCTATGAAATGCAATAACAGGCCCGTTTCTGAAACTTTTGAATAACGTCCTTAACTAGATCATCACAAATATGTCAAGACAAAAACACTCTGATTTTTCCACTCAAGTTTAGCTCACTCCAGTGTGTAGTGGGCACACTTTTCCTCACAATCTCAATGATGTACAAAAGAGGTGAGGTCGATCAAACACATCTGCCACTTACTATCACACTAACTTATTTCTAATTGAGCTAGAGGTCTTCATTAGGTGTTGCGGGGATTAGGCGATGGTTTTAAAAAGGAAGGAAATGGATATGCAAAAGGACAAGTATGAGATAATAGGATCTTCAAAATATGTAACTAGAGAAAACCTTGTTCTTACTTTGCTTCTACATTTTGTTTCCATCCTTAGCCATTTTTTTTCTTTTTCTTTTGGCTTTTGACTCATTTGATTCTATTTTTGGAGTTCTAACTTTTTATTTTATTTATTTATTTATTTTTTCTTTTCTTTGGATAAAAACTTTCTTTTCTTATTTGAAACAACTAACAAATTCTTGGTTTTCCACATGTGTTTCTTTTTTCTTTTCTTTATTTCATCTTACTTCTCAGACTCATTCAAAAGTGGGTAGGCAGATTTTATTTTTATTTTGTTTTTATAAATGGGTAAAGGATTTGTGGTTTATGAAAAGGCTAAAGAAAGGCTCAGAGGGGCGACTAGTGGAAAATAATTTTATATAGGTTTTAATTTCTGGCTATATCAATCTAAAAAGGGCCTAAATTCTCGCTTAAGATATGGTATAGTGATCAAGCAAGTGGACATGTGATTCTCTATTTGGAATTTACTTATCCCTTGTGTCATTACTCAGATATTTCACTCATATAAGACTTTTATGCTATATTCTCACAGGATTTATAGAATAAGTATTCTAGCCTAGATTTCATAAACTTACTGCCAATACAAACATAGATGCTCATGCAATATATTTATGGAAAGATGCAATGACTATTACCTACATATTAACCTAAGTTTCTAAAAACTATTCTATTTTCAGAGCTAAAGTTAAACTTCTAGACTACTATCATCACAGAAAACAAAAACAATACCAATATTCCTAAGTGCATAGTATAAATACTTTTTATTTTTATTTTTTATTTTTTTTTTTTAGAAAGCAAAGTGCATATTATATATAAATATCCTAATAGGTGCCTTAAATTACGCGTGTTTCTGTGCCACCCCCAAACAAAAACATGTTTTGTCCTTAAAGTATAGAAATAAGAATGATAGAAAGTACTATGGAAATGTGTGAAAATTTTAGAACACTTGCAAAACAAATTCATAACATACTAATATAGGTAAATAAAAATAGACAAAACTTTATATAAGTTCTACCCGTTATGGGAATAACAAAAATTAAATTACTTGGGACATAAGCAGGCACTAACAGAAAGTAAAACTTACCTCATATCCAGCACTAAGAGCTATCCTCCCCTTCTATAAAGAAGTGAGGTTCCTTTGTGTCCTGCCAAGCCATGGTAATCTGCCAGGCCTCATGCCATTTACCATCTACCTTTTCTAACCTGTGAAGCACCACTTGGTCGGATGGGGTGTAAGGGGAAACCCAATTAGGTTGTAGCCTCCACCTCGTCCAAATCATAGCACGGACAGAGCGTATAATGCAATTGGTAGGTCTCACAATGTCAACCCCAACCCAATCCGTGAAACGGGTACAGAACTTAGGAAAGAAACATATCATTATGCGGCAAACCAAGACAGGCATAAGAAGGTACTTATGCTTCATACTATGGGCTCTTGCTAAACTAGACATTAATGTCTGGGGAAGGTCATACGGCATACGTCCCTCAGCTAGAGCAAGGAAGACATCACAAGTGGCATTATTCACAGAAGAAAAAAGCTATTCCCCTAAGATATTCAGCATGATAAAGAACATAATAGTGCCTATGTTAAGGGACATGCTACCAAGGGCTACGTTATATTGCCCTTGGTCCTCTACATAAAAATCCTCACCCCATAGGTCTCATGCAAATACTCATAGTTGTAGATGTACATATTATCAGCCATATAGCCCCAAGAGTTTTAGGCAGCAGGCATAGCGAGTCCAATATCAAAGGCTAACAAGAACTTGCTTAAATCTATTGTTTTATCATCAATCTCAACAGAGAATACTTATTCCCCATCTGGTCGATAAAAGAACTTACAATTATCATAGAAATAAGCAGTAAGTACAGAAGAATAAGATTCATCAGCGCTTACCATTAGAGGCTGCCATCCTGACTATATAATCAAGTTGCGGAACTAGTTCCCACATGAGTCACTTGATAAAAGTGATTTTACGTATTCTAACTATCTATGCGTAAACACAAATAATCAATTTACGTAAATACGTGTTTATATCAATATTCCTACTCTTAATAATGAAGTAATATAAGAGAGTCAGGATTCGTTCCACTCTTAAACCTCAAGACTTAAACAAATTCAACTAATCAAACCTAAAAGGAACAATGGTGAGAGTAATGTGATGTGAATTTTCTAATATCATTATACTATCATTTCCCAAGCAAATCAAACAAGACATGGTATAAAGGGTTGAACTTTGCTTGTTCGAATTTAAAAGGAAACTACTCATGTAAGAATTGATTTAAACTAATAGTGACAAATACTAAATCAATGAATTGCAATAGATGTTTAATGGAAAATGAAGCTAGATTATAAAAAACAACTAACTTTATTAATCTAAGGAAAAGTAACAATGATTCAATAATCTATATTAAAACAAGGTATGAAAACTAATTAATTAATGGGATAAAACTCAAAACTAGATCTAGATCTATCTTTTTCTAACCCTAATCTCCATTAACATTAGCTTCCTGACCTAACTTACTATCTAACCTAACTATCTACCATTAACAAAGAGCTAAGCTTTGGTTTTTATATGTTCAGATCCAAAAATCGTGCATGGGCTTGGAGCCATGTTTTGGGCCAGAGAATCAGGCCCAAAACCCAATTCATTCAGTCCAAAAAGGCCTTTTCAGCTATAGTTGGCTTCGACGGACTTTTTGTCCACTTCTGCTCCTCTGATTGGGCTAAATCTTGGACCATTGGAAAGCTCTTTCCGAGCTGGTCGTTTTGACATAAGGTAGGCCCAATTCCGAGGTTTGAGTCCAAAGATATGGTCTTCGGAAGTTTTATTGACTTTGTGAACTGTTTCTGCCCGCGTGGACTTTGACTTTTCATCTTTTGACCGGGATTTACAGAGGCTTTGTCTTCTTGAAAATTGGCCTTTAATCACAGAACTCCTTAGCAACCGACCTTTGCTCTTTTATCTCGCTAAAGTGGCACATTTCTGCACATAATGGACTTTGAAGCCTGAAATGCATAAAAACACGTAATCAGTATTAACTCTTACTTATTATTCACATAATTGGTCTAAAAGTACGATTGTTAAGGGGTTAAAACTACAGTTTTGGGCTCTTATCAAACCACTCCCAAACAGCATTTTGCTTGTCCTCAAGCAAATATGAGAAATTAGAATAAGTGACCAAAAATGGAGTTCTAACTACTCTCGTTTCGCTGAGTGCGATTGCATTGACCATATGCAACAAGGCCTTAAACCACTAGGAATTCCCTAGTGGACGAGTTATAGCCTCGTGAGAGTTTTCCAGTGAAGGTACTCACAAACTTCATCTATACTACAACGACTAAGAAATAAAACTATTGTTTCCTCATTTATGTCTCAACTATCTATACATCTCACTAGCAATTGAATAAGAATAACCAAGTAAAAACCTAAACTAATATATGCATAATAATCAATCATCTATGATACAAATATATATACTATGAGTAATACTATGAAATGCCTAGCAGGTTCGTTTATGAAAACTTGGAATAGCGTCCTTAAGTAGGTCCTCACATAAATGTCAAGACAAAAACCACTCTGATTTTTCCGCTCAAGTTTAAGCTACTCTCAGTGTCGCGATTGGGCACAATTTACCTTACAATCTCAATGACAAACAAGGAAGTCGGAGTCGATCAAACACATCTGCCACTTACTATCACACTAACCTATTCCTAATTAAGCTAGAGGTCTTTATTAGGTGTCATGGGATTAGGAGATGGTTTAAGAAGGAAGGAAATGGATATTCAAAAGGACAAGTCTGAGATAATAGAGTCTTCATATTATGTAACTTAGAGAAAACCTTGTTATTTTCTTTTGCTTCTATACTTTGTTTCCATCCTTAGCCATATTTTTCTTTTTCTTTTCTTTGGCTTTTGACTCCCTTTTATTCTATTTTTGGAGTTTTTATTTATTTCTATTTTTTTTTTTCTTTCCTTGGATGGAAACTTCTTTTCTTTTTTCCTGAAGCAACTAACTAATTTTTGTTTACACAGGTTTTCTCTTCTTCTTTCTTCACTCATTCTATTCTCAGACTTATTCTAGATTGGGTAAGTTGAATTTTTTATTTTGTTTTGTTTTTGTAACGAGGGTAAAAGGAATTGTGGTTTATGGAAGGCTAAAGAAAGGCTCTCGAGGGGCGACTAAGCGGAAAATAATTCATAGGTTTGAATTTCTGGCTATATCGATCCAAAGAGGGCCTAAATTCTCGCTTAGGATATGGCATAGTGATCAAGCAAGTGGGCGTGTGATTTCTCTATCCGGATTTTACTTCTCTTTTGTGTCATTTCTCAAATGTTTAGCTCATATAAGGCTTTAGGCTATATTCTCCACGAGGATTTGTAGAATAAGTACTCTAGCCTAGATTTGAAAACTTCTTCTGCTAACAATCATAGATACTCATGTAATATATTTTATAGATAGATGCAAAGATTATTACCTACATATTAACCTAAGTTTCTAACAATTATTCCGATGCAAAAGCTACGTTGAGATTTCTAGATTGTTAAGAGCATAGAGAAAGAAAACAATACCAATATTCCTAAGTGTATAGCATAAACTTATTTATTTATATTTTTGAAATTTTTAACTTGAAAACAAATGCATATTATACATATCTATATCCTAACAGATGCCTTAATTACACGTGTTTCTATGCCCCCAAACAAGAAGCATGCTTTGTCCTCAAAGCATTTAAATAAAAAGGGTAGAAAAATACCATGGAAATGCGTGAAATTCTGGAACATCTGCAAAACAAGGTTAGAACATACTAATATAGGAAATAAAAAAAACTGACGTAACTATATAAGAGTTCCACCCATTATGGGGTTAACATAATTAAATTGCTTGGGACATAAGCAGACACTAACTGAAACTAAAAACTTACCTGCACTCCAGTGTTTACTCTTCATCCTCCTTTTCTATAAAGAAGTGAGGTTCCTTCGCATCCTGCCATGCCATTATAATTTGCCAAGCTTGCCGCCATTTATCATCTACGGATGCTAACCTTTAAAGCGCCACTTGGTGGGATGGGGTGTAAGGTGCAACCTTGATGAGGTTGTATCCTCCACCCTTGCCAAGTCATTGCACGGAAAAGATCGGATAATACAATTGGTGGGTCTCACAATTTCGACCCCAAACCCAATCCGTGAAAGCGGGCACAAAAATAGGGAAGAAACATAGCATAATACGGCAAAAACTAAAACAGGCATAAGAAGATACTTATGCCTCATGCTATGGGCTCATGCTAAACTAGACATCAAGGTTAAGGAAGGTCATGGCACATATGTCCCGTGGCTAAAAGCAAGGAAGACGCTGCAAGTGGCATCATTCCCGAAGAAAAAAATGCCATTCCCTAAAATGTTTAGCATGATCCAAAACATAACAGTTCCTATGTTCATGGACAGGCTACCAAGGGCGATGTTATATTCGCCTTGGTCCTCGATACGGAAAATGCCTGCCCCATAAGCCTCATGCAAAAAGTCATAAGTGTAGACATGCATATTATCTACCCAATAGCATCATGGGTCTTGTATTTCAGCGGGCATGGCAAGTCCAAGAACAAATGCTAGCAAGAACCATAAGCGGTTCCCAGCCTACGTGTGTGATCACCTCGCGAATCCAAGCACCATAAGTAGTGCTTTGAAACAAATCTTCGGAAGACTGTTCCGGTATTATTGTAGGAGATGTCATCTCAACACTACGCTCTGGAATAGCTGCAAATCACCTGGGAACAACCCGCAGAAAACTGGAATTTTCCGTGTTCACAGAAGGCAGGGCGTGGGTGCGCTCCACTTGGGCGTGGGTCGCGCTCTAAGGTTTTTGGAGTTACAGTGTTTGGGCGCGAGTCGCGCTCAAGTTGGGGGCGGGTCGCGCTCTGAGGTTTTTGGAGTTACAGTGTTTGGACGCGAGTCGCGCTTAAGTTGGGCGGGTCATGCTCTGAGTAAACTTTCTGAAATTGTCTAGGGCGCAGGTGCGCTCTACTGAGACGCAGGTGTGCTCGTAAGTGCTGAAGCAGAAGTTTAAGAGGAAAAAAAAGGGAAAGCTTGGAGTGAAAGGTGAGAGATGATGGTGGGGTGTAGTGTGGGTTGTGAGTGTAGAATGAAGGAAGTTTAAATAGGTTCTGAGCTTCCAAAACGAATCGGCAAGTTTCCAAATTATTTAAGGCAATTTCCGGAAATAGAAAATTTCCAAACCCAAAAATGGAAACAAACCATATTTATGATTTTATAACAACCCTGGTATCTTTTATACTGGGTTTAGAATAGTAACTTCTAAACTCTCTTAGATTTTATCCTACCACCACATCTAATCATAGGTATGCCAATTACGATAATATTCTCAACCTTCACTCCAAAACAAACTCTAAAATGGAGGATCTTCTACAAATCATGATAGAATAAATAATACCACCCCCAAACAATTTGGGAAGGTGGGATTAACAATAAAATCCATGCACAATTTGAAAAGAACAACATTATATTAAAATTGAAATTCAAACAACATTTAACTACCAAATTCAAAGTTAACTACGGAATTTAACAACGTAACATCCTATCTACTAAAAATAAAAAAAAACAACATCAAAACAACAAACAAGGAGAAATCTAGCTACTCTTAAAGGGAGCGAGGTGGGGATAATAATAGGAAGTTTAGTGATCAAGCATGGAAAAACCAAAACACCCCAAACAAATTTTTGAAAACAGGTTTGTAAAAATTTGTTTTAAAAAACGTCGAGTCTTTTAAAGTCGATTCCTAGACTTAAAGTGATATATATATGTATTTACATGCAGTTTCCCATATATCAATAATCTAAACAATTGTGGATCTTTTCATAAATAGTTAACATGGAATGCACCACCAAACAGAATCAAGCTCCAAAAAACTTTCTATGACGAACTTAGTTGAATAAGAAGGTGTCCAAGTGAATGATCGTGAGTAAATGAATGGTTTTGGAAAATACTTGGAATGTGGATAAGTGTAAAGAAAAGGGTGGGAAGAATGATTGGATTTTATGAGGGATTAACTTCGGTGGATGGTGGTAGGGTGGTGCTCTAGGTAGTGCTTGAGAAGGTGGATCATCACAGGGCTCTTAGAAACTTCGTCGAATTCCTCATCTAGGTTGTTCGCATCCATATAATTATGGTATTCATCTCCATATTTGAGGAATTCATCTATCTCGTCTATTGTGAGGTTTAGTCCATCTCTTCTATGGTCAGAAGGCAAGGTTGAAAATTCTTTCTCTAGTTCAGTTATGTTCAAAGAGTCAAAATTGTGATCTTTGTCTTCTTCCATAAGAGGGATATGTACTAGTGTAGGGACGACATCGTCGGAAGCACTAATGTGATATACAAAACTCTCAATAGACTTAACTTCACCTTCTACAGGAAAATCTATTTGTTCATGCGGTGTTTTATCCCTATACCTAATATGAGGGGGAACATATTTGTTAACCGTTGCTTTATCTTTTATCACTTTCCAACTAGGTTTCCATATTGGAACCTCTACAGGTGTAGGGTTTTCAATTTCTATGACATGTTTGGTATGGTATCATTTATAGTTTCTTGGGTGATCTTTAGGCATAGTCACTTGGTTATCAACTACTCTCCCTGAACGAAGGGTAGTGACTGCCTGTAGATCCCCTTGGTTTATATTACCATTACACTGAATACTTTTTATTTCGAAGGCGGTGTTTGTTAACTTAGGATTAGGCACTGCTTGACTTGGAAACATGCCGATTTGGTTATTATTTTGGTTAGAAGACATGTCAATAGCCTTTTGGCACAAAGACTGCATCATTTGCATCGTTTGTTTCATCATATTAGAGTTTTGATCATGCTGATCTTTCATAAAGTTGGAGTTTTGTTGCAAAATTTGATTTTGTTTCTCCAACAAGGTCACTACTACTTTGTCTGTAGATGGTTGTATTGGAATTAAAGCTTGTTGAGCGTTCATGTCTTGATGTTGATAGTTCTGGGTTATGGGTACTAAACCTCTATTCTGGTCACCTAAGTTCCCTTGTCCTTGATGTTGAGTTAACTGGTTAAAGTGTGATGGTTATGGTGGTGTTTGTGCATAGACAAAGAGGACAATAGAAGTCGGAATGCTCAAGACTCACGACCAGAACATTACAACGAGTAGAGTTAATGTTCATGACTGGAGTGGGTTGTTGTTTAACAGAGATGGCATCTACCTTTTTAGTGAGGGCATCGATAAGAGTTTTAAGCTCGGGATCATGTTTAACCTCAAGAGAAGAAGGAGAGGAGCGGGAGGAATCGTTTCCTCCCCAATTTTTGTTCTTCTTAGATTGATCTTCTAAGAATTTATAAGCCTCCAAGGCTCATTTACTAAGAAAACTACCCCCAGTCATGATATCTAGAACCTCGTTATGATAATGTGGAAGCCCCTTGAAGAAAGCACAAACAAAGCGTGTCTTTTCGCAAGATTATGATCTTGGGGCATTCAATGAGAAGATCGATGAAATGATTCCGGGCCTCCGAAAAGGATTCATGAGGATTACGGGTGAAGAAATGAATCTTGTGAAGCATTTCATCTGTCTTTAGTGGTGGGTAAAATTGTTCCATGAACAATTGAACAAGTTGAGCCCATAAGTCCACAGAGTTTGGCGTTTGGGTAGTTAACCAAGACGCCGCCTTGTCGGCTAGGGTGAAAGGAAACACCCTAAGTTTAACTTGATCTGGACTTACGCTAGGATGATGGAATGTAGTGAGAACTTGGTCTATCCTACGATATCTTTGGTAAGGCTTCTCGTGGTCTAAACCATGAAAAACCGGTAACAAGTTAAATATATTAGGGGGGATTCAAAAATCCCCCACTAGGTCTGCAAGAATGATGCACGACTTAGGGCCATCGTTTAGGGCTTTATAAAAATCAGAGAGAGGAGTCTCTTGTTCTTTGGCCATTGATGCAAGTGTAGTGTGTGAAATTCTAGATAGGCGTGTTGTATTTATTTCTACGAAAAACAAGCCTGATTATACTAGAATTAAAACTCCTCTGACAGAAGAGACGAGGAGTGGAAGGAGTACCTGAATGCCTCCTTGCTACGCGTTTAAATAGCATCTTGTATACGCAATCTCAGTGTATTTAACAAGTTAGAAACACTGAATAACTTGAAGAAATAGAAATTTGAACTAACCTGTGAAAATTGGGCTGTTCACGCTGAATTTTCCTTCGAGGGCGCGGGTGCCCTCTGTTTTTTTCGAATGTCCAGTGTTTTGGGCGCGATCGCGCTCGGTTTGGGCCCGGGTCGCGCTTCAGGATTTTCGAGTTTTAGGCCTTTTATCGTACTCCAAAAAATTTGAAATTTTTACAGTAATTTTCTAAGACATTTATCAAGTAGCCTGTAAAATTTCAGATCAATCAGAGCTATAAAAGTCCCTCTACTTCCCTGTAAAGTTTGCAAAACAGTTTTCGGACACAATACAAACAACCGAATGGTTAACCCATCAAAACAAAGCCAAAAATTTCCAAATTTTTGCTGGAGACTCCTGACAGATCCTAATTGTTCCTGTAAAAATTTTAGAGCAATTGGAGTTCTACAACCTCTCCTTATTGGCTGGTGTTCCAGATACTAAGTGTTTGCAACACTGCAGAAACACACTGGAAACACTCTACTATTTAGGAGGTCAAAACAAATCAAAAACTCATCAAATTTTTACGACAAACTCCTGACTTAGGATAGATACTCCTGTAAAAATTATAGAATTTTTAGAACTCCCTAAGTAACTTTACTTGTCTGTTTTTCAAGAACATACGGTGTACAAATTGAAATGCAGCACTGTAAAGATCGTATTTTTTCGCAAGGTAAACCAACTTTGAAAAATCTGAAAATATTCCAGTAAATCAACAACACATTAAATATTATGTATGAAAATTTTCAGAATTTTCTAAAATTCAAAAATACCTTCACCGCAGTGTTTTTCTCTGTGAATCCGCAGCCCCTATGCCTGAAACAGTGAACAGTTCCGAAAATTCAAGAAATAAGAATGAAAAATTAAAAGGGTGGGTGGGTAGAGAATGGGGGATTGCCCCTTGGATTCAAGCAATTGAATTCTTGTCTTGAACGAGATTAAAATGGCAGCGACGCCATTTGATAAAAGTGATTTTACGTATTCTAACTATCTATGCGTAAACACAAATAATCAATTTACGTAAATACGTGTTTATATCAATATTCCTACTCTCAATAATGAAGTAATATAAGAGAGTCAGGATTCGTTCCACTCTTAAACCTTAAGACTTAAACAAATTCAACTAATCAAACCCAAAAGGAACAATGGTGAGAGTAATGTGTGATGTGAATTTTCTAATATCATTATACTATCATTTCCCAAGCAAATCAAACAAGACATGGTATAAAGGGTTGAACTTTGCTTGTTCGAATTTAAAAGGAAACTACTCATGTAAGAATTGATTTAAACTAATAGTGACAAATACTAAATCAATGAATTGCAATAGATGTTTAATGGAAAATGAAGCTAGATTATCAAAAAAACTAACTTTATTAATATAAGGAAAAGTAACAATGATTCAATAATCTATATTAAAACAAGGTATGAAAACTAATTAATTAATGGGATAAAACTCAAAACTAGATCTAGATCTATCTTTTTCTAACCCTAAACTCCATTAACATTAGCTTCCTAACCTAACTTACTATCTAACCTAACTATCTACCATTAACAAAGAGCTAAGCTTTGGTTTTTATATGTTCAGATCCAAAAATCGTGCATGGGCTTGGAGCCATGTTTTGGGCCAGAGAATCAGGCCCAAAACCCAATTCATTCAGTCTAAAAAGGCCTTTTCAGCTGTAGTTGGCTTCGACGGACTTTTCGTCTACTTTTGCTCTTCTGATTGGGCCAAAGCTTAAACCATTAGAAAGCTCTTTCCGAGCCGGTCGTTTTGACATAAGGTAGGCCCAATTCCGAGGTCTGAGTCCAAAGATATGGTCTTCGGAAGTTCTATTGACTTTGTGCACTGTTTCTGCCCGCTTGGACTTTGACTTTTCATCTTTTGACCGGGCTTTACAGAGGCTTTGTCTTCTTGAAAATTGGCCTTTAATCACAGAACTCCTTAGCAACCGACCTTTGCTCCTTTATCTCGCTAAAGTGGCACATTTCTGCACATAATGGACTTTGAAGCCTGAAATGCATAAAAACACGTAATCAGTATTAACTCTTACTTATTATTCACATAATTGGTCTAAAAGTACGATTGTTAAGGGGTTAAAACTACAGTTTTGGGCTCTTCTCATCACTCTTGAGCAATTCTTCAAAAGACTGCTCTGGTATGATTTGAGAGGATTTCATAGCAAGAAAACATACTACTGAACTCCTGGAAGTGACTATAGAAAACCCCAGAAAAAAGAATTGGAGGTATGTTGAAGTACGGGCGCGGGCGCGCTCTCTTCTAACAAAAGGAAAATCTACGATACTGGAAGTTGGGTGCGGGTGCGCTCTGTGTTAGTGGAATATAAGGGCGGGCGTGCTTGGAGCATGACCTATGGTATGAAAATTAGAGGTGCAGTGTGAAGTATATGGCGTGCCATGTATTTATAAAGCACTAGTTTCTTAAACAAAGGTCCCCAAGGTTCCCAAATTGATAAGGAAAGAGATGGAATAAAAAAAGGGTTTCTAAAACCAAAATAGAAACAGCCGAGAGCAAGCTCACATCAGCACTTCTATATGGTTTTAAACAGCCTATTAAAATAGCAATCTCAATGCCTTTAACCTTTGAGGTTGCACCAAACAACAGTAGCTAATTCTAGCTACATCACATTAGCAACATGCTCATATATAAACTATATTCCTTAAACATTGCCATATTAATTCAAAAACATGTGGACATGGTAAAATACAATGTTAAACAAATAATGCCACCCCCAAACGAGTTGGAAAGGTGGGATTGATAAAAAATAGATAGTATGCTTGGACAAAAAAATTAAACCAACTTATAATTCAAATAACACCCAACTTACATAATCCAATATTAACTACTTAACTAAATAATTGGGAATAAAAATTCTACTAAAATAGAAAAATATTCTTAAAGATAATACAATGAAACTAGCCACGAGATGAGGAAGGAATAAGAAAATGAAGTTGAGTGATCAAGAATGGAAATATCAAACACCCCACCACCAAACAAATTTTTGAAATCATGGTTTAGAAAATTTGTTTTAAAAAGTGGGTCTTTTAAAGTCAGATTTCTAAGACTTAATAGACTAATGTTTATTGGGTTTTAATATTTTTTTTTTACTTTTTATGAATAAGGTTTCATATAAAAGAAAATAATAAAGGAATAAAGACTTAAATCACTCCATAGAGAAACACGACTAAAAAACGAGAAAACATGCAAGAGTGGAAAACGTGAATTACGTTGGGTTTGGACTTAAGATCCAGTTTTTACAACCACATACTCTAAAGAGAGAGTCCGGTTACTTTAATTGTGCACTCCCATAATATAAGATTGGAATGGAGTACACCAAAGAATAAAATGAGTCTTTTATAGTCAGATACTCGAGACTTTATTTAAAACATGTATTAACATGCAATTTACCATATATCAACAATCTAAAAAGTTGCGGGTCTATCCATAAATAATTACCACGGACTGCAAACCCAAACATAATTAGGCACCAAGATTTCCTATGCCGTGGCGTAGCGGAATGAGAGTGAATACTGATAGATCTAGAACCTAACCTAGCATGCAATTTATTCTTTTTTCTCCAACGAAAGGGTGGCCAAGAAAAAGCTCGTGAAAAAATAGATGGTTGTGGAAGGTATGTGGGATATGGATAAGTTTTAGAAGGAAGGAATGGAAAAAATGAGAATGTGGGTTTAGCACAAAACTCATTGGTAGCGTTGGTTGGTATAATCACACATCTAAAAATGAAAGGGTCGGGTGGCTTGTCATTGGATATTATTTCCGTATCAAGAGGGTTTAAATAACCATGAAGCACAGGAGAAGCAAGAGGGAAAAGTGCAAACTCAAGGTTCCTCTGAAAAGGTGGAAGGTGGGGAATATTGGTGATGGAAGGTAAATGAGTGACATTAGGATGTGAGGTGGGTGAATGGATGTTGATAGGAGGGACTTGCGAGGTGGCAAATAATAGTTGCAAAAGAGTCAAAGGAAATCTTCCTCGATTGCATCTACATCTAAGGAGTCATCGTCAAAGTCGGAACTTCCGAAGGAAAGGAATTGGTGCATCTAATTCTCAGGAAACATGTTGTTGAAATAATCTTGAGATAAGCTCTCAATCATGCTAACTTCTACGTTGATAGTCATATATGGTAACTATTTTATCATTTTGAAAACATTCACCTCAATAGAAAGGTGTCCAAAGGACATGGACATCGAACCATCACGACAGTTTTTGAGCACGTTGGCAGTTGCCAAGAAGGGACACCCTAAGATGATAGGAACAAAGTCGTTAGCAACTTCTGCGATGAGGATATATAACAAAGCCGGCTGGGTAATAAAAATCTTGAACTTTAACAAGCACGTTTTTAACAACACCCTTAGGATATTTAATAGAACGGCCAGCTAATTATAATGTCATTTTAGTTGGTTGATTCTCTTGTAGGCCTATTTGTTTATATAGATAATAAGAGAGTACGTTAACACTCACCCCCAGGTCTAATAGAGCAGTTGTCGTGTGGGTATCCCTTAAGGTGCATTGTATAGTAGGATGATCAGGATCCTTGTACTTAGCGATTCTATTATGTTCAGATAGAGTCAGAAACTGTTCAGTTAAAAAGGCATCTTTTAGAATGTTTGTTTTCTACCTAGTGGTGCACAACTCTTTTAGAAACTTAGCCTATTGTGGTAATTTTTTAATAGCTTCAAGAAAAGGTAGGTTTATCGTTAGATTTTTAAAAACTTCCCTAATCTCATCAAAATTTGTATCCTTTTTAAACATGGCTAGTCGTTACAGAAACAGTGGTTTCTCTCTATATTTATCATACGGGTCAATAGGAGTTTTATCCTTGGGCGTTTTCCTCTTGGGTTGTGGCTTAACTGGTACCTCTATAGGGGTAGGAGCTTCAGTTTCTATTTTGGTATCTAGTAAATTTTCATTTGCAATGACCACTAGTGGTGTATCAATGTGCATTGTTATGACGTTATCAACCACTTTGCCAGAATGGAGAGTGGTGATGCCATTTAACTCACCAATGTTTAAATTTTCGTTACTAGTATTATCGGTTATTTCAAAGGCTGTGTTTGGCGTTTTAGGATTAGGTATAGCTTGACCTAGAAACACACCTTTTTGTTGGGCTTTATCTTGGGTTAACTATTGTATGGATTGTTAAATGGATTGTAGAATCTGTTGTTGAGCTTGCATGTAGGCATCGAAACAATCCGGTTGTGAAGGTGTAGTGGCCACATGTGGTGTGACAGGAACTATCTCACGTTGATTATTAACGGGTGGGTTGTGATAGTTGTTATTAACCGAGATGATACCTCTATTATTGTTATTATAATTATTATAATTACCCGGTCCTTGTACTTGCCTTAGTGGAGCTGGGTTGTAGTTGTTTGCTGGCCTAACATTTTGATTATTAAACCCCGAAGGTGTAATTGGTTGATTATTATGCCAACTGAAGTTGAGGTTTTGTCTCCAAGGTACGTTAGGAAGGCTATTAACCGAGCAAACATTATCATAGGCAAGTGGACAATAGGAGTCGGTATGCTCAAGACTGAAACATAAATTACATGGAAGAGAGTTGATGTTCATGACAAGAGTAGGCTTATGTTGAATAGAAATGGCTTCTGCTTTTTTTTGTGAGGGATTCAATTATAATTCTAAGCTCGAGATCAGTTTTAACCTCAAACATACTAGCAGATTTGGCTGTGGAAGAAGAATTAGTAGAGCGGGGGATGTCGTTACCCCCCGCTATTATTATTATGCTTAGATTGATCTTCTAAAAACTTATAAGCCTCTGAGGCTCCTTTACTAAGGAAACTACCCCCATTCATTATATCAAGAACCTCCTTATGATGATGTGAAAGCCCATTGAAAAAGGCACGAACAAGCGTGTCTTTTGCAAGGTTATGATGTGGACACTCTATAAGAAGATCAGTGTACCGTTTCCAGGCCTCTGAAAAAGATTCATAAGGGTTCTGGCGGAAAAAATGAATCTTTTGAATCATCTCATCTGTCCTCAGTGGTAAGTAAAACTGTTCCATGAACAATTGAACTAGTTTAGCCCATGAGTCCATGGAATTAGGTGTTTGGGCAGTTAACCAAGACGCCGCCTTATCAGCTAGGGTGAAAGGAAACACCCTTAGTTTAATTTGTTCAGAACCTACGTTAGGATGATAGAATGTAGTGAGAACTTGTTCTATCCTACGCATATGCTGATAAGGCTTTTCATGGTCTAAACCATGAAAAACGGGTAACAAGTTAAAAATATTTGGGGGAATTCGAAAATCCCCCACTGGGTTTACAAGAACGATGCATGACTTAGGGCCATCGTTTATAAAAATCAGAGAGAGGAGTATCTACTTCTTCAGCCATTGATGCAGGTGTAGTGTGTGATATTCTAGATAGATGTGTGCGTTGACATTTACGATAGATAACGTTAGATGGTTTTCTCTTACCAGACCTTAATCTCAAGCAAGGCTAAGTCTAATATGAAAGAAACACTAACATCAGTCAAACAAGAGTCTGATTATACTAGAATTAAAACTCCTTTGACAGAAGAGACGAGGAGTGAAAGAAGGAGAACCTGAATCCCTCCTTGCTACACTTATGAATAACGTCTTTAATACGAACCTACTTGTCTTGTGGATGCTTGGAACACTGAAGAAACAATAATTTCCAATGAAAAGATGTTTTGGGACTAACCTATGTATATCGGGCTGTCTTTAGAGGGGCGCGGGCGCGCTCAATTATAAGGCAACAAGGGCGCATGCGCGCTCTTTGATTTTTCGTTTAGAAACAGGATTCACGTGATTTCTTAATGGGCCGGGCTGGAAGGAAGAGCACGTGCGCGCTAAGATATAGAGTAAATAGGTCGCGGGCATGCTTCGAGTTACAGCTTCAAAAATTTCTAGTATACTTCCAGGAGCAAAATTCTATTTTCCTAAAACAAAAAACACAGTTAGAAACACAAACAATAGGGTGGGTGGGTGAATTGGGCTAATTGTATAATTGAAAAAGCTAATAAAACTAGATTATAATGACAACTAAGATGGCAGCGGTGCCATTTGATAAATCTAAAATAAAGCTTTAATCCTACTTATGTGATAAGAGCCCAAAACTGTAGTTTTAACCCCTTAATAATACTACTTTTAGACCAATTATGCGAGTAATAAATAAGAGTTAATGTTAATTATGTGCTTTTATGTATTTCAGGCATGGAACTTAATTATGTGCAGAAATGTGCCACTTTGGCAATATAAAGGAGCAAAGGGTTGGTTGCTAAGAAGTTCTGTGATAAAGGCCAAGATTCAAGGAGACAAGGCCTTTATGAAGCCCGGTCAAAAGCTGATAAGTCAACACGGGCAGAAATAGTGCACAAGTCAGTAGAACTTCCAAAGACCATATATTTGGACTCAGGCCTCGGATTTAGGCCTACCTTACGTCAAAACGACCGGATCGGAAAGAGCTTTCCAATGGTCTAAGACTTGACCCAATCAGAAGAGCAAAAGTGGACGAAAATTCCATTGAAGTCAAAGCCAGCTGAAACGGGCTCTGTGGACTGAAGAAATTGGGCTTTGGGCTTGATTTTTCGGCCCAAAACATGAGACCTCAGCCCATGCACAAAATTGTGGATCTGGTCTCCTTCTTTACATAAAACAAGACTTAGCTCTTAAGAAAAGATATAGTTAGATAGCTTAGAATAGAAAGTAGCCCTTAAAATAGCTTGTAGATCTAGTTTTTGGAATTTCAATTAGTTAATTAATTAGTTTCATACATTTCTTTAGATTAGTTATTTGGGAATGATTGTTCTTCATTGATTAGATAAATAATATACAAGTTCTTGATCATTTCAATTTTTCCATTTAAATTTGTAGATCTAAGTTCAATTCTTGTTGTTATTCCATTCTTAGTATTAATTAGATTTGAAGTATTGTTAGTTAAAATTAGTAAAGTTCAAATCTTTATATTATGTCTAGTTTTAATTCAATGGGAAATGATAGTTTAATGAATCAAGGCTAAACCTCCATTAGAGGGGTTTGATGAAGCCTTGATGAAAACTCGATAGTGTAGTATAGAATCGTTGTAAGAATCTATTCCACTCTAGAAGGTCGTTGATTCGCCATGAGAATGGGTGGACGATCTCACATGCTAGTTATGAATTGGTAGAAATGCCATGTATAATTAGGGATTAGAACGACCAATTCTTACCGTGAGAACGTAAGAATTAGTTTACAACAAATCTACGCTAGTTTATTAACTTGGAGTCAAGGTGGAATCAAATTCCCCTAATTCTCTATCTAGATTCAACTCTTAGCAATTTGTCATTTCGTTATTCGTAGCTTGTTATTTGAATACACATCGTAGTATAAATTCCCTTGTAAATCTCTCATTGACTTTGGATAGACCATCAATTGTAGAAAACTTGAATGCTAAAGGACTAGGAGTAGAATGAATCTTCTATTCCAACTCTACGTCAATAGATTCGAGAGTAGAAAACAAATATTTTGATAAGTCTAGTAACAATCCAGTTTATAGTTTCACTTGCATTTAGAGTTTCATAGCTTTATTTGTGAGTAAAATTATCTTTTTATGTTTATCATTATGCTAATTAAACTAAGCAGAACTAAAAACTACTTAATCTTTTGTTATCAAAGTTCTACTCTCGATTATCGTATAATAAAGATAGAGTCAGAATTCGTTCCACTCCTAATTCCTTAGAACATAACTAACTCTAATAGTGATTAACAATTCAATAACTTGAGAGTAATTATTCTAAATATAACTAATATGGAAATAACTATGATTGAATATATTCTAAATTGAACTATGACAATTAAATAATAAAATGTGAATATGAGAAGGAATCAGGGAGATTTGAAATCCACTTTGATTAATCCCTGACATGCTATTATGGAGTTTGTTGCAACCCTAATCTTTATGTTTTCACACAAGGTTCAACATAAAGTTTTTATCCCCAATTATTCACAACATCTCTAACCAAGTAATAATTAGCATGAGAGGAAGTTGAAACCCATTCTCATGGTGAATGAACTATCCTCTAGAATTGAAACTCTTAAACATAACTAATCTATACTAACACATCAAATCTTAATCACAGCTTCAATCAAATGCCTCTAATTGAGGTTTAGTTATGGATCATTAGACTATCATTGAATAAATAATAATAAGAAGAAGACATAATTAAAGAATACTTGAATTAAAAATAGCTTGAATTATATTAATGGTGTCTAGGCTAATAAAACATAAACTAGGTTAAACTGAAGTGAAGAGGTAGGAGTTCTAATATTAAACCCTAATTAAATTAAACTAAGTGGGAGATAGGGAGCTAAATTATTCTAACTAATGGGAAGTGAGTTTGGAGTTTTGCCTTAGTCCTCTTTATATAGGATGGGGCTAGATTTACAATTTTGTGCATGGGCTTTGGAGCTATGTTTTGGGCCATTAAATCAAGCCCAAAACCTCTAATTACTTAAGTCCAAAAAGGGTTTCTCTACTCGAAATTACTAAAAGAGCCTTTTCATCTACGTTTTCTCCTCTGATTAGATCAAGGCCTATACTATTAGAAAGATCTTTCTAAGCCGGTTATTTTCACATATAGTAGGCCCAATTCCGAGGTCTGAGTCCAAAGATACGGCCTGCGGACGTTCTGTTGACTTTTATGCTCTATTTCTGCCTACGTTGACTTTGACTTTTCAGCTTTGACTGGGCTTTAAAAAGGCTTTTTCTCCTCGAAACTTGGGCTTTAACCATAGAACTTCTTAGCAACCAACCTTTGCTCCTTTCTCTTACAAAAGTGACATATTTCTTCACATAGTTGACTCCAAGACCTGAAATACACAAAAGTACGTAAACAATACTAACTCTTATTTATTATAAACATAATTGGTCTAAATGTAATATTATTAAGGGGTTAAAAATATAGTTTTGGGCTCTTATCAACAGCGAACCAGCAGACTCACTTCACCTAATGACCTCATATACTCACTCTACGACCTCACTCCAAAGTGACTCGAGTCGAATGGACAACCTCCATAGAGCTCGCTCACCTGTTCCATAACGGCTAGTAACGTACGCTTTCCCTAATGCATTCAAGGCCGCAGCTTTAATTGCGCACCTCATCAATCGCCATAACTCGCCATCATGACTTGAAGACCAAGATCTGACTTGACGCTAAAGAAGAGGAAGGACTGCCAAGGTTTTCTATATAAAGGGGACAGGAACTACGTTTAACTTGATTCAAGTCTCCCCCCAGAGAGAGAGTTTGATACGTAGGCAGTTCGTCCACACAAACTCGGTCAAATCCAATCAATCAACCCTTTCTCTCCTAAATTGCCTACGTCTATAAGGTTAAACAAATCCTAACCTTTACACTAAACCTCAAGTTCATTATTCTTAATCGAAAAAACCAATTGGTGAAAATTGTTAATGAAGAAGATTGAGTTGATTGAAAAAGAATTGGGTGATTTTTTTTATTGACCAAATGACCTGGTTTGGCTGCTTTATATTCTCCCATACGACTTGGTGGTTTCGAATGGACCAAATGACTTGGTTGTGTTGCTCTAGTGTCTCATGAACGACTTTGCAGTGTCATCCCAAACCCTTGAAGGACTTAATGGTGTCATTGGAGTTTCTTATGAATGACTTGGTGGAGTCACCAAAAAGTGGGATCTGCCCAACACAAAACATGGTTGGTGGCATACTTGTAATATTTTCCTTCTTCTGAGGTCTGCCCCAACACAATTGGTAAGTGCTCTATGAAATAAAATTATTTAATGGACGTATCATTTAGGACCCATAGGTATTTTAATGGAGGCACAACAACGAGGGAAAAAGTGAGGTGATGTTAACAAAGCAACAACAGAACAATTCAAGGAAACACGTACAAAGCAGTAAATAGCAATTCCAACATGCATGTACAACAACTAGAAGTCCAGTTTGGTCTAGAGCAGTCCAAAAACAAAGAATATACACTGAAATATCATCCTAAAGATCAGACACAATCCTGATATTATATTAATTTTTTTTCTTTTTTGTCCAAACTATAACTTTTCGCTACCATCGAAAGTCTCTACACAGTCTCCCAAGTCCACCCCAATCTATCACATCTCTTAGATATCATTTTTTATTCCCCATGCACTAGATATTCAAAATATGGATAACATGACTGATGAAGTCATTGAAAGCTTTAGCTCCACATTTTCAATTTCCAGAACCCCAACTATGAGATTCACTGACGAAGAAAACTAGGAAGATGAAGCCCACTGGAAATATATAATAATAGGCCGTACGTTGGTTCTCACTGGAAAAACATCAACAGAACTCATCAATGCAGTGAGGAATCGATGGAGGTTGTTCAACACACTGGTGATAGTCACCATCACTGAACAAATATTTCTCTTCAACTTCATCAGGAGAGATGAATATGAAAGGATCTTACAAGAGGTCCTATGGGCTGTTTTTGGTCAACTTTTTCTCTTGATGCCCTTCCACCATGACTACCCACCTGAGCAAGCTCATTTCGGCTATTTTGATATATGGTTTACACTCATCGATATGCCATATATTCATAATTGGAAGGATCGAATCATTCACATACACTGCATGACATTGTTCGTGTGATCACCATCCTCCCGAATCAACAGCTACCAACTACAAGTACTAGGGAGACGTGGAGGCTACAAGTACTTCGGTTGAAATAGCATCCATGTCTCCCTAATACTGCTACGTGGTCTCTCCTACACCTCTTGGGCTATGCAACACAATCAGCCACAGTTACAACATGGGCTCCTAAGTGCACCCTACGCCCCACAAACAGGTTGTAAGACTCTGCCCAACACAACAACCCTTTTTAGGCCCACTGGACCTACACTTCTTGAGGTATTCAATACATATGACACTCTTTTGCTTCCACTAGCTGAAACTCCCTATCAACAGCATCATCTTTCTCTCCTCCATGTTCTTGCTGATCATTGAATACCAACCCTGAGCCAAAATTCTCATCTTGAAGCTGTAAGAAGAGGAAAAATGGTAATAAGTGTAAGTAACCATAACTCTCGATCAACTACAACACCACACTAGGACCTACCACTCCAACCAACCCAGTAACTCGTTACACAAACGACCTAATACCTAGTATGCAAGTAGTAGTACCTACGACCTACACGGGCACACAATCCAGAACATGCCAACAATGCATAACGGAAGGTAATACACATTTAATGCTAAGGTAGGCAGATGGAACCATAACAAACATCCTCCATTTAAGTCGTCCTAAATAGGACATTAATGGAGAGGAGAGGAGAAGTCGAAAGAGACGCAGACATGTAACAAATGAAAACAAACAATGAAAAGGCAATAGGAGCATTATAAAAAGGGAGAGAGGAACTACGAAAGGCTTGATTTGAGATCCCCAAAAGATCTCGATACGTAGGTAGTTCTTCCCCAAAGGAAGAGTGCAACCATAATCATTTTTCCATATAAATTAGGGTTATACAAATTTTAGTCCTTTACATTGGCGCCGTCTCAGGTACGATTTCTTGAGAAAAAAACCCTCAAGCCCACGAAAGAATGTCTACCCTAGAAGAGTAATAAATCAAACAACTAATGGACCAGGTCACCGGACTCCAAAACTCCTTTTCCACTTTATAACAAGAAAATCAAGCCCTCCGTGACCAAGCCACCTCACATCCACACAATGGTACAACTGACGCCATTGACACAACTATTGTCACTACTCTAATCAACAGCACCAACGAACACATCAACGAGCTCACGTTACATCTTGAAAAAAATGGAGAAAAACCCGTTGCTGCTCAGATCGTCTAAAGGATGCTCAAATCATACAGGGCCTCCCCGTTCATCCAAGACATAAGGGAAAAGATGCCCCCGCTTGATTTCACCCAACCCAAGTTCCCTTTATATGACAGAAGCTCCTGCCCAAGTCAACACATAACATGCTTTGGACAAATGCTCACACTCTACAGCTCAACCGAGTTCGACTACTGATAAGTGCTCAAAAAGTGCAATTTAACCCTTGATTATGCCTCTTGTTTAGCCATCTTAGTGGACTAATAGTGTTTGTAAGTTATGTTTTATGATTCTACAGGTGAAAGAGAGAGTTTTATGGAATATTAGAGAAAAAAGGGTAAAATGGAGTAATTCGGAGCATTAAGGATCACATGGGAAGCCCGTGGACAAACATGGACAAGTCCAACGAATTGAAGCTATTAAAGATGCAACTTGGACCTATTTTAAAGCCTATTTGGAAGCTCAAGGCCAAAGGATTCATTGCTAGGACCAAAGCCCACAAAAGAGGATAGAAGGATAGAGCAAAAGAGACAAAATAGACTTCCACGTCTGGGACGCATGGATCGAGCGTCCAGACGCATTGCTCGCGTCTGAGATGCATGGATCGTTCGTCCAAACACATGTAATGACATTGTAGCCAATTCCTTCTTAGTTTTGGAGACGAAGTTGGACTCTAAAAGAAGTCTATTTGTATTA
Source organism: Coptis chinensis (assembly GCF_015680905.1). Classification (NCBI taxonomy): domain Eukaryota; kingdom Viridiplantae; phylum Streptophyta; class Magnoliopsida; order Ranunculales; family Ranunculaceae; genus Coptis; species Coptis chinensis. The sequence continues at coordinate 38,079,184 of NC_141459.1, forward strand.
GGAAACAAATGGCGGTTTGGAATGCTTCTAGAACTCATTGTAACCCCTATTAATAGAGGACCTAAGTGCCTCATGTAATTTGCCAATTCACTTATATTTTTGTCTCCAGAACTTGAGGCAGAGAGAGATTAATAATAAAAGATTCGGTTTCTTGTCTCTAGAACTAGCCCAGTCTTAATAAATTAGTCTTTTCTAGTCTTATGTTCTTCAACTCTTCTTTTTCTCGTTCTTCGTGTTCTTCCTTCTTTATGGAAGGCTAATCTTCTCCTTCAAGGGAGGAGATGAAGCTGATGCTTAAGGTTTAATGATTCTTCTGGTTCATGGTGTTCTTCAATCATGTTAGTTCTTTATGTTTTTAGTTATTAGTTCCATTGCCCACACCAGGGGATGGAAGTATAGAATAGGGTTTATGTTTTGAAATATTAATATCATGCTAGTGTTATTTACTTTTCTTCTAGTAGTATAGTTCATTAGAGTTAGGAAAGTATTCTTTGTGTTGCCTTAGAAGGGGTAGCTCAGGGAGTGGCTGCCTAGGGGAAGTATTCTTTGTGTTTGCCTTAAGTGGTGATTCATTGAATGGCCGCCCTATTAGGAAGTACTCTTTGATGTTGCTTTTGGTAATACATTGAATGGCTGCCCGAGCATACATAAAAGGAAAGAAGATATTAATAGCATAAACATAGGAACAACCTTAAGTAGAGTTAATTGTTAACGATGTTTTAGATCAAAGAGGGCATCGACACTTTCCGATTGCCTAATTGTAGTCTACTTGTAAAAACAACCATGAAGCAGAAGGTCATAGATTAAAAGTATTGGTGGATTCTAATCTCTTGAATTCCCTCTCTTATAAATTCCCAATAGTTTAGTTAATTTAGTTTAGTTTAGCATTAGAATCTAAAATCTCTACAATCATAGTTTCTAATCCTTTAAACCCCCTTTCCAGTCCTATCCTTCACATTATATACACTTAAAAGTGGAACGATACCCTACTCATCCTTTACTTATTAAGGGATAATTAGGTTTTGATACGCTTCTATTTTGTTCAACGACTATCATCCATCTATATCATCTATCTATATCATCCATATACCATGTCATCTACACACAAAAAGAGGCAAGGTCAAATGGCGCCGCTAGTGGGGATATAATTAATTGTAGCCCTAGGAGAGAGTGTTTTTGTTTAACGTTTTCTTTCAAGATTAGAAGTTTGGATCTTGAGGTAATTTTAGCCGTATCATCCATCTTTTTGAGAAAGAGAGAAGCTTGAAGGACATCTCGAAGACAATATCTACCATCCAGGTTAGTCGAATCTTCATTCGTTTTATTTCATTCTTAGTATAGTTGCATCATAGTTTAGTTTTATTTCTTTCTAGTATAATTGAATTTAGGACCTTTTCAACAATTGAAGCTGTAAGCCAACACAGTGAAACATCAAACTCTAGTGTTTCTTGTCTGAATCTTAACAAACGGACTATCGTCTATGGGCCGTGGTACTTAAGCAATCCAAGTGATTCACCATAACCCTAGAAGAGACAGCTTTAGACAACGGGTGAGATACTAGCTGGAAAGCCCAACCCAGTTGAAGGAAAGTAGTTTTACATTTTAGTATAATTTAAAATAGTTGCATATTATTTAAGCATTGTAGGATAGTTTTTCGCATAGCATTTTCAAGTGTATGGCCCGTCATCCATATCATCGTCTAGTAAGAACACAACAGTGGACAAGGTTCAATAACCGACTCACAAGAATACTAGACGAGATTGATACAATAGCCGCACGCAATGATGGAGGTGTTGTGGACACCAATAATCCTGTAGCTATCCCACCCATGCAAGCACAACAGAGGAAGAAGCTGAGTGATTTCTATTTGCCAATCATTGGAGACCCACCCAGTAGTATTGTTTTTCCAGAGACAGAAGCTAACCAGTTTGAACTTAGAGCATCAGTAATCTCTATGCTTCCAAAGTTCAATGGTTCGCATAATGTTGACCTTATGTTCACATGAACAAATTTCTATCAGTCCTCAGAACTTTTAAGAACCAGAATATCAGGGATGAGAGTATCAAGTTAATTTTTTTTCCACTCTCACTCAAAGGTAAAGCATCTGAATGGTTAACTGCATAGCCGATCAATTCAATTAACAACTGGGAGAAGTTGAGAACAAAGTTTATGAACAAGTTCTACCCACCCCAGAAGACAGATGCCATGCAGCAAGCCATCAACAATTTCAAAGGGAAGGTGACTGAAGAATATCATCAAAGCTGGGAGAAATTCAATAATATGCTAGTCTCATGTCCACATCATGGTTATGATAAGAGTACACTGGCTCATTTTTTCTTTCGGGGACTTTCTACTATGAACAAGCATATGATACAGTCAATGCATCAAGGTAAGTTTACATCATTGGATGGAGAGGAAGCCTATAACTTTCTCGAGAATTTAGCTGAAGACACTCAACAATGGAGTACTAGCAATGAGGACATAGCTAGAGTGGATGGGGTGCCGAAGCAATTTGGCAACCAAATTCAAGAAGACCCAAATCAAGCAATGCTATCAATTATGACAAGCCTATCAATAGGACTTGAAACTTTGAACAAGAAGTTTGATCAGCTCTCCATGAATCCTCCAAAAGCAAACAATTTCCAAGCTAAACCTCAGCCAACCAAGCCTTGTTATGCCATTTGTAAGCTATGTTCTGATGAAGGTCACACCACTGAAGAGTGTTCGTACTATCTGGATACTAATGCAGAGGCATGTAGTATCAACTCTTTAGGAAGAAATAACCAGTTCAATCAGGGACATAATTATTGGAAGCCACAAAATATAAATCAGAGGAATTTTCCTCGAGGATTCCAAAATCAGTCAAATCAGTTCCAGAATAACCAGTATCAGTTCCAAAATCGCCAGCAACCATACATAAATCAACAGTCATACTAGAACCAACAATACCTAGCCAACACAAACAGAGAGTTAGTACCATATCTTATGAGTGGATATATTGCCCCTACGCCCTAGTCGAGTAAAGCAGTTATCCCAAATATGGAAAGAGCTATCACCACCATTGTCAATAAGCTGAAACAGACAAATCAAAGAACCCAGAAGTTGGAGAGTAACTTTAGTGTCATTCAAGGCTAGATAGGGCAAATCACTACCGCCTTGACGGAAAGATAGAAAGGAGCATTACCAAGCCAGTCGGAGCCAAATCCGAAAGGAAGAGGTGTCTTGCAGGTGGATAACCTGGATATTACTCATGACCAACTTAATTTTGTCACCACTCTGAGGTCAGGCAAGAAAGTAGATAACAAGATTGTCTATGAACCAGGAAAAGATTCTGCGGAGCCTAAGGTAACTTATGTCCCCACCATCCCATCCAGTTCTAACATTCCAGATATATCTAGTGTTGTGCCACCTACTGAAGAAACTATTGCAAAAGAAGTTGAAGGAACTACTGTGGAAGTAAGTAAGAAGAAGCCATCACGAGTGACTCCACCTCTCACTCCACTATCTGTTACCAAGCCAACCGAAGCCGAAAGAAGAGAACCAATATTGAAGAATCCACCGGCACCGTTTCCTTCGAAACTAGTGAATTCTAAAAAAGATGACCAGTACAAGGAGATTTGCGATGTATTTCAGAATTTGCATATTAATATCCTATTTCTGACCGCCATCAAGCAAGTTACCTCGTATGCCAAGTTCATGAAAGATTTAGTGAGGAAGAAGACCAACATTCCGAAAGAAGCTTTTATCGCTCAAAGATGTTCATCGTACCTACATAATCTAGCAGTTGTGAAACTGAAAGATCCGGGAAGTCCCACTGTTACATGTAGAATTGGAGATTCTTTGGAGGAGCAAGCTTTAATAGATTTATGTGCTAGTGTGAATCTTCTACCATATTTCGTCTACGAGAAGTTAGGCTTGAAGGATCTTAAACCAACTGATGGTACTTTATAGTTTGCAGATAGATCAGTAAAGATACCTAAAGGAATCATTGAAGACGTCATAGTCAAGATCGAAGATTTCTATTATCCAGTTGATTTCATAGTACTCGACACAGAACCTACATCTGGTAGGCAAATACCAATCATTCTAGGCAGACCATTCTTGGCCACTACAAATGCACTCATCAACTGTCGAAATGGTAATATGACGTTATCCTTTGGTAATATGAGAGTTAAGACCAATGTTTTCCATATGTTACAGCAACCACAGGAGGTATGTGCTGTGAACGAGGTATGCATGATTGAAGCGTTAGCACAGGATTATATGGCTCATTCATATCCTGCTGACGAGTTGTTGAAAGCTCAGACAGACTCAGACTATGAGGAACTTAGTGTCGAAGAAATCAATGCAATTTTGGATTCTTCACCTGTCATGGATGACAACAAGTTCAAAGAAAAGTTTGAATCGCCTATGTCTGATGGACCATCTAAAGAGCTTAAGAAGGAGCCGCCTAAGCTAGAATTGAAACCTTTGCCGTCTACACTAAAGTATGTTTTCTTGGGAGATTTGGGAACCTACCCAGTAGTCATTGCATCAGATTTGACTGAGGAGTAGGAATCTAGGTTAGTAGCACTTTTAAAGGAACACAAGTCAGCTATAGGTTGGACAATTGATGATATCAAGGGAATCAGCCCTATGATAGTTCAACATAGGATTCATTTGGAAGAGGATTCCAAGACTTCTAAGCAACTACAAAGGAAGCTTAATCCAAAGATGAAGGAAGTAGTCCGAGAAGAGGTCGTCAAATTCCTTGACGCCGGCATTATCTACCCTATTTCTGATGGTCAATGGGTTAGTCCAGTTCAAGTTGTGCCGAAGAAGTCTGAAACCACAATAATCGAGAATGAGAACAATGAGTTGATTCCAACTAGGATTCAGACTGGATGGAGAGTTTGCATCGATTACAGGAAGCTGAATAGCGCATCGAGGAAAGATCATTTTCCATTACCTTTCATCGATCAGATATTAGAAAGATTAGCTAGACAAGCTTACTACTACTTTCTTGATGGTTACTCATGATATTTTCAGATCCATATTCACCCTGAGGACCAAGAGAAGACCAGATTCACATGTCCGTTTGAGGATTGCCTACACCATCTCTCCTTTATCCTTAAACGTTGTTGCGATACCAACTTAGTTCTGAACTAGGAAAAGTGTCACTTCATGGTAAAGGAAGGGATAGTGTTGGGTCACCAAGTTTCAAAGGAAGGAATTCTAGTAGATCGAGCGAAAATGTCTACAGGAAGTAAGCATGTTGTCAAAAGATCAGTTTTGAGATGGAAACCTAAGTGTTCCCCACCTGTTAGTTTATGAGATTTACTCCCTGTTGACCTTCAAAGGAAGATTATTTCTATGGCTCGTGTAGGGTTCGGTAAAAGTCCATTTGCGTATAAAAGGAGAGTGCGTAAGTTAGGTTGGTATAAGAATTTCCATTCTGAAACTTGTCCTGGGTTACAGCCAATAAGAGAAAATTGTTGGTACAAGGTATACTTTTGTCAATCACGTGCTGAGAGAGATCAGAAGAATTCCTACAAAGTGAAACCTAGTGGGTGGGAATACTAGTCTTGAGGATCTAACTATAAAAGACTCAAAAGTCTTGAGAATCTGACTTTAAAAAACTCACATTACGTCTTGGGGATCTGATGTAAAAAGACTTAAAAGTTTGTTTCTTGAACTAATTCTTGATATTCGGCAACAATGGTAATATCCTACCTTTTTCTCATCTATTTCATTTACTTCTTTATACATTGAGGTCAATGCATACATAAGTAGGGGGAGGGTGTACTTGAGAAATGAATTTCGAAAATTAGTTTTCAAAAACAAAAATATTTTTGTTTCTATATCAGTAGCATGAGAAAAATGAATTTTAATGATGAGTCTAGGATATATATATTCTATACTGCTTAGTGTTGAGTTTGATAGATAGTTGATATTATTGATTTCATTACCGCTTAGACTATTTATTATGCTCGGACATAGTTCTTGTTGATAGAATTATTTATTCAAGGCACCACCATAATACTTGGTCAGTTTTGTGTACTTTTGCTAGAAGAGAGATCCCTAGTAAATTGGAAGTAGAATTTTTAGACTTAGCTTGTGAGACTTGAGCTTTATACCCATTCTTTAGAGAGTTCTTACGAAAAATCTGAGTCTTAGTGACTTAACATCTTTCAGTTCTTTATGTCGTTGTAATATAGTCTCATTATTTGTTGATTTGGTTAATCACGAAGTGACATCAACTGGGGAGATAGCCATTAGGTCTTGTAGTCTATTCGAAACAGAGTATCATACTGATAAGTCAAGTAGTGAACCTATTCAGCCTTTATCCCACCTAGTAGGACCATCATGTTAAACCCTTTTGGAGCTCACAATAAGCCATTTTCTTTCATAAAACCCTTTACCCTTTACCCAACTCCAGACAAGGAGTATAGCCAAAATCTTTATTAGCCATACCCATATGTTTCTGAGAATACGAGGGGCACAAAGAGGAAGAAATAGCACAAAAGGAAGATTACAAAGAAATACCAGAGAGATACAATGAAGACCATCATTCTGTTCTAAGTGAAAGAAGCTAGTGGAAAACAAGCATATCCAGTACTAATCAAGGATATACCACTAAGCTTTAAAAAAAAAAAAAAAAAAAAAAAAAAAAGTTGAACAGAATGGATGGAAAAGCTAAGACAAAGGAAGAATTTTCTCTACAATACAGTATTTGAAGAAATCTTCCAAAGAATGAAGCAAAACCCTTAGTGTTTTCAGAAACAACCTTAGAATCCTTTTTACCTTTCCTTCATAAACCAATACCCAAGCCAAGTTACAACCCATGACTTATCACTACAGTATGGTACGAAGTCTAGAATAAGTGAGAGGATGCTAAAGTGAAGGACCCGACACTTCATATGTGATTAACATTCTTTCCATGAGACTACTGTCATCTAGAAGTCGTTTTTTCAAGGTAGTATGTGGGATGTTCATATTCATTATTCTTTTCCCCACATACATGAGGTAAAATAGTATACCATCTTCTGAGAGATTCTTTTCTGAGCACACATAAGCCTTGATTGAGAATTTTGTCAATTTTTACTATCTCCCATCATAAACTATGAGTCTTTGCAGCAATGTAGTTAGCAATGGAGACCGTCTGTTGGAGTAAGCACTAAATGGGTAAGGAATTTCTCTCTCTTAAAAATACTATCATTCTTGAACATGCTATTGATTAATTTTGTGGGTATATCACCTGAAAACCCTCACGAGATTATAACTCGTCCTTTTTGGGGAACTTAAAGGTTTAAAGCCTTGTTGCATATGGTAAATGCAATCGCGATGCCTGCGAAAGTGAGTTAGGAATTTATTTTTGTTATTAGGATGTGATTTTGATCACTTATCTATTTTTTATCTTATTTACTAAGAGACTAGCAAAAGGCTAGTTGGGAGTTGTGATAAGTGCTTAAAAAGTGCAATTTAACCCTCGATTATGCCTCTTATTTAGCCATCTTAGTAGACTAATAGTGTTTGTAAGTTATGTTTTATGATTCTACAGGTGAAAGAGAGAGTTTTGTGGAATATTAGAGATAAACGGAGTAATTCGGAGCATTAAGGATGACATGGAGAAGGCCAAGGAATTGAAGCTAATAAAGATGCGACTTGGACCTATTTTAAAGCCTATTTGGAAGCCCAAGGCCAAAGGATTCGTTGCTTGGACCAAAGCCCGCAAAAGAGGATAAAAGGATAGAGCAGAATAGACAAAATAGACTTCTGTGTCTGGGACGCATGGATCGAGCGTCTAGACGCATTGCTTGCATTCCCTCGAGACGATGGATCGTCGCCCGTGACGCATGAAACGATTAATCTTGTAGCCAATTCCTTCTCAGTTTTGGAGACGAAGTTAGACTCTGAAAAAAGTCTATTTGTATTAGGAAACAAATGGCGGTTTGGAATGCTTCTAGAACTCATTGTAACCCCTATAAATAGAGGACCTAAGTGCCTCATGTAATTTTTCAATTCACTTATATTTTTGTCTCTAAAACTTGAGGCAGAGAGAGATTAATAATAAAATATTCGGTTTTAACTAGCCTAATCTTAATAAATTAGTCTTTTCTAGTCTTATGTTCTTCGACTCTTCTTCTTCTCATTCTTCGTGTTCTTCCTTCTTTATGGAAGGCTAATCTTCTTCTTCAATGGAGGAGATGAAGCCGATGTTTAAGGTTTAATGATTCTTCTGGTTTATGGTGTTCTTCAATCAGGTTAGTTCTTTATGTTTTTAGTTATTAGTTCCATTGCCCACACCAGGGGATGGAAGTATAGAATAGGGTTTATGTTTTGCAATATTAATATCATGCTAGTGTTCTTTAGTTTTCTTCTAGTAGTATAGTTCTTTATAGTTAGGAAAATATTCTTTGTGTTGCCTTAGAAGGGGTAGCTCAGGGAGTGGCTACCTAGGGGAAGTATTCTTTGTGTTTGCCTTAAGTGGCGATTCATTGAATGGCCGCCCTTTTAGGAAGTACTCCTTGATGTTGCTATCGGAAATACATTGAATAGCTGCCCGAGTCATAAAGGTAAAATGAATAGTTTTACCTACGCATAAGAACGAGACTCTAACGCAAGTAAAACTAAAACTAAACTTTACGTATGATGTTATCAAAGTTTTTCTACTCTTGATTCTATCGAAATAGAGTTGGAGTAAAATATTCATTCCACTCCTAGTTCCTTAATATTCAATGTTTTCTAAGATTATCCGTCCTATCCAAAGTTAATGAGAGTTTTACGAAGTTATACTACGATGGAAATTTAACTAACACGATATGAATTTATACGACTATGGAATACTAAATTGATACTAGATAAAGATTTAGGGGGGATTGATTCCACCTTAACTCATCTTAATTAACTAGCAAAGATTCGTCGTAATCCGAATTGCAATGCTTTCGCATAGCAATTGGGTGTTCCTAATCCCTAATTGTTTATGGTAATCTCTACCAACTAACAACTAGCATGTGAAGCAATCAAACCCATGCTCATGGTGAACTAATTATTTTCTAGATTGGAATATAAAATTATGATTATTCTACGCTAACAACAATCAAGCTTTCATCAAGGCTTCCTCAAACCCCTCTAATGGAGGTTTAGTCTAGAGTCATTAAACTATCATTTCCAATTCAATTTAAACAAGACATATATAAAGATTCTAAATTTGCTTATTTGAATTCAAATGGAAATCTAATCATGCAAGAATTAATTGAAACTAGTAATAACAAATAACTAAATCTATGAATTGAACTAAAATGATTAATAGAAAATGAAACTAGATTATGCATAACTAATTAACTTTATTGATCTAATGAAACTAAATTGAATAGAAAAACTAATACTTTATTGTAAACTAAATTTGATTCTAAAACAACAATCAACTTGTTCTAACTATTCTATTGGAATTGAAAAACTAAATTAACTGATTGAAATAATTCTAGATCTAAACAAGCTATTGAACTAATTAATGGAGTCTAAAACTAGATTTAGAACAATGCTCTAATAGCTACTTGCTACCTAAAACTAAAGATTGCTTAAGAGTTAAGTCTTGTGTGTTGAAATGGAGGAGACCAGATCCACATTTTCGTGCATGGGCTGAGGAGCCCTGTTTTGGGCCGGAAAATCGAGCCCAAAGTGCAATTTCTTCAGTCTACATACTCCTTTCCAGTAGGATTTTGCTTCAACAAACTTTTCATCCACTTTTGCTCCTCTGATTGGGTCAAGGTTTGGACCATTGAAAATCTCTTTTTGAGTCGGTCGTTTTGACATAGGGTATGCCCAATTCCAAGTTCTGAGTCCAAAGATACGAACTTTGGAAGTTCTGCTGACTTTTGTGCACAGTTTATGCCTGCATTGGCTTTGACTTTTCAGCTTTGGCCGGGCTTTACAAAGGCTTTTTCTCCTTGAATCTTGGCCTTAAATCACAAAACTTCTTAGCCTTGCTCCTTTATCTCGCCAAAGTGACACATTTTTGCACATAATTGACTTTAATGCCTGAAATACATAAAAACACGTAATCAACATTAACTCTTATTTATTACTCACATAATTGGTCTAAAAGTATTATTGTTAAGGGGTTAAAACTACAGTTTTGGGCTCTTATCAAACCACCCCCAAACAGCATTTTGCTTGTCCTCAAGCAAATATGAGAAATTAGCATAAATGATAAAAAATATAGTTCTAACTAATCTCGTTTTGCGAGTGCAATTGCATTGATCATATGCAACAAGGCCTTAAACCACTAGGAAATCCCTAGTGGATGAGTTGTAGCCTCGTGAGAGTTTTCCGGTGAAGGTACTTACAAACTTCATCTATACTACAACGACTAAGAAATAAACTATTGTTTCCTTATCTATGTCTCAATTATCTATACATCTCACTAGCAATGAATTCAGAATAATCAAGTCGAAACCTAAGCCAATATATGCATAATTATCAATTATCTACGAATAAACATATATACAATGAGTAATACTATGAAATGTTCTAGCAGGTCTGTTTCTGAAAACTCGGAATAGCATCCTTAAGTAGGTCCTCACATAAATGTCAAGACAAAAACCACTCTGATTTTTCTGCTCAAGTTTCGCTACTCCAGTGTACAGTGGGCACACTTTACCTTAAAATCTTAATGATACACAAGGAAGACGGAGTCGATCAAACACATTTGCCACTTACTATCATACTAACCTATTCCTAATTGAGCTAGAGGTCTTTATTAGGTATTGTGGGGATTAGGAGATGGTTTAAGAAGGAAGGAAATGGATATTCAAAAAGGACAAATCTGAGATAATAGGGTCTTCATATTACGTAACTAGAGAAACCATTGTTCTTTTGCTTCTACACTTTGTTTCCATCCTTAGCCTTTTTATTTTGGTTTTTGACTCCTTTTATTCTATTTTTGGAGTTTTTATTTTGTTTTTCTTTTTATTTTTCTTTTCTGAAGTAACTAACTAATTTTTTTGTTTACACAGGTTTTTCTTTTCTCTTTTCTTCACTCATCCTATTCTCAGACTCATTCTATAGTGGGTAGGTTGATTTTTTTTATTTTGTTTTGTTTTTGTAACAAGTTAAAGGAATTGTGGTTTATGTAAGGCTAAAGAAAGGCTCAGAGGGGCGACTAGCGGAATATAATTTCATAAGGTTTGAATTTTTGGCTAAATCAATCCAAAGAGGGCCTAAATTCTCGCTTAGGATATGGTATAGTGATCAAGCAAGTGGACGAGTGATTTCTCTATCCGGATTTTACTTCTCCCTTGTGTCATTTCTCAAATGTTTCACTCATATAAGGCTTTAGGCTATATTCTCACAAGATTTGTAGAATAAGTACTCTATCCTAGATTTCAGAAACTTACTGACAAACAATCATAGATACTCATGTAATATATTTATACATAGATGCAAAGATTATTATCTACATATTAACCTAAGTTTCTAAAAATTATTCTAATGCAAAAGCTACGTGAGACTTCTAGATTATTGAGAGCATAGAGAAAGAAAATAATACCAATATTTCTAAGTGTATAGCATACTTTTTATTTATATTTTTAAAAGTTTTGAATTTTTTTAAGTAGAAAACAAGTGCATATTATACATATCTATATCCTAACAGATGCCTTAATTACACGTGTTTCTATGCCCCCCCCCCCCAAACAAGAAGCATGCTTTGTCCTCAAAGTATTTAAATAAAAAGGCTAGAGAAATACAATTGAAACGCATGAAATTCTGGAACATCTACAAAACAAGGTTGAACATACTAATACAAAATAAAAACTGACGCAACTCTATAGGAGTTCCACCCGACATGGGGTTAACAAGAATCAAATTGCTTGGGACATAAGCAAACACTAACTGAAACTAAAAACTTACCTTAACTCCCACGTTTACTCGTCATCCTCCTCATCATCCTCTTTAAAGAGATGAGGTTCCTTCGCGTTCTGCCACACCATGGTAATTTGCCAGGCTTCACGCGACTTATCGTCTACTATAGCTAACCTGTCAAGCGTCACTTGGTCGGATGGGCTGTAACATGCAACCTGATGAGGTTGTATCCTCCACCCTTGCCAAGTCATTGCACGAAACGATCGAATAATACAATTGGTGGGTCTCACAATGTCGACCCCAACCCAATTTGTGAAACGGGCACAAAAAATAGGGAAGAAATATAGCGTAATATGGCAAATTAAAACAGGCATAAGAAGGTACTTATGCCTCTTGCTATGGGCTCGGGCTAAACTAGACATTAGGGTCTGGGGAATATCATAAAGTGTACGTCCTCCAGCTAAAGCAAGGAAAATATCACAAGTTTTGTCATTCACAGAAGAATAATGCCATTCTCCTCTAATGTTAAGCATGATCCAAAATATAACAGTGCCCACGTTCATAGACAGGCTACCAAGGGCGACGTTATAATCCTCTTGGTCCTCTATCCTAAATATTCCTGCCCCGTAATGCTCATGCAAATTCTCATAGTTATACATGTACATATTATCTACCAAATAGGCCCATGAGTCTTGTATTTCAGCGGGCATAGCAAGTCTAAGAACAAAGGCTAGCAAGAACCTAGAAATTTCAATCGGTTCATCCCCGATGGTGATGGAGAACACTTGTTCTCCATCTGGTCTATCAAAGAACTTACAATTATCATAAAAACAAGGTGTAAGTGCGGGAGAATAAAGTTCATCAGGACTTACCAATAGCGGCTCCCAGCCTGTGAGAATGACCACTTCGCGAAACCACGCACCATAGGTGTCACTTTGGAACAAGTCTTCAAAGGACTGTTCTAGTATGATACGAGGGGATGTCATCACCAAATTACTCACTGGAATAGCTGCAAACGATCCTGGAACAACCCAAAAAAAATTGGAATTTTTCATGCCCACGGGGGTTAGGGCGCGGGGTGCGCTCTGACTATGATCGAGTTCCAGGCACTTAGGCGCAGTGATAAAATGTAAAATGAATATTTAACCTACGAATAAATGATGAAACTTAAACGCAAGTAAAACTAAAACTTTACGAAGACTAATTTATCAAAGATTATTATACTCTCGAATCTATCGAAATAGAGTGGAGTAAAAAATTCGTTCCACTCCTAGTTCATTAGCATTCAAAGTTTTTTTATATATTATCAGTCGTAGCCAAAGTTAATGAGAGTAATGGTAGGAATTTATACTACGATGTGAATTCAACTAACAAGATACGAATAACGAAATGACGAAAAATACTAAGGTTTGAATCTAGATAAAGAATTAGGGGGGATTGAATCCACCTTGAATCCAACTTAATAAACTAGCATAGATTGTTGTAATCAAATTCTTACGTTCTTATGATAAGAATTGGGTGTTCTAATCCTTAATCATTCATGGCAATCTCTACTAACTAATGACTTGCATGTGAGGAAGTTCTATCCATTCTCATGGCGAATCAACTACCTTCTAGAGTGGAATAGACTCTTACAACGATTTTACATTACAAAATCAAGTTTTCATTAAGGCTTCCCTCTAATGGAGGTTTAGCCTTGATTCATAAAACTATCATTTATCATGGAATTCAAACAAGACATCATATAAAGGTTCTAACTTTACTAAATTGAACTAAACAATAATTCAAATCTAAATTAACAACTAAGAAATGATTAACAACTAATAATTGAAATTAGATCTAAGTACTTAAATAAATCAAAACCGAAATTATAAAGAACTAACTATTTTATTGATCTAATGAATAATAAAACAATGATTCAATTAACTAAGTTCAAAACAAGATAATAAAAACTAATTAATTTAATGTAAAACTAGATCTAAAAACTATGCTCTAATGGCTACTTGCTACCTAACCTAATTATTCTTAAGTCTTGTGTGTGGAAGTGGAGGAGACCAGATCCACATTTTCGTGCATGGGCTGAGGAGCCATGTTTTGGGCCGGAAAATCGAGCCCAAAACCCAATCTCATCAGTCCACAGGGCCCTTTTCAGTTAGATCTGACTTTAGCATGCTTTTAGTCTATTTATGCTCCTCTGATTAGGTCAATGTTTAGACCATTGGAAAGCTATTTCCGAGCCGGTCGTTTTGACATAAGGTAGGTCCAATTCCGAGGCCTGAGTCCAAAGATACGATCTTCGGAAGTTCTGCTGACTTTGGTGTGCTGTTTCTGCCCGCGTTAACTTTGAATTTTTAGCTTTTGGTAGGGCTTTACAAACGCTTTTTCTCCTTGAATCTTGGCCTTTAATCACAGAACTTCTTAGCAACCAACCCTTGCTCCTTTATCTCACCAAAGTGGCACATTTCTGCACATAATTGACTTCAATGCCTGAAATACAGAAAATCACTCAATCAGCAATTTTGACGCTCTAGCAGACAAGTTCGCAACTGAGTTCGTCCACAATAGGAAAAAACAAGCCGATCTGGACTCTCTATTCTAGGTGAAGCAAGCCCGCGGCAAGTCCATCCAATCATTCCTAGGTCGATTTAAGAAGGAACTCCTATCTATGGAACCCGGTCTCAAATAAAGCTTTGCAACTGTAGCATTTTCTAATGCATTCGAACCTGATTCTGACCTGGCAGCATCCATTCTGAGGAACCAACCTAATAAGCTAGGCGACCAATATCTTCGTGTCGATAAATACATGAAATATGAAGATGCCATGGAACTACACAAAGGACGAGAAATGTTGGTAGTCGACGAGACCACACACACCAAGGCAAAAAAGAGGCACACCAACCCCAATTCCAACATGACCTCCGAAACAGATCAACCAGGTCGGTCATACACAAAAAGGCAGTTCTCAACCTTCCCCCAAATACCAAGCTAAATCCTGTAGAAGATTAAAAGGTCCACCTTTTTTAAACCAAATGTCAACAAAGTACTCGAAGTGCCAGGCCACCCTCACTACGAATTCCATGGCGTCCAACATCACGAAACTAACGATTGTTGGAGCCTTAAGCACTACCTCCAAGACCTTGTCGAAGAAGGATAATTGAAGGAATTCCTACCGGCCAGTGACCTACAACACAACCTAGACTCAAAAAGACATCGTAGTAGAAACCACAGTCGTGAACGAACCAACAGAAGGAATCACAGTCCCCCCAGGAGGTCAAGATTTAGGGATCGATCTCGACACCACCGTCGTTACCATTCCTCAAATAGAGACGATGAATGTGTCATCCATATGATCATTGATAACACAAGTGAGGACACTACAACTCGTGAAAAGCGCAGACGAATCGATGCCATACAAGAGATCTACCAACTCTCCCATAGAGTAGAAACACAGGCTGGAATCGACCCAAAACTACTAGCCTACATCAACTTCTCTGACACTGGCCTAAACAAAGTCTGCCTCTCGCATAATGATTTCTGGTCATGCATGTGAAGATCAACGGATGGACAGTCAAGCGAGTTCTAATGGATCCCGGTAGTTTATGCGATGTCTTGTTTTACCAAACCTATAAAGACATGCACCTACCAGACTTGGTCATGATCGATCCCAGGGCACCAAAACAATTTGACGCAGTGGGTGACGTTGTTCTCCCAGTTTTGGTGGGCGAAAATGAAAACAAAGTCAGAGTATCCACTCGCTTCATCGTGATAAATGTCAAATCGCCATACAAAGCCATCTTAAGACGTCGTTGGATACACAAGATGAAGGTTGTTCCTTCTACTTACCACCAAATTCTACGTTACCCAGGCCCTAAAGGAATCATGGAACTATGAAGCAACCAGTTAGAGGCACACAAATACAACCAAGTACAACTCAACACTGGGGCTACAACATAGGTCACAATACCCAGGGATGTTGAAAAAGTAAAGCCCTCCGATCCCAAGTCTGGTCCAGCTATAATACCAGAAGCAGAAACCTCAAAGAAAAGCACAGTGGAGTTAGAAGAAAAAGTCAATTTAAGATCTGCAGAAGATCCTAAATTTGTTTATGTAGGGGCCGACCTAGACCCTAAACTCAAGGACTAGATTGTAAATTTCCTCTCTCTCAATAAAGATGTTTTTTCTTGGTCGTATATTGACATGCCCGGAATAGACCCGCAAGTCTCATGCCACAAACTCACTGTAGATCCATCATTCAAACCAATCAAGCAACAACCTAGGAATTCAGCCCTCAAATATTGTGCATTGAATCCAACCTTACTTATAGCCATCTCGAAGTCGAATACCCACTATGGCTCGTGAATATTGTCGCGGTACCCAAGAAAATAGACAAGTTCGATTGTGCATTGATTTCACCAACCTCAACAATGCATGTTGATAAGCACCCAAAAGTGTAGTTTAAACCTCTTATAACTACAACAGAAAGGCTCAATTGCAACGCCATCTGGTGTCGCTACAAGTACGAAAAAGCGCTACCAATGATCAATGGCAACGCCAATGTGGGCGTCACAAAGGCGCTGCAAAAAATTGGGTCACAAAAGCTAAATGAAGACACAACAATTGGCGTCGCAAAAGCTTGAAGGTTATTGCAACGCCTTGTCCCATTGCTATTACTTTATTAGCGTTGCTAAAGTATTTTGCCAAACTAAAATGATTTTAAAAATATTTAAACTATTTGCAGCGGTTGGCGTTGCAAAATGTTCTTTTTAGCTGCACCTGCTAGCGTTGCAAAAGGGTTACTTTTAGTTGCACCCTCTGGCGTCACAAAAGAAGCAAAGCATTAGCTACATGTCTTTGTCACAAAAGGTTTAAACCATTAGCTGCGCCAAGTGCGTTGCCAAAAGTGTGTTTTTAGCTGCCCCTAGGTCTTTGTCGCAAAAGGTTTAAACCATTAGTCTGCTTGGCATGCGTTGCCAAAAGTGTGTTTTTAGCTACCCCTGCTAGTGGTTTTAGCCGCACCAAATGTATGTGTTGGTAATTGTTTAAACACATTTGTAGCACCCTAATTCTTTTACAATGAGCTCGGCATTGCAAATGGGTTTACTCATATATATAATAGGTATTACGCATTATTTTGAATCATTTCAATTTATATAAACCTGCCCAATACAATTTATGATTAAACTAAAAACACCGATCAGATGTATTCATTCACAATAAATTATAGCAAAATATATTTTATTAATTAAGATCATCCAAAATCATTATTTGAGCATCCATACAATTAGTCTCTTCCAATATATTGAATTACAAAATCTTCAAAGCCATCAACTAAATAATATTAGTTCTTCAAAAAATAAGATTTTGGCCAAATTCCCATAATCTGCCGATTCGAACAACATCCACCCAAGTTTTCTTTATCAATATACCGCCAACCAATCTGCCAATCTGATAAAAACAACAAATTGGAAAAGAAAAGAGACATTAGTAAGTATAATTATCCAAATTAAAAGAAGATTGAAGCAAAAATGCAAGTAATCAATGCATGGGAAATATTTTTGTGGTCAAACTGGGGTCCCATTGGATATAGGACATGCTTGTGAGACATACATTATCAGTTGTACTTTGTTGTTGCTTCCTTCCAAAGCAGCTGCAAGTACTACTTTTAGATATATATATATATATAGAGAAAACAAAAAAACAAAGATCACATAATGGAGCTACCCACTTTGTAATATCTCTTGGCAGAAACCCAAGTTGAATATAATATGGTCCACAAAACAGTGCATTACACTTAAAAAAAGTTAACCCAACATCCTCATAACCTAAAAAGAATAAGTCCCACAGAATCTAGTAAAAATATCCAATACACCTACTGCAATGGAAATAGATGGCAAGGCATTGCATTATGGTCTTGAACAGTAAAAGAAAACGAAAAGATAGGAAAAAAAATGGTTTAGTGAATTTTCCATCGAAGAAAAATATAAGCTTCAAAGGAAAGCAGCCACTGCAAAACCATTCTCTAAAGTAACTGGGAGAAAAATGGTAAACATGGAAAACCTTCCCAGGCTAGAATACATGAGTGAAACTGTTTCAAGCTACAACTCAAATGACATTAAGCCTTGCTTGTTGCAGTTGCACCTCATAACTAAGAACACTGTGGCCAACAAAGTTGCTTTTTTGCTTTAATGGTGGAAAATAAGGGGTGATTAAGTTCTTAGGGGTATTTTTGTAATTTAACCCAAAATTATGGAAAAACAGAAAAATACACACGATTTTAGAGGTTTTGCAGGAGCAAACCCTAACTCTCCAACTAGGGTTTATGAGGAAGAAGATATTTCATCTGATGAGGATGATATAGAGAATTATGTGAGGCTGAATTATGGGGAAGGATCTTTGGAAAAACTCAGAAGACATCTGTGTGAAAAGGAAAAGGAAGCTAGAAACTCTAGCCTCCAAATCGGTACTGTTCATGAAGAAAAACAAATTCAAATATGGAAGGTGAGGTTTAAATTGTCAACGTAAGGAACAAGATCATGATATGGACGTGGATTCAACGAAACAAGGTCAAGATCTGGAAGTGGTGTCGGATCTACAAAAGGAAGCTAACCAAGTAGGTACTCTGAATAGCGCATCTATGGAATTGGATGCTAGCAAGGAAGGACATCAGATCGAATGTCCAGAAAAAACTCTTGGATGTATTAGGAGTGGCAACAATGAAGATATAGCTGAGGGGTTTATCAACAACAAAAGTGTGGAAGAGCTAATACAAGCCGCAAAGGACTTGTTGGTGACTGCTGGCTACAACCATGAAGGCTTAATGCTATGCGGTACTGAAGGATGTGAAGAAACAACGAAGCCACCAGACCTGATGGGCTCCTCGTCATCAGATTCAAGCAAGGCGAAAGAACAAATAAAGGAGGATGCATCGAATCCGCATATAAAGAAGAGTTCATGGGCTGAGATCATTGGCAATAAGGCAGTAGGTGCTGATGAACTCTCATATATTCCTCCTGCGATTGTGAGGAGGAAGCACTACATCAGTGGAACGGACCTGCTAGAGAAAAGAGGCAAACAGGAGTGATGATGACATGTTCAGCAACAATATTACATGAGTGGGGTCACAAAACGGGAGCCACTACCTACAAAGGGAGAGCTCGTGGGCTTAGTCGACATAAGTGGCAAAGTGGTGATTTGTCTCAGGTAGTCTGCTGGGAAAAGAGTTAACATCAGAAGAGGGAAACTGCGGAATGTCAATATTTCGAGTTAACATCAGAAGAGGGAAACTGCGGAATGTCAATATTTCGCAATTTTTCAAATAGAACTTGTAATTCGGGAACCTAATAAGCTAGTTGATGCTCTAGATGTACAATTGTACACAGCTAGCTACAGAGTTACGTCCCATTTCTTTTATGAGAGTGAGAATGTAACAAACTATAATCTATTTTAATTTAATAAAAAGGGTAGGGGACCTCTATAAAAACCTCGCTTACCAACCAAAAAAAAAAAAAAGAACAACATGGCCCTATCTTCCATAGGGATGATATCGACCACTACCACCACCTCCATAGCCCCCTCTATTGCCATAAAATGAGCTTCCGGTGCCGCCACCATAGCCACTGCCAAGACCCGGTGTCATATAGCTGCTACCATAACCACCAGGCAGAAGACCACTACCATATCCTCCATAACCTTCGGCTCCTCCACCATAAGCACTCCCTAAATCGTAACCTCTACCATAGCTTCCGCCATAGCGACTTGAGTATCCTAGAGAAGTCTCTCCCCTATTGTAACCTCCGAAACTGCTACCACCATATCCTCCATATGCACTACCTAATTCACCACTTTCGGAATACCACGTCGCACCACAACAAAGACGGGCACCAAGCCCTCCATCTTTCTTTCCACCCAGAGTAGAGTATCCTACTCCCGCCCATAATGGTCCCCAATGTCATGATCTCTCGATACTGCCTATGCCAGAGGACTGCTCACATGTATCATGTATGAAGAAGTATTCTTTTATGCAGGGGAACCAATGACAAACACTTAATAGCATTGACAATAGAGTTGCTACTTAAGTTTGATTGGCACGAGTGAGATAAATTTAACTAGTAAAAGCAGATCCAACTAAACCTGACATGACCTATTATAGGTTTGATTGAGAGAAAAAGTAGAAGGACTATGTGTACTGAGCTTCTCTACCGATGTAAATGTAACTTTTACAGTAACATAAATTCCATCTTATCTACCCAAAAAAAAAAAATATATATATATATATATATATATATATATATATATATATATATATATATATATATACATAAATTGTTTGGTTGTTTGGTTAGTGACTCCTAGCTAGCATTTGTTCTTTCTTGGCTAGTTTACACTGAAATAAACATAACTTATAAGAATTCTTTTGTTTATAAAGCATTACTTTTCACTTGCATCAAAATAGCATTCCCTTTGTTTGAAGTGATTTCATTCTTTATAAAATCCTACTTTAGTGCAAAAACGTAAGTGATAAGTAGGAGATAGATCTTTTTGCACCAAGCTTAACATGGATTTATTAAAGAAGGTAACAACGTTAGAAGTTATTAGACAACTAGGTACCTAGGTCTACACTATCTTCATAACTAGTCCTTAGGTCTAAATTGAGGATCTATCTTCATTAAAGCCATACACCAAGTTTGATATATAATTACATACTTAATTAGTAATTAATTAAGAACAAAGCAGGATTTTCTGCCGAGTTATATATAATTATAAAGATTGCACTAATACTGATCTATTGCTAATAAAATGACTTACGTGAATACGGAAGTTTATCATAGAGTATATAATATAGCTAGGGTTGCAAATCTTAGTATAAGCGATTACTCTAGGGGTTTCTAGGGTTCCTACTATACCTTCTTTGTGGCTGCAAAAGTGCATGTTCAACATATATAGAAAAGAACTACACTACAAAACCAATGAAGCAGACCTCTATTGCTGATCATATCTTCTTCAGTGAGGCTCTACATATATACTAAATATTTTTCTCTACCATCTCATAAGTGCTGAATATAAGGAAAGGCCACTGATTGAAGATCCTCAGCGTCATGGAACCCCCATTTCCCTGTACTGTTTGTATGCATGTCAGGAGAAGCTATAGAAGGGTCCTCCAAACTGTTAAATAATATGTCCAACTTCCCCTCTTCCCCATAAATCTATAAAGGACATTATTTGGGTCTGGAAATACTCATAGAAACAAAGCAATCATGTAACCAAAGAAATCCAACAATATAACCTGTGCACTTGAAACTGTAATAACTTACCAAAGTTGTGACAACTAACACAAAACATCTCAAAAGGAGTTACTCTATCGGCATGCAACCAATCAATTTAATACAAACAGTTCATACGTTACCATGAAGAACCAAAGATTGACTTGCAACATCCAAGCCTCAAACCTAGCTTGACGAACCGCCATCTCCTCTATTTTACTTCTTTGAGATATCATTTCAACAAAGTGAGCTCCTCGTTAAGCTTTTCATCTTCCTCGACCCCTCCTCCTTTGCACTTCCTCCTCGTCCCTCCTCCTTTGCACTTCCTCCTCTAAATGAAGGGATGCCAGCCTTCTAGATGACTTTGGCAGGACCCCATGCCCAAGGCCATGGGAGTATCCAGACCTTACACCCAATACTATAATAAAAATTTCATCCTCAGTCTTTGGCTCAGCGCCTTCTACTTCAGACTCGGCTTTAAGTTGTAGCATTGGGTCCTATAAGTTTAAATTGGCCATAAATATATTGAACTATAAGTACACCATGGTAAAGCTAGGTACAAATAAATTTACTTACATAGTTTTGTTCAGCAATGAGACTAGTCCATCCCTTACTATTGCTAAAGTGGGTTCGACGATAGAATTCGATCTTTCCAATAGGTTCCCGAAGTCTCCGAGTCACTTGTTTGTAAAGATTTGAAAACATATCCCTTTATAATTTACTTCAAATAATATCAAACTGCGAAAAAAGCAACCCAATGTATGTAAATAAAGAAAGTTACAGATTCCTCCAAGTATCCTAGGAATGACTTTGAACCACCACAATGGTTTGTTTCGAGCTTTTGCCGATTATTTGAATTTTGCTCGCTAATTTTCTGCAATAAAATGAATACAATATCAAAAACAATGCCAACAAAAACATTAAATTGAACTCATTCAAAATCCAATAAATTAAGTACTCCCTACATCATCCAAATAGAAAGACAGACCAAGCTAAAACATAAAATTACAACGAGTATGTAGTTTTTCTTTAAGAAGTCAACACAAGCCTTAAGTATAATTCAATACATAGCA
This sequence comes from Coptis chinensis, assembly GCF_015680905.1. NCBI lineage: Eukaryota > Viridiplantae > Streptophyta > Magnoliopsida > Ranunculales > Ranunculaceae > Coptis > Coptis chinensis. The sequence goes on from NC_141459.1 coordinate 38,101,361, forward strand.
ATTTCCTATAATTAGCACAATAAAGTATATTACCTTGAAATCTTCTCTTCTAAACCAATCACAACATGCATTCCATTTTTCTTGTGCCAAGCCACTATAAGGGTGTGATCGTATGCGACTCCATCATTTCTGAAACTCCTATAATGCTTGTGAAGATTACACCTAAATCCTCTTAAACGCGTGCCCCTAATATTAAGCGTCACAGCAGTAAATTACTTCTTCACATGTGGAAGGTGCATATCCACATCCAATTTTTCCTAACAAGAAATGTAGTTTAAAGTTACATAAAATAATTATGGTATATCATATAGCTAAAACATAAAACTCCATTACCAGAATACGGTCACGTAATGGTTTTCTCACTTCCTCTCCCACTTTACTCCAATCATGGCAAGTAAGAGGACCGTGTCGACGCGCAACTAGGCCAATCTCCCTGACAAATTGAGCACTCCACTTCCCCACAGGTCTAGTATTACCTGGTTAAATTTCTATCCTCGGTTTCTGACCAGTAACGTCTTTGTAGTCTATGACTTTCTGATTCACAGCCTTGCCTCTTTTCTTCTTAAATGGAGCTGTTAAATAAAAAAAGTATGAGCTTCCACGACATTTTATTTGAACTAACCAACGAATTACACAAAACCATTAATTATAATCTTACCGACACTCGAACCATTCACCTCGTTAACCACAGACTGAGGTTGTGAAATAGATTGTGCCCTCGAGGGTCGATTTAGACCAGGTACCATAACTATAGAAACAGATATAGCATGAATATGAAAGAAAGAATTCATGAATGATAAAAATCAGGTTTAATATAGTATGCAACATATCCAAAAATGAAACACATGCTAGAAAAATCAGGTTTGATATAGTAATTCTACTCAATGGAAAAACAAGATAAAATCTAAGATAAAGCTCTCCATTCAATAACAAAATGGATAATGAAGTTACTAAAAAAATATTCAATCTACATCCGTGTCATCATCACTCGATATGACAGCTTCTTCCTCTGAACAATAATCCATTAATGTATCATCATCCTCTTCATCAGTTTCCTCATCAACAATGGTATTGTCATGAAGGCAACTTTCCATAGCAGATCCGACCTCACCGGCATCAACTTCCTTTGGGTCCATATCGCCTCTCTATTTAGTTGTATCGGTGTTATAGGTTCATTTTGGATTCCGGCTACTACTAGCTTCATGTGTTTCATCATATTGGACATTATCCAAATCCATCCCTCAGTATGCTCCTCCCGTTGATATGCCTCATCGCCTGCCTCCTGCTTCAATCTCTTCTTCCCTCTCTCGGAACATCAAACACATTTCTAGGCTTTGCCTTTTGCACAACTTGCCAACTACTACCCAATTTGGCATCATCGACGTAAAAAACTTGACATGCTTGTGTGGCTAAGACAAACCGGTCATCTTTATACCACGCCTTAGAGGTATTAATACTAGTGAAAAAAACCATCCATTTGTATCCCTGTCCTTCTATTACCAACATCATACCAATCACATCTGAAAAGATAAACTCTCTTCCCGAATAGATAACTGACTTCAAAACATCGGTCAAAATACCGTAAAAGTCGGTCTCTTTTTCCTTGGTGTTCTCCTTTTATAGTAACACCACTATTTTGGGTTCAAGATTTTTCTCTCTCGATCTTTGGTGTGAAATCTAATCCCATTAACAATGCAACCACTATAACGTTTCACACGAGTATATCAGTCCACATGCCAATGAATACAATTCATCGGTAGCTTCGGAGAGTTCTCAATCGTAATATTTGCATCTATTCATAAAATGTACACCAAATCAAGTAAAGCATAATTAGCATATTATTCCGGTTCATAACAATAACATTAAAATAAACAATACAAACACTTACACGTTTTCAAAACCAACTAGGAAACAACATTTCTTGTCTCTCGGGCAAGTTATGGAGCTTTCCATTTGAAGCTCTGTCATGTGTTGACTACATGCATATCAAACACATAAACTTAACAACTTAAAGTGGCTTAAAATGTATAAAACATAATTGATAAGTTAAATGCAATAGAACTTACTCTAAATAAGTTGATAACTCCTCTCAGATTATTCAACACATAGTAATGAGCCTTGTCTCAATCCTTTGGTTCGAGAATGATATTTGTATAAGCTCCAAATGGTCGAACATTCTCGTGGTGAAAACATCAAATCCTGTCTTTTGATTCTCATTACCACCATCATAATTTCTTTTTCTTCATTTATTGAACCGAAGTTTCAATTCCTTGAAGATACATGGAGCAAAACGTGAGACATTCATTGTCAACATATGCTTCAAAGAATTGAACCTTCTAAGCCCTTATTTGAACGTATTGTTTTAGCGTGTGTAGATACCTGTTTACAAATCACACATGTATGATTAATGTATAATAAAACTTTTAACTTTAAAATGCTAATTTCACATTAAATGAATTGCAAGTCATATGCCTTACCTTTCAATAGGATACATCCACCTATACTGCACCGGTCCTCCAAGTATCGCCTCACGCGGCAAGTGGACAGCCAAATGAACCATTACATCGAAAAAAATGCAGGAGGAAATATTTGCTCGAGCTTACAAAGTATAACTGCAATGTCTTTTTCCATCTTCTCAAGCACTTCCAATTTTAGCGTCTTGCAACATAACTCTTTTGAAGAACAGGCCCAACTCAACCAATGCAATGGCTACATCCTTCGACAAGAAACCACGTATTGCAATCGGGAGAAGTTGTTGCAAGAGCACATGACAGTCATGACTTTTCATTCCTGTTATCTTACCATCTTTAGCATTTGCACATCGAGAAATGTTAGACGCATAGCCATCAGGAAACTTCACCGACTTCAGCCACTCGCAAAAAGATTTTTTCTCTGAAGATGACAATGTGTAACATGCCGGGGGTATTACAAACTTATCACCTCTTGGGATTAAATGCAACTCTTTTCTTATACCCAATGTTGCCAAATCTAATCGAGCTTTTACTGAATCTTTTGTTTTGCTATCTAGGTTAAGCAATGTCCCCACAACATTGTCACAAATGTTCTTCTCAACATGCATAACATCAAGGTTGTGTCGCAGCTTAAGAGTGTCCCAATATGGTAACTCAAAAAATATGCTCTTCTTTGTCCAATTCAACTCCATCTCGGTACGCTTTTTTTTTTTTTAGGCTTTCCAAATTTCTGAAGGGGTTCTACATAGTTCACTTGTGATAACAATTCATCCCTAGACAACTCTTTAGGTGGCAACCTGCTCTCCCTATTTCCATCAAATAATTGTTTGCCACGAGTTCTCCAAGCATGCCTTAACGGTAGAAAGCGATGATTTGCCATATAACATAACTTTCGTCCATTCTTCAAATACATGGAAACTGTATCCTTGTTACAATTAGGGCAAGCTAGTTTTCCCTTGGTACTCCAACCAGATAAATTACCGTATGCGGGAAAATCATTTATAGTCCATAACACTGCAGCATGCAACCGAAATGTTTTCTTTGCCACTGCATCATAAGTCTCTACCCCATCTTTCCACAACTCTTTAAGTTCATCAATCAAAGGTCGCAAATAAACATCGATATCATTCCCAGGTGATGAAGGTCCTGGAATAAGTAACGTCATGAAGGTGAACGGTTCTTTCATACACTTCCTCGGTGGTAAATTATATGGTATCACCATTACAGGCCACATACTGTATTGGCTACTCATATTGCCAAATGGGTTAAATCCATCAGTTGCAAGACCCAAGCTTAACATTCGCGAGGATCATTGGCAAACCACTCATGTTCCTTATCAAAATCGCCCCAAGCTTGAGAATCTGTTGGTGCCTCGAGTACATTCTCCTCCTCCCGGATCATGTTTTTCTTTGTGCCATCTCATATCTACAGTAGCAGTAACCCTCGACATAAACAACCTCTTGAGCCTTGGTTTATGTGGAAAGTAACGCAACACTTTTGTGGTATTTTTTTAGTCTTGCCTTCACAAACTTTATACCTTGGCTCCCCACATTCGAGACAATTTTGAAGATCTGTCATTTTCTTTTTCAAAACAACATGCAATCATTCTTGCATGCATGTATTGAGATATAACCAAGTCCCAAGTTACGCATTATGTCTTCGCCTCGTAATGAGACTTTGGCAGTGTCTCACCTTTTCAGGCAATCCAATTTTAATCAACTGGAGAATCATAGTAAACGATTTGTTACTCCAGCGATTGATTATCTTTAAGTGAAGCAATTTCACAAGATAATCTAACTTAGAAATCTTACAACCTGGATACAAAGGTTGGCGTGCTTCCCTCAAAAGGTCATCATATGGATCTACATTTCCTCCATTGTTGTTAAAGCCACCTTCACCTTCTGTTGCATTCAATGCATCATCATCTCCGGATTCCCCATGTTCCACGTGAGGCTCCAAATTATCAACATGTGTTGAAGCTTGTAAATCTTCAATCATGTCATCTAACCCATCAAAATTTACCATTTGAACACCATTGCCATCATCATCGCCGCCATCATCATCATCATCTTAATTCCTCATATTCTTCTCCATGAAACACCCAACGAAAGTACTTCTTGTCCATGCCTAACCTCTCTAGATCATCATTTACCTCATTGATGTGCTTGTAATTCCTATTTTTGCACTCTTTGCATGGACACCTAGTCCTGCCCAAGACTGCCTACATGACCACGAGCAATATCAATAAAATCCCTAATTCCTTTTTTTTTACGGCCAAAACCTATTTGGCAATTGTATCCAACTCTTATCCATTTTCGTGTGTTTCCTACTACAAGATAATAATTGTACAATCAGTTTTGACATCACAAACAAAAATAGTACACATGCCACACCAACTTATCAGATTTGTTTCTGAGAACTTAAACTTTCACTTATATAACAACTAATAAACTTTCAAACCCTTAAACTTAAAGTGAAAGTCACTTAATGAAAGGTACTTTTGAGATTCACTTCAAGAAAAGACAAACTGCAATATAAGACATCTCACTTTTAACTTTTCAACTTTACCCCTAATCTCCTGCATAGTTTAGGTACTTTATCTCTGAGAAAGAGCATAGTTGTTACTTTTTTTTTCAAATTAAATTGGTTACAAAAAGTTTACTTCGATTTATTCTTTTTATCACTATAATTGTCTAATGTAGTCATTGTATGTTAATAACTTAATATATTAATATTTTTCGATAAAATCGAATTATCTATGCTAAATATTTTAAAAGATCTCATTGTTAAAATTTTGTTATTGGTATAATTAAGTATGATGTTGCATTAGTAAATGAGATATTTTGTGGTTAGAAATAACCTATAGACGCTGTTACCTTTAATTAGCTACCAACAACTAATAAACTTTCAAGGTTGTATTACATTGTCTTTACTAGTTGTACTCCCCGTTCTACTAGACAAGTTACGACTTATGACCCTAAGATTTGGTACGTTAATTAGTAAGTTCCAAGCACTAGTTCATTTTTTAACCGATACAATGAAACGGAAACAACATACTAATCCAAGTATAAAACCATATCTAAGCAAGGTAAAACAAACTCCTCTAAACAAAAGAAACAAACATTCAATCCATGTACGTATATAATATCATAAAGGCTTGTATATAGTGCTCATTAAGCCTGCAAAACAAATAAAAAAAAACCAAATTCTACCAATCCAAATAAGTCTCAAGAGACAAAACATCATGCAACTAAATATAAGTTTTCTCTTAAGTTTAGAAACTTAGTTTTGTAATATCGCTAAAAGAAAAAGGCTACCACAAGCCTCCACCAGCCTCGAATGTTCAAAAGCTTTAATGGCCATGAAAATTTTCATTGTTTGAACCTTGAGTAGAATTCTTCAATTTGATTCTAAGGGCTTTCCCTTGTAAAGACCAACAGTTTCACCATGAATATTATACTTTTTGTGCTTCAAAATTTGCTAAAGTTTCAATGCATTTACAGTCCACTTTATGAAATTAAGTTCTTAGGATGTGATAGTTAATTTCTTAAATTTATTTATTAGGGGCAGATTTATCTAGAGTACCACTACTGCTATTTAAATTTTAAACTGAGAATAGCTCAAAAGTTACTGAATTTTATAACACTACATTACAAATAAAAGGGCTACACACATGGTCTATACTACGAATTGCACATGGTAAATTAGACCTACTAAGCACATGCACATTCTAACTTCTGAGATGGTTATTCTCTACCTTGCTACTATTTTTTCTTTTTTTTTTTTCTATTTTTTTTTTTTGTTTCTATATACTGGATTTTTTCTTTGGCACAACATGTATGTTATGAACTTGGTTTCCTAGCTTAAGATGCTTTTGTGGGCAAGTGTTGACTTGGTTTTTCTTGTAATAGAATATAGAGAGGTGCAATGGGTTTGCTAGTTATAAGTCAAGGAACTTTTCTTTAGCTAATTTTTTTTTTTTTCTGTATTGCCTTTGTTAGTTACAATAGATGCTAAATGGAAACTTTAGAATGCTTTATTCAATGTTATATCTAAAGCACCTCTTCTTAGTTAAGCTTATTTGTGTGCTTTTATATTTAGTAGTTACTTTTTGTGTTGACTTCCACACTGCTTAGTTAGACTTGCTCATTTGAGTAAGTCTTGCTATAGTCAGACTTGCTAGAGTGAAATCAGGGAAGTAGTGAGCTTCTTTATTGCACCAGTTTTTTATCGTTGTTTCACATAGCCAAAAGTGGTAATAATGGAAGCTTACAAGGATATCAAGTACTTACTCTTCTATTAACGGAGCTCAAATCAGGTGACATCTACCTAAGCATTAGTTAATAGCTATGAGTGTATGTTTGGATCACTAAATGTAAGAAGAAAGGTAATATTTGGATCACTAAATATGTTTTTTTTTGATCACTAAATGTAAGAAGAAAGGTAATATTTGGATCAATTTGTTTCTGTCTTTTATTTATTTTTTAAGTTGTCAGAGTTATATTCTTCATGACGTATGTTGATTATAAGTGGTTTGCTGACTATTTTCTAACAAGTATGTGCTACTGATTCCTTAGGATGTTGAGTTTCTTTACTGTTTCTGTTCTGCGGATGTTGTGGCAGGTATTTAGAACGATCATTTTTTTTTCCTGATTATGCAATTTGAGTTTATAAGACTTGATTCTAGTGATCAAGATAGGCAGTGTTTTGTACTCCCCTAGAATTTGATTTTATGATTGACGAAGTCTCTTTGGCCTTTTCATTTGTGCTAGGAAAGTCACTTCCTATCTAATTTCACCCTTTACACTAATAAAATATACCCAACCATTTTTCTTTATAGGTCTATGGTATTAGTTTGATTTAAATTGTTTTATTGTTAACTTGTAAGTGGCATGTAAATTCGATTATTGTATTGTTGACCAGTTAGAGATGAATTCCATTGCATTAGAAATTAGAAAGGAGCTAGACATGAAACCCTCTTAACTGTGTGAATAAATAGGAATATTGATTTTGATGATGGAACCCTCTAATATGTAACTGCTCACTTAATGAATGTTTGGGCTCAAGGGTAAACCTTTCATCAATATCAACATTTCATTTTGAAGATATAAGAGGTTTCTGGCGACTGCTTTAACTTAACTTATGGGATTCTGGAGTCTTCAGATGTGTAGATGAGTATCATATAAACCATTTTTTAGAGAGATCAAAGATAAGCTTCCTTAAAAGGTCTATGTGATGTAATGTTTTCTTCTTCCATTAATTTTAGAAGCTAAAGCGCTGGAATGTTTAAAGTAGATGGTGTATCTAACATAGCAGGTAAGGAGTCTGCCCAATCTCATCTTACTTGGTTAAGAAAAAAGGAAAAAAACCATGAAGTTTCATAATACCGAACGAAGTGAGCTTCTACGCTTGCATTGCAATTCGTAGGCTCAACCCATCCATGACTGGTGCTAGTCATATAATATCAAAGAAGCTAATTCCTAAAGAGGATGTCAAAGAAAAACCAATTCCTAAAGAGGATGTCAAAGAAGCTAATTCCTAAAGAGGATGTCAAAAAAAGTTGTAAAGGAACAGAAAAACCAATTCTTTCTATGGATGCAATATCCTCAACTTTTTAGGAACTTAGTACCATTTAATGACTAAATGTTTTGTTGATTTTTATAGCGTTTTATTCACAAATGCTATTATACAAAGGATAGCATGTTGATTCATAAGCGTTTGCATAAATGCTATTGAATTGATTTCATAGCGTTTTTGAGTGCTATCTATTGACTTTTTTCTAGTAGTGTACTAGAGAAATATATCAGACCTTGCCTTTAGTTAATCTACAACTACAAAAAAAAAAAAAAACTGAGACCTTTCTTAAATATAGTTATCAATTGTTCAAAAGTTCAATTCTAAAATATAGCTATCAATTGTTCAAAACTACTAAAGTTGCATTCAAACAAACAAAAATTCAATTTTAATCTAAAAAATATACAAGCTAGAGAACATGAAAAGGCTACCTGAAAGAAGTTTACACTTTCAACCTATTTTCCTTGTTGCAAGTGCTTAAGTTGAGGACTGAACCAAGTTTTCAAACACACTCTATTACATTACCGTCACTCTATTACATTAAGATGCAAAGATCGAGGAATCAAGAAAATTAGCCAAAATAAAAAAGACAAAAAACTACCATGTTTTAGGAGTATAAACACTTGTATGCACACCTGCAAACTCATATATAATCAGCAGAGTCCAAGGTCCGGCATCATTATTTCTTGAATACACTTCATCTTTCTTAAGGACTTTTGAAGTTTTGAGTAGAGATGGGGTAATGTTAGGGTACCCATAATGTTATCTTTACAAATTCAACAAGTTTCTTTTACAAAACTTAGCTAGAGTTGAATCTCTAAGTACATCTTGAGACAGAGACCATGCATTTATTATTTTCCAGGAAATCTAGGGAAACCATTTGTGACTTTAAATATAGGAATAAATATATGATAGCATACTAATGGGTACATCGGTGATGTCCCCAAATGAAAACAACTGATCCATTTGACCAATTTCTAACCATATATACATGCTTCACCACATGACCAGAGTTGGAAGGTTAGCCATCAAGAGAAAATTTATGTAATGTATATTGTTTATGGCTGTATCACTTGATTTGGTCAACTTTTTATCTTCACATATTTTTTCGTGGAGAGTTAATTAAGTTCTATCTATAATATGATGAGCATCAATGCTCTTCCAAGAAATGCAAAATATGAGATTACACTCTTTTAATGTTCTTCCTAATCTTTTATACCAATGGAGGTAATGGTATACACAATCCATCGACTTCATGAAAAATAATTTATTCTTTAGACTCTTGTCCCATATCAGGGAAGTGAGTTTTGTTTTAGATTGTTTGTACTATTATTATATCTTTTTCATGCTAAACCACCTATCATTTTTGTGTACTTAACTGAATCTAGGATCAGTACTTTGAGGGAGAAAACTGAAGTTAAATGAAATGGTCATGATCATCTCATCATCTTTGAATTTCAGCAGAATCCCATTCTAATGGTGAAGTCACTTTCCCCGATGAAAGAGTGTATAAATTGCTTAACCAAAAAATCAATTTCATAAGTTGTAATTGTACAAGTATTGAGGATTCAAATAAAAAAAAAAAAGAGATGTCTTGACTCTTGAGGTTTCATAAGCTAGATACCCTAGTAAAGTTCCTGATTTCTAGCTCGCTCATCTACTCAATGCACTCCTGGACTCCTGACAGCTAACTGAACATGAAACTTCGGCAATCATACATACATTGCATTCTCCCCATCACGCCCTTCACATGGACTTAAATTTTTTTGAAAACCTCGGTATTTCTTGTTCTTTTCGTGTATTTAGTATTTGAATCACAGTATTAACTAATGAGTAAGTGAAGAAAAAAAATACGTTGGAACTCTACTAAGACGGAGATGGAAAGGTGGGCCATAAGCCTGACTTCCCATCTTAGAGTATCATTTACCAGAATCTGCTGCTCCTGCCCGGACGAGATATACGCATTTGAAGCAAATACACCTCCAATCGAATCGGGAGGAGAGACCGATCCTATTGATTCGCATCTTTTGTGCCAAAAGGTTGTGAATGAGATCTCGAACGCAGGGCCTCCTACGTCTAAATCTGTTTTTTGGCGGAGAAGAGACTCAAGGAAATCTATTCTAAGCAGTGAAACCCCTACTGATGTCGTATCCTAGCCAGCTACACACAAACTTCCCTATCTCAAGTGCATCTCCGTGCGGTACAGGCAGCCAACAAAAGAATAAAATTGCAAAGTCCAAGGTCTGAAGGATTCATTTCATCGGTAAGGAGAGGGTGGTCGTAGATCAGGCTCAACCAACAAGAAAGAGAGGATCTCCTAAGCAAGGGCCTTTTTCTCAGGCCAAGCATAAGCTCGTGGTCTTATGCCTTTTGACGCGTTAAAAATAGCAACGAACAAGACGAAGCATCTTTGGTGGTATAGAAAGTGAAACATTCTTTCTTTTCGTTCGCCAAGGCGGGGAAGAGTGAAAGTCAAGTTTAGAGAAAAGTAGTGAAAGCTCTTTTTCCTAAAAAAAGTGGAGTAAAGGCTTATGCTTTGAATCTAAAAGATTTTAGCATGGAGGCCTACCTGCGAAAGCATGGGTGGCGGGATCGATCGGCCTTTTCTCATTTGGTGAGGGCACCCTTCCTGAAAGCATTTCCTAAATGCGAGACAGATGACCAGCAGAATTGCATTCATTCATAGGTATCCTATCTCTCGGTTATAAAGAAAAATTATGATACATGAAGTATCCACTCATCTGAGCCGGTTCGATTTTGTCTTTGTGCGCAAGCAAGCACGCTTTTTAGATAGATGTGAAATGTTTGGTCTGCCTATCATTGTCCATTAAGTGTTGACTCCGCTAAGCAAGAGGATTATTCAACTACTAACTGATGACCAGGGACTACTCTGCTTTTATCCACTACTAAACAGCTCTTTTTCGATAGAAAGCTTGACGACCCGCGTTCTTTAACCCGACCCGAATGGCATCACTTTGTTATAGAAGTTCCCCTTGGCGTTCAAATTTGGCCCGACTTTGGGCGGGCGCCCGGGCTGCAACCGGAGATAGCCCAAAATAGGGGAGTACCGGATATCATGGAAGACATTTTGAGTAAAAGTTTATTCTTCCATCTCAAAGATAGTGCCTTTCTTGCCGATGGGAAATCCATTTTATGAAAAAAGTCTGTCCTCGACGAATCCCATACAAGGGGTAAAAATCTATTCTGTTCTGCTAGAATTGAAGACTCGTTGGAAGAGGAGATTTGAGGTGTGAGTCAAGCAATCAAACGGATGCAAGCCAGGATAGGGCAATTGCCCAAGGTGCTTCAATCAAGTCTCTTTATTCTATGGATGGGAACAGCCGCGAAAACCCGACACCTCTTTTGCGGTGGTTATTGTGCTCGCTAGCTCTCTTAGCTGCTTCTGGACCACACCACAGGCTCTGATCCTTCCACGGCGGAGAAGGGCAGGGCAAAGATCCTCGTTTGTCGGACCGAACAAAGAAACGGAGCTAGTCGTTGGAGGGAAGACAGGGGCTCGTGGAGCAAAAAAAAAAGTAACAGGGGAACAATGAGTGGCGTAAGAGCGCGACTTGAATGCTATTTGAGCTGAACTAAGAACGCGTCTAGTTGCTTATTAAGTAGTGAACTAGGATAAGCGCATTCTTCACACAAGATAGAAGGAAGCGACAAAGCAAAGCAAGCAAAGAAAAGCCCATTTTTCTTAATTTAGTCAAAAACGCGAGACTTTCACAGTCCGATAGGAGCTCATCGAACTGAACTTGTAGAGTGAGACACGTGCTTTCGATATGGTTCATTTCAGTGCTTTTTCTCTCGGTATGCTTCACCACAGAGGGAGGGTTCACTTTCAAACACGTGGAACGGGTCGTAAGGGTCTCTGGATCTTCCATGACTCAACCGGGAGAGCGAAGCGAGGGGGGACACGATCCGATCTATCTGATCGCTCACTCACTTATCGTCTGCGAGTGCTGTTATCGTTGGCCTGTGCCTTCGGCGGTCTAATCCGAAGCGTAAAATCCTGATTCTGCAATGTTTTTTTCATTAATTTACTCCGGATTCTTTCATTTCCTTGTAAAGATCATTTCCTTCACGAGTACGCTCACCCGACCACTCCACCGAATAGTCCGATTTTTCCTCCACGCATCGCTCTCTCTTGGTTCCTTCTTCTCGTTTCGGTGCGGGTTCAACTCCACTCAAAACCTTAACTTACAAATTTTTCCTTCCTTCACTTACAGGTTTACCTAGAAGTCAAAGTCATGATCACCAAGAAATGGAGAAGATAAGGTCATACCAAGGGAAATTCTTTCTATAAGCCCTTTAAATCAATGATTTTATCACGAAGTTTGAGGCTTTTTGAAAGGAATGTATCCAAATTTAAATGCAAAGACGGGCCTATAGGATAGGCAGAAGCTGTTAACCAAGCACCAGAATGTACTTCTCTTTAAAGGCTCTCACTCCATGCATATGGCCTGCCTTGCTCTTACCATTGCCCTTTCACCTTCCAACAAGCAAAGCGGCAAAAAACCGGTGTAACCAACTTGTTAACCTACTTCTGGGCTGTCTATCGTAAACCCGCTAATACACAAGCTCAAAGGGGGATTGAGCTCGTAAACTATCTAGCAAATGGCCAGAATTTGTACTAATCCTAGAAAAAAAGTCGGAATCAATGTGTTCCAATTTCTGGCCTTGCACCAACCATCCAATGGACCATGGACTAAACGGCCACTGCCTGAAAGGACTATGTCTAGGGGACCGCCGCCCTACCCACAAGGTACATCTCGCGCCTATGGGCAAATAGGAATCCACATCTTGCCCTTTTTTGCACCTTCCGCGGGGTGGTACAGTCATTTAAACTTCTTCCTTAAGTTCTCCATTATAGAAAGCATTCGTCGACATCTAACTGGTGGAGCTTCCGCACCTGCTTAGTTCTGCTTCCATCACAACAAGAACAGATGACTATCGGCGCGGGCCAAGCCAACTCAAAGGCTTAGCGAGCTTTAGTTGGCCGACCACTACATAAGCCGGCCGGCGAGAAAGCTCTTCGAGCTTCCTTCATTAAACCGGCGGAGCCGCCGACCGCCAAAGACATAGGAAGTCGGAGGGCCCGTACTACCCTGCCTAACCCTTCGCCTCCGAGGGACCGTAGATCGGAAAGCGCCTTCTAAATAGGTCGAGTAGAAAATGTCAACAACGAAAAAGAAGACGAGAGCCAGCGAGGCTCGACTACGCTTCAGAGAAGGCTTTTAACTGCCTCCCTTAGTTCTTGCCATTCCTTTCCCATTTTTTCATTCATTTGCCTTGGCATCTCCTCTAATTCAATAGGGATTGAATACGGAGCTTGGCGGGAGATTTCTTGTTTCTTTTCTTAAATGCGTTAGTCGTAGCTTGCAAGGGGCTTCCACGTTGTAGCTCCTTTCCATGGCTTTAAGAATTCAACCTCTCTTGCCACGGCTATAAGAACAGAAAGAAGAATCGTACCGTCCAACCCCTTTCGATGGAAAGAAGCAGCTGCAAATGCTATCAGTGGTTCTTCCTTCCTATCCTATCCATCTATAAAAGTTGCTTGATTCGCCCCCACCGTAATCCTTGCTTTTACCAAATACAGCAGACGATCTATGCTCGTTTTGTAAGGCTCGCTCGGACTACGCTAAGAATGAATCTTCAAACTACCAAGACTACGAAAACATGGCTCCTTCACCTGAACCGCTAATGAACACTCGGCGAAAGCACATCTCTCGTAAATTGGCTTTGACACCTATCAAAGAAGTGGATTGCACCAGCTCTTATAGATAAAAGACTGTCTTAGTGTATGTCCCACGACAAAAGGGACCGACAGTAGTTGGAATCATCAACTTTATCGATCGAGAACCAATCCGAGGTTTCAACAACCGATTTTCTCAAATCTGACTACCCCCTTTTCAATGACGCCTTATTAGGGGAAGGAGCGCGCTTAAAGCAAAAATAGAGCTGTGTAATAGCGTTCCTTAGTGGATTTTAAACCCACTGAAAGAAACCTAACAATCTAAAGGAAAGAGATGCATATGCCTCTCCGGTTCCTAAGGCGTAACCACGCGATCTTTAGGTCATCCGGTGGCGTGATTGGTTTTGGTTTTTTATATATGTCTGCGCAGGTATAAACTAGACAAGAAAAAGTTACTAACTGTTGGCTTTCAAATCACTAAACTTCATCAACTTTGCACAAACTAGACAGGTTTACATCGTTACATCGTTACATGCATTATATAAAATCCTAATACAGTTGGAACAATCTACAAAACCAAAAATTTGATAATGAAAGCATCACAACGTTAGCCAAATTCTAGTCTCATTCTTTCACTGAAAACAAGATCTCATCAACATAGTAAAAAATTATATAATCTAAAATTTTGTTTAAGAGTTAAAGTAACTACATTACAGATTCAACACTTACATAACAATCACATATGAACACAATCTGACAAGTTAATCAATGAATCATAAAATTAAACAAGAAAAAACAAAGAGAGAGATTGAAAGGTATACCATCATAAGAAGAGAAACAAGAGAGTTCCTAACAGTGTCAAGAAGAAGAGTTTCCATGGTAGAATAAACCATCTTGTTGAAAACAACAACAACAATGGTAGTACAAGTAGTAATGAAGAAGCTGCTCTCACTCTCCATTGCAAAGAAAAGGTTTCTACTTTCTAGTATACAGAAAAAGAAAATGAAGGGGCAAAATTGGAAAGAACTGTGTTTGATAATTTCAAACGCATGTACATATCAAACACAATTGACAATCAAAGGGTCGATGCTAGTTGGGCAAAAAAATAAAAGTTTTCATTGGCATTATGTTAAAATATAAAGCAAAGCAATATATCTTACCCACTGTAGAGAACCCCAATTCGAGCAGTTCTACCTGGCTCCACAAATCACTGCAAAGAATACCAAAAATCCCACTTTAAAGCTAAAACAATCAATCAAGACGAAAAAAAAAAAAAAACGATTTCAACTAGGGCAGGGAACAAAAAAACGATTTCAACTAGGGCAGGGAACAAAAAAACGAAGCTTTTGATTTTGTTGTAGCTTCAATGGCTTTTCAATTCTTTTTGTATAATTAGGTGATGAGCTTTTAAGACCGGGTGAGCCTTCGGATTATAAAACGAAAAACTGCTACAATAAAATAATCAAAAATAAAAACAAATATTTATTGAGAAATTGAAAACAAATTGGGTCTACTAATAATGTCGCATAAGAGCACAAGCGCCAAGTTTCGTTTGGTGGAAACAATTGAGTCTACTAAAAATATGACGATAAGAGCCTTCAGGGCTAGGGTTTCACTTTTGAATGCATCAATGACCGAAGTCGAATCTGCACTCTGCAGGATGAATGGTTGCTCCTTTTAGTAAGTTAAAATTGCATTTTAAATTCAAATCCTACAATATACCCTTCCTAATTATTCCAACAATACTCCCATGAATCCATGAACTTGGAGGTGGGGGCAGAAGAGATCACCACGCCAAAAGGTTCATTGCCTATGCAAACTTACGGATATTAACAATACCATATACGATTGGACATTGCACATAACAGTTAAGGCACATTACTTACCTTTAGAAGTCCAAAGCTACACAAGCTTACCCAAAGCCAATAAATTTCACCAAAACTTTCATAGACTTTTAACATCATCAAAAAATTGACCAAATTTGAAAGGCTTCGTGTTCAGTTAATTTTTCCTACATGTTTCCACTTAAAAAGGCATATCACTGACCTTCATCTTTACTCAAAAGCATGAGAAGAACACGGATTTAAAATTTAATGGACATTCACAACCAGAAGACGATGAATATACGAAAAACGTTTCAAAAACGAAAACAAAAAAATAATTTAGGAAACTCTACACCGGCAAATTGCGCAATCAAACTACATTGTTGGCCATAAAACCAATGATATGAAACAGGAAGGATTCAAAAGAAAACATAATGGAACACATCAAATATCTATTTCAACAAGAATCGTTTTCCCCATAAAAAGTCTCTTCATTTCAGGTCTCCAAAAGTTTCCGCATATATTATCTCGGAAGAACGAAAGTATTGTTTTGATCATTATTAGAGACTTCACATAATAATCCAAAATGGTAAAATTTATTAACAAAAAAAATATATATAAATTTGTAAACAAAAGCCTCAGAAACAGCAAGTTTATTATAATCATAAACATAAATTTCAGTCGGTAATTCCAACTTACAAAAATACTCTCATCACAGACTTCATACAAATTCATAAAAACCAAATCTTACCGATTAATCTTTCAAAACAGTGGAGGAGAGATAAGCTTTGAAGATGTGGAGAGAAAGAGAACGAGTTTTGGAGAAGGAGGAAAGAAGTTTCGATGATGGAGAGAGACGGCAATCTAGGGTTTTAATATGTGTTTTTGTTTGATGATATTTCTAATTCTGTTATGATTTCCAGCGGGAACATGAAAATTGTAGCGCGAAAAATATTTGCAGCCAAAAAGAATACATCCGCCCAAACCAAAGCCCATTGCCAACACCAAAAACGTCGCAACAAGTCATATACATAGTCTATTCTGGAATTACCAGTGACGGCAAGGGGGTTGCAATAGATATTTAATCTATAGCAGCACCACACTCGTTGCCAACAATAAACATTTTCAATTTAATTATTTTTCTTATTTATCGTAAATTTAAGCAAACATTTTTGCAACGCTCAAGGCGTCGCTCTAGGTATTTCCCAAAATGAAAATTCTATTAAGACGGATGACCTTTAGCAACGCCACACGGTGTTGTAAAAGATGACTTGTTGCAGCAAATTTTAGGCGTGGCAAAAGAGTGCGTTGCAACAGACCCCTTTTGTTGTAGTGTTAATAGTACTCTACTTAGGCCAATTATGTTTATAATAAATAAGAGTTAGTATTGTTTACGTGTTTTTGTTCATTTCAGGAGTTGAAATTGATTAGGTGACTAAAAACACCACTTTTATATGGAAAACGAGTCAAGATGATTGCCGAGGAAATTCTATGTTTAATGCCCAAGAATCATGGAGAAAAGCCTTTTTCATGCCCAATCAAAGCTGGGAAGTCAAAGTCAATCAGGGTAGAAAAAGGACAGAAAAGTCAACATAACTTCAATAGGCTATATCTTTAGACTCGGGCCTTAGAATTGGGACTACTTTATGTCAAATTGACCATCTCGGAATTAATTTCCAATGGACCCGGCTTTGCCCCAATCGGAGCTGTAAAAGTGGACAAAAAAGGGCACGAAAGTAATTTCTTACAATTGTGGTCTATTTAGATTTAACCTAATGGACTTTAGGCTCACATTAGAGGCCCAAAGTCCCCCCTTTTTGGCCCAAGCACGAAAATGTAACCTAACCCTCTCCTATATAAAGAGGGTTAAGGCTAAACTTAACACTCCTCTTCTAGCAAACCCTTAGTTTAATTAGGTTTACTTTTCTTTTAGTTTATAATTAGGTTTAGCAATTGTAGCCACCATTAGAACCAATTCCAATAAAATCTTGATTCATTCTCCATTTAATTTCTATACTATTATGTCTTTATTTTACTATTTTGATATTGTTTATCCAATGAATCACGGCTAAACCTCCATTAGAGGAGGTTTATGAAGCCATGTGAGGATAAGTAGCTAGTAGTTTGTATTGTGTTGCATAAAAGTAACTAGAGATAGAACTTATCATAATGGAGAACTAGAGTATAGAGCCACCACCAAAGAGATTTATGGTGGAGCTACACTCTCATGCTAGTGGAACCTCGATCCGAGATGACTTGGTTTTCACTAGGGATTAACAATGTGATTTGATACTAACTAATAGTTAATCGAATCGCATGGCGGATTAAACCCCTTCTGATACCTTTATTCATTCTCTAAATTCACTATTTTCACCTCATATCTATTGTTTTGACTCTCATTAGTAAAGCATACTTCTAATTTAAACTTGCATCCAAGTAGTGTACAAAGAGTTTGGCGAACACGACTGCTCTCCTCTTTATCACATGATTTTGATAAGTTTTATCTATTGTTTTCCTCATATATCTACTGTTCCTCTCTGCTCATTAATGTTTTCATAAGATAAGAAAATTTAATTATTATCAATGGCGCCGCTTGCCATCTAGTTCGTTTACATTACGCGTATGTAGTTCAAAAAATATTGCTTTCACTATTCACAAAACACACACTAAAACACTGTTCGTACATTTTTTGAATTTTTCTGCTACTGTTCGAGAGCATACAAGTTGCTCAGCTAACTCTCTGCACTCCCGTGACCTGACCCTAACATTATGAAACCCTAGTTTCCACTCATGAGCGGGCGCACCTCATATTTGCCTTCACTGAGCGCAACCTGCACCCAAATTACCTTGTTGCTAAGCGCGCACGCACCCTAGGTTAATTAAATATAGTAACTCAGTTTTTTAATATTATTTCCAAATTATCTCAAGAGTACAGTACAATACTCGTATGCTAAAATTTAAATTTTTTTAAAAACTATTTTTCTTCATTCTAAACGGTGTCTAGAAAACTGACAGAATTTGGGGTTCTCTAATTAAGGAATGTGCACGCATGGACAACCACCCTCATATTCCTAAGTGACCTGGCCATTGGTTTGATAGAAAAATACCAAAAATATTAATTAATTAATTTTAGTTAAATTAGTAAACCCACCCACTACCAAGCCCGTTTCACAAGCCTGACATCTAGGCCCAACACGAAGCCCATAGTAAAAAGCCTTTTCCTAACTCTTAAAAATTTAAAAACTAATAAGGTTAATCTTTTTACAGGGCTTCACAATCCACATCGTGTACCAGGACCAGTACTCATATAATTATTCAAGTAACCTAGACGTGCTTCAAGGCTGTTGAAGACGCTATTTATATCGCGTAGAAAGGACGCTCCAGGTAACACCTCTATACATCCTCGAAATTACTGTCAGAGGATTATATTTCTAGTAATAATCAGGCTATTTTTGCATGCTCGTTAGGAATTGCATATTAGACTTAAAAGTTGCATGAAATTAAGATCTGGTATGCATAAACCTGCCATATTAGTTTATCATAGATGCAGAAATAATCGCCTATCTAGAAATTCACCAATCACCACACACACACCCACCTACACCCACCAACACTACATTCAAGAGTTATGTTGACTTTTCTGTTCTTTTTCTACCCACGTTGACTTTAGCCTTTCAGCTTTGACTAAAATTTAAAAAGACTTTTTCTCTTTGAAACTTGGGCTTTAATCATATAATTTCTCTAGCAAGCAATTTAACTCATTTATCTTGCAAAAGTGACGTATTTCTTCACATAATTGATTCCAAGACCTGAAATACACAAAAACATGTAAACATTACTAACTCTTATTTATTATCAACATAATTGGCCTAAATATAATACTATTAAGGGGTTGAAACTACAGTTTTGGGCTCTTATCAATTATGTTGTTGGTGTTGTGCTAGGACAGAAGTTAGATAATAAGTCTATTGTAATTTTTTATGCTAGTAAAACCTTAAATGATGCTCAACATAATTACACTACTATTGAAAAGGAATTTCTAGCAGTTGTCTATGCCTTAGATAAGTTTCGTCCCTACTTAGCTGGTTCCACGACCATCATCTATACAAACCATGTCGCGCTTAAGTACTTTCTCGCGAAGAAGGATGCTAAGCAGAGATTGATCAGTTGGATTCTTCTCCTAACTGAATTTAACCTAGAAATTAGGGATAAAAAGGAGCTGAAAATGTAAGATCACTTATCTAGGTTAACTAATGAAGATGACAGTGATTTCGAATCGATATCTGACTCTTTTCCAGATGAGCATCTTTATTCAATTTTTTCTACACATTGGTATGCAGACATTGTTAACTTTTTAGTGTCTGAGATCATTCCTAATATATGGACCAGGAATGAACAAAAGAGATTTTTGGCAAAAGTTAAGTTTTACTACTAGGATGAACCTTACCTTTTTAAATATTGTGCGGATCAGATAATTTGTCATTGCATTCCCCAGTGGGAGCACAATGAAGTCTTATCCTTCTACAATGAATAATCATGCGGGGGTCATTTTAGTGGGAAAAAAAACTTTTACCAAAGTTCTTTAATGCGGTTTTTATTGGTCGACCCTATTTCAAGATGCCCATGCATACTGCAAAGTGTGTATTAGATGTCAATAACTTGGGCATATTACTCAATGTAATATGATGCCCTTAAATCCCATTCTTATAGTGGAGATTTTTTATGTCTAGGGTATAGATTTTATGGGACCGTTTCCTGTTTCGCATGGTTTCATTTATATTCTTGTAGCTGTAGACTATGTTTCTAAATGGATTGAAGCCATGGCTTGTCGTAATATTGATCATAAAACTGTAGTATTGTTTATGAAGAAGTATATCTTCTCACGTTTCGGCGTACCTAAGGCCATCATTAGCGATGGAGGAAAACATTTTTGTAATAGAGTTATTGAAGCTATACTCAAGAAATATGGAGTTACTCATAAGGTGGCAACTCCGTATCATCCTCAAACTAGTGGTCAAGTAGAGGTGTCTAATAAGAAATTTAAAAGATTTTAGAAACGACAGTCAATCCTGATAGGAAAGACTGGTCTAGTCGCCTAACAAATGCTTTATGGGCATATAGAACGCCTTTTAAAACACCTATTGGTATGTCTCCTTCTCGCTTAGTTTTTGGTAAACCTTGTCACTTGCATGTTGAGTTGGAATACTGTG
This sequence comes from Coptis chinensis, assembly GCF_015680905.1. Classification (NCBI taxonomy): domain Eukaryota; kingdom Viridiplantae; phylum Streptophyta; class Magnoliopsida; order Ranunculales; family Ranunculaceae; genus Coptis; species Coptis chinensis. The sequence continues at coordinate 38,122,140 of NC_141459.1, forward strand.
CCCTGTGGGCTATTAAAAGTCTTAATTTCAACATTAACGCCGTTGGTGTCAAGCGCATATTACAATTAAATGAGCTTGAAGAAATCCGTAGCGATTCTTACGATTTAGCAAAGGATTATAAAGCTAACATGAAACATATTCATGATAAACATATTTTGCATAAAATGTTTGACCTTGGTCAAAAAGTTCTACTATATAACTCATGTTTGCATATTTTTCTTAGAAAATTAAAAACACGTTGTTGAGGACCTTTTCTGGTTACTAATCTCACTCCTCAATGGGTAATTACTTTGGTAAATCCCAAAGACAACAGTACCTTTCAAGTAAATGGCCAATGCTTAAAACATTTCCATGAATTACATTCACCCACTGTAAAAGAAAACCTTCTACAAGACCCTGTTTATGAGAACTGACCTCTATGCTTGGTGTACTTCCTATCAATATTCCATATTTTGGGAGTACTCCATTAAGGTAACCGGACCCTCCTTTCAGAGTGTGTGATTGTAAGTGTCGGATCCTTAGTCCACGTTCATGTAATTCACGCATTCCTTTCTTGCATTTTTTCTCGTTTCTTTTGAGTAGTGTTTATCTATGGAGTGATTTACATTTTTACTTGCTATATTCTTGTATTTTTCAAAAATAATTTTCATAAAAATTAGAAAATATAAAAGGGGAATTTTGACTTAACCCCCCAAAGTTTGGTAGCATTTTGACTAAACCCCCCATTTTTAAAATCATTTGAGTTTGCACCCCACTCTATCAATTTTGTGTGTAACAGACGTTGGTATTGTGCATATTGCCCATTTTGCCCACACTAACACGTAATACTCTTTTGGTCCACCTCAACCATTTGTCCAAGTCAGCTATTTTATTTCAATAGAAAAAAAGAAATCAAAATCAAAATCAAAGGAAAATCAGTATCCCATCTCTTCTCCAACAGTCCACTTCATTCTCTCTCTCGATTGGGCTGCACTGCAAGATTTGGTTGTGTTAACATACAAACCAAAATTTAGCTTGAAGAATGGTTCAAATTCGAGCTTTTGGATTTGTGCTCGTTATTTATTTATTTTTATTTATTTTTTCTTTTCTAATAAGCGGGTAAAGAAGAAGAAGATGGACTGACCCGGTGGTTTTCTGTCTGCTAGGAAAGAGATCTATAAGGCCCATTCTTCAAGCTTGAATTTGGTTTACCAAAATCAACACACCCTTTAGTCAACCCACAACACAAAAACAACACGCATCAACCCTCCCATGAAATATCTATGTGAAATCCAATCTTAATTGATTCTTATTGAATTGATTGATGCAAATATTCGAGATGACGAACTAATTAGAGATGATTGAAACAAATATTGAAGCAAAATAAGTATTTTCTGTATTGTAATTGAAGTCCAACCAACTTGTAAGTTCCCAATTTTAATGTTCTTCAAACTTTCAAAGAAGATACTTGTAGATGAATGTCTGATTTCTTCAATTTCATCTCTATTGGGTCCTTTCACTTCTCACGTTGTTTAGCCAAAACATTTGTCACTTGATTTTGAATCAACAAATTGGACGCACACCACCAGAGATATCACTAATTTTTGCTATGTGGAAATGCTAACGGATGACAAAGCTTTGCTTTCTAATTCAAAATTGTATCAAGCTTGTGCATTTATATCTTCTTTTGAATTGTTCACCTCAATTTATGCAGGCTGATGGATTGGATTTTTATGGATGCTAATTTTTAGAAGATAGACCGTCGTGGTGGGTTTATGCAGGACAGAGAAGTGGTGAATATGAGGTGAGACTAAGATATGCTAATTTTTTATCGATGATGGATAGTATAGTGATGGTGGCTGGAGTGGCAGAGGGGATTCAAGTTAGTGGAAAAGAAAAGGACGAGAGGAAGAAGATGAGTCAAAACAAAAGGGTGTTAAGAAATCTTTTAAGGGCAAAATGGGCAATATGCAAAATACCAACCTCTGTTACACACAAAATTGACGGAGTGGGGGCAACTCAAATGATTTTAAAAATGGCGGGTTTAGTCAAAATGTTACCAAACTTTGGGGGGTTAAGTCAAAATTCCCCAATATAAAACCTATAAATATTAGATAGATTTATCCTATTCTAAAATTTTGAAAGACCTTTTTCACTATAACAAAAAAAATTCATCCTATTCTAAAATTTTCTTTGGGGGTGGGTAATCACCCCACCTTGTTCTCTCAACTTCCTATCTTTGTTTATGCTTCATTTAGTTGTATAGATACGTGTGACACAATCTAGTTTTCTAGATTTTCCATCACCTTCATAACTTATGCCATTTACGTATTATGAGGCGTTCTTCCACCATTTCATATGTCACCCACGGTTAGATTAGAGAGCTGATGGTATGGATGAGGATGAAGATGAATATCCTGTTTGTTTTTCTGAGAATGTTTTGGATCGTGCTATTTCTGATTTTGCACGTTTTCACTACTCCATAGCGGGATGCGTACGCTTTATGATCATCAGCGAAACCTAACTACGCTCTGTGAATCGATACAGAGGCGTCAAGGTTCCATTCAACGTGATCACCGCAGCCTAGAGCATAACATTCGAACCATATCCGACAACCACGCTGACATGCTTAATTCTATAGAGAATATGGAAGAGTTGCAGGCAGCTTTTCAGGCCAAAGTCTTGAGACGTTTGCCTCAGCCAGGAGGTTCGCCTTCTTCTTCTGATTCTAAACATGAGCATCGTCGTCGTCGTCCGTCTGATGGTTCAGGACCTTCTTCTTCCCAGAGATAGCTTATTTATATTTGATTTGTTGTGATGAATTTGATTTAGAATTATTTATATTTTGTAATAGCTATTTAATTTCCATACTTGTTTTAATT